>NC_072794.1:34192231-34817231 GCF_028583425.1 Eublepharis macularius
CAGTTTCTTCTGCTCACCCCACTCCCTGCATATAGATCACTCTTGGAGGCCTAATTGTTATAGTACAGGGGGGAATGATGACTTCAGCTATGGGAGAAGACACGGCTTCCTCATTAGAGAATATACTGATACGACAGAGAATTCTGGGTGGCGGGATGGCAACTTAATTTTGTTAACAAGAGGATCATTTAACGTGGCTGACTCCAACAACTTATTGTCAAGAGAAATCCAAAAGAGTCCAGTAGCACCTTTAAGACTAACCAGCTTTATTGTAGCATAAGCTTTTGAGAATCACAGTTCTCTTCGTCAGATGCATCTGATGAAGTGAACTGTGATTCTCGAAAGCTTATGCTACAATAAAGTTGGTTAGTCTTAAAGGTGCTACTGGACTCTTTTTGATTTTGCTACTACAGATTAACACGGCTAACTCCTCTGCATCTTGTCAAGAGAAGACTCCGTAAGAAAATCTTAATTAAATATTCCATTTGACTGAATATCTGCAACTTTAACAGATTTTATCATCCAGACATTAAGGCTATATATTACTCAGACTGACAGGAAACAAGATAAAAATCATAAAGCGGAGGCAAAACAAACTCCTGAAGAATTGAATTTGAGTCATTTTCATTGCTAGATTTGGTTCGGGATTCTGTACTTAGCGATACAAAAAGATGTTGTGTATTTTCTATCAAAGTGAGGATTGATTATAAGTCTGGCAGCCTTATGTGGCATTTTCTCCTACTTATTGTTATAATTTTCCTGTTTTTGCTTGCTGGAGTAAGCGAAGCAATCTGATAAGGGAAGCGTTACAAGCTGATGTATAATTCAATCCCACAAGGACAGTATAGGAGGGGGGAAAAACCCTTCATATCTAGATAAATTAATCTATATGAGTTTTATTGCTGTCTTAATGTCTTCCCTCTTATTTTCACAGCTGACTTGCAGAAATAAATACAATCATTATTTCAAATAGAAAAGATGTTTCTAATATTTCTGTTTTCCGAGAGAAGCAATCACGCATCAAAGTCACTTTGGAAAAGCACATGTTCATTTGAAGGAGAACAGAAAGCAATAATTAGAACAATAATTTGTCTCTGTAATGTGGTTGATGCCATGGAAGGATAGTTGGATTGGGGTGAATTATCACCCAATGCCAAGCTGCAATTTGAGCTCCACAACAGCAAATGGGGACACAGCTCTTGCTTCTTACTTCTCCATTGACCACCCTACTGGTAGGGCTGCAAACTGCTCAGAAAAGGCTGTGCTTGCCAGTTTTCTGCTTTTACCATCGGAATGATATGCATAATAATAATAATAACAATAATAATAATAATAATAATAATAATAATAATGCAGAAAGATTTCATTGCCAGCTAATGTTTGTAGATCAAACTGTTACTAAAGATGAATCAGACCCGCCCTGAGCCTGCTTGCAGGGAGGACAGGCTAAAAATCCAATAAATAAATAAAAAGATAAATAAAAAGATAAATAAATAAATAAATAAATAAATAAATAAAAAGATAAATAAATAAATAAATAAATAAATAAATGGAAGTTGCCTGTCGAAGCCAGCAGTTTTCTGTTTTGTTTGTGTGTTTCAGTGGTGCTGTTAGGACTGGCCTTTGGGGAAGATGTCAAGGGAACTGGCTGCAAGGCTTGGCAGGGAAGCCTCAATGTAGACTATAGCTAGCCTGCTGGGCAAAGCAAGACTTAGTTCTGTGTAAAAAGGTATACAGTCAGGTGGAGAAGATGGGAAGGAATGAGACAAGCTAAAGAACTCCTAAATTTCAAGCAGATTGAACGGGGGAGGGGAGGGGGAATGATTTTACAGACTCCTGAAGTAGGTCTGTCTCTGCACAGCTGCACTAAGTTCTGTCTACTAATGTCTATCATGGCTGTCAAGCAGCAATCCCAGCCTGTGTGAGAGCTTCATCCAGCCACCAGCATTTTTAGAAAAACACTGTCTGCATTCATTTTATTTCCCTACTCTTACCAAGGATACCAGGGGCCCCAGGGGCCAAAGTGGGGGTGCAAGAGGCTAAGGGGCAGGGAGGTGGCAAGGTACTTACCTCCCATGTAAGCACAGTTTTTTCTGACGTGATGGGGGAATCACAGGTTGTGGTGAAGCCCAGTTCAATAAAAATAATCCATTTGGAGGCTATTTTTTACTCAATTAGGCTTCAGTGTGCCCCATGGCTCCTCAATGTCTGGTGAGATATGGGAGCACGTGCACATGGTTCTCCCCTCCATGTCTCCCCTTCTCATCAGCTAGTTGATCAGGGCCAGGGGCAGCAAGTGCAGGGCAGGGGGGTGGCAACCCTAACTCTTAAAGGGTTGAGGGATATTAAGTCTCATTTATTCCAGTGCTTAATTTTCATTGGAACATGTACTGTATCTTTGTGAATGTCTTATGCAGATATAAGATTTGTCCGTATATTTTCTAACCATGATCCTTATCACAAAGCAAAGCAAATACTGGCATTCCAATTGCAACTGTATTTGTGTGACTGAATACAAGATACAGTGTGATGTAATATGGTATCTAGAGGGTCACGCCATAGACTCTGGAACCACAAGGGAAGGCAAGGGCAGGGAGTAAAAAGGAAGTACCCCAAGCCAATTTCTACCTGATTCTTTCAGTGGCAAATAGCAGCCTTTCTCATCATCAAAAAGATCCTTATTTCAGCCTCATTTTATACTGTTTTTTGCTACTAACATAAACATATACATACAAAAGCTGCCTTGTACTAAGTCAAACCCTTGATATACCAAGGTCAGTACTGTGTACTTTGTTTGGCAGAAGCTCTCCAGAGTCTCTAACAGAAATCTGTCTCATCACTGATTTAACTGGGGATTGAACCTTCTCCGTACAAAGAAGGTTCTCAGCCATTGTGCCACAGCCCCTCCTTATCTTCCAGGGCACTATGACAGCAATGTACACACACCACTCTCAACCTCTGCCAATTTGGAAAGGGAAGCAGGTGTTTCCTAAGCACCATTCAATAAAAGGACTCTACTGTCACTTTCTCACGTCTAGCATTTGAACCTCTGGGATTTCCACATGTGGACAACCCACTTCATTGATTCTACCTTGGTGAATATGATTCAACATCCAACTTGGTGTAAGATAGATATTTAAATCCCCAGTGTTCAAGCTTTTCCAGTCCTTCCCTGAACCCTGATACTACAAAACTCTCTTCAAGCTCAGTGCAAAGAATTACAATTACCCAGTTTGATCTTGGCATTCTAAAGTGTAACAGCTCTATTTCATGCACAATCCATCAGACTGATGGAGATACTATAATTGAAGAAAGTACTTAATGCATTAAAGGAGGGGTTTTTTGTTCATGCTTTATCTGTGTGCTGTATTTTGACATTCCATAATTTGAAATTTGCAAAGCTTTCGTTCTCATCCCTGACAATTCCATTGCTCAAGAAATCAGAGTGCTATATAGTATGAGACGGTGACACCAAGGGAATTAAAATGGTCTCATCTTGGTGTTGAAATCTGGTCTAATTTGTCTGATACCCTCTTTCTTCATTGGGCATCAAATTATAAATGCTTATCAAACTGTAGAAACTACTGTTGATCTTCTGACATCATTGATTGCATATTGTATTAACAGCTAAAAAGGACTAATTTCTAGCGTACCTGATTAAAACTTTCTATTAGAGTTGCTGGTTTGCGCTCCAGTGAGCAGACTGTTACAGATATAGCTAGAAGAACAGTTGCTGGATTTGACTAAGAAAATCATAGAGGATGTTAGTTTGCACACAGAAACAAACCTAGCCCAGCCCCTTAGCTAGACATACCACAAAGGGAGTCTAAAGGTTTGAATAGAACAACCTTGGAGAGGGGCACAAAACAGAGGAGTAACATAGTTATACAGTCTTGTGTAGATTAGAAGAGCAGTCTAACCCATATCAATAGATACAATATGTTGAGGCCTAGGTGCTGAGAGTGTCTGAGAATGACAGGAATGTGGCCCTCCTGGCTGGCTGCAAAGCTGCTTGGGTCGGGGGCCATGGTTTGCGCTCGCGGATGAAGGAAGGCAGACCTTCCTTTTCCCAGGCATTTGGGGATTTGCCTGGGAGGCAGAGCAAGGGGCATAAAAGCCCACTCCGCCTCTCAGTCCACAGCCATTTTTCCTTGCTTGGCCCAGCCGCCTGCCCCATTTCAGTGCAGGATTAGCTGGTCGCTGGTTTAGCTGTAGATGGTAGTATGATAGAATGGTTGGCCTGTGGGGTTGGCTGTGAGGTAAAAAAGAGATCCTTTAAGCTAGACAAAACATGCATTTTACTTAACCAGAAACAGAGTATAAGTACATATGCGTAATGCTTCTAGAGTAATTCATAAGCATATTGATTTCAGAATAGATCATAAGCATAGTGGTTTCAAAATAGGTATAGATCTTTAAATCTATGCAGATTGATGTCACTTAGGCTAATTCTCCACACATGAAAGAACATGGAATTCTCTGATTTCACTTGCTCTATAGGCTGATCCACAAACTAAAAACACGAAGAGTTTTCCTCTCAGCACTTCACTTGCAGAATAACAGAGTAACTTTCTCTTCTCCCAAAAGAGCATAACAACAAGTAAAAGAATAGAGCAAACAGGCTAAGAATCAGAATGCATACATTCTAATCAATGAGATTTCTATAAAGCCTGCATACATGTGGGCATACCTCAACGGCACTGCCTTCCAATTTCTTTCCAGTTTTGATGAATGGTGGTGAAATTTCTTAGAGGGTCTCCTTGGGTTGCCAACGCATTTCATTTTGGACAAAATTTGAGGCATCTGTAGGTTGCGTAACAGATCCGTGGTATTTCAAGGGAAGCTAAAGAGGTTTTAATATGACTGATATTTCTTGAGAGGCTTCAGAACATCCCAACAAAGCATTTATAATGCTCTAGTAATCTCATCTTGGGCTTTAATTTTCTGTTTTGTGACTTACCTTATTTTTTCATGATGGAACACAATCAAATACTTGTTTATTTTTAGTCTCTTCGGAAATCTAATTCCAATTGCCCACCACCTAGTCAGATTTTCTGTCTAACTATTATCTCCGAGACAGTTTGCATTAAGGCACTTCCTAAATGATTTATCATTTTATTTAACACATATCACGGACCCATTCAGGTCTGCAAATATAAGCCTTTAATATTTGCAGCTGGTCAATTTAGACTATGTAAACATTATTATTTTCTTTTAAATCTCAGTAATACCACAAAGCCTGAAAACAACACAAATTGTAATCATTTATTATTTTTTCTTAGACTTTGTGCTCAGGGTTTCCAATGAATAAAGGACATTTGATATTGATTGATGAAACCTCATACAAGCATGCCTTGTTTATGTTCACATGTTTTATTGAGTTTCCATTGTAAAGGAATGAGGGATATAAATATAAAAGACTTTTCTAGTACAGTTTGGACTCTTATCTACACATGGAACATTAGAAAATAAGGGCAGAAAAGTGTACAAAGAAATTTACAAACAATTCAGGGATGGTTTGGTAAAAGGAGAAGAAAATCCCACAAATATCGGTGAGGATCTTGACAATATTTTATTTATCTTTTTTACAAAGTGTGAAACATTTGGTAAGTAAATTTCAATGCACAGATACAAACAAGACTGGCTGAGGCATGAAGTTCCATGACTTGATTGATCAACAGTGGGGGCTGGGTGTAGCACGGAGCAAATCGTCCATATTTAATTTCTTTTAATATTTGCTTATATTTTGTCAACAATTTCAGTCCTCCAATTTTTGCTTTTCATTACTGTGTATACATATTGTATGGTTTATCAACAGTATTTATATGCCCCAATATGTAGCCTTTATTTGTAGAAAATACTATAATGTAAAATGCTAATTTATTAATGCATAAGTAACTATTAAAATGTGTATTTTTATGGGGAAAACTCAGTACAAGGAAAGAGGAAATAGTGCAAAAATAAAGGATTTCTTTTAAAAAGAAATTACTTCATTTGTACCCTGCCTTTCTCTACAGGGACCAAAGTGGGCTTAACATTGTTCTCTTCTCCTCCATTTTTTCCTCAGAACAAACAAACCCTGTGAGGTAGGTTAGGCTGAGACTAGCACAAGGTCACCCAGCGACCTTCCATGGCAGAGTAGGGAATAAAATTTGGGTCCCCTAGATCCTAGTTGTCACTCTAGCTAGGATACTACACTGGCTTTCTTTTCAACATGCACAAAAGAGGAATCAAAATGGGGATGTTCACCTTGCAACAGCGGGGATCAGAAACTTGAAATCCTCTCTAGCTGGATCACGCATTCAGACTCATCACTTGAGGGCTGCGACATCATGGTAACTGCATGGAGTAATTGGCTGTCAAATCGGAAATGTTCATGTCTTCTAAGATTATCTCAAATGCAGTGCTTTGCAAAGCAGCTGGTTGAAATGTTAAGAATAGAAGGATCAAGCGATGCACATGTGTGTGTGAACCAAGGCTTTAATGTTTATTTGCTGAGTCATGTAACCCGCATTCACATGTTTGTACATTACCGGATTCCTCTACTCTTGATTGCAGCAGATTTGAGGAATATGCGAACTGACCCGCTGAAAAAAACCCACGTTGGAAGGATTGTATGATGAGATGAAAGTTCTATCTGTGCTGGCTCACACAAGTCCTCCTGATGAATAACGAGCATGCATGTGTGAACCAGCACACATATACATGTGCTTATTGCCTCCTGTGATTCTCTTCCTGGAGTCGCCTACATCATTAACTCTGCGTACACCTTTGAGCTCTGAAACTGAAATGCTGGATCAGACTAAGATCCTTGTAAAATGCCCCTGGGCCAGTTGCAATGATGATCTAACCTCCTTGAACTGGAAAAGCCACCTCTTTGCCAATAAAAATCAACAAATAGCTCTGCTTTTTAGCTTTTTCCAGTCATAAGGATCTCCCTGCAGTTCTATATTGTGGTATAGAACAGGAACAGAAATATGCTCAGCAGTATTTAGTTCGACTTCCATCTCTTAAGTCTGCTTTTATCGGTGCCTTAGCTGGGTTATTGGTCAATAGGGAGGAGCAGCTTTGAGTTACATTACAGTCCATCATAAACCAAGATGTTATAGATGTTCATTGCTAATAAAAACTAATGATACCAGTAGAGCTATATATGATGAGGCAAGGTTGATACATCTTTTGCAACAATATAATTAAACTGTCTCCATACTTAATGCGCTTCCTGCTTATTTGGTTAAGAATTGTTTTCCTTCAGCATTATTCTTTTCTAATGGTCCAATATTATTTGTCGCTGAGTTCTTCTACAACAGACTTCCATTGTTAAGGGTTCAGTAAAAAGAGAAAACAGATTAGATACGTTTGTATGTGACCCCATCACACAAATCTGTTCCTTTCTGTTTCATGAGATCCGTGAAATATTTTCATCAAGTAAAGGCCAGGTGTTTATTGAAGTGAAGATGTTGAATACTCATATGCTGAATTATTGGGAATGAGAGGTGGAACCCAGGCATGCACACATGTATATGGAGAGCTGAAAGTATGCTCTGTCTTGAAAAAGGAAGACAGTTAACAAGCCATCAGTTTAGGGTACATGCCTTTAAGGAAAACTGAGAGCCAAGCTAGACATGGCACGTGTTCTTTAAGTATCAGGTCATGCAATTTTTACAAAATGGCCGCTTGGAAGAGGAATGATGATTACAGTGTCCTCCTCTGCCAGGGAGAAAAAGAGGCCAATCTTGAAAATCAGCAAGAGTAGCTGCATCCATAATGCAAAGCCATCACTTTGCTCAATTGCTTTTTTCCATGGTGTGCTCTGTGCAGAGGGAGCAGCTTTGACCAAACTCAAGTCGTAACCTTGGAGTGGCAGGGCTGGTTGATCATGGCAAACCATCGGTCTGGAATAGCCCCTCAGGTCTCCAAGTTTGCAGCTTGGGTTTACACTACAGAGGCAGCTACTCCTGCTGGTTTTTCTCCGCCTCCAGTGACCCAGTCTTCTACAGGCAAGCAGAGAGTGGATGTGGGGGTGAAACTAAAACACAATTGCTGCACTGGGCACTGTGATAATCATTCCTCTCAGGAGTGTAATACTACACTTCCCAGGTAACATTGCATCATACAACATTTAAAGAACACGTGCCAGACATCACTGTGTAGTTTAGCTCTGAGTGGAGAGCTTCTCTTAAGGTTGGGGCAGCTGTTGAGAAGGTAACTATGCATGGTCAGCCATAAAGTTATGAACATGGGTGCCATAGACTTTGTGTCTCTCAACTAAGGCACCCACAGGCAATGGAATGCAATGCTAGGCTTCCTCTGCCTGGTGGAATGAAATTCTCGTTAGGCACTTTTGGGATATAGAGTTCCAACATAGACTAGAGCATATAGCAGAGTTAAAACCAAATGAATGGTTATGGATAAATGGATCCTCTCAAGTGCTACCCCATTAGAATCTGTTTTCTTTTTACTCCTGAAGTTTTACTCTGTCAGTTTTCCATTGAGTTTCATGGACCTTTAGGGAACACAGTCTCCTCCCTGTTTCCTCTGTGTCTGACAAAACAGTAAAATGGGTTTGCATTGCAATTCTGTGATCCAAGATTCAAGATCCTGGGAAAAGTACATTCATATTTTGTACTACAGAAACAAAACAAAAGAAAAGAAAAGCCTAATAGAAAAGGCCCCTTTAAAATGAGCCCTTTGTGTGCCAAAACACTAACAACCTGGAAAAAAAAGAATTTTGGGCATATAAAGGGTTCATTTTGAAGAGGTATTTAAATTGTTTTGACTAAGAAGCTGTCCAGGAGTTCATTTAGCATTTGCTGATCATGGCAATTATAAGAAATACTGCAGTCCAAAATCTTTAGAAAAATTATTGGCTTAGACCAATTAGAGAGCTACAATTTACTTTTATGCGTGATGATTCTCTGTGACCAATTATTATGAACATTTGAACAATACAGAGTTGCCTTCTTTGGGCTATGCGTGTGTATGTGCATTTATATTTTCACATTAAGATGACATTTTTCTTTCTTTCTCCCTGGATCAATCATAACAGTTAGATGTATGAGATCACCATGTTTGCCATTACAGAATTGTGGAGAATATTCAAATATGTACTTAGTCTCAGCCTTGATGATACTTGAAGGTTCTTATAAAGAGACTCTTCGGAGATAAAATTTAATGCAATTAATCAGCCTATGATTTGCCGTGTCAGCAGCTGCATATTTATGCAATGCTGGCAAGTGCTGACTGAAAGTAGATCCACCAGATGAGCATAGCTAGAGGAAAGAGAGTTTAACCAAGCAGAGAGATTCAAGACTGCAGCCGGCTGCTACATCTAGAAGTGAACTTCTTGGCTGATTTCTCATAGGGTGCTTAAGTGAGAACTCTTAATGGTAGAGCAATTGCCCCCCTGGCTTCAGTCTCTTTGCCTAATTTTTTTTTTATGCAAGCCAGTGTGCCATATCAGAGACTTCTACTGCAAAATGGCAATTGTTCCTACCATGAGGTGTTGTCAGTAGCATTATTATGGGGAAGGGAATTCCTTTTTTCAAAATTCACTACCATTCATTCCGTTTACTCTCTCTTTTCTATTTAAGGGACTTTGCTTTCATTTCCCTTTGATTTCTCTTTGAGGAGAAATCAATGCATCCTTTTTCATCTCCAACCCTTGCAATTGTTTTATGCTATACATCACAGGTGATGCTTCAGCAGGATGACAGGAAGGTTTGGGAAGACATTACTTACCTCTAAACATCTACAGAGCAAAATTCTGAAATTTTGCAGACCTTTACTTCTTGACCCTCCTCTCTTCAAATTTCTCTTAGATCAAAAAGGAATTGATTACAAACTGACTGCGAATTCCTAAAAAGAAAATCAATGGATTGTTATATCTCAGAGAGAAATTGGGGTAAAGCGTAGAGATGGGCACAAACTGCAATACAACCCAAAATTCGGCAGGAACTGCGCCAGTTCGTGATTTTCAAACGGGTGGTTCATCAGAGCCCATTTCTGACGAACTGCCCCAAACTTTAGGCTGGTTAGTTTGGTTCATTTTTTGGTTCATCACTGCAAACAGACTGGTGCCGATCAATCAGTTTCCTAGGTAACAGGGAATGGATTTTCTGCAGACCTTTAACTGACCCGGAAGTGGCCTTCTTCTGGCCTAGAAGTGACCTTCTGCTGACCTGGAAATGACGATTGGCTGACCTGGATGTGATGTTTTCATGAACCAAACGAACCAGTTTGCGAACCGGGGCAGGTTTGTGAAAGTTCGTGGTTCGTGAAATGCGATGAACCATGAATCACATGGTTCATTTTTTCCCAGTTCATGCCCATGTCTAGTAAAGATGAATTAAAAGAATGTTGTTGGAGGGGGTGGGTGTGATCATCTTGCTCTCTGGGGTCTCTTTGTTTGTTTATAGAAAATATATGCTGCCTCTCCCAACCCACTTGAGGTGGCTCACAACTAACATAAAACAACAAAAAGCGAATCATGCCAATAAAAGCAAATAAAAACAAAATCAATAAAAGTATATCAAGAAAAAACAGTCAGAGAGCACATTAAAAAGCATGTTGATTAAAATGATGTTGATTAAACAGTCCTCAGGCTAAACACAGACTATAAAACTGCTAGAAAAGATGGAACCCTTAGTTAAAAGCCTCAGTCAAGAAGCTTGGCAGCCAAAGGAGAGTAAAATAGGAACCATGTGGACCTCAATGGCAAAAGTGAGTTGCCACCAATGAAAAAAAATCTAATTGATCCACCTCACAGAGCAAGATTTGAGAAAAATATCTCAAAATATTTTGCTAGCAATATGAGCAGGGAAAGGGAAAGAGGCTGGCTACCCCTTTGGGGGTTGTTTGACACAGGCAACTTTTTTCATCATCTGATCACACATTCACATCAAATGGGATTGAGCCAGCTCCTTTTAGAGACATGGTTTTTGATAAGAGTTGTGCAGCCTGATCTGATACATTTTTAATGCAGACGAAATTTCCACTTATTCCGGTAGACTTAACCCCTTATCAGTGTGCTTAAATTTATTCCCATATTTCATTGGTTGACAAAATTCACATGGTAATTTTAGAGGAGGAGCTGTATTCATGAGAAAAGGCATAGGGACCAATATTTGAAGAGGGAGGGGCTTCCTGTTCCTCTGGTCCTAGATGTCAGTGGTCAGATTGGATGGACTGTGTCTATATTGAGCCTATAGGAGCAATAGGAGGAGCTGGAGCAGCCCAGGGCAATCTCTAAGAGTCCATCTTAGGTGACCGTGGGTTACACAATTCCCAACAGCCACTTATATGCAAGCCAGAGAGAAAAATTTTCTCTGTCTGATTTAAAGGAAAGGGAAGAGGTCGGCTCCCTGGCCCCCAAGGAACATCCTGCGTTGTATTGTACCATAAGCTAAATGCAGTTTATATAGATAGTTTAATAAGCATGTAAAGTAGAAAGTGATATACACCAACTTTGAGTGTATATTTCTATTTTGAAGGGAGAGGATAAAAGATGCAGGCAGATTATCAGTGCAATGCTAACCAGAGATACTCAAGTGTAAACCCATTGAATTCAATTGATTTAGACTGGAGTAACTCTGCTTAAGCTTACACTGTATATCCCAGGGGTGGCCAAACTTGCTTAATGTAAGAGCCACATAGAACAAACGTCAGATGTTTGAGATCCAAAAGTCATGATGCATTGAAGTGACTTCAGATGAGGAGGTGGGTTTGGGGGAGTGTCTTGAAAGTGACATCACAGAAAGGGGTGGGGTTTTGTTGCAGTATGCTGGAAGTGAGGGGTGGAGCTTAGGAAAAGTCATCACCTGACCTTTGACTTCAAAGTGACATCACAAAAGTGACATCACATCCTTGCTAGGTAGGCTTCATCCCCAAAGTCCCCAGATATTTTCTGAGTCAGACCTGGCAACCCCAACATTTTTATTAAACATATGAAAGACATGGAAAGAAAGAGGGAAGGAAAAAAGGAAAAGGGAGGAAAGACATGGAAAGAAAGGAGGAAAGGGAGAGAAGGGAGGGAAATAAACTAGACTAAAATAAAATGTATGGCCATGGTGATACTCAGAGACATCTGGGAGCTGCACAATATGTCTGGAAGAGCCACATGTGGGTCCCGAGCTGCAGTTTGGCCACCCCTGGTATATCCCATGCCTCAAATAGCATAGCTTTCTGGCAAATGCCATAGCAACTTCTGCAAGCATATCTGAATTGACTTATGTTGGTTATCCTGAGGCACAGTATAGATTCTAATTCTCTCATCAGAATTCCGTAAGACATGCTGACATCTTTCTTCCCTTCTCTGGATGAAACAGATGAAGCGGTGGCTTCTTGTTTTATATATGTATCTATTCATATCCTTTCTAACTTGCCTCTTATCCACAAAGGAGCTCCCAAGGTGACTCAACAACAATTTAAAATGCAATCCAAAATCAAACAGATAGATCTGTTTCAAGCCAGCAAGATTCAATCAATTAAGCAATCCATCAGAACAGCTTAATAAAATGACTAGCTGCACAGCATACATAAATTGTCATCAGAGTCCTCAAAAATGTCAGCCAACCAGTGAGAAGGCCCTCTGAGACAGAAAAAAAAACCCCTGAAAGCCTTCAAAGTATGTGCTGAACAGGCCTCTTAGAAGACACTTTGCAGGAAGGATGCTGCAACAGGATGTTTTCATCCTTGCTATCCAGTAAGCCTTTGAAAATCAGATTTCTAATGGGTGGGATGTGGTATGAGAGAAGATATTTCCTAGCAAGGAAAGAGCCCAAATGCTGATGAGAACAACAAAAAGGGAATATGCCTCTTGTTATCTTCACTTGTGTGGCAAAATAGATGTATTTGCTCCTGCAAAGCTTTCTGTTTTGGAGTGTGGGTGGTTTGTATGCTCAGTTTACCGTTTGGCCAGAAGGATATATCTGCAGGCCTTTTAGATATCAAACTGGCTGTTAATTAATCTCTGAGCAAACCCTGGGAAAGTGGCTCTCTTCTCAGAAAGGAAAGATGGCAACAAGGCAATACACCATTTACTCCAACCAAACTCTTTCTTTGAGATGTATAGCTGACATCCTGGGATGGATAAATGTATGTTTTTCCAGCCTTTTGGTGCCATCATAAAGCCGGCTCTGTGGCATCCCTGAGAAATATAACTAGGCTAGATCCTAGCAATGGAGGACTGGTTTTAACTCCCTGGAAGGAGGGGACATCCCCCCCACACTCCCTTGAAGGAAGTATTTACAAACAACTGCAGCCTTTTGTGTGTATCATTCCTCAAGGATGGAGAAAGGAGAATGCTGGTCTCTATCCCATACCTCTCCAAGATATGCATACCCATCTTGAATGATGCCAGGGGTCTTTTGAAAGGCTCAAGTGTAAGTTAACAACAACAATATTTGATTTATATATCGCCCTTCAGGATGACTTAACACCCACTCAGAGTGGTTTACAAAGTACGTTATTATTATCCCCACAACAATCACCCTGTGAGGTGGGTGGGGCTGAGAGAGCTCTAGGAGAGCTGTGACTGACCCAAGGTCACTCAGGTGGCTTCAAGCAGAGGAGTGGGGAATCAAACCCAGTTCTCCAGATTAGAGCCCTGCCACTCTTAACCACAACACCAAACTGTCACACATCAGACCTTTCTCTTTCCTTTTTCAATAGCTGCAACCTAGTGTGACATCTCTCTCTATATATATTGTGTGCCCTCTGTATTTTATATTCTACTGTAATCCAATAAAGTCTTTTCTTTGGTTACATTCCAGCTGTGTCAATGGTGTCCTCACCCACAGGTCTTCTGACTGGCCTTTGCTAATACTTTGTACAAGCTCAGAGGTTCACCACTACCAAATGGCTGGCAAGGGGTTAAACCTAGGAAGAGTTGGTGGTGGCAGCTTAACGAAAGAGGGAAGTAATGATGACTAGGCGTGAGTAAGAAACCCCTCTCAGGATCATAATAGCCCCCATGAATCTAGAGCTGCCACGTGGGATAATTTTGACAGAAATCATGCTGCAAGCAGTTGTTTCTTTCCACTCTTTCTGTCTTTGTAAAACTCTCTCTTTCTCTCACACAAACAGACGCTCTTCATTGTTTGAGAATTGCTTGCTTCTGTGCATCCAATAGGCATACATTCCTAACTTGCTTCTTATTCACAAAACAATTTCACATCTGCTTTATAATGCCCTGCTCAATCTCCTGGTTATTTACAATCTCAGTATGAACTTTGGTGAAAGTTTTTGTCTAGCAGAATGGTTTGGGCAATATAATCATACCCTTGTTAAATGCTGTTGTACTTCGAATCTCTCCCTCTGACCAAATGGCAGCAATTTACATGGTAGGATTGTAAAGGCTTGTCAAGGTAGTCTTTATTATTATTGATGCTGAAATTACTGCAGTGCTCCAAATGCTTGGAAGATTTGTTTTGGGCTTGTTTTTTGAATCTTTGATAGCGCAAATACAAGCAGTCAATCTATACCGTTTTAGAGTTTAAATAACGAAACCTATAGAGGAGCATAAGTGCAGGGAGGAAAAGGATTGCCGACTAAGCAAGTTTTGGAATGAAAATTTGATATGAGCGGCTGGACTTCCATTTTCTTTTTCTTGCCACCTGGCAGCAAAAATCTACTTGCCTATTTGGATTTGGGGTGGTTCTGTTTGTCTCGTCATTTTCTCATCATTACAGGCTGCTCGCTTGAATGGTTTGAAGCATAAGTGGTTCTCCTGTGGTTTCATCAGATCACAGCTGTTGCCAACTGACAGTTATATAGATAGTAGTGGATGGGTGCTTTACCTGGGGAAGTGTATATGGGTTGGTGCTGACTGAGAAGTTACTGATTCAGGAGAAACATCTGGGAGATAGCCACAGAAGGCAACAGAGTTTCAATAAGATGAGCAGAATTTCTTGGGAGTGTTTTGAGACATACCATGAGGTGCCCTGCTGGATCAGTAGTCCATCTAGTCCAGCATCCTGTCTTACATCGTGTTCAAGCTGCAGCACCAAAGGACCAACAAATGGAGCACAGAAGCATAGAGACATAGAGCTGGAAGGGACCTGAAGGGTCATCTAGTTCAATCTACTGCACAGTGCAGGAAATTCACAGCTACTTCCCCCCACTCCTGCTCTATGCCCAGAGAGAGGCAAAAAATCTTGAGGATTCTAGGCCAATCTGGCCTGGAGGGAAAGTACTTCCTGACCCCAAAGTGGTTATTGGCATTACCCTGGGCACCTAAGAAAGGGCTAGAAGAGCCTAGCACTGGCTCCTCTTTTCCTGCCCCCTCTCTTGCAATCTGCCTAAGTTCATACTAAGTCATAGAACCAAAATTATTGACAGATGTCCATTGAGCCTCTTCATAAAAACCTCCAAAGAGGACAAAGCCTCACCTGATGTCACCTCACCTCTAAGTACTGGTATTCAGAGGTTTATGGCCTCTGATTATGGAAGTTCCCTCTGGCTGACATAGCTACTAGTCATTGATTGGACTGGAATGCTTCCTCTGTTAAACATGATTTGCAAGTACATGCCAGGAAGGGCAGGCTTGAAGCACAAGCATGGCCTTATGTGTTTATGAGTTGTGAGAAGCAGACTTGTTGTCATCATCCTTGGGATGACTTGGGGAAGTGCTGGCAGTTGTAAACAGGCAAGCCAATGAAGTGAAAGATGGTTTGATAGTCAACATCTCAGAAAAGATCAATTTCCTAAACTGAGAAACCAGGTGAAACCCTATTGTTCTTTTGTGGCATCTGTGAAAATGTTGAATGCTTCCTTCTGCTTAGCTGCAGTAAATGGGGATCAAGCATTCCTTACTACTTACTGTGGCTCTACACACCATCTGACTATGATACATCCTGACCTGGCTTGTCGAGAAATCTGGAGTACTAATAATTACCATCTTGACAAGTGTGTCACTGATAGTCCTGATTTATTAGAGTCATAAAGTGGGATTTACCCATTCTAGTTGCACTTGGGCTATCTAGTGGATCAGGTTTTACAACTCTCTACAAGAGAGAGAGTTTCCTTCCTAAACAGCGTGATTGAATAGCTCAGTGTGCTATCTGTGATAGACTGTGTGGGCACATAGCATCAGTGACCAGGTCCCCAAGTTCTGCTGAACGTCTTATCTTAATGGGACAGACGTTTCTTCTCTGTAGGATACTGCTATACCCTCTGGAGGGAAGGGATATATTACGGAGCAGTGATTCTATCAACAAACATGCTCACCAGTCTTCAGTGCTACATAAAAGAGTTTTATTGGTTCCAGCCAATGCAGGTATACAGTACTTATTTTGTCTTCTTTCCTGCACCCCTGGACAGGAGGGACAATGTTATCTTCTCCATTTGGCAGTCTCATAGGTAGTTGATTCACTCCCTGCTGCCTCCTTTTCATTCTCTGCCCCTCACTGCCTTCTCTCTTTGGAGCTGTCTCCTTCATTGTTTCTAACTTTGCTGCCTGCACTCCATTTCCTCTGAATTCCCTGCTTGTGATTAGAGATAGGCATGAACCGGAAAAAAACCAAACCATGCAGTTCATGCTTCGTCAAATTTTACAAACCATGAACCACGAACTTTCACGAACCTGCCCCTGGTTCTCGAACCGGTTCATTTGGTTTGTAAAAACATCACATCCAGGCCAGCAGAAGGTCACTTCCAGGTCAGAAGAAGGTCTGCAGGAAGTCCATCACCTGTTGCCTAGGAACCTGATTGATTGGCACCAGGCTGTCTGCAGTGATGAACCAAAAAAATGAACCAAACGAACTAGCCTAAAGTTTGTGGTGGTTCGTCAGAAATGGGATCTGACGAACTGTGGTTCGCGAACCACAAACCGGCCTTGTTTGTATGTTTTTTTTTTGGTTCATATTTTGGTTCATGCCCATCTCTACTTGTGATCTTTCTACCATATCTTATCTTGGGTTCTTTCCTTTCCTTCTAATCCCCATTGACTCCATATCTGTTCTTCAAAAGTGCAAGGCCTACCTTTTTATGAGACTCTTGCTATCCCAATGACCTGGTCAATATGGTAAGAGCTCCAAATCACTATTCTTTTTGGCGGCATGGGGGGGGAGGAGACAGTGCCTACCCAATGCCCTAATTCAGGTAGCCACCTCCCATTCTCTCATTAGCGTTTCTAATTCTCTCCAACACCCGGGTACAGGTATTGACAGGCCTTGTTGTCCTACTAGAGCCCTAGAGAGGGGAAACATTCCAGACCTGCTATTCCTAGGGGCTAGTAGTAAGTCTATTTGGGAGTACATAATCATGTCTAGTAGAGAAATATTTATTTAATTAGAAGATATGTTCTGTTGCCTGTGTTGTCAGTCCAGCCCTGAAAGGAGCTATGCATTTCAGTTCTATTAAATAACACGCTTAACCCCACATGGGATACCTTTTTGCTGTTTTCAGGAAAAAACAATCTACTCATCTGAATGTAGATCATATACAAAGAGACAGAAAATAGAAAAACCAAAAGAAATGAATATCTGCCTGATGCACTATATTTTTTTACATGTGATGATGCAATTTTCTAATGACCTAGCTTGCATAGTGCATATCAATGGTCCTCCCCGCCACCACACAATAACTAATTTTTATATCTCCTTATTCAATATGGTTTGCACTTCAAGTTAATTTCAAGCTTTCCTTACTCCAAGATGAGTTAGACAAGGAAAGGCTATGATAGAGCAGGCAAAGCTAAATTACTGGCATAAAATATAGAATATGAAAACTTGCTCATGCAGAGACGTTCACTACTAATTCATTCTGGCAAGCTGCAAACATGAAAATATGTCGTTTCATTTTGCCGCCGAGTGTGCAGACAGACCTTCAAAAAGTAAAAATAAGTTATGCTTTTTCATTTCCTCTGCTCCACCCTGGTAAGGTTGGCTGTAAACCATCCCTAAACAAAAGGACACCTTCCAATGAAAATACTTCAGCATCCTATAAAACAAATGTTTTGCCAGCTGCATAATAAAACAAGGTTAATTGTTAAAATTATACACAAAATATATCCAGCCAATATTTATATTTCCCTGTGCAGAGTAGGTCAGCATAAGAAACACTGGAAGAAAGGATGCTGGAAAGTGTCATGTATATTGATGATACTATAAAATATAGCAATAATCAGGCATTCACAATTGATAACCAGGGGTACGGAGAACTCCAATACAATCACCCGGTAAACTTGCTGGCAATACAAGCTCCTGATCAGGTTGTCTTAATTTCTATCAAAACTCATCTCAAGTGCTATGTGAAGCAGTTTTGCCCCTGCACGGTAACCCCATGAGCTACAAGACCAGAACTTGGTAAGTAACACATTGGTGCTGCGTCCTGCGGTTGCTTTTGCATTTGCGTATTCCACTTGGGCTGCTTGATGTTCTCATGAAGGTATACCAGTGTGAAGATAAGACACATCACTCTGAGACTGTTTTAGCATTGCGATGATGCCACATATCCAGTGAGATTTGGATATAGGACAATGGCCATTTCTACACACCCTTAAAGGGACAGTCCACTCACCGAATGCTGGTGGCATTTCCTCATGACTTCAGATGTTTCCATTTGCAAAATGGTTGTAGGCCATCTGGCTTCTATTTTTTCGGTGCCTTTTTTGGGAATGCGCTTTCCACAGTCCCAGAAAAGGCATTGAAAAAATGGAAGTCAAACGGCCCACATCTATTTTGCAAATGGAGATGTCGCCGGTGTTCCATTCGTATGCTGCCCCTTTAAGGGTGTATGGAAATGGCCAATATCTGAAGACACAACAGAGGGAATTTTTAGTGAACGGGCAAAGTGGGAAAATGGCATCTAGCACTAGCAAAAGCCATGCAAAAAAGTTTTTAAAAGGTGAACTTGTTAGGGAAGCGGTAAGGAATCATGAAACCTTTGTTTCTCCCCCAAACCATCATTTTGTACAGAAAAAAACCCACTGTACTCTTTTAGCTTAATCCTGCCTATGTGGCCACGGTATACAGCTGGTGGGTTGTACCTGGTTGTTCACAAGTTGTGCATACTAGTTATTTATCTGTCTGTCTATCTGTCACATTATTTCATTTTTTCTTCAAGGAGCTCAAAGCCTCATATATGTGCAAGCATTTTAAAAATATGTTATTGGTTATTAGAACGCTTATGACCTGTATTCCCTTGCATTATGGGTCTGAGGGCCAAGCTACACATGACGAATGACACTTGAATGGCAAGTGGATTGAGTGGAGGGCAAGTGGACAGGGAGAAATACACTTGCTGTTCAAGTGTCATTCGTCATGTGTAGCTTGGCCCTTAGTCTGGTCATCTGTGGAGTGAGGAGGTTTCTACACAGGCTGAGAGTGGTTGCCTGGCAACAGGACAGGAGAGGTGGGGGTGATATCCCAAAGAGGGAGAGAGGTGCAATGTTTTTCCTGGGGGAGTGAGAATTTTATTTTGCAAGAAGGAGATCCAGAGAAAATATTCTGTGGCTAGGGTGTCAGGTTATTCACTACAGCAGACATCCTCCCTCCCTTGCACTCCTATCACCACTTAAGGGAGCAGCTGGAGCAAACAAAGGGAAGGGGACCAGCATCATAAGTTATGCATAACTTCTTGGTATACAAATAGAAGTGACATCACATTGTACAACACCTGTTTCCACTGTCTCCCTCTCTCCAATGTTCCTGGGGTTACTAGCCAAGAGCTGGCAACTCTATCTGTGAAGGGAATTTGGCCTCTTTTTTCTCAGTGTTTTTAGTTTTGTCCTGCTGCTGTGTGGAAAAGTTACTTCTGTGAAGGGCAGACATTGCCACACATCCCACCTCAACCCTAACTGCCTACTCTAATCCAGAGATGGCCTCCAGACCTTCTTGGAATTTGTGTGTCCAGCGACTATATCGCCCTTCAACTTGATTGGGGGAGTACACCATTTATTTTATTGTTCATACCATTTTATTCAAAATGTCCAGTTCTATACCCACCTTTCAAAAAAAATCCTGCGTGGTTTTTTAACAGCAGTTCAGGTTTTGAATGGGACACTCACATCTCTGTGACCAGTAACCTGGCCCTTTTAAACAAAAAGAGTTGTGCATTGTTCTGTGCTTGAGGATGATAATATAAACAAACAGTTATGGTTAATAGATGACCCAGTGATCACCTTTAAAACAGAGTGCAGAAGAGCTAAATTGGCTCTGGGAGACATTCGGCAGCAGGAGGGACTCAGGATTCCCTGTCCTCTGTCCCATGTGCTTTCACCTGCTGGAAAGGGCTCTGGGGGGATGGGCTGCCTCTTTAGTTTGACTGGGGGAGGGGACTTCTCATTCCCTCTTAGTCATGAGTTCCTTTTTCCCCTCTGCTACCACCAAATGCATGGGCTCCAACCCTCAACAGCCATTTGGATACCGGTGAACCTCTGACCATGCACAAAGCACTAGCAGAGGCAAGAGTTGAACCATATACTTCCCTGCCACTCTCAAATGGTTTTTAATCTTAAAAGTCATTTTGGACCTGAGAAATACACAGAAGAAAGGTAACAAGTGCCTTTGTACAAAAATATTGTTTTTAAAAAAGATGCTTTCCACAAGAAACTTTTTTTCTAAGCAAGGCTGGAATCCGACATGAAAGGGGGGACTTTGTCTTCCACACATGAAAGAGAGCAAACTCCAAAGAAGGTGTCAAAGAGCTGTTCTCGTGTCACAGAACCTTTGTTATGGCAGTTGCTTGACACTGTTCAGGCTGGAAAAAAAAACCCCAAACCAAGCCAAACCCATAGTACTTTTTGTGGTAGTTGGAGTTAAAACATCATGTATCAATCTGGATGTCTGCCTTGCTTTCAAATTCATGTCCAGAGTTCTCTTTCTGCCCCCCCCACCGCCCCAACAAAAGGCTGCAAATCCTAAGAACACTTTCTTGAGAGTAAGGCCCATTGAATGAAATGGGGCTTACTTCTGAGTAGGCATGCTTAGGTTTGCTGTCTAAATTGTGACTTTCATTACTAGAAGGAACAACTGAAATAGACAATGTTATAATACAAAGATTGTTATCAAAGCAACAGTGAATGACTGCATAAATATAACACAGCACACATCGGGAGGAGGCAATCCCCTGTTGCTATTAAAAGTGTCATCGGTAGGGTTGCCAGGTCCCCTGGAGCTCAAACTGGGGGATGGGTGTGTAGGAAGGTCATATGTATTGTGCACATGCGCTCTGGAGCATTTCCTCATCATGCCAAGAATGATGTCATTTCTGGCATGAGAAGGAAGTGCTCCAGAGTGTGCAGGAGTGTGCTGCAGAGCTTTTGGGCCCATTCATTGTACCTTTCCCCCCCACCGGCCAGGTGAGAAGTGGTGTAGGCTGGAAGTGGAGGATCCCCCACCCCTACCGGCAGTCTGGTAACCCTAGTCATAGGAAAAAGTTTTCACAAATTGTGGGATATCTGCTACCAACTGACCACTAAAATAATTTATAATGCTCCTATATTGTGCTATAATTTTTGACTTAAAGCCTTACAATATTTATTTCTATGGTCGATAGCTCATCATCATATATAGCATCCTGCCATCTCACAAATGATAGAACTATAATGTTATGGAAACTTAGATTTGAACACTTTTCTAACATTCCCTCCTTCAAAAACCCTAAAACAAAACGTGGGCTATCACTTTGGGGACCAAAAGCCAGGAGACAGCAATTTCAAGTACTGGGTTTTGACATGTATGCTCAGTCCCTGAAGTGCACGTCTTGATCATGTGGAGGCTGAACTCAATAGACATAGAGTGGAGCCATAGGGAGAGTGTATGTGTGGGAAGGAGTGTATGTGTAGGAAAGAGTGTGTATGGGATACAGACAATGGGATAGTGAGAGAAAAACTGTTCATGCAGGACACTGGGCGTACTGGGAGGAATGATCAGGGAAGAAAAGTCAGGGTGTGGGTGTGGATGAGCATGGCTTACCAGGGAGCATGTCTTACCAGGGTGCACATACATGTCCGAGAGATGCCCCATGTATATATAGACATATAAACACACCATTTTCTCTCTTTACCTTATCCCTTTGCATGTTCTATGACTGTTTAAAAGCTCTTTCATGCTAAATATAAGAACTAGGATCCCAAGAGCCTGCTGCATGTGCCTAAAGACTATAAGGCTCTATGGATCCCAGACACTGATTCGGCGCCAGTAAATAACCTTTTTCCAGTTCTGTTTGTAACTGCATTTTCTGGCTATCTTCTTTGGAATTTTCTCACTCTTATTAAGGAAGTGCCAACTGTTAGCTCATTTGATTGAGCTTTGGGGGTGAACTTTTTTTAATCCTCCTTTTGGCTGCATCGATACATTATTGATTATTGCACTGTTATTGTCCTATACAGGGCTTTTTTTCTGGGAAAAGAGGTGGTGGAACTCAGTGAGTTGCCCTTGGAGAAAATGGTTACATGGCTGGTGGCCCTGCCCCCTGATCTCCAGACAGAGGGGAGTTTAGATTGCCCTCCGCACCATGGCACGGAGGGCAATCTCAGCTCCCTTCTGCCTGGAGATCAAGGGGTGGGGCCACCAGCCATGTGACCATTTTCAAGAGGTTCTGGAACTCCGTTCCTCCGTGTTCCAGCTGAAAAAAAAGCCCTGGTCCTATAGCAGTCACATATAACTGGAGTATCCTGTATGCATAAACTTACCTAGTTGTGGATGATTTGCTATCATGCAATGATAGTATGGGTGGATGCAGCCCTAGGATTGGATCCAACCAGCTTTTCTGCTGGTGAAAAAGAAGCAGGGGTTTTCTTTGAACCACCCACAAGGGTTATGCCAGGGATCATAGGACCTGCATGCACAAAAGCCATGAGGGACTGGGGCAATATCAAGCAAAAAGTGAGACTGAAAGAATGAAAAATTCAAAACTGAATCAAACCTTCAGTTTTTCAAGATGCAGTGATGCTTCTCTATTTATTTTGTATCCTCGATTAAACACTCTTATTTCCTTTCATAGATTGGTCCAAGCTAATCAGGAATCATGTAGTGAATGTGATGTTGTCATGGTGCTGTATACCTAGTTACTTTCGGCCTTCCACAAATGATGCAAAACTGAATTATTCAAAAGGGCTTTTTACACAGCTAGGAGGGCTGTATTGTAAGGAGATGATCTCAAAGAGATGTTTCACTAATGAGTTAGGGACCATAGACTTCACCACTTTGTTGCCATATGTACTATCTATTGCTTTAAGAATGTGTTCTTATGTACTATCTGTTGCTTTTACTGGGTAGTTCTATGTTGTATAATGTCAGTTCCAGATCAAGATGAGTAGCCATGTTAGTCTGTCTGTAGCAGTAGAAAAGAGCAAGAGTCCGGTAGCACCTATAAGACTAACAAAATTTGTTGTAAGATTTGAGCTTTTGTGAGTCACAGCTCACTTCTTCAGATACAGCTTGATTGTAAGGACAGATGGACTCACATTCTAGCTATATTTGAAGAAGTGAGCTGTGACTCATGAAAGATCACTAGTTCTAGCTAATCAGGAGCAAAATGTTGTTATTCTGGGCAAACTGTTTTCTCAGTAGATGAACTTTCATCCCCTTTTGTACTGATCTTTGAAAAATTGCCTTTCAACTTTGACCGTAGAGTTTGAAAAAAATGCATGTCTCCTTGAAATTCAGCCTTCATCAAGATAATATATAATATGAAGGTAAGTGTCGTACTTCCATGGTACAGATTTACTGACAGAGTTACTGATGGGCATATATAAACATTTTTAAGTGGCTTTATTCAGAAGGATATATAATGGAGGAGAGAGAACAATGTAAGCTGCACCCTTTGTAACTTCAGCCCTTGCAATTATTTTATGTTATACATCCCTGAGTGGTGCTCTAGCAGGAAGATAGAAATGCTTGGGAAGACATTGCATACCTCTGAGCATCTACAGAGTGAAATTCAGAAATTCTGCAGAACCTCCCTTCCTGCCCTTCCTCTCTTTAAATTTCTCTTTGGTCAAAAAGGAAATGATTAGAAACTGATTTCACATTCCTAAAAAGAGGAAAACAAAAGGACTGTTGGATTTCAGACATAAACGGGGTAAAGAGGAATGAAAATAATGTCTCTTAACAACCCTATTTAATTGATATTTATTTACATTTGTAAAAAAAACCGAAAAACAGGAACTGGAAATTGCGACAAACTGTGCCCAAGTGTAGAAATTCTCCAAATTAAATTGGAAAGTAAATGGAGTGGAATGTGGGGTAGAATGGATTGGAAGAGAGTAACACTGTATGCTCACCCCTAATCTCTGTTTCCTAGCAATGTCTACAGAAGGAATCAGGAAATTGGAAGAAGTTGCTGATAGGCTTCCCAACAGCTTTTGCTCTATGCCCCTGTTTGTTTCATATTCTTTGCTCTGGACTGCTTTTCCTCAACTTTTACTTGTGCTTAACTGTGGCTTTGGAATTTCAGTTATTTCAGTTTGGCTTGGCTAGATGGTTCAAATTAGCTTGTAAGACATGGCTGGCCTAGTCATGACTGGAGCCACTGAGGAGAGGGACTAGGGGAGACAGAGTTCTGATCATTCTGGGGGCCCACAAAACTGAACAAGGTCTGTGATTTCATGAGATGTGAAGGATAAATCCAGGGGTGTGCAGAAAGGGGACAGAGGGACTCTTTTTGAGGGGCCAGTGAGTACCTATTAGCATCACTGGCAACCAGAGCACTGAACTTTTCCTGTGTAATCCGCGTCCCATATATTCTTTCTCAGCTCTGTGACAATCCTTCAAGTCATGATTTAACCCAGTAATTACCAGGAACCTGCTGTTTTTAGGGTTGGTTGATTCTGAGAAGTATGAGGAACATAATAGGAAAGTCAGGAAACATAACAAGGTTATAAATGCAAGTAAGGAAATGGGGAAAGCCAAATGTTTCACAGAAGCAACTCAGTTTCTAAAATGATCGGCTGCCTTGTAAGAATCTCTGTTGGTTTTGACAAAGCTGAAGTATTAACGAAGTATAATTGCTTCAAAATTCTTTTGCATATACCATATAAAGGAAGGAGGAATTGAAACGTCTACATCTCAAAATGACCAAAAGAGGTAATATATCTGCAGCAAATGCAATTGTACATAACATTTTCCATCTTTATGTGTTAATTATTAAATGGTAACCTTCCATATGCCTTTTCTCATCTTAATTTATTCTGTATTGTAAACAACTGCAGGCCAAGATAGCTAATTTATTCTATGAAGCTTGGCATACTTTGCAGAAGCAGGACAGCGGCAGGTTACCACTACAACATGGATTAGTTATGTCCTTAAAGAATTGCCTGCAATAAAATCCATAGTTTTGCATGTCATAGAAGTTGGCTGTAAAAAGTAAAGGGATTTTTCATAAATAATATTTTAGAGGGTTTGCTTTAAGGACTTCATTTTACTTCTCTATTCATCTCTACACTTAAAAAAAAAAACTTGAAATAATTGGCAGAGAAAACAAGGGCCGTTTTCACACTTCTTACCGGCCACGGAACATCACACAAAGCTCCTGGAATGACAGCGTCTTCCTGGTGTGATTTCCCATCATAACTCTGGTTCTCGCATGAAATTGCACCAGGAAGATGCTGTTGTCCTGGAAGCTTTGTGTGATGTTCTGTGGTCGGAAAGAAGTGTGAAAATGGCCAAGGGAGGGTTTGCCCAAAGACATAAAAAGATGCAGAAAATATCGAGTAGATCTAAGGAAGATCCAGTAAAGGCTAGTTCAGTTTTGTTGATTACGTGATAGGAGACACACTCTTTGGCCAAAGTTTTCCATGGGACTATATCACAGAGGCCACTCTAAAATGGAAATTTCTCCTACAGGATTCTTGTAGGCAACTTCTGAAACTCTTCAGGGTAAGGCTGTTACCTGATCAAGGAAACCTTACTTGCTTGATTTCATGAAATTGAATAGATAAATCATAGATACACCATACGAGTAAAGCTTTCTGAAGTAAAGGCAGGGCTTATTTCGAGGGGGAACGCACAGGAACGCAGTTCCGGCAGTTCCCCAAAGAGGTCACATGACAGGTGGCCCTGTCCACCTGACTCTCAGCCATTTTGGGCTTGTTTTGGCCTGGATAGGGGCTGAAATGGCCCAGATCGGGCCTCTGACGGGTGGTGGATCACTCTCCCACTCAGCAGCGGCCCAATCCTGACCATTTTGGGCCCATTTTCAGCCCCTTTTTGCCATTTTGGGCCCAATTTTGGCCCTGAATGGCTAGGATTGAGTCCAAAACAGCCATGATAGGTGATGCCAGGGGGCGTGGCATATGCAAATTGGTTATGCAAATGACATACTTCTGGTGCTGGCAAGGGGTGTGGCATATGCTAATGAGTTGTGCTGATGAGTTATGCTAATGAGTTCCTCCAGCTTTTTTTTTACAAAATGACCCCCGAGTAAAGGAAAGTATTTATTATTTGTTTTAGATTCTTTGTTTCTAAGGTAATGCCCAGGTTGTGGTATGCCTGGGCATTACCTTAGAAAAAGTCATCTTTTCTGTGAGGAAAATGAAATACGGAATCATAAGGCGGTGGGGCTCTCAGAAACAGGGAACCGGGGGGCCAACACATGTGCCACCACTGCCACAAGTAAGCCCACCCATCTCAGCTTGAATTAAGCTATAGCTCCATTCTGCAAGTAGAAGCTCAAGGAACTGCAGAACTCAGCGGAAGCATGTGACTGGGGAAGCCATTCAAAACAGGCCTGGGGCTATATGAACTCCACCTCTGACTTGGTTCCTCAGTCCTAATACTTTGTCTGTAGTTAAAGGAACTAGTTTTGCTATTATTTTGGACATATTGTTGCTGTGGACTTGACACCTTCCCTGATTATGTCACCAATCCTACTGCTTGTTATGCTGGACTTGATCCCCAACTCAATTATTACTGTGCCTCTTATCTTTGGCCCAGCTGTTTCAGTCTCCTGCTTGGGCTGGTTTAGTCCTATATTGGTATTGACCTATAAGGCCCTGTGCGGACTGGGACCAGCGTATCTATGGGACTATCTCTCCCCATATATTCCCCAGAGGACACTCCGATCAGGGGACAAACAGCTGTTGGTGGTCCCTGTCCCCAAGAAGGCCCGCCTAGCCTCAACTAGAGCCAGGGCCTTTTCTGTCCTGGCTCCCACCTGGTGGAACGCTCTGTCTGCTGAAATCAGGGCCCAGCAAGACTATCTTTTCACCGGGCCTGCAAGACAGATTTGTTCCGCCAGGCATATGGCTGATGCTGGGCCTTCGCCGGTCTGGAAAAAAAGGGTGTATAAAACCTTCCCTGTGAAGGCTGTCCACCATCCTGTTTTAAATGTTGTTTTTAATTAACATGAATTTTTAATTGTATTTTAATTGTATTTTTAATATGTTGTTATCCGCCCTGAGCCCGCTCACGGGGAGGGCGGAATACAAACAAACAAACAAACAAACAAACAAACAAACAAACAAACAAACAAACAAACAAACAAACAAACAAACAAACAAACAAACAAACAAACAAACAAACAAACAAACAAACAAACAAACAAACAAACAAACAAACAAACAAACAAACAAACAAACAAACAAACAAACAAACAAACAAACAGTCTTACCCAATCCCAGTTGAGACAGAGAGAAATGCCTCTCTGTAGACGACAGTTGACACTTTTGTGTTTTATTAACTTTAATTAATATTAACAATAATTCATTTTAAAAAAATCTGCTGGAAGGAACCTCTTAAAATTTTAATCAGTTTATCTAACCAATTAACTAAACCTTGCCATCCTCCTCTGAACATGCAGATATTTGCTAAGCACCCACTAAATAATGTATTAGTGTTTGACATTTGGTAATGTTTTGTTTCTGTGTTTGATAGCTGACTTTAAGATTTCTCAGCCCAGATTGTGCAGTTGATGAACTGAAGTCCGGATCTGGGTTTCCAGTCAGTGGAATGGATCCCACAAAGTGTTTCTACTAAAGGAAAGATTGCTGTCAGATAGCGTGATTTTCTCACCTCCTCCTTCCTGCTGCTGCTCAAAATGCCCCCCCCCAAATGCTTCTTTTGGAAGACTTGGGGCTGCAGAGGGAGGGGGGAGGTGTCAATGTCAAACTCTGTGGTCAGAAATACTCTATGTGATCCATCCCCAAGTTGCGACTATGTAAATAAAAATGCTGAGAAGGTACCGAAGCTACCCAAGGAAGGAAATCAAGTTCTGGATCTCATTATGGTGCTGAAATGTTTATTTATTTATTTCAAATATTTATGTACCACTTTTCTCCTGATCAATGGAATGGAATTGGTATTGCTGGCCCTATCAAATCTTTCAGGGACACATACAGGTTGTCATCCTCTTCCTAGGAAAACCCACATTGTGTTCTGGTTCTATTCAATTTTTGTGTGTTGGTGTGAGAGAGTGTGTGTGTAACTTGGGTTTTGTTTTGGTCTCTGCCCAAGTGAGGAGCTGTTGTGGGGTGAAAGGTGGGTGGTTCTCACACACACATGCACATTATCACAATATACACATTACTTCCCGTTGATGAATAACTGGGCCTTTCCCTTCCAAAATCTGATGGTCAAGGACTTGCCAGATTGGCTCACATTCGGTTTGCAAGTCACAAACAGCGGGGAAGTCATTCAGTGAGTTCTTGTTCATATGCATCTGAAAGATTCTTGATGTGTCCCACTGGTACAATAATATAGCTTTCTTTTGGCAGTCACTCTCTACCATCCATCTGCTGCTGTCTCCAATTTTCAAAAGGCATGTAGGAAAAATAAATTTGATTTGGGATATTTTTCAGTTCAAACTTACTTCCTAGGCATGTCTTTTTGCCTTCAGTGTCTGCTCATGAACATAGTTAATTCTTAAGATGTTCATTCCCTGTTATAATAACAGAGGGCAACCCAAATAACCGATTGTACCTATTATTCTCAGTCCAGTTATTAAAATATATTGTTCCATTTGATCAATCAAATAAAGTTGATTTAACATGAGCCCTTGGCATATTACCTTCAGAGTGTGGGAGCCTCTACAATCGTGAAAATAACATTCTTGATTGATTGATTGATTGATTGATTGATTGATTGATTGACTGATTGATTGATTGATTACAGTAATGTCTTACCTTTCTTGCATCATCATGAAGCTCAAGGTGCCATACAGATTTCCCCGGGGATTTTTTTCCATTCAGAAATTGACCAGAATCTGCCCTGCTTAGCTTAAGCATCCTTGTATTATGTCCTTCCCAACCATCCTCTGTGATGAATATCAGAAGCCCCCAAATCTGTGGGAAGTGCCCAGTCATCCCCTCCGGGTTATGCTTTATTTACAGTACATGTTAATGCAACTGGTGTTTTTTCTCTCAGTATTGACAGTTGCTGAATGATAAATTCAATGTTACTGCTTTGTGGAGACACCTAAACTGAAGAGAGGGTGTCCCACATGCCAGACAGGAAGAGGAAGAAAATTAGTTCCTGCCTCTCTGATTGGAATCAAGGGGAATCAAAGAGGGCATCTATTGCTGTATGGGAGAAGTTGGATCAGTTTTCTGATCCATACTCCTGATGCTCTGGAGGAATGGAGGCAATGGCTGTAGCCTTTTCACATTACACAGGAATGCTTCTGTAAAAGAAGTCTGCAAGCCTCCAACATGGTCGTCAATCTTGACTTTGGTGAGACACTACAAATTATATCTATATGATTCAGCAGACACCACCTGCAGTACAAAAGCAATGCAGTGCATGATCTCAGACGAAGACTTCATCCCACCAAGAAACTGGAAACTACTTTGAGAGCACCCAAGATGTCCTCTGCCTCAGAGGAAGAATAGACCTTTGGATACTTACTGTGAAGGGTCCTTCTCCTCTGAGGAAAGGAGGACATCTTGCCCCCCACCCCGGGTCTTGGTCCTCCTCTACCCTGCTGCCTCATTCTTCTACCTCTGGGTTATGGTTTATTTAGAGTATATGTTAATGCAACAGGTGTTTTTTCTCTCAGTATTGATGGTTGCTGAATGATAAATTCAATGTTACTGCTTTGTGGAGTCACCTGAACTGAAGAGAAGGTGTCCCACATGCCAGACAAGAAGAGGAAGAAAATTAGTTCCTGCCTCCCTGATTGGATGGTGGGAAGTCAGCATCACCCTCCAGATTGAAATGAAATTCTTCCCTCAAGTCATTGTTGACTTATGGCGATCCCTGGTGGGATTTTCATGGCAGTCTCCCATTCAATTACTAACCAAGATTGACCCTGCTTAACTTCTGAGATCTGACAAGATCAGGCTCTCCTGGGCTATACTTGTCAGGGCACCCTCCAGATAGGACGAAGCCATATCATAGGCTCCTCCCACATGATCTAGACCCTCTTTCATTACTCAGACAGTGGAGAAAAAAATCCATTACTGTAAATGTAAAGCAAGACAGTGGATTAGTTTATCAGTTAAAGCTCTTAAAGCCTATATCCCTGGTAATATACCATGGTAGCAGATTTCTAGTGAACACCTACCTATAAATCCATTTCAGTAGAGTGGAAGTCCCTTTTCTCTAGGCTTCCAATTTCTCCTTATCACAGATTAAAGTGGGCATTTTCCTTGGCTCTGAAGTTAACTCCAATTCCCCTTGCCTACCCCCCCCACCCACCACAATGAGTCTTTATTTAATTTATTATTTTCTTCAGCAGTCTTCTTCCAAGAGTGAAGGCAATACAAGTTAAAACACAGTCTTAGTTATGATTTTTCTTTTTTCTTATTTGCAATTAACAGGGGTATATATTGGTAGTAGTCACAATAAATTTAAAGGAGAGAAACGGTATTGGAACCAGAGTCCATAGGGGAGAGTGTTAGCTGTCTTGATTCCAACTCATTTTATGCATGGGAGAAATCTCTGTCTGTGGCAAGTGATCCTAAATACGGCAGTGCAGGATGTAATACCGGAGCACAGTGGCTTAAGGAAACTATTCCAGCCGTTTTATTATTTTGCGGGGTTTACTGTAAGTCAGTCTCAAATGTCAATTACACCTGTTCAAATCCCTTGATACGGCTGTGATGGAATAGTTGGACGAATATAAACTATATTTTTTTAAAGTTAGCACTAAGAGCTGGTTCCTCCCCCCACCTTCAGTTAATAGCTTTGAAAACTTTATGAAGTTTTCTGTGATCAGTGAAGCAATTCATCTATGTTGTTTTCTTCATCATTTGCTAGCAACTTTCCAGTCTTATGTCTAGTCTGGTCACATATTTTTCTTTTCTGTTTTTTTTTTACAGACTTGGAAAAGTTAGCAAAGGGAATAAGTAAAACTTTAACCAATTGCAATATGGTATTTGCCAGTACTCTGGTGCCTATAGCTCGTATGAAATTAGCTTCCCCCCCCCCAATGAAAATGTTTAAAATGTCTTTGTCAAATCAAGTTTTAAAATATGCTAAGATCAAATGCCCTGTACACAAATGTTAGTGTAGGGAAGGGGCTAAGAAACTGAGTTGTGGATGGAGAAGTACCCAGTTCAAGTCATGACTCTATCAAAAGTCCTTTAGGCTATATTTGGAGTGATCTAAAATGCAGGGGGGAAAGCTTGTATAAATCTGAAATGGCCAAATAGACTGTATTATCTTGTACTGTGAGTGGAAAAAGTCACACTCTTAATGTTTCCCCATATAAAATCTCCTTTCAAATAAATTGCACATCAGGAAAAGAGCTTCTAATCTATGCATTTGCATGCTGTTCTGGTTTTCCATTTACAATGCAGGGGAACTTCAAAAAAACATAACATTTCACCTATAGCCTGAAGAAGTGGAGTCCATTCCATCACCTCAGCCCTTTGCCTCCTCATTACCACCTCATTATGCGGCAGGTGGAGAGCAGGTCTTAGAGAAGTGAGATTGGGGCTGCCCTGAAGTGGTAGCAGAATAGGGAAATCTGAAGCAGTTCTAGGAGATTAATTTCATCTACTCAGAGGTGAAAGCAGATGACCAAAGCATGGGTGCAGCAGCCTGGTTATATGTCCTTTTGTCTGTGGCTGCTCTAGTCTCATCCTCCACTTTCAGAGATATGTAACTGGGCCTTGTTGTTCCTCCGTGGGAAGGGGACTGTGTATAACCCTCACTCTCTGAAATGAATGAGTCTTTCTTGATTCTGTAATCACAATTTCTCCATTTTGATCTTGTTTTTCTCTCTCCCACCACCACCTAGTTGGTGGGACTATCTCTTTCCTGCATGCCACATCACGCCAATTAAGCAAGATTTGGGGCCTTTTCTAAGACAAAGAGCAGAGAGTTTGTAGATGACTAATTCCATCATGCTAACTAAAGTAGAATACACTAAAGGAAACCAGTTCTGCAGGCCTGTAAAATGCAAATGTTCTGCCAGTAGGGTTGCCAGCTCCAAGGTGGGAAATTCCGGGAGATCTGGGGGGTGAAACCTGGAGAAACCTGGAGAAAGTGGGGTTTGGGGAGGGAAAGGACCTTGGCATGGCATAATTTCATAGAGTCCACCCCTCAAAGTAGCCATTTTCTTCAGGTGAACTGATCTCTGTGGCCTGGAGACCAGTTGTAATTCCAGGAGATCTCCAGTCACTACCTGGAAGCTGGAAACCCTATCTGCCAGGCTTATGGCTAAGGCTTGATAATGTTCCCTTTGACTGTCCATGTCTCTGCCCTGCCACCCTGAGAGTCCTTGTTCCATTCTTTCACTATCTTCAGTTTATGGTCTTAGTTCACTCTCTTATGTGAATACTGATGCCTGTATTTATTTATTGATTTTATGTGCTTTATTGTGCTTCTAAATGTATATTTTAAACTGTGTATTTAAACATTGTTGTGAGCTGCCCTGAGCCTATGTGCGGGGAAGGAAAGATATAAATGTAATAAACTAAACTAGCTTTGCCCACTATCTGGCCATAGGATCCATTCATACATTCAGTTAAGTGTCATCAAATGCTGCACAACCTAGTGATGCTTGAGCCAGCCCTAAGTGATTTACAGAACTGACATGAGATGAAATTGAAGAACATATTGGTTGACTTTTTATTACTGTGGATGCTTTTGGAGAAGCAAAAAGTTTGTTTTTCAGAGGAGATTTGAAATACCTTGACTGACCTACCTGCATATTTCTGTGCTTTGAAATGTATCATTCTTCTAACTGTAGCCCGATTCTCCAATGCATCTGATGTTGAACTTTTGAATTTCTCTCTGCAGTGAGTTCTAATTATTCTGTGCTAATTAAGCAACTGAGTCCTGCTGTGAAAAATTCTCCCTTTGGAACTATGTGAGCAAAGGTGGAGACATAAATTTTATAACATATGCATAAAAGCATCCATTCTTTATTTCCTGTACTAATTTCATGTCCTAACATTCAGTTGAAAGAATTAATGTAACTCTTAATGCCCCGCATAATATTCCATTCTTATCTTGTCCTTTCACTAATATATATATCCTCAAAGATGTTACAAAGAATGCAAAATTATGGGGTGGGTCTGTTGCTCAGTGATAGAGTATCTGCTTTGCAGGCTGAAGGTTGCAGGTTCAATCCCCAGCACCTCCAGTTGAAAAGATCAGGTAGCTGCTGATCTGAAAGACCTCTATCTAAGACTCTGAAGAAATGCTACCAGTCAGATTAGACTGGTAAAATGCCATCAAGTCACAACAGACTTATGGGGACCCCTGTTGGAGCTTTCAAGGCAAATGAGAAGCAGAGGTGGTTTGCCATTGCCTTCCTGTGCTGAGTCTTCATTGGTGTTCTCCCATCCAAGTACTAACCCTGTTTAACTTCCAAGATCTAACGAGATCGGGCTATACCATAGCGCCTTCCCATGGTAGACCAATGGTATAAGGAAACTTCATGTGTCCAAAATGCTGCTGTCACCTCCTGATGGATATTAGAGCATAAGAACATAGTTGGCTGATTTGGAAATAATTATAGTGCCTTTCCTGCTTGAATTCAAGATTCGGATGCTCCAAGGAAGGAAGGGGGACTTCATCAACATATGAACAGTGAAAAAACTGCAAAGCACTAAAATCTAGTTCTATCCCTAATCACCTCCAGGCCACCAAGTTAAAGCTAAGCCTTTTTCATTTCAAACACGTTCTTAGCTGCCTATTCACCAGCTGGGCTGTTTGGGTGTTCCAGTCCCATATCTCAAGAATTCCTGCCTCAAAAACAGTGTTGAGGAAAGCTTCTGTCCATTGTGTCCTTTTGGCGCTCCATGAGCATGGGAGGTATCTCAGATGTGACAACTATTTTATCTTTGCAAATGTTCTCCCAGTTTTTCCCAATCATTCCCCCTGGGGACAACATGACCAGCATACTTCTTAGAACAAAGCCCCTAATTATTCACATTTTTCATAATCAAAAACCAGGTGTGTGATGTCATTTTGCTCTAGATAATGTCCATTCAGCATATTCCTTTGTCCTGGCAAGGGAATTTTCCCTACTTTTATTCTGACTCACTCATTAGCTGTACAGAAAAGTGTATTTATTCATCTTCATCTAGTTTGCTTTCTCTGTGTATTCCTCTGTACCACATGGCTCTCGATGACAGTCACAGCATCTCTGAGCCATCAGAGTCTTATAATCAGCCTGATATTTTCACTGAGCAGGATCCATTTCTTTGCATCATTACTGAACCTGCATTAAGCCAACACTCAGGCCTTCTTTAAGCGGCCCAGCACAACTTCTTCAGGGTTTAAAAAGAACAATAGTGAACAGGGAGTAATTTCTATCCAGTATATAACCTGTCCATAATTTTATGGGACCCATATTATATTCCCTGCTCCAATCTGGCTAGACTATGCAACCCCGATCTTGTCAGATCTCGGAGGCTAAGCAGGTTTGGTCTTTGTTAGTAAGAGGATGAAAGACCTCTAAAGAAGACCAGTGCTGCAGAGGCAGGAAATGGCAAATGACCTCTATTAGTCTCTTGTCTTGAAAACCCCAGCAGAGGTCATGATAAGTCAGCTATGACTTGATGACACTTTGCACCAACATTACATTCCTCAGTCTAGTATATTCCCTAAACTGGTGGAAAAACAATGGCCGCACTAGTAGGCAGAAGAAGAAACAACCAGGTGCAAGATGGAGGAGTTTATTAAACTTTGCTCAAGGTGAAATGTGAAGTACTGCATAGGAGGTCCCCTGAAGAAGCTCAAGGCAAAATGTGCAGGGATCAAAAAACCTTAATAAACTCTTCCACTTTGTATATGGTTGTTTCTTCATATTCCCTAAACTAGATCGCCTCAAGATAAATTTTCCTCAAAGGGAAGGTATTTTACGTTTTTGACCAACAGAGAATCTCTCTAAATGAGATAGAGCCAGAAAAGATTGCTCCTCAAAGAAACTGTATTCATTTACCCTATGACATTGTTTATGGAAATGTTCTTGACACTGTATGGAAATGCCCGCCCTTGTCCTTGCCACTAATTGTACTAATCTCACACTATGTAATCCGCCTTGATTCTCAATGAGAAAGGCAGAATATAAATAAATAAATAAATAAATAAATAAATAAATAAATAAATAAATAAATAAATAAATAAATAAATAAATGTCAAGATCAAGGGGCAGGGTCCTGTGAAGGATTTCCACCAGTGGGTGATTTTTGTCAATTTTCCCTTTACCACTGCAGACCTCTGGTTCCCCCTTCTTGCTGTTTCTGGTAGAATCCTGTGGATCCCAGGAACAGCATTTCATGGGACATGAGGAGGAGGAAGGCCATGTCTGTTGATGGAAATCCTTTCCGTCAGCAGAAACACTCTATAGGACACAAACCCAGGGCTGTTATTTGAAATAGAGATATTCTAACAGACAAATGGAGATTATTTTCAATATCAAGCCTAGCCTGAGCACTACTATAGGGTTTAATAGAGGGGGAAATGAGGTCTGCTGAATATCTAAATTCTTGTGGCCTTTTGAGTATCCTTTGATTCACTGAATTGTCTAGCGATAGAACTGTAATTCAGAAATACATTTTATAGTGTCAAACCTGGGTTAAGGCTAGCTGCATACGCTTAACTGGACTCCTTGCTAGTATGAAAAGTTTGAAGTCCTTCTTTCTCTCCACTATAACTATCATTTACTGGAAAGATCACATCTGGTCAAATACCCACTCTGTCCCCACAGCACATCGTTTGAAATTTGCTAATTCTTCTGCCAATGGGAACTGTGGGGTTAATTAAATGCTCTGTCCACTGGTTCGATTCTCTCACTAACAGCCTACCTTTGACACTTGCTGGAAATCTGTCAATATTGTCCACTGTTCTAAACTTTGTCAGTATAACAAAGATACTTGTAAATAGTGGAAGAAGTAGTGCTTTCCACCAAGTGCTACTTTCCCTTGGATTTCACTAGTGCTTGACATCACATGGAGATTATGATAAATTCCAAAAGGATGGATCTTTCCAAAGTTGGTTTAACAGAAGGGCAGAGATTTAATATAAATACATGTAAAGTGAGGCATTCTGGGACAAGAAATCCCAGCTTCATAAATATATTGATGGGGTCTGATATGGCTGTAAATAATACCTGAGATCTTGGAGCCTCTGTGGGAAGCTTGCTAAAAATGATAGTGTACAGAGCTAAGCGAAATGGCAATTTCAGGCCTAATTGTCAGGCTGGAACCACATGTTACAGGTAATTCAGTGATATTTTTAATGAACATTTAATGTTTTTTTAACAGAATGCAGCCCCTGAGGCTTTAAAGGGGGGGGGCAGCAGAGGATATTCCTGAGGGTGTTAGTCTATTGCAGAAAATAAGAAACAGGACTCTTGTGGCACCATGAGCACTGACAGAATTTTATTGCAAAGAATCTGACCAAGTCAGATCTAATCCATGAAAGCTGATGTTAGAATAAAATGTGGTTAGTTTTCAATGTACCACAAGACTTCTGTTTCTTTAAGCACTTTCCTGTCTCCCGATTTTTCTACCAAATATTACTACCCTAAAGCTGTTTTTGCTTTCATTGGGAGAGACCAATAGTGCTAAAAGCAGCTGAGAGGGCAATTTCCAGCAGGAATATGAGGAGAGGAGAAAGGGCTAGTTGCTAAACCCGTGGGCCTGTTGCCGCCTTTAAATGCAGCTGCGTTGTGTTAAAAAAATAGTTGCTGACAGAAGTGCATGTTATGTGAAGTTCTGCCGGCACTAAAGTGATAAACCTGTGACTAGACTGCACTACAGCAGATACATACAAAAATATTCCCTGCACATGGAAATCAAGCATGTCAGAAAGAAAGCTAGTCTAGAAACTTTCTTTCTAATATAATTTTATAATTCTAGGGAATATTTATGCACAACCAGAGACCAGCAGGGACCCATAGGTAGGTGAAATCCCAGTTTCTCTTTCTTCTCCCGTGTCTGTCTTCCCTTGGTTTTCTGTTACCACCTTTCTCCCCTTCATTTTCCCAACACCAGCACACCCTCTTGCCTCCTCTTCCCCATTTTTTGCCTCTCCTCTTCTTTCTCCCTCCTATCTCCTGCTTCTCACTCTTTCATTCGCCCCCTTGTTGTCATCATCTCCTGTTAAGTATTGCTTGAGTAGAATGAAGGCTCCTGAGGCCTACAAAGCTAATCTCAATATACAGTACCTCCTATCTCTCTTTCTCCAACCACCACCTCTCCTCTGGGCTGCTATCACTTCCTCATACTGCAGCATTGTTTAAGGGGGAGGGGTTTATTAGAGAACTCCCAAAATGGATAGCTGAGATCTAATGACAGAGCATTGCAGGGTCTCAACTTCAGTAATTAAGGGGGATTTCAATCCTCCTCGCCATTTTTTTTTCTTTCAGATTTTTCTGAAAACATGGGGGGTTGTCCTAAGTTTGGAGAAAAATCTCCCTTCTCTGTGCATGGCCCCATTGCATGACTTCTTTTATCCATGTTCTAGAACCATATTCATAATTAGACATAGAGATGTGAGTCACCACTTGCAGTCTGACATAGCACGGGGAGGCACAGTTTTACTCTATCTGTGAGCTCTAGGCAATAGGGTCTGCAGGAATGCAACAGCATGAGGGTGCTACAAGCAACAAATAACAAAGCATCTCCAAATCATTTCCATGTATTTTATTGTCTTCAATTATCATATAGTTCCAACAAAAATCATGCACAGTTGTTCCATGATTGTTCAGTGCACTTTCATTGTATTTGGACATCGTGTTACATAAATTGATGGGAAGTTGCTGCTGTGAGCATGTTAAGTTTGTCTTTTATTATCAAGTGGAGTTTGTAGCTTCATAATGAGAATCAATTTGCACAGCCGAATCGACATTGCAGGTCATTAAGAATTGTAAAGAGTAGAGCTGTTACATTTCCAAGACTTGCTGGCAATCACAGCGGCAGGTAGAAGTTATGACCTTCCTCTATAGAGGATCAAATCTAGACGTTGTAGGGTGGAGACCTCAATGATCCTATTAGACTTTTCTTTCCTGGTTCTGCACTATATTAACAGTTTCCTTGGCATGTGTTAAAACCCATGCAAAAGCACACACTATGCTTCTATATTAAAGCATTCTGACTAGTTTATTTCTTATCAAAATACCAGTTTTTGAATGTACTAGTGTAAACAGATGTATCACACCCAATGGAATTCGCTCCCACTTAAGAAACTAATACATTTATGTTTTGGCAAGCTGGTTGTAGAATGTGTTTGAGTTCCTTTTCAGGTAGCAATTGCATGTGTGAAAGCCTTGAGTTGCCATATCTTAGAGTGTTTCAGAGTGATGTGAATAAAAATGATTTAATTCATAATCGATTACAATGGAAAATATAAACATATTTGAAACTGAACCTGGGTCTCTCAGATCTTAGTCTGCCACTCTAACCACTACATCACACTGGCTCTCCACTTACTTAACTTAGTGTAAAAGTGTATTTTGGAGAATACCACCATCTTTCTAGGGGCAAGTGTGCCAAACAGTGGAGGTTACATCATTTTGATTGGCACAACATCTCCTTGCTCCCTGGTGTATCTGAGCTGGAGTAAAACAAGTGCAGCTCTCTGACTTTTTAAAAGGCATGCAGCAGTGATGTTATCCACTGGAGTTCCTTTTGCCCTCACCTTTGGTGAGTAAAAGCAGCCCTGTGCCAGTGGCTGCTGCTTTGCTACACAGGTGCACAATGTTTCCACTAAGGGTGTGCATAATGGAAAACATAAGCTGAAATTACACACAGAACTTGGTGGTTTGGCTTGTCAAAGCAGCTTTCAGAATGCTTAACCAAATCCAGGAAATGAGGCTGTATTGACTCCTCCCCATTGAAAATTTTGTGTGTTTCATTTTGCTACTTACCATGCACTCATCATGCAACCAATTTGCTCCAAAAGGGAGAGACACTGAGGCCTTAGCATTAACTCCATTGGTGGGAAGGGGCTGTGTGTGGCGTACATGAATGCATTTTTTTTCAGTATTTCATGGGGAATGGGGTTATGGCATTGACTCTAAGTGACTCATAGGGATCAAAGGTTTAATTTGCATCAGGGAGGGGTGCAGCAGATGGCATGGTGCCAACAGCTCTATCGTCACCATCTCCATCCCTTTCTGTGCTCTTTTATGCACAATGCAAGGAAAGGCTGGCCTAGTAATCAGTATGCACGTGTACGTTTGAGGAGGGAGCAATCTCCTTCATCCTCTGAGAGCCAAGCTACAAGTAGCTGAGAGCCAAACTTGTAGCTTAGTTAGCTCTCAGAGGATGAAGGAGATCACTCCCTCCTCAAACGTACATGTGCATACTGATTTGTGCACTTGTGGAGAACAAGTGAATGGCAAGTGAACAGGGAGGAATACACATGAGTCTGTTCACTTGCCAGGCAAGTGTAATTCTTCACTTGTAGCTCTGAGTGCCCAGCTGCTGCAAAGGCTGATGTTCAACTGATTAGGGTGAAAATTGGATAGAAAAAGAAATTATTAAAAGATAGCCTCACTGGTTCATGCTTACTCAGAGGCCTTTGGCTGCCACTAATTGTGACTAAAGAAGTCCTCCAAAGATAATGGGTTGAGGAGCACCAGGAGGAATTTCATCTTCATCAGAAAGCCTTCAGGCTTTGGGGGCTTCTCTGATTAAAACTGTTAACGCAGCATTAAATGATGGGGAGGCAGCAGATGTGTGCATTCTACCCTTGCTCACATACACAAGCCCAATCCCAGCAACCTGTCCAGTCTCCCACTTCTACTAGTGAAAAATAGGAAGAAGCTGGTCAGAAATGGAGCGCTTTCCTGTTTGTGCTCCATGCTGGCGTGCCTTCCCAGCGCTGCTTTGCTAGTAAGCTTCCAGCCATTAGGTGTAAGTTTTCATATGCTTGAGGAGAAACTCATTGGATGGAAGGGTTTTGGACGATTTTTGATTAAGTATGAATAGAGCTTCATTTCCCCAACTCACCCCCGCAAAGAAAAGTGTGTGCATGCATGTGCACAGCGCAGCACAACACTCACCTTGTGTGCCTTCCCCACGCATAAACACAGAACCCTGCTTTCAAATACAATGGATCAATGATTTAGTGGGAGTACTGTGTTCTGTGTGATTTTGGTGCCATTGCATGTAAAAACAGCTGCCTCAGAACCTTGTTTCCGCACCCCCTCAAAAAGAAGAGTGGGTTTGCACATGCATGGCCAACTCTCTGACTGTGGCCAAAACTCATGAAAATTAAAAAAAAACCCAAACAGATCAGCTTTGAGCTGGCATCAGATGACCCAGAACAAACCAACAATGGAACCAAATGATTCTGGAACATCCCCCTCACCCCAAACCAAAATTGAAAAAGAAATTTTCTTGGTTCACGCCCCTAGTTTCCAGCATATTCAGACTGTGAAACAGACACTGGGAGATTACCAGCTGTACCTGTGGTGCCACCATTGAGGAGCACCATTGAGGGCTTCTGCTCTCAGTACACCTTGCCTCTGTTGGAGTTGCCTCCGCAGTCAGCTGGACTGGAGCTCTCTGGAGCAGCAGCAACCAAGCCATACCAGGAAAAAAAAATCTGCATGCAATGCATATTGTAATGTATCTGGTCAGCAAACCCTTTATCACTTCCTCTCCTCATTTGTTTCTCAGGATATGAACATCTTCATAGGCAGATATTGCAGGGGTGGGGCATTACTTGTGGTCTATGCAATAATGAAATGCAATGAGGGATTTTCGGGCACTTTATCTCAGTTCAGTTATCTGAATGGTCAATGATCAGCGAGCCTGTTTCATAGGATCTTAATCCTATGTACGAGGGGGACGTCACATCATGAAGTTTTCTTGGCAGACTTTTGTTACGGGGTGGTTTGCCATTGCCTTCTCCAGTCATCTACATTTTACCCCAGAAAACTGGGTACTCATTTTACCGACCTTGGAAGAATGGAAGGCTGAGTCAACCTTGGGCCAGCTATATGAACTCGGCTTCCACCAGGATCAAACTCAGAGCAGAGCTTGGGCTGCAGTACTGCAGCTTACCACTCTGTGCCATGGGGCTCCTTATTGATATATGACCTGGTGTAAAGTCAGAATTCTGCTATTTCAGCAGGGTTAACAAGGGTGCACACTTAGTTTTTTAAAAAAACTATTAGACATTTTTGTGGTCTAGCAACGAGAATTAGCTCTTAGAATGAAAGCAAATCTCTCAGTTCAGAGGCAGCGAATTGCTGTGTGGAAAATGCTGGTCCTTGATAAGTGGGGATGGCAGACATCAAGGATGCATTGCAGTGCTGAGATTCTTAGAACCATCTGGCTGGCTATTCCTAGTTTGGGGGGGGGGACTGGCTTTGGTGTGTTTTACCAAAGTAAGCTTCATGTGTTTTACACCACATTATGAAAGGGAAAAAAGAAGTCAGGTGACCCATAACAACCTGATGATGGCAAGGCATGATTCTAATCATCCACCTACAAGAAGCCAGAGGTCCTCCTCCCATGAAGCACGTTGGATGGTCTGACTGTCAAAAACAGTATACGGGACATATCTGGATACAATGCCCAGTTATCAGGTCTCAAGCTGGTTTGCGTGTGAACTAAGACCTGGGTTCAGTTTCCAGATCAGCCTTGAAACTCTCCTCAACTAACCTATATCACAGGTTTATTGTAAGGCCCAAGGGGGAGAACCATGTAAGCCCCTATGAGGTCCTTGAAGGAAATGTGAAACAAACATGGATAGATCTTGAGCAGGTTGTCTGAGAACTGGCTTGGGGTAAAAACTGTTCTTTTTATCTGTATTTTACTTGGCTGGTCTTGTGACCGTAATAAACCCTTTGGATTGGGGTAAGGGAGACCATCTCAGCCACCAACCACTTAAGGACAACAGAGGGAATTTCTAGAGCAAAAAACTAGAGCTTCATTCCTGAAATGCTAACCTTCAGGGCCTATAACAAAGCTGAGATTTTCTGCAATTGCTTCCCATCATACTAGTCTTCCTAGCATAATTAAATGAGTGGAGACTACCTTTGGGATGAACTGTGAAAGCCTGGCATAATGAGAGTTTTTTTAAAAAAAACCTCCCCATACCAGCTCTAATTAGTAAATGTTTGCCTCGAATCTCAGTGCTTTGAGAAAATGTAAAAGTTATTTTAAAAAGCCCTTTCTTTTGCAAAGTCCTCATGCACTACTTAGCAGTTTTCAGAGCAATTCTAACCAGAGCCATGCCCTTTTATACCCACTGATTTAGGACTGCGCTGTTAGTGTACTTCAAACAGGATTGGAAGTCTCTGAGAGAACAAGCCAAAAAAGGTCGTCTTAGAAATAATTCCCATTATATTAAATGAGGCTTGGTCCCATGAAAGTGTATTTAGGATTGCACCTTAAAACCCTCTAACAGTTAACACTGCAGATTGAGCTCCCCTCCCCACTTTAGACCAGTATTTCTGCATATCCAAAGTCAAAAGATGAACTTGTGCTTTGCATTTCTTTATGCAAACCTTCCAAGAAACCTAGTCTAGCTATTTCACATAATGTCCACAGTAATTTTTTCTTGAGATGGAACCATTGGGGGGAAGTGAGTGTGAGAATTCAACCATGGAACCTGTCAACATTGCTAAAAGGTTTGGATGTGATCTCTAGGTACATTGTGGATATTTGTAGCTTTTGATTTCTAAAGCAAAATTGCTTATTTACAGGTATAGATAAAAGCGGGGTGGGGGAAATGATTTGTTCTCAAGATGTTGCAAATTATGGCCATTTCACAAAATGAAGCTCAAGAGCAATAACATTACAGCCTGATACCACATGCAGCAGCAAGCAGATGGAAGATGCTGGTAAGCATTAGCTTGTACATCTCCTCTTAAATAGGGAATAATTAACACCATAGCAATGTTGTCAGGACATTGAAAAGGGGAATGTGTAATTTTGATGGGATGTGGAACTAATATAGGACTGAACCACTCACGAAACCCTGCCCTTAAAAAATGACATCCACTTTTCTGTGCACTTGACTTGCAACATGCAAGACAATTTTTCACTATGGTGGAAATATCTATCTATTTAATAGTCCCTTTGCACAGTCCCAGAATATTTGGGTAGTTTTTGGTACTGTAAAGTGCTGTCAAGCCATAGCTGACTTATGACAACCTCTAATGAGGTTTTCAAGGCAAGAGACTAAGAGAAGTGGTTTTCCATTGCCTGCCTCTGCATAGCAACCCCGGTTGACTTTGGTGGTCTCCCATCCAGTTACTAACTTAAAATGATAAAGAATGCTATTTTTTAAAAAATCCACATATTAAAAATAATAATGATAAAATAAAGCCATTTCAAAACCAAAAATAGACAACATAGTGAAATCTATCTCCCCACACAGGAAGACCACAGAATGAATATTATAAATCAAAACTTAGTTTTGTAAATTCTGTTGAAATTTTTCACCATTCTATGGAATACCACCAGCAGAGAGGGGGCCAGTTGAATTGCCTGTGGGAGGATATACTAAAGCTTAAGTGCTACTAACCTGAAACCTTGTGTCCTCATGCAAGTCAATCTTGCTTTTAACATGTTAGTAAACGGAGCAAGGACTTGCTGGCTGATCTTAAATTTGCTATCTAGTAGACTTCTTAGGGAACCAAGGTGATTCACAGAGTTAAATGCAATCCATAATTCTTTTCTACAATTAAATGTATTTCCTCTGGCAACCGTAATAGCAATAACATCTATATAGATTCAAAATATACAAACAAGTTCCTTTTTTAAAAATGAGGATCAGAGATTGGATCCAGCCAACACTCATGCACGCTCTCTCTCTTTTTACTGCATCCTCCATGATTTAACTCCATAAAGGTTCCATGATCACCACGATAACTTTTTGGGTGATCAAAGGTCCCCACACTTTGAAACACCCTCCTCACTTTCCCACTAGCAGACAAGCTGGTTGGATCCAACTGCAAAGTTGCCTCAAAGAAAGATTTCTCAGTACTGTTCCTGACCTTACCTGGACTGAAAAACTACCAAGGAGAGTTCTGAGCCTTCATATGGGTCCACAGTAAGGATATGTAATCTGGGTTCATGAGCAGGCAAAATAACTGGATTTATGCTGATCTGGAATAATCCAGCTGTGGTAATTCTCACAGGAGAACCCCAGATCCAATCTGGGCAGCTGGTTTCTGCTGGGCCAAATGGTTTGACTGCAGCAGGCAGTCACAGGTGGCTGCAGGCAGTGAGCCAAAGGGCAGTGGCATGAATGAAGCCGCCTGAGCTCCATGCCATAATAGCAATAACATTTATATGGCCATGGCAAGAGGCTGACGGGGCAGGGGAGGAGGCAGCAGGCAGAGTGGATTCCCATCCCATTCTGCCCCTCCATCCTACCCAAGTGCCAAAATAGCCCTTAAAGCCAGCAGCAGCCGCCACCTTTTAAACTCTATGCTCCCCCCACCCCAAGGTGAATTGAGTGCATGCCCAGTTCATGACTCAGAATCCCCTCAGCAGTTATATAGATGTGGAAAACGATCCCCTTGAGGTACAGGGGCTTGACAGCCACTGCTCTGGGATAATTAAATTCCTAGAAATGAACACTTACTAATGGGAATAAAAGTGAAATCTTCCTTTGCTGAAGGCAGAAGGAGAATTTTCAGATCTCTGGCAATTTTCACCCAAGTTCATTAACTGAACAATCAGATTGTCAAATCCTATTGGACATATAGAATCCTTGTGGCCTTGAGTAAAAGGAACATCTAAACAAGCCTCAATTATTTTTGCCTGTAATATTTAATCCTGTTTAAATAACGCCATGTTGAGCGTATCTGCTCATCAGCTGGCAGGTGTTCCCTTGAGCCTTCTACACCTTTAAGCATCGTGCATCGCTGTGCAAAGGATTTTTTTACCCCAAATATTGATGTCTGGGTTTTCAAGGTTACTGATGGCATGCTCGTTCTCATTAATCATACTAACCATTTCAACAAAGCTCATTAAGAAGATAAATACATTTATCAGCCCAGTCATCTCGCTGATTATATACTTTTGTTTTTTACTTGAGATAGATGTACAGCAGAATAAATGCTTCTCTTTCCATGTAATTAAATAAGGAGAGGCTACCAGACACTTTCCATTCATGGATGTCTTTAAAAGTAAAAGGAACTTAGAATTTATTTCAATGTTTTCATCCCTACAGCTTTAACCTGTTTCTATTTATTTACTTAGCCCTGGTTGCTTGCAGGAAAGTTTGGAGGGGGCAGAGGTATTGCCACGGCATGACTTCTGGTGAAAAAGAAAGACTGATATCATTGTGCTGGCATGATACTTTGAAAGGCAATTCAGAGTAGAGCCACAAGTGACAAAAGGCACAGATTGGACACTTGTCTGCTTCCCTCAAGTTTTGATGGGAAATGTAGGCATCCTGGTCTCGCAGCTTCGCTCTCTGACTGCTGTCCAATGGACTTTTCAACTGTCACTTGTCCAACATTCCACCAAGCTGCCTACATTTCCCATCAAAACTTGAGAGAAGCAGACAAGTGTCCAATCTGTGCCTTTTGTCACTTGTGGTTCTGCTCTCAGTAACATTGGAGCAACCACATGGGGGAACAAAAAAAAAAAAAACCATGAATGGGCAGCAGTGAAACATACCCTTGTAGGAGTTTAATTGACCAAAAGGCATTGTTATGCTGAGGAAATCAGCCACACGGGCTCATACCAGCAGAAGCGACCCTTCAGGTATGTGGGCCTCAGGTTGTGAAGGGCATTAAAAGTAAGCACCACCAGCACCTTGAATTAGTTTCAGAAACTGTTAAAGACCCAATGCAAGGATCTCAAAATAGGTATTTGTCTTGAACTCATGATTCTTTATTTTCTCATCATTTTCTGTTTCCCCATACTATTTTTTCCTTATGAAATTTACTCATTTTCCAGTATTATTTGTGGCAATCAATCAGTATTTAATATATATAATCTATCTATCTATATAAAGACAAGTGTCCTGACTGACTCATCAACGCCCAGCCCAAACCCCTGGACGCAGAAGCGTGAAATTTGGGGAGAACGTTCCTTTTGTGATGTACAGGCTCATTAAGAAGGGATTTTAAGAAATTCACCCCCTAAGGGGGTGAAAAGGGGTAAAATGTGTTTTCCTATAGGGATACAGCTTCCCTGTGTGTCTGGCAGGGTGCTTCCCCCCCCCACCAAATGCCAACTCAGCTTCCCTGAGGTCATTTGCATATGTGGCCTTGATTGGGCATCATCCCAACATTCTAAACAGTATGCAGGACACATGCAGTACCACAGGACACATTCAATAACTCCCAGTCTGCCCCTCCCAGTCTGCCCATTTAGGGCTGCCAATCTCCCTGTGGAGCCTGGCTTCCTGTGTGGCTGGCAGGCTGATGGGTCAGCTGTGGAACTGTGTTCTGAGGTAAAAATCAGGCAAAGGAAACTGCAGACAGTTGAAGAAAGACAGTACAAGACTCCTGAAAGGGGATTTTATATAAGCGTCAGTATGGCAGCTGAATTTTTAAATGTTATTGGGGAAATGGTACACAATGTTTCTAAGGGCCATTTCAATGTGAACCTCTTACATGAACCTGTTGAAGTGCCCACCACACAACCCCTCCCTCAATCCAACTCCACCTCACACCTCTTGCAGCCATCACCTCTTACTGCCACCAAGAAGCCTTCTGGCAGATGTCATGCAAGATACACCAATGCTAAAAAGAGTAAGCAATTTAGAGAGGCGGCAAGGAAATATGCATGTCCTGCTCCTGCGGTGAACCAAGCAGCAGTGGCCAAGTACCAGCAAGATCACTCCGAGGTGCACAGAGCAACAGTCTCTCTCTATGAGCAAAGCAATCCTAGAAGACAAGTAGAAAGGCACTCACTTCCATGGAAGGTCAAGGCTCACTCAGGCATAGCATATGATCCTTCACTACCTTCAAGCTACCTCTTAACCTCATCCATGCAGAAACACCCCTGTTCAGCATCTCAAAACAAAGCAACATGTCCCAAGTGCTGTGGAACTGTAAGATCATTGTTTGGGATAAGAGCACCATGGCACTTAAGGGGTGTTTTGGGGCACTGAGCATAAGCCTCAAAGATGTCCAAGAGAGCGATGGGGAGAGTCACAGTGCTGCTAGTTGGAGACTTCTGGCAGACTCTGCCAGTAGTCCCAAGGGGAACTCAAGCTGACGAGGTTAGCATGCATGTCAAGGTGTCATATCTGTGGCCCCTCATCAGGAAACTCTCACTAAAAAAGAACATGAGGGTCCACTTGAGAGGCAAGATGTGTGCTGGGAAATTCTCTGAACTCCTACTAAAAATACGGGACGGAGTGTATCCTGAGTCCAAAGGAAAGGTGACCATCACTGCAGGTCTGGGCACAGTAGTGACAACTTTAGCAGACCTAATAGCCATGATATACCCTGATATCATCACTCACTATCATGAAGAAGTCCATGGACTGGCTGTGCAAGCGTGCTGTTCTGAATCCCCAGATCGACAAGGCCGCTATCATTAATGAAACACAACTTAACTCACGCAAACTGGAGTATAGATCTATGGACTCAGTGGGGGCTCTGGAGATGCTGCTCTGGAACCTCAACCCACCCACACTCTGCAATGGCACCAGACTGTGAGTGAAAGCCCTCCACAGGAATGTCGAGGTCACATTGTTCACCGGCAGTGCTCGGAGGGGGGAAGTCAGTATTCATGCCATGCATACCATTCATACCATCAGAGAACCCCTTTGAATTCAAGAGCCTGCAGTTCCCCCGCAAGGCCTGCTTTACTACAACGATCAACAAGTCCCAGGGCCAGACACTGAAGGTGGCAGGAATTGACTTGAGAGAGGATTGCTTCTCACATGGGCAGTTCTATGTGGCCTACTCCAGAGTGAGCTCACCCAACAACCTGATGATCCTAGCACCTGAGGGGAAAACCACCAATGTGATCTACAAAGAGGTCCTTCAGTAGAAAAAAAATGGTTGTACGTATTTTTCACTTTATTTCTTACACTACAATCTTTTCCTTTTAAAAATCTATTCAATAAACATTACATTTTGAAATTCACTTCATCAGTTTTAGGCATCAACATGCTTCTCTTCATTCAAACACTTTTGTGAAGCTTGGGTACTATGCTATTATACTACAAAACCAACTCAACCCCCCACCCCAAACAAAAAAATGTTACATACCCATAAATATTATAACTGGATTTAAAGTAGTTAACTACTGTAGAGAAGCACGGGCGTCAAGCTAGTATATATATAAATCTGCGTGTAAATGACTTGCATTGACCTTATAAATACTGCAAAAATTGTGCGTAAAAATTGCACATGTGGGCACATTACCAGTGAGTCTACAAAACCAAGAGCAAAAAGAGGTGAACTGAAAATGCTGACAAAAATTGAGATAAATTTTAAAGAAAATGAAACAGCAAACCTTCATTCATCCCTACTTAAATGTTGGGTATAAAAATGAAGTATTTTCATGCTGTCATCATAATGGGCCATGGCCCAGCCTTCTCCATTCAACCTTCCAAGTGTTCTCTAAACAGGATGGTCTTGTGTAATTTATGTAAAAGGATGAGAAACTCAAAAGCGCTACTGAAACTTCCAGAACAAAGCAGCAGAGAAAGGAGGAAACCAGTTAAATCCCAGCATCAACTAGCTAGGAACTGGATTGCTGAAAGGTCAGCCCATATCATTAAAGAACAAAGGCAGAGATTCTCCTGTCAAGCATAGCTCCTCTGAGTTTCTGGGTTTGGGGGGGGGGAGTTGAAAGCAAGGAGCAGTTATTACTGCAGTAACTGAGGAGGCAATAAGAGCTGTAACCATGGGCTACCTTTAGAGAGTTCAACTGAAAGAGGGAATAACTGCAAGAGCTATTCCCCATCTCTCTGAATAACCTCCCTTCAAAGTTAGGGAATGATCTAGAAACAGGCTGTCTTACTAAGCCTTTGTGCTGATGAATGAGGGCATGAGGTTTGCGGGTCTTGAGAGAATTTCAGGGAGGAAACCTACCTTGTTCATAAATTGCGCTGTCCTCTCAAAACAGCAATGGTGACTTAGGCAACACATTGTAAGTGGATGTAATAATACAATACTATTTGTATTTGTAGATGATGGGTTTGGGGAACTAAGTATTTTACAATCTCTGAGGCCCCAATCCCCTCAGAGGGCCCACAAGTTACAAAGTCCACATGTTCTGAGAGTTCCTAGTTGGGAACTGAATTCCCCGGTCACACAGACCTGCTTTGGATCAGAAGCATGGTGCCTGGTGAGAAAGAGCATCAGTCTTCTCCTCTATGCTATTTTCCTGTCCTGAAATATCTTCTGGAAGGCCTTGTTTGCCTTACTAGGGAAACTTACATGTATTAATGGCTACATGTAAGTTTCCTGTATAGGGCAAATTGTGGCTGCCTCTGGTCATCTCAGGTTGGGAAATAGAATGGAGGAGGCTGAAGTCCCTTTTCCTCACACACCATGGTCCTGAATTGGGTCCCTGCTTGGCTGGGAATTCAGTTCTCATTATGGAAATGAAGACAAACATGCTGCAAAAAAAAAAAGTGTTCATGGGTCCACCATGTGGTCTTTGCAACATGTGTATCAGCCCTCAATTTGCTTCATGAGTGACTGGGGTTTTAAACCTGGAGTCCTTTCCATTCTTACCCTCACCAATGTGCTGCTGACAGAATGCTAATATGGTAGATTCTAAATTATTTGAGCAAACTGGTTATATCTTCAGGTATTTGCTTGGCTTCTATTATGGTTGGAAGCAAATACAAAAAGAAGAATATGACCTCTAACATCCACATAAGAATAGTTTCCAAGATCTACTATTTCTCAGTGAAAACACATCATTTCCATTTAAAAATAAATTAGGCTTGTATGTGGCAATTTGATTTTCATTTCTGGAATACATTTCAAAAAGTTATGAATGGTTTTATAAAGGATAAATCTGATTTACAATGTGTATTCATGGCTCCAAAATAAGATGCATATTAACTAAAGTATTAATAAAAATGCAGAAATTCTTTTAAGGTGAAAAAGGAAAACTATAAATAAATGATAATTCCCACTTTTTACCATCAGGCAGGCTGCTTAAATAATAAACAGGTCTTTTTCTTTTAAGTACCAGAAGTGAGTTAATTCTCTGTGAAGGAAATCAGTTCTGAAGACATGTAATTAGGTATGTGAAACTGCAAAATGAGAAAATTCTATCTACTAAATTAAATCTACCCAACTGTGTGTGTGTGTGTTTTTAAAGATTTTATGTTGAAACTCAAGACATTACTATGGACAATAAGAACTATCAGAGTCTAAATACAATCATTTCCAACTTATTGTATAATAAATGTGAATCTTGGTCATTGATGCTGTCTTTGTGTCCAGGTCTATTCACTGGGTCTCACTTCCACGAAATTGTTTTTAAGATTGTACTGTAAGCAAAGAAATAATATATGGAGTAGGGGTGTGCCTGATGGAAGAAAGAAGTCAAAATTACACACAGAACTCACTGGTTTGGCTCCTTAAAGTGGCTTCCAGACCACTGAATCAAATCTGGGAAACTAAGGCCGTTTCCACACTACTCACCTTCAATCGGAATGCTGTGGAACATTGCAAAAGAAAACTGGAAGATTGCGTTTTCTCGTGTGAGTTTTGCGTGATGTCACACAAAACTCGTGCGAGAAAATGATATCTTTCACATTTTGTTCACAACGTTCCGCAGCGTTCCAATTGAAGGTGAGTAGTGTGGAAATGGCCCAAATTTTAACGAGTCCCTCCCACCAAAAAGTTTGACTTGGTTTGTACCTTCCAGTATCAGGTACTGGGCTCATCTGGCAGGACAGCAACTTGTTTTCCTGAACAACACCAATCAGATCCAAAGGGGAGAGAGACCTTATGTTATTAATTAACTCTATTGGCGGGAAGGGGGAATAAGACCAATGCATGTGAGTGCATCCCCCACCCCTGCTAGCTACCCAGGAAATGGCGTTTTCTCCCTCTCTGCCAATTCAGTCCTTGCAAAAGGAGACCCCTTCCTTCTTATCAGCTTTTGAAACATTTAGAAGGAAGACTTCAATTATAGTCTTTCAAAGCTCTGTTTTTCTGAGTTAAATGCCAAATGTGTAGCTTCTCCCCCTCCCCCATCAAAAACAATCCTGCCCTCCTCCACAGCAAAAAAAACCACAAAAAACAAAAACTTATGAGAAAAATATAGATCTATGGATGGGGGGAGATTCAGCCAATCGTTTTGCCTGCCTGCCAGCGTACTTGGGCATTGAGAACACTCCATTTTGCAGTGGAACACTAAGCATCAAAAGGAAGGATTTGGATTTACCCCTCATTGTGGGGAAAAAGCACAAGGAAAGAGAAGCAACAGATAACAGCAGAATGCAAAGGCCATAAGTTATTGGCACGATAGAAAAAGGGGGAAAAGTGATAATGAAGCAGGCTTCTTTTTAACATTGCTGGATTGTACTTTTTGAAGTGCTCTCCTGCTTGGGAACACCACACTGCTCCACCCATTGATGCTTGCTTTCTATGAGTGCACTGTTGTGTGTGTGTTATTGTGCTTCAGGAAAAACTCAGTAGACCAATGGTTTAGATTAGGAGGGAGACTAATGGTTGATGTTGTTTTTGGTTAAGTGCTAAAACTGCTGCCCCAGAGACTTGTTCCTCCACTCCCCCTGAAAAGAACAACATGCATTTATGAATGTATGGCCAACATGTGTGCAACAGAACAAAATGGAACCTCCCTCATCCCCATAGATGCAGAGGAGTTAGCCATGTTAATCTGTAGTAGCAAAATAGTAATGAGTAGGGATGTGCGTTTCGGCATTCAGAATGCCGAAAGAATGCCGAAACAAAAGTGTTTCGGCTTCTTTCGGGGAATGCCGAAACGTTTCGGGGAATGCCGAAACGTTTCGGGTAGCCGAAAGAAAAAAGCCGAAACGTTTCGGGATTCTTTCAGCTTTCTTCGGCTTTTCTATGGGAAAATGCCTCCGTCTTCCAGGACGCCTGGAGGAGGCATTTTCCCACCGAATAAGCCCAAAATTGGTGGGGACCTTCCTCTAACCCTTCTCTAACAACCACCCAAGTTTCAGACAGATTGAACTTTGGGGGGCCATGTTATGGCCCCCCAAAGCAGGTCCCCCCATCCTCCCATAAGAAAGCGAAGGAGCAGCATATTGTTAGCATGCTGCTGCTGATCTTTCTTCATTATTTCCTATGGGGAAAAAATAAAGAGGCAGGCTTCCTTTGCCAGGGGTGGCATTTTGCATGCAAAATGCCCCCCTACCCTCAGGGGCCCTTCTCCCACCCCTCCTCCCACCCCCCACCAAGGCTCAGCTTGCTCCCACTTGGGGGGGGCATTTCATGGCCTCCCCAAGTAGGTGCTCTAATCTCTACCACTGACAGCTGGGGGAGGCTTGTGTTGCCAGGGGTGGCATTTTGCATGCAAAATGCCCCCCAACCCTCTGGGGCCCTTCTCCCACCCCTCCTCCCACCCCCCACCAAGGCTCAGCCTGCTCCCACTTGGGGGGGCATTTCATGGCCTCCCCAAGTAGGTGCTCTGCTCTCATCTCTACCACTGACAGCTGGGGGAGGCTTGTGTTGCCAGGGGTGGCATTTTGCATGCAAAATGCCCCCCAGCCCTCTGGGGCCCTTCTCCCACCCTTCCTCCCACCCCCCACCAAGGCTCAGACTGCTCCCACTTGGGGGGGCCATTTCATGGCCTCCCCAAGTAGGTCCTCTCAGCCCCTAAAGTCCACCCCTTACAGCCCCACACAAACCCAATTCCCCCCCAGCTGCCACACACAGACCCAAATCCCCACATTAGCCCCTCACAGACCCAAATCCACCCCCACCTGCCCCACACCCATAACCCCAGGAACAAGCTGGCAAAGGCCAGCCCTCTCCCTTTGTTCCCTATGCTGGGAACTTCTAAACTCTCTTTCCCTAGGCAATTCTGCACAGCCCAGGGGTGCCACAATGGTGGGCACACTTCTGAGTGCCAGCTGGTCCCTGTGAAAGAGCACCTGAACCACAGACACCCTCCCTCAAATTCCCCCACCACCTACAGAGATGGCTGGCCAGCCAGCCCCATTGTTCCCTATGATGGGAACCAACTGCACAACAAAGAATAAAACAAGAACAACACAAAATAAAGTTTTAAAAAAATTATATTCTCCCTTCCAAAGTACAAGTAGGCAAAGCATTATGACACATTACACCAGCAGTCCCCCACACAGAAAAATTAAAACACAACTCACTTAACATCAGAGAATCACAAAAGCACAATTCCTGTCAAAAACACTTTATTTCTTGAACAGCTTTAGGATACACAGCAGGGAGGCGCACCAAAGGGCATGGCAGCAGTATCTTACACAAAAATAACACAACTCACTTCACATTAAAGAATCACCCCAAAAAATTGCTGTCAAAAGCACTGTAACTGCTTTAGGTTACACAGTAGGAAGGCACCACAGAGCAGGAAAGCAGTGTACTACACAAAAATAACACAACTCACATCAGAGAATCACACAAACACAATTGCTGTCAAAAACGGTGAAGTGGGTTGTATTATTTTTTGTAGTACATTGCTATCATGCCCTGTTGTGCCCTCCTACTGTGTAACCTAAAGCTGTTCAAGAAATAAAGTGTTTTTGCCAGGAATTGTGTTTTTGTGATTCTCTGATGTTAAGTGAGTTGTGTTATTTTTGTGTAAGATAGTGCTGCCATGCCCTTTGGTGTTCCCCCCTGCTGTGTAACCTAAAGCTGTTCAAGAAATAAAGTGTTTTTAACAGGAATTGTGCTTTGTGATTCTCTGATGTGAAGTGAGTTGTGTTATTTTTGTGTAAGATAGTGCTGCCATGCCCTTTGGTGTTCCCCCCTGCTGTGTAACCTAAAGCTGTTCAAGAAATAAAGTGTTTTTGACAGGAATCATGCTTTGTGATTCTCTGATGTTAAGTGAGTTTTGTTTTAATTTTTCTGTGTGGGGGACTGCTGGTGTAATGTGTCATAATGCTTTGCCTACTTGTACTTTGGAAGGGAGAATATAATTTTTTTAAAACTTTATTTTGTGTTGTTCTTGTTTTATTCTTTGTTGTGCAGTTGGTTCCCATCATAGGGAACAATGGGGCTGGCTGGCCAGCCATCTCTGTAGGTGGTGGGGGAATTTGAGGGAGGGTGTCTGTGGTTCAGGTGCTCTTTCACAGGGACCAGCTGGCACTCAGAAGTGTGCCCACCATTGTGGCACCCCTGGGCTGTGCAGAATTGCCCAGGGAAAGAGAGTTTAGAAGTTCCCAGCATAGGGAACAAAGGGAGAGGGCTGGCCTTTGCCAGCCTGTTCCTGGGGTTATGGGTGTAGGGCAGGTGGGGGTGGATTTGGGTCTGTGAGGGGCTAATGTGGGGATTTGGGTCTGTGTGTGGCAGCTTGGGGGGGAATTGGGTTTGTGTGGGGCTGTAAGGGGTGGACTTTAGGGGCTGAGAGGACCTACTTGGGGAGGCCATGAAATGGCCCCCCCAAGTGGGAGCAGTCTGAGCCTTGGTGGGGGGTGGGAGGAAGGGTGGGAGAAGGGCCCCAGAGGGCTGGGGGGCATTTTGCATGCAAAATGCCACCCCTGGCAACACAAGCCTCCCCCAGCTGTCAGTGGTAGAGATGAGAGCAGAGCATCTACTTGGGGAGGCCATGAAATGCCCCCCCAAGTGGGAGCAGGCTGAGCCTTGGTGGGGGGTGGGAGGAGGGGTGGGAGAAGGGCCCCAGAGGGTTGGGGGGCATTTTGCATGCAAAATGCCACCCCTGGCAACACAAGCCTCCCCCAGCTGTCAGTGGTAGAGATTAGAGCACCTACTTGGGGAGGCCATGAAATGGCCCCCCCAAGTGGGAGCAGGCTGAGCCTTGGTGGGGGGTGGGAGGAGGGGTGGGAGAAGGGCCCCTGAGGGTAGGGGGGCATTTTGCATGCAAAATGCCACCCCTGGCAAAGGAAGCCTGCCTCTTCATTTTTTCCCCATAGGAAATAATGAAGAAAGATCAGCAGCAGCATGCTAACAATATGCTGCTCCTTCGCTTTCTTTTGGGAGGATGGGGGGACCTGCTTTGGGGGGCCATAACATGGCCCCCCAAAGTCCAATCTGTCTGAAACTTGGGTGGTTGTTAGAGAAGGGTTAGAGGAAGGTCCCCACCAATTTTGGGCTTATTAGGTGGGAAAATGCCTCCTCCAGGCGTCCTGAAAGACGGAGGCATTTTCCCAAAAAAAAAAACCCGAAAGAATGCCGAAAGAATGCCGAAAGAATCCCGAATCCCGAATCCCGAAAGAGATTCTTGTTTCGGCTTTCGGCTTTAATGGTAGAGAATCTTGTTTCGGGTAATCCCGAAACAAGAAAGCCGAAAGTTTTTTCCTTGCACACCCCTAGTAATGAGTCCAGTAGCACCTTTAAGACTAACCAACTTTGCTGTAGCATAAGCCTTTGAGAACCACAGTTCTCTTCATCAGATGAGTCTGAGAACTGTGGTTCTCGAAAGCTTATGCTACAGTAAAACTGGTTAGTCTTAAAGGTGCTACTATTTTGCACCCATCCACCCCCAACATATCAGTTCTCAGCCAGCACCAGCCAAACTGGAAGAAACTAGTAATGGAACAGAATTACTCTGGAACTCCCCAGAACTGAAACTTTAACAGAAACTTTCTTTGTGCACATCCTACTATGGAGTTCAGAAAGCGGGTCTTGTTTTCAAAGTACTTAACGTGCAGTTTCATAACATTTATTTTTATTTATTGGTATCTCATTGTTCTCCTCAATGGGGGACTAAAAAAGCTTACAGTTATTCCCGCCTCCACTTCACTGCTCTGAAATAATCCAGTGGTGTTCTCCCCGTATTGCAGATTGAGGATACAGTTGAGAGAAAATGGCTGGCCTACAGCTACTTGGGGAGCTTGACATAAAGCTGATAATTGCACTGGCAATCTCTCCAATTACAGCTCATTCCTTTAGCTCCTAGGCTATGCCAGCTCCCAACTAAACATTTGTACATTTGTGTTTAATTTACACATAAAGGAATGTATGAAATAGATGTCTGAAACCATGTGTCCATAAACACACATTTGTCAAAGAGTTGTAACAAAATGTGGTGCCCTCTGGCATATATACATTAAGGATGCTGAATTTCTCATTCCAGCTGCTTTGAGTAAATTTTTTAAAAAACTTTTTTCTCCCTTGCCCAGTTTGCAAAACATTATTTGTACATCATTTTCAATTTCCTTGTGCTGAATCCCCCCATTAAAATTAATGTGTTTTTGATGTTGTTGTTACATCAATAATATATAAGTGGCACAAAACAAACAAACAAATCAGGAATACCAGCAATGGAGATGGGTGGAAGAGAAAGGTTTGTAACAATGACCCTCAAGGAGAATTCGCACCATTTCATCAGGTTCCTCTGAAGAGCAATATTCTAGTCTAGTAGCACCTTAAAGACCAACTAGATTTCCAGCATATGAGAGTCAAAGCTCCCTGCATACCCTGGAAATCTAGTTAGTCTTTAAGGTACTACTAGACCAGAATATGTCTCTTCTCCTAAAGACCAAAATAGCTATCCAGGAGGACCCTTTGAGAAGATCTGAAAGTGGAATAAAGCAAATATTATTATATAGTTTATGCATGGGGGTTGATTCATAAGGACAAATATGGCAATGCCCCACTAATTCAGGCTGCTCCAGCCCCCTCCTGCCTCCCTCACTGTTGTTCTCACCAAAATGTCCAGGTGATGGAAGGCTTTCAACTAAATCAGTCTCTGCCTTGTCTTTAATTCATCACTGCATGTAAACTAGGCCTGTCCTTATTGCTCCCTCTGAGTCCCTGATTGGTATGGCCTGTCTTCTCTCCCTCCTCCATAGGAGGGAGCTATCAAAGCTCCAGTGAACTAGTGTATGTTCTCTTTAAAGCATCCATTACACTTCATCACTTATTTTTTTTTTTAAAAGGGCTATTAAGTAGATTGAATTCAGGCATGTTTTTGTTTTAAACATCTCATTTCATTCAGGACATTTAACCCTGCCCCTTCCAAATGGCAGCCATTTTGTGTTACTAAAGGGGAAAAGAGAGGGATGTGTTCACAATATTACCTCTTAAAAGCAAAGGTGTTGGGGTTCCTGAATGTTTTTTTCCCCCCGAAACCAGCAACTCTTAATTATGTTTGGGCTGGTAGAATGTAGTTAATTTCCCAGTTGTGAGGGAATATGATTGATTTCTACATGTGGCCAAAACCTTCCTACCTTTACATTACTCCCCCCGCCCCATTACAATGCAGTTGACTTATGGTGGCTCCATAGGGTTTTCAAGGCAAGAGACATTTAGAGGTGGTTTGCTATTGCTTGCTTCTGTGTAGCAACCCTAGATTTCCTTGATGATCTCTCATGCAAGATTAATAGAGCCAGCGCTGCTGCTAGAGATGAAAGGAAATGCAACTGCAAAAATGGCCTTCTCACAACCTAAACTAGCCTCGAAGGTGGTGCCCTTCCTTGACATAGTTGATCTGGCCACCTGGATTCATGGCACAGTATCATCGATACTAGACTACTGACTAGACTATTGTAATGTATTCTACATAGATTTCCCTCAATGCTGACTCAGAGTTTTCAGCTGGCCAGAATACTGCAGCTCATTAACTCTGCAGTTGGCAGAATCAACAGCTGCCCGCACACTTGTTTCCTCTGTGGTAGCCACCACCTTATGAAATGGCCTACCTGAGGAGGTCAGGAAAGCTCTCTTGGCTTTCTGCAAACTATGCTAAATTGAATTATTCTGGAGGGATTTCTACCCAGATTATAGGGCTGTGTCATAAGAAGTAGTTCAGAGAGATGCATCAGTAGAGGGCTGAGGCTGCTCTGTTGGGTACTGTTTGCTGATGTAGACATGCACCTACTAGGGAATTCTGACATTGCTGAACAGGCCAAGTAAATTAGTTACGTTTTGTTTCAGAAAGATTTTATCTCTGTGGTTGGCTTTATGCTTCCCCCTCCCAAATTTTCTGCTTCCATCCCCTATTATCTCTCTCACACTGGATGTCCTAACTGCTGCTCATTATTGCACTTTGCTAAAAAAATGTCCTAGCTGTTGATTATATTGTATTTTCACTGGCACTGTGTAATCTGCCTTGGATCTCAGTGAGAAAGGCAAACTATAATTACATACATACATACATACATACATACATACATACATACATACATACATACATACATACATACATACATACATACATACATACATACATACATACATACATACTCAGGGATGACCCTGCTTAGCTTCTGAGATCTGACAAGATCAGGCTAGCCTTAACTATCCAGTTCAGGGCAAGTAAGTGTTATTTTACAGCATGGAAAATGATTTAAGTTAGGATTTTGGTGAGCTTTGGATCAAACGGATTTCTACAGTTTTCCTATCTTTTTGTTACTTTCTTTGTTATTAATTCAATTAGTGTGTGTGTGTTGGGAGGCATTTGGCATGGGTTTTACTCCTCTGTTGGTTATACTTGTTGTTGCAAACAGTAGCAAAAGAGGAGGAGGCATTAAGTTTTCACAAGCATTAAGGAACTATACTGCAATGCTTAATTTTTTAAAAATATCATTAGAAAGTAGAAGGATGGGGACAAAACCAGAATTCGTTGGCTCTGCATTGATTACCCTGCCCTCTGGACTACCAACTCCAATGGGTACTAGATACCACAAAGTTTATGAAGAAAGAGATCTCTCAGTGAGAGATCTCTGTCTTTTGGTGCTACACCTCTGAAGATGCCAGCCACAGCTGCTGGCGAAACGTCAGGAACTACAATGCCAAGACCACGGCAATACAGCCCGGAAAACCCACAACAACCATCGTTCTCCAGCCGTGAAAGCCTTCGACAATACTTTATGAAGAAAGTCAGTATAGTGGTTAGAGTATTGGATGCTGATGGTTTATGTCTTAATGACTAGACTACTGTACTTTGTGTGTTCTCCATTCATCTTGATGCTTGGAGAAAAGAGTGGTTCACATTCTCCCTCATTGCTCCCATAGTGGGAATGAAGAGACAGACAACCATGTTGGATCTAAGGGCCACTTTATTAAATTAACCTCAACATTAGCATTAACAAAACTGCGGCAAGGTTAAGCGGTACAGGTCAAGCCACGTGGTCAATCTAAGACCCCCGCCTTGACCTGCCTGGGCGAGCCCTGAAGCCCCGGGTGCTAGCCATCCCTGTAGATGACTAGGATACCCGGACAGCCAGGCAAATTGGTTCCCACTTCTCAAGCTCCCAATCCTCAGCCGTACAGCAGTGAGGCTGGATTTGCACCTGGGGTAACCTAGGCAGCCTGCCCACGCGCGCTGGCAGCCGTCACAAGCAGTACCAGCCGCTCCTAGCAGGCCCCTCTTCCCAACACATAGGGAAGTGCCAAGGGTGCTCACCGGCCCACTGCCTAAGCCAAACTCTATCCCGCCAAAGCCAGGGCCAAGCCTCTGCTTAGGCCCTTGCACCCCACTATTGGCCTAGAGCCAACCTGAGACCTTGCCGCAAATCGTTGAGGAAAATCTCGTTGCCAGCCTCAGACAGGTGAACCCCATCACTACGATAGAGGCCGGCAACCTCGGCCCTGATCCTAGGGTGCGGTAAATAAACACCCCCCCCCAAGGGCCTTCTGAATGGCCCTATTGGCGTTCATCCGAGCCCGTTCTATAGCATGCTGGTCCAACGCCTCCCGCCACACCTTACGAGGCAACATGGCCGACCACATTATAAGGATGCTGGGCCAGCGCTGCAAAATCTCCTGCATGTCCCACTTGGCCTGCAGAGACAAAGCCCTGCCATGAATAAATCCCAGGTCGTTCCCTCCTAAGTGAATAACTAAAATGTGCAGAGGAAGCCCCTTCCGCTGACTAAACAACAAGGGCAGCAAGCCCGGCCAACGCAGGCCCCGACGGCCCTGCCACTCAACAGAAGCCCATTCGCTGAGGCCAAGCTGGGTCCCGACAGCAGACCGCCTGGCCTGACGAGCTGCCCAGAACACCATACTGTGCCCGCAGATCAAAATTCTTCGTTTCTCTCGGCACAGCACCTAGGAAACAGCAATTAGTAACTTCTTAAACACGTTTAAAGGAACGAACATAGGACCGATATGCAGAGGATCTCCACCTGCCTACCCCTTGAATAGCCTGTGCTGAATACCCCATCGCAGCGGCGGTAGACGCCGCCCCTATCCTGAATGAATGAGTCGCGAATTTAACCCCTGCCAGCCCCAATTTTGCCAGTGCTCTCTCAGTCACTGTCCAAAATTGGTAACGCGTCAGAGGGGAACTATCTTCATGACAGAATAAAAACCCCACATCATTCTCCCTAACACGTAAATACCTACGCAGGGCTCGCACCGGACACAACTCCTCATCAGCACAAATACCCAGGGTAACAGTCACCCCCTTCTGCAGCTGATCCGTTTTGGATTTCCTAATCAAAAGGGAAACCCCCCTTTCCCCAAACTCCAAATCCTCAACCCTAAGAGCTCGGTCAGACCTGTCTAGCTTGGACTGGACCACCAGCTCGCTAATGCGAAATGCCCCAAAAAACGCTGTAAGAGCCGCAGCATGAAACAACTTAACCTCATACCCAGAGGTACAAACTGAATCCCAGGCAGTCAACAGTCCCTTTAAAACCGCCGGTGACATAGGTTCCCTATGATCCACCCGTGGGCCCACTTCCCTTGACCAACCCTCTAGCATTTTTCTCACTCGAAAGTCCCCCGTGGCCTCTGAGAACCCCCGAGCCTTGCTAACAGAAGCCAAAACCGCGAGCTGGCCCCTGATGGACCGTACCGCCAGCCCACGCCTCTTCTGATAGACACAAAAACATATCAGATGTTCAAGAGGAATAGGCCAACTCTGCCGCAGTCCCTCCTGAGATCTAAACCCCGTGAATTGCCCTACCGCTCTGTCGTAGCTGCGTCGCATACTGGGAGCCACTGCAAGCCTTATAGCCCTGAAGGCTTCGGCTTCCCAAGGAGCCACAAGTCCACTGGCATCTGAGCTGGTATCTGGTCCGCCTCCAGAGCAAGCTGCCGAAACCGCCCCATCTGTTGGCGAGACAAAGCGTCTGCCACTCCATTGCTAACTCCCGGAACATGTTTAGCTTTAAACCAAATGTTCCCCCAAATACACAGCAACGTAAAGGCTCGTACCAGCCTCATTACCCGTCTGGATTTAGAGGTCAAAGAGTTGACCACTTGCACCACTGCCATGTTGTCACACCAAAAGTGTACAACACGGTTGGCAAACTCAGCTCCCCACAGGCACACCGCCACCAAAATGGGAAAAAATTCCAAAAAAGTGAGGTCTTTATCCAAACCCATAGCATGCCACTCCTGGGGCCATTGTTCCGCACACCAATGTCTACGGAAGTACATGCCGAAGCCCGTAGAACCAGACGCATCGGACGTGACCTGAAGGTCCGCCTCCAAAAGCAGATCCTCCTTCCAAAAGGTAACCCCATTATAACCCCCCAGGAAGTCAGACCACACGTCCAAATCCTCCTGCATCCCCCTAGAGATCTTAAGGTGGTGATGCGGAGCCCGCAGGGCCAACATGGCATCACAAAGCCTTCGTAAAAAGGCCCATCCAGGAGCAACCACTTTGCACGCAAAGTTCAGATGTCCCACAAGCTGCTGCAGCTCCACCAAAGACACCTTACGCTTTGCCCTAAATTCCTGAAGCCTAGCCTTAAGGTCCAACACCTTATCTAAGGAAAGACGAAAGCACTGCCGCCGAGTATCAATTTTGATACCTAAGAAGGTCAGTACAGTAGAGGGGCCCTCAGTTTTCTCCCCCGCCAGTGGAACACCCAGCTCCTCAGCCAGTTGCATAAATATTCCCAGCAACCGGGCACACTGCCCGGTCCCAGCCTCCCCAGAAAACATAAAATCATCTAAATAATGACAGGAATTGCGACAATTAGCCCTGCGCTGCAATTCCCACTCTAAAAAGGAACTGAAACATTCAAACGTCGCACATGAAATGGAACAGCCCATCGGCAGGGCTCGATTCCCTCGAAACAAAATCCTAACAACTCAAAATCATCGGGGTGCACAGGGAGAAGGCGAAAGGCCGACTTAATGTCGTATTTCGCCAACTCTGCCCCCAAGCCACAGCGGAGTACTACCTTAACTGCCTGATCAAAAGATGTGTAACGAACTGAGCACAAGTGCTCCGGAATAGCATTGTTCACAGACTCACCTCTAGGAAAGGAGAGGTGATGGATGAGACGGAACTCACCCGCCGCCTTCTTAGGCATCACGCCAAGCAGTGACACCCTCAAATTGGGAACCGGGGGGGTGTCAAAGGGGCCCAGCCCCCAGCACACTCCTTAACAATCTTACTGCGAACTACATCCTCCATCCCAACAACAGAACGCAGGTTCGAACACATAAAAGGGGAACGCACACCTTGAACTGGTATCCTAAAACCAACAGAGAAACCTTGCAACAAAAAGCACGCATCCCGCCTCCGTGGGTAAGCCACCAAAAGCTGCCTAAGGACCTTCAGCTTTATTGGGCTGGGTCCCTTTACCAGGAGGCTGTTGCTTACCCGCCCCGCCGCCTCCAAAACCCCTGCCAGCACCTCCCTGCCTTGTCTTGGGGCAGGAATTGTAGGGGTGGAAACCGGCACAAGAGGGGCACTCCTGCAGGGCTTGCGAGAACATGCTCCTTTAAAAGCAAATTCCCAACACAACAGCCGGGGTTGAACCGGCTGCCCCGCTGCTGACTGGGTATTCGAGGAGGCCGCGGGCACTGACCGCTGAACAACATTTATTTATTTATTTATTTATTCAATTTATATACCGCCCATCCCAGGGGCTCTGGGCGGTGAACAGTTAAAATTGATAAAAACAAAACTAAAATCAATATACAAATAATAAAACAAATTAACAAGGTGCAGTGGTGGGGAGAACCTTCCCCACCCCAAAGGTGGGAGGCCGACATGGCACCGCCCCCTTCAATCACCAAACGCCTGGCGGAACAGCTCTGTCTTACAGGCCCGGCGGAACGATAATATGTCCCGCTGGGCCCGGGTTCCCATTGACAGAGCGTTCCACCAGGCTGGGGCCAGGACTGAAAAAGCCCTGGCCCTGGTTGAAGCGAGGCGGGCTTCCTTAGGGCCGGGGACCACAAGTAAATATTTATTCGCTGATCGGAGCGATCTCCGGGGAACGTACAGGGAGAGGCGGTCCCGAAGATATGCCGGTCCCAACCCACTCAGGGCTTTAAAGGTAAGAACCAACACTTTGAACCTGATTCGGAATTCAACCGGAAGCCAGTGCAGCTGGCGCAGGACAGGTGTGATGTGTGACTGGTAAGGTATACCAGTCAGGACCCGTGCCGCCGCATTCTGGACCAGTTGTAGTTTCCGGATCAGGCCCAGGGGTAGCCCAGCGTAGAGTGAGTTACAGTAATCTAGCCTGGAGGTGACCGTTGCATGGATCACTGTAGCCAGGTCCTGGGGCGTCAGGTAGGGGGCAAGTTGCCTGATCTGACGAAGATGGAAAAATGCAGACTTGGCAACCGCCGTGACCTGGGCCTCCATCGATAGGGAGGCATCCAGGAGCACACCCAGACTCTTTACCACTGGCAAAGTTGCCAGTGGTGTCCCATCCAGGGCAGGGAGCTGGATCCCAACATCTGGCAGCCCCCGTCCCAGCTGCAGGACCTCCGTCTTCACTGGGTTCAATTTCAGCCTGCTCTGTTTCAACCATGCCGTCACATGCCCGCTATCTGAGTGATCGCCAAGGTTAGGCTTAGACGGGGACATCACTGACAGCCACAGCTGCTGGTGAATCCTGTCCCAGGGTATGCCAGGGTTAAGGGCCGCTCTCATCCTGAACTCCTCATCGTACTGCATCCAAGCAGCACCTGAGAAGCCAGTACAGCCCTTGTATATGATATCCAAATATTGGAAAAGAGCCGTAGCCCTGTGGGGCTGCGCCCTCACCAGCACGCCGGCGTAAATCAAGAACCCCAGGAGCCAATTGTGCCAATTCCTGTCTACCCGCCTCCGCTTAATCCTCTCCTTGTCTCTATCGTCTAGGTCCTCTTTGTCCTTCTTTTCCAACTCACGGAAAAGAAGAGAAAAGATGTCCACATACTCACCCTTAACTATCTTATCACGCGTAGCCTGAGTCAGATGATCGCCCAGTGGCAGAGCCGTATCCCCAAAAGGGAGCGCATTAAAGGGGACATTGCCATACGCCAGTGGGGCATACGGGTAAAAGCCCCAAGGACCCCCCGTAAACCCCTGCCACAACCCAGGCTGATGCTGCCCCCAAGCAGGATCAACACACCCCCAGGCAGTCTGCGCCGGGGGATTCTGCTGAGAACCAGCAGCTCCTGACACAGGCCCCGCCCAAGGGGACTGTGCACCCATTGCCCAGGGTGCGGGCAACTGTGGATAACCCACAGCTGACTTCTGATTCCCAGATGTGTCTGCTTGCACCCAAGGCCCCCAAGGCCAAGGGAAAGTGTTGTGTGGTGCAGCACCCTTACTCATACCTTCTACAGGCTCCACTGCCAAAGCAACCGGCGCAGGATCCACCACAGTCTCTTCTTCCAAATCCACAGCCTGAATCGCCACACCTTCGCTCTGGATTGCTGCCCCGACGGCTCCACTGGACTCCCCCGCAGCAGTTCCTGCAGAACCTTCCAAAGCAGAAAGACGTCTCAAAATTTCACGATTGACAGCATCCCTGGCTGCCCCTCGAACGGGCCTGGACCGCTCACCAGCACCCCCAGCTCCAGCAGAGACACCTGCGCTCTGCTCCAATGCTGCCAGCCACCTCAAAATTTCATGCTGGCTAACAGCCTCAGAATCCTCCTCAGAAGATGACCCAGCAGTAACAGGCCTCCTAGATGGGGCCTTTCCAGCTGGTCTCTTGCCCTTTGAAGGCCCGCCCCCCTTTTTTGGAGGCATCCCCAGGCCTATAGCCGCCACCACCCAGTGCCTAAAATGGCCGCCCGCACGCCGAGCAACGCAGGCACAAAATGGCCGCCAGCAAAGGGATTGAAATGGGGCCCAAGCAGTGCAGCCTTATTTCCCCCAACAAGGTTACTCCCAACACGCCACCCGTATCACCCTCGCTAGGTAGTGGTGGTTGGTGGAGGGTGTGTGTGTGCCAAGTAGATACCCCACGCCCAAGCACAGTAGGGGGGGAACAGCCACCCAAAACAAAAAGGGGGGAGGGGGGCAAACGGGGAAAAACCGCGCAGGCTAAAAGCCCCAAAACGCCGCTGTGCGCAGCCCCGAAAGCCCACCCGGGCTTGGGAGCCTGAATCCCACGACCCGGCTCCCGCAGCCCACCCAACTGGCACTAATGCCGCTGCCCGATTCTGTGGGCCAAGCGCCACCGATGTAGCGGCTCCGCTGCCGAGTGGGGCCCAAACGGAACCACCCCACAGCCGGTGCAATGGAGGCCGCGCCGCCGCTCAGCTCCGCTGAAGTCCGCGCCACCTCCGCCGCCGCTCTCAGCGTCGGCTCGCAGCCGGCAGCAGCCACAGGCTACTGCAGGCTCCCTGGCCTCTCTGCGTCGCCGCTGCCGCCGCTCTCAGCTCGGAGGAACACATCCTTCTCCTCCGAGCTTCAAGCTATGACTGGTGCAGCGTGGGCAGAGCCGCCTAAAACGGCTCCTGGCTCCGCCCACCGCACCAAGCACCCGGATGCCCGGGAAAAGTCTGCTCTCCCTCCTCCCAAGAGAGCAATGAATGACCCCCTCCTCCACAGTGTGTGCTGCACGGAGGTAGGGTCAAATTGTAGATGTATAACATTATCCCGTCACATTCTGTCATCTACGCTGATGTCTTGTTGTCTTCTAGGCATGATAGTAGGTGTTCATTGGACCAGCCTGTTAAGGGCCATACTTGAGGACTTCCTCCTTTATGTACCATCATAAACAAAGATTTGAGGGAGGGAAAAAGGAGAGACAGATAATGCCTACCTGTCTCTGCTTCTCATATCTTCTGTACCTAGATACAAGAAGCAAAAAATAGCTAGGTTGCTGATTCTTACTTTCCTTCTCCTCCAGGGCTAGGCCTACTGCTTAGTTTAAAATCCCATTGGCTATATTGCAATTTTACCCAGAAACAATATTATATTTAGTTGACAGATGGATCCCATCATCTTCTATGCTTAAATGATAGGATCCATCTGTCATCTGAGGAATATAATCTTTTTCCCTACGTAAAATTGCAATATATTCTGTGTGTCTTTATGCTTAGTCAGAGTAACTAAGTAGAGATGGCTCCTTCCCAAAGCATGGTCCCATGGAGGACTAATACAGTCATAAGGAACCAGCTTAGGTATTGAGTTAGTGAGCACCAATGTGGGCTCCTCAAGTAAGGTTCTTTTAGCATAATTATGCTGAGCCTACCTAGTCCACTCAGCATAATTTAAGGTAGAGTCCTAGATCTTTTATAGATGATATGCATCATTTAACAATGCTGGAGAAGAGCACTGTACCATGTATGTAACCCTTACCCTCAAAAAAGCAGTGGTACAGTGGGAAAAATAGTTTTATTCCAACGCAGTGACCATACACATTTCACTGATGCTTCTTTGTGGGGAGGGGTCTAAAAATTATCAATAAAACATATGCCTCTAAAAACAAAATTAAAAAATACTAAAAGACAGAAGATACTGAGCATGTACAGAGCATAAAATAGATCTAGAATCACAGAGACACAGAATGTATAGGTATATTACAGGTGTAGTACTAACACTAGAAAAAAATATATACAACCGACCTCTATAATAACATGAGGTGCTTTCCACAGCAGCAGTTTCTCTGAGAGTGAAGTGTGCTGGTCTGACTCAGCCTTTTATGTCAAATGAGAGACAACGATTCAAGACTCTCACTTAACCCGTGAGGTACCAAAGTATTCAGCAAGAGAATCAGTTCAGTTCTTTTTTCAACAACACTTTCAGATTTAAAAATAGCCCCAAACAAGAAGTCTGTTGAGCTGTAAAATGTGCTGAACAAGAGAAAACCTCTTTGTTTTTTAAGATGGATGTTGCTTTTATGTTCTTATTCTCAGTTTCCTTAGTGTTTTGCCAACATACAGCTTCTCCTATGGTGAGATTTTGCTATTAAAAACTGGGCCCCTTGATTTTGCTATTGATGAGAAAACATCTTTTCTCCTTTAAGATGCTAATACCAGAGAGGTGGTGGTAGTGGTCTTGAATAACTAAACAAGTGAAAGTAGAAAAGTTAAACCATTTCCCTCTTCCCTGCATGGCCCGAGGCAACTGCGACTGCAAAAACCTGCAGTGTGCATTTTATGACTGGACAAATGATATTAATCTTGTCTCTTTGAGCCCTCAGTCATTAAATTCACTGAGTGAGTTGGGCCAATCACTTGGCCCTGGTGGAACTCTCTGTCTGAGGACACCTGGGCCTGCCAAGATCTTGTCTCCTTCAAGCGGGCCTGTAAGACGGAGATGTTCCGCCAGGCATATGGTTGAGGCCATCAGGGTTTCTGCCAAATGAGCCTCTCTCCCGGTCTCCTCTATGTCTGACCATCTACCTCCCATATATGAGACACCACGCATGGTTAAGCCGCACCTCCACCTCTGTCCGATGTTATATGGTTTATATACAGTGAGCAGGTGTTTTATTAGAAAGCTGTGTTAATTTATTGTGATTTTATCTTGTATATTTTATCTTCTGTTGTAACCCGCCTTGACCCCCACTTGTGGGGAGGGCGTGATATAAATATAATAAATAATAATAATATAACCTTCCTTACCATACTATAAAGGAGTTGATAACAGTCCCTCACAGTCTAGCAAGAATTAGAATGAACTCATATGGATTAATGGGTGGACTATGCTTGTATGACTATTCAAGATTGCCAGTGGCTGGAATCATCGCATTTCACTAGAGCAGGTTTAATTTCCCACTCCAGTGGGGCCTGCTTTACTTTCTCCTATTTAAGGAAATGGTTGATATTCATTTCTGTGAGGAAAAATAAAATGCTGCACTTGGAGATAAAGTGGCTATACGAGCAATGTTTGCCTTCCACCAGGGCCGGATCTAGCGTGCCCGGCGCCAGGGGCAACACTTGTAGGTTTTTGCGTGTGTGCGCAGCGTGCGCGCGTGCTCCCGACGCGGCATGATGATGTCATTTGGTGACATCATCGCGCCGGCACCAGAGGCAGCGTGCGGGGCTGGGAAGCCGCCCGTGCCATTCGCTTCTCCACAGGCAAATGGCGCGGTCGGCTTTGCAGCCCCCCACGCTGTCTTTCGCCTGCCCCGTGGGACAGGGGGCGGCCGGCTGCCCCCTCTCCTGCAGGGCAAGCAAATGGCGTGGGTGCCTGCACTGCCCTTTGCCTGCCCTGCGGGACGGGGTGTACGGCAAGCCAGCTGCCCCCTGTCCCACGGGGCAAGTGAAAGGCAGCACGGGAGCCTGTGAGGCTGCCTGCACCATGCACCTGCCCCGCGGGACAGGGGGCGGTCGGCTGCCCCCTCTCCTGCAGGGCAAGTGAATGGCGTGGGTGCCCACGCTGCCCTTTGCCTGCCCTGCAGGACAGGGGGTGCACTGCAAGCCGGCCGCCCCCAGTCCCGCGGGACAAGCAAAAGGCAGCGCGGCTGCCCATGCTGCCGCCTGCGCGCTCCGGCAGCTGGGAGCTGCTCCTGGTGCCCCCTCCCTGGCGGTGCTCGGGGGCAGACTACCCCCCTGCCCTCCCTAGATCCGGCCCTGCCTTCCACTTTGATACTAGATGCCCCAGACCTCATTGCCACAGAGAGCACAAAGGGGCCAATATATTATATTACTTTCCACTCATCACAATGACAAGCATTTTGCTAAATAATAACAATTCTCTGCCTAAATGTCTCCTGATATGAGTGACTGCAGGATTCTGGGGTAGATGGGGGGGGGATGTCATCATCGCAGTCAGGAAAATGCCATAGCAAAAACACTGTGTAATTATTCTACATTTAGCATCTCTTTTCTATAGAGACTGCATGTTGTGCATTTACAAAAAAAACCCTGGGAAATGCAGCTTGGTATTTTTGTGTAACACACCTGTCTAAAGAGCGTTATATTTGTGCCTCTTTGCTTTCAGGTGCTCATATAAGCTATAATAATTTTTGAGGCCATGATGCATTATTAAATATGATTGGATCAATAGCACAGCTGCCACAGAGCAATATGAATATGATACATCATTCTAATAAAGTATCAGGACACAAGGTTCTTTTAGCCCTTCAGGTGTGTTATATTTAGAAAATAATTTTCCTTTATGTATTCCAACACATGAATCTGAAGTGGGTCTCCACACTGTATAATGAAGAACATTAAAATACGATCATTTTGATCTGTTGAAGACTAAGGTTTAACCAAACTTTAACTGAACTGAAGTTTAAATTGGAACATGTGAGCTGAAAGGTTTCATCTGCAATGAGAAGGAGGAACAGCTTTTCTAGATGCTATTCAAGTGAAGAAAAGTGCTATGCAATAATGCTAATAAAGTAGACTTGAGGGTTTGCTGTTTATGACTCAAGTTGTAAAAACAGTAAGAAGCAACGTAAATCAAGTAGACTTGGAAGACAGTGGCTATCATACGGTCCTCTGAGAAGAATGCTGCAATGTAGTATTGCAATCACACTCCAGGACGCAAAAAGGATTGAGAACATAGTTGCTGAACAAAAGATTTAACATAGAAAGAAACTTCAAAGCTGTGGTAGAGAACCAGCAAATCAGTACAATCTTAAGCAGAGTTACACCTTCTAGACCCACTGACTCCCATGGACTTGGAAGTTGTAACAGTTTAGGACTGCAATGTTAGGAAGCCTTCCTCCAACCTCAGTAGTTCATGCTCCAGCAGAAGAGCCACTTAAGTTGGAGGAATGTTCCTTAGGCTGAATGAAGGCTTCACACTGGCATGGTAGAATACAGGCCAGTATTTTACTAGTGTCTCGATTACAGCAGTACTCTCCAGAGAGCCAGGCGTACATGTTTGGGCTTATCCCTGGGACTTTCACCCCCAGAGGCTATTCCATCTTATTGCTATTCTTTAAAGATTCCAGCTCAACGCAGAGCCTTCACATTGGCTAGACTTAACTCCTTCCCCTCTAAAGTGCTTTCTGGTCGTTTCTCTGGACTCCCTTATTCTGAACGAGTTTGTGACTGTGGACAAGGAAAGTTAGAGACCTTGGATCATATAATAGTTTTTTGCCCTAAGTGGAGTAAGGAAAGAGAGAGATTTATTATTCCTATTATGTTAAAAGAAAAGCTTCCCTTCCTTCCTTGGGCAATCTCAGTGCTACTGTCTGATAACTTTCCTGACAATCAAACCTCTGCTATAGTGGCTTCCTTTTTAGCCACGGTGATAAAGAAACAAAATCTTCATGAGCTTAGATAGTTTAAAGTGATAATGACGAGTTATGTCTGTGTGAATTGGGTCTGTTCAAGTGTACAGTTCATATTTTGTTGGTGTTTGTATGGCTTATGGCTTCGGCCGGAAAAGCAATAAACAATTTAATTTTACTAGTGTGACAAAATCATAGACCATCTCTGTTGAGGATTGATAACACCCAGGAAGGGGTGTGTGTGATTTTTGTCAATTATCTTCTCTTAGTGGTGATGGTGATGGTGGTGGAAAGTGCCATGAAGTCATAGCTGACTTATGGAGAGCCCCTGCTGGGGTTTTCATGGCAAGAGACTAATAGAGGTGGTTTGCTATTGCCTGCCTCTGCAACCCTGGTCTTCTTTGGAGGTCTCCCATCCAATTACTAATCAAGACTGACATTGCTTAGCTTCCAAGATCTGACAAGGTCGGGCTTGCCTGAGCTATCCAGGTCAGCGTGTCCTCTGTCATTGCAGACCACAAATTCAACCTTTATAGTCTTCCTGAATGTGCCCCCCATATCCCAGGAGTAGTATCTCAGTGAGCTTATGTGCAGCAGATGGTTTTTGAATCTAACCCAGTGTAATAAAGTGATATAGTCGCTTGTTGTATGTAAGTACCTTTTTAGCATCAAATGTCCACATTATGTGTTTCTATTCTATTCTATTCTATTCTATTCTATTCTATTCTATTCTATTCTATTCTATTCTATTCTATTCTATTCTAGTCTATTCTAGTCTAGTCTAGTCTAGTCTAGTCTAGTCTAGTCTAGTCTAGCCTGCCCTTCCCATGAACAGGGTCAGGGTAGATTACATCCAAATACAATTAAAGCCACAATAAAATCATGACAATCATAAATACAATTTAAAATTACAGTTTACACTTTCCAAAATGGCGGCCCATATCCATACCATCCACCCCTGCACAGGGGGGAAGGGAGGGAAGGAGGGAACAATTCTGGTAGGATAAACTCATATTGGGGGACCAATATGACTATACAACCCCCCCCCCATCAGGATACTGGTAGGGAGGCTCACCAGATGACATAGAACGGCCTCAACCATATGCCTGGCAGAACATCTCCGTCTTACAGGCCCGTTGAAAGGATGGAAGATCTTGGCAGATATTGAAGGAAGTTCAATGTGCTATTGTAGCATAGTCATAAAGTGGTTGGACTGCAAACTAGCACTGTGCTAGTTTGATTCCCTCTACTGCCATGAACTCTGGAGGTGGTCTTGGGTAAGCCACTCCTCTCAGCCCCAGCTCCCCACCTGTATTGTGGGGATAATAATAACATGGACTTTGTTCATCACTCTGAATGTAGCACTAATCTATCCAGAAGAGTGGTATATAAGCACACTGCTGCTGATGTTCTTGATGTTGTTATTAATTTTTTTTTTCAAACATTGATAATCATTGGGGGTTTGGATCCACTTTTTGAACATTTTATTTTTATTCCTGGCAACAAACCAGAATCAAAATAGCCTTACAAAATTAACAAAAAAGTGAGCCTGAAGCTTTCACTTCCAATCAATTGCAACTGGACCCCAGTGATTCACCAACCCCAGCTCTAATTTGTACATCAATAGGAAGTCAGACTCTTTTGATATGACAGTCTCTTTCTCTGGACATTTCCCTGAGGCTTGTGCTCCAGAACTTCCCCAAAAGCTGTGCCCTGTATTTCCACATCAAAGCAGACTTTGCCGATTCACCTTGATATTTAAAAAACTGGCCCGCTGCTCCTTTTGTTGTTGTTTTTGGAGAAAGGTGTTTTGCTGGCTCCCAGCAGATCCTTTTGATTTCACATGAAGCTACAGGTACTTGAGATCACAGCCTTAAAATCATCCAAATGCTGTTTCCCTCCCAATTTTGAAAGCGCTGCCAATGGCAGAGTGGATTATAGGTATTATCTTGGGTCCATTTGTTGAAGAAGTGTAGAATTTTGCACAACTGGCAGAAATGTCAGTCTTTTTGGTGTCATAAAACTTAAATTAAGCTGATGTTCTGCATTAAAAATAATGTAATAGCTTTTCTTTTTCTGTAAAAAGATGTATTCTTCTCTTGCCCTTCATCTAAAGGTCATTTCCCCTGCAGTAAAATGAACTTGTTCAAAATTTTCTTCTAGGGGATTTAAACAATGGTGCTACATTGAGAGAGGATTCCATAACTAATACTGAAATGCTTAATCAAAAAGAGTCCAGTAGCACCTTTAAGACTAACCAATTTTATTATAGCATAAGCTTTCGAGAATCAAGTTCTCTTCATCAGATGCCTGATCAAAACTGGGCAGATACAGAAGAGGAGGGGGAAAGAGAGAGAAAAAAGGGAGGGGGCATAAATCACAAGAAGGCAGAATGCAATTAGCATGGAGGCTATCAAAACATTCCTTTGCTTGGAAAAGTAAACATTTCCTTTTGGTGTGCAGTCAGTTTGTAGCAGTGAAGGTATCCAATTCCTATGTAGTATAAGCCTTCGGTAACCACAGCTCTCCCTGCCAGTTGCATCTGACAAAGAGAACTGTGGTCCCCGAAAGCCCACACTAGGCGTCACTGGGCTCCCCCAGATCACGCCTCTGTAAAGAGAATCCGTTACCTGTGGTAATGTGATAACCATTCATAGTCTCTATTCAGTCCCCGCTTGACAGAGTCAAATTTGCATATGAATTCCAATTCAGCAGCCTCCCGTTGGATTTTGTTTTTGAAAGGTTTCTGTTGAACCACAGCGACCTTTAAGTCTTTGGTAGAATGTCCTGGTAGATTGAAGTGTTCTCCCACTGGTTTTTGGACGTTTCCATTTCTAATGTCAGATTTGTGTCCATTTATTCTTTTGCGTAGAGGTTGGCTGGTTTGTCCAATGTACAGAGCAGAAGGACATTGTTGGCACATGAGGGCATATATCAGATTGGAGGATGAGCAGCTGTAAGAGCCAGAGACAGTGTAGTTGATGCCATTGGGTCCTGTAATTGTATTCCCTGGGTAGATATAGGGGCAGAGCTGGCATCTGGGTCTGTTGCAGGGCCTGGTCCCTGTGCTGGTGACTCTGCTGGCCGATTCATGATTGTAAGTGAGAAGTCGTTTAAGATTGGGGGGCTGTCTGTAGGCAAGGAAAGGTCTTCCACCCAGGGCTTCTGAGAGAGAGGTATCATTTTCCAGGATGGGTTGTAGCTCACTGATGATACGTTGGATGGGTTTGAGCTGGGAGCTATAGGTGACAACCAGTGGTGTTCTGTTGTTAGTTCCTTTAGGTTTGTCCTGGAGCAGACTGTTTCTGGGTACTAGTCTGGCCCTGTTAATTTGTTTCTTCACTTCATTTGGTGGGTATTGTAGTCCCAAAAATGCTTGTTGTAAATCTCTTAAGTGTGAGTCTGTGACGCCTAGTGTGGGCTTTCGGGGACCACAGTTCTCTTTGTCAGATGCAACTGGCAGGGAGAGCTGTGGTTACCGAAGTCTTATACTACATAGGAATTGGATACCTTCACTGCTACAAACTGACTGCACACCAAAAGGAAATGTTTACTTTTCCAAGCAAAGGAATGTTTTGATAGCCTCCATGCTAATTGCATTCTGCCTTCTTGTGATTTATGCCCCCTCCCTTTTTTCTCTCTCTTTCCCCCTCCTCTTCTGTATCTGCCCAGTTTTGATCAGGCATCTGATGAAGAGAACTTGATTCTCGAAAGCTTATGCTATAATAAAATTGGTTAGTCTTAAAGGTGCTACTGGACTCTTTTTGATTTTGCTACTACAGACTAACATGGCTAACTCCTCTGGATCTATGAAATGCTTAAGGATCTGTCTTTCTAGCTGATGGAGCAAAGTTCAATTAAAGCAGCATTGCTTTAAAAAACATGAAGCATTAGTAAAAAGAAAGTTGCTCAAGTTTTTATTGTGCTTTAACAGAATTGATACCCACTCCTCACCATTAGCAAGGAAAGGTTATTTATTAGGTTCTCCATGCTGCCAATGAAAGCTCATCTTACGAATGGTCCGTAGTTCCACTAGGCCTATAATGATGCAACAGCCTGCCTTCTGCCATTGTCATTCAGCATAGCATCTGTCTTACGTTCCCTGGTCAACATATTTGATGCTTTGACTTTTCTGGGGGAGAGTTTTAAGGTCTGGTTCATATGGTACCATGATGCCACTCTCAGCTATATAACAACAACATTCAATTTATACACCGCCCTTCAGGACAATTTAGTGCCCACTCAGAGTGGTTTACAAAGTATGTCATCATTATCCCCACAACAATAATCACCCTGTGACGTTGGTGGGGCTGAGAGAGCTCCAGAGAACTGTGACAAGCCCAAGGTCACCCAGCTGGCTTCAAGTGGAGGAGTAAGGAATCAAACCCGGCTCTCCAGATTAGAGCCCAACCGCTCTTAACCACTATACCAATCTGGCTATCAACCTAATCATATTGCTTATACCTCTTTAGTGATTGTGCCCAGTTTGTTGGCCTTCCAGGGCAACTGGGTTTGCCACCCTGTGAAACAGGATGCTGAGCTAGATGGACCAACTGATCTGATCCAGCAGGACACCTCTTATGATTCAGTTAAAGGTAAGCATGAATGCCTCTTCCACACAAGAACAACCATAGCATTGCACTATCCCCTCATGGATTTAGCTTCCTTGAAATCTAACCAAGAGATCTGTGGGTGAAACTACATCATAGCAGCCTTCATGTCATTATGAGTAATATATAAAACAGTTCACAGCTGATGTGGCTGTTTGCCATTCTGGAGGGGAAGGATTCAGGTATTTGGGCTTTAAAATGAGAGATAAAAAGATTTAAATATATTTTTTAAAAAACCTGTACCTCCTTAATCTGAAAGCAGTTGTAAAGTGAATGGCATTTTAATTTGGGATAGGCTGGTATGAAAAATCTGGCTATATGATAATTGTGAAAGAACTTATTTCATGCTTCAGGGGACTTGCAAGGAAATAAAGTCTAAAATCCCCTCTCCCTCAAGGAATAGTTCTGAATCAGACAAATGGAGAATGTTAGGTCCTGAATACTCTTTTTTTTTTTAAAAAACCAATGTTAATCAGCATTACCTTTTGAACTAATCATGTGTTCTGAAAATTACATTGTGCTGAATCTAGAGAAAGTTAATCATGCTGCAGTTCCATTGAAATCAATAAGGCAAGTTGGAGTGACCAATTTAATTCAATTAATTTCAATGGGAATTAAGTGGCAAAAAAAAGGGGGGGGAACATAGGCAACACTGGCAGATTTGTGGCTGGATCTTTAGCCCTGATTCAGGTTAGAACCATGGTAGGATCGGGGATATTAACTCCTCCCCCTTTGTCATTTCTCCAGTTCTCAAAGTACTTTCCCCATGCACGTATGCACACACGAATATTTCTTCCAACAGGGCAAAAAGCAGGTCTATCCAGTTATTTGTGGTTGGTAAAATGGCAAACGGAGGGGAAGAGTTAATCTTTTTCTGTTTCACTGTGGTTGCTTTCTGAATGAGGAACTCAGTGTTATTTATAAAATTTATAAATAAAAATAAAACAAAATTCACAATGAAGAGCTGGTCTCGGGTCTGCCGATTTCTTGTCTCGTTTTCTCTTCAGCTCCTTTTCAAAAGGGGAGATACCAACTACTGGGTTACTATAAGGCAAGTTTGTCTCCTGGCTAATGGAGTGTGCAGAAGGGAAGACTAACGAAAGCCCCACATGCCCTAGCCAGAATTTCACTGTCAAAGCCCACCCCCATCCTTGGCCGATTCCAGACGGGCACAAATAAAGTGAGTGCTTTCACTTTTTCAGCGACAGCACTCGTAAAAACCTGCAATTTCCCATCCCAGCTTACCTGCGGTCCATGGCGCTCGGTTGTGCTATATAAGTGGATGGTGTGAAGGCGGTATGGTGGGTTTGCACACTTCTGGACGCTTCGTCTCCGCGGAGAGGCCCTCCCCTTTCCCTCTTTCCTTTGCCGGCCGGCAACAATATTCCCTTTTTTTTTTTTAAACCGGGCGCCATTTCAGCAGTCGCACGTTTGCGCACATCAAACTGCGCAAATGCGCACAAATGCACAAAAGCGCACAAACATCAACGCTGCATATTCGCATACCTGCGCGTTTGCGCAAAACACATAATTTTTTTTTTAAAAAAACCGAAATGTGAACCAATGAAGGCCCCCGACGTCAACTGTGATGGGGAGGAAACAACCAATCCCGGGTACCTCAGTTGGCCGTGCGAACATCCGGAAGCGGGACGGCACGGCATGCTGCGAGACAAAGCGGATGGAGACAAAAGTGAAAGTGGCCGGTAAGCGATTATTTCCACAGAAAAACCGCAATTTCTGGCCATCTGGAATCAGCCCTTGTTTGGCAGTGTAAAACTTAGCTGGTTATTTTGTAGCTGAGGGGGATTTTGGCAGCCTTTCTGTAATTAATTGGGCCTTTTTTTCTTGTTTCCAGCTGCAACTGTAGAGGGACATAAAATAAATAAGTCTGGTCCCGGAGGAGAATAGTTAGAGCCTAACTAGGGGCTTTTTTGCACTGGTGTTTTTGTTGGTTCTGGCCCCATACAACTTTGATGTATCCCTTGAGACATGGTCAAAATACTTTGCTTTAGTCTTCAAATTGCTTCCCATACTCTTTCGAGTTCTGCACGGTGAGAGGCTGCATCTGTTGAAGAATTGATTTACTCCCAGGTTTTCTGCTGTTTTTCTCCTTGGGCAGAGACCCCAAGTTTTCTTTTATAGAGAACTTAAAAGATAGTTTTTTTGAAGTAAAGAGTGGATTTTTCTGTGTAAGGCCTAGTCCTGCTTTTTTGCCCTTCCTTTTATCCCTCTGTATCCTGATTGGTTGACCAGCAATGCGTAACCACATCCTTCACCCTTTTCTCCCCCCCCACTCTCAGCCCTCATTCTTTAAAAAAAAAAGTCAGTATTTGTTATGTATGCACGCTAACCTTAGCACTGCAGTATGAAGTAAATCATCTTCTGACCAGCACAAGCTATTTAGGATGACAATTGCGCAAGAGTCTTTGCGTTTCCTGTATTTTTAATTGTCTTTCCCCTGATTTTTAAAATCTTTTTTAAAAAACAACAACATTGCAAGGTTGCAATGCTGTTGTTTTGAAAAAAAAAATTAAAATCCCATTTAATATTTTAAAGTTTCCCTCCAGAACTCCTCAGCCAATCTACACACAGAGATTTTGATAACCGTGGAGCTCAAATAACACTGTCCAATCATTGATAGAGAAGTACAGGGTGAGGTAGAGGTTTGCCACAACCTCCTCTAACATTCAAATGTTACGATGTCGTAATGTGCGCTCAGAAAAGAAAAGAAATCACATTGATGAAACCACCGAAGTCATCGTTCCCAGGAAACGCACAGCAGAAATGGAGCATTTTTATAAGTGCAGGAATAAAAAATCAGACCCCACTTTGGTTTGACTCCCTCAAGTGCAGAATTATAAAATCTCAAAGCAGATCTGATCCCCATGGGCTGGATATCAAGAAAGCCTGCTGTGTGGGAGCCTACAGAAAAGCCATAGGCGTCAGTAGGATTAGTGTGGGTTTGATAATTTCCCCCATGACTCGGAATTGTAACCAAACCAGATACTGCAGGCTGCCCAGGCTCTGAGCCTGGGAAGGGAAGTCTCTCAGTTTGGGACATCACTACCTGAATCCACTTGCTTACTAACATCAGGGAATAATGTTGCTGTTGGCAATCTCTCAGCACATGCTGGTGTGCAGGCTATGAGAAATGCCAAGTGGCTACATTATTGCTTGGAGCCAGGTTGGGACTATCCAGATCTGGTGAACCTTTTAGATAGCTTCTTGCAATGCAATCCTAAACAGAATTGGCTAAGCCCATTGACTTAAATGGCCTCAGAAGTGTGCAAGGGATTAGTTAATTGGTAGCAGTCCAATGCTTTAAGCTTAGCATAAGTTATAGTTGTTTTCTTTTAATTTTTTTGTGCATGAGTGGGACAATTTTTCTCATCCTGCTTACTTTCTTTGGCAAATTTCCCAATTTTGTGTTTTTCTTCTATGCCATTTTAATGTTATACACTTTTTTTACATCACTTATGTGTTAGGGTGGCCAGCTCAGATCTGGGAAATTCAGGAACTCTGAATTTGGGATCCAAGGGTCCCAGAAAAAATTCTAAAAATTTAGGGCTGATTCTCTGATTCTCTAAATTGTTTTGGGTGGATCAGAGAAATTTCAGTTAATTCAGTCAAGCATTCAGTGATGCAAAAAATAAATGTCAATTTTAAAATAAATATTTCTCAAGTTTTGTTAATATGATTGGGGGACAAGGATGACCACAGTTTCATTGGAAGTGTGGAAAAACCATAAAAGAAAGCGTTTGAACTGATCTAGAGTCATGGTAGGAGGTAGTTGTGAATTTCCTGTATTGTGCAGGGGGTTGTACTAGATGACCCTAGAGGTATCTTCTTCCAACTCTATGATTCTATGATTAAACTTGGTAGTACACTTAGCCATAGAATGCATTGGATAACCTTGAACTAAGGTACAACGGTGGGGAGGCATAGGTGCTTGGGGCTCCTTGGGGGAAAAATGGGAAACGGAAGGTACAGATAAATACAATCCAAAAGCAATTGATATATTCTGTTTGTCCTAGGGAGAAGCCAGATCACTTCTTACCACCTTATTCTGTTGAGTGCTTGCTGTGTCATGAATATAAATGCATGTGGTCATTGAAAATAAACCATTATTACTACACAAGTATTTCTGTCACTTTGCTTGAGAGTTTCAGAACTGTTACAATGTAAACAGAATTATCTCCTAGAAACCTTCAACTGCAGCTATTTTTGCTGCTTGTAGCAATGAGTTGCAAACACAGACATTTTTCATTTATCTTTATGGGGGGAAATATGTTTTCCCTAAGATAGCAGAGTGCATGTCAATTTTTAGCTTTTTTAAAACCTTCAGTTATGTTGAGCCTGGAGAGAGAAGCAAGGGAAAGCATCACTTACACGCTTGCTTCTGGAACAGCTCTCCCCTCAACACACTGGCCATGGGATATTAAGATGCGTATACAAGAGAAGTCGGAGTGTAAGACTGCCAGAGACACACTCCGCACTCACTTCCAAGATTAGCCAGGAGTTGTTGCTCTTCTTGCCTCATTTTCCTCTTAGTCAAAGGAACTAATTATCCTTCAAGAATGAGACGGGCTTTGCTCTTTGTTTAATGCAGTGTACTCAAAATATGTTTTTTTTTTCTCCCTTGATTTTTCTTCTTATATGCGTCTCTCTTCCTTGGCCCAGTAATGGCTGTCATCAGTTTTTATTGTGAGCATCTTAAAAGATATTGACCCTATGTACTATTAAACTACTGTTCACCATCCTGAATCCTTGGAGCCTGAATCCTTGGAGGATTATATTTTAGGTACAATGCTTTCTGTTTATTGCCATACTAAGATATACCACGGTATTTCCTCCTATTTTTGATGAGTACTGGAGATGCCAATATGGCTGGGATATTTGTGGGCTGGGGCCCTCAGGAGGGAAGGCATGTCTCAATGCATTTATTTATTTAATTGATATCCCACTTTTTGACTATAAAGTCCTCAAAACAGTTTATGACTCTTTAAGAATATAGCATTATCTAATTCTCTTTTTCCCTTCCCCAATATATTAGTTTTTGAACAAATGCTTCAGTCTGATTCTGATTTTTATGCAAAGCTGCTGAGTTTGGATTTTGTTTTTAATTGAAGTTTGGCCTTTAATGTGTCTTGAATTTACTACCTAGTCCAAAGAGTTTATTGAACAAGAAATGTGAATAAATCAATGAATAAATACTTTACACATTGTTTGTCATTATGCAAATGAGCATACAGAATGTTTGGGCTCACATTCTCCCTTCCCCTCCTTTCCCCACTTGCACATAGATAGTAAATGTCACAACAAATCTGGGTTTATACTTTTCTCTAAATCACAAAGTATGGTTTGTTCACTGTCCTCCAAACCAGGATTTTGGATTGGGAACTTTGGTTTGGAGGGCAGAGAACAAACCATATTTTTAATTTGACCTCAATAATAAACTGTAGTTTGCTTTTTGCATAGCTGCATGGAATGGGAGGATGGAAGGAAAGAGGGGAGAATGTGCCACATGAGTCCAAGATAAAGAAAGGCTTGTTCCTTTCTTTATCATTACATGTGACTCAAGCCATACGTTCTTTAAGTTTTGCTCTACAAGTGTATAGGAGAATTCCCTTGCAAACCTTTTATTCTCCTTCCCATTTCCCGCTTTAGCAGATGAGTCATTCAAGTGCCCATGAAGCATAAGGTTATTTAAAGTTATTTCTGACTGCTTTGTCAATAGAGTTTGGAAATTTAGTCTTTGAAAGTCATTTAATGTAATTACTAAGATACATAACTTTTAGAAATGAGACATTAACTCTACGTTTATGATATTTAATGGCTCTGGTGTATGGACAGCATGCATGTAAATGGGAAATTTTATAAGCAATATTGAGGATTACAATACTTCACGTTCTTTCCTACATGACTTTGGGGAATCAGCAGCAAATCAATTTGAAAGTATGAGTTATAGATTATAAAAATCCAGAGAGCTTGTCCAATAAATAACAGTGTTAAGAATCTACTCTCCAGTTAATATTTATAACTAAAGAATATGCAGTGTTTAAAAAAAAAAAGCTTGACTTGCAATGATATCTAACTGTTTTTTAGTTATTTATTTATAAAATGCATGTTGCTTTTCTATCTCATATGTTGAAGTGTTCAAAGTGGAACACACATTTAAAAACCCAAAACTGTAGAAGTGAAGGCTTAGAATCCGTACAAATCCCAAAGATATAAAATATACTAGAATGGAACAGCAACTATTGTTTGTGAGCCTGTTTAAAATAAGCTAAAACAATGACCTCAAAAGCCAGGAGAAATGAATGTATCTTTAGGGTTGATGACAAAGGTATAAAGAAGAAGCCAGCAATCATTTATTTGGTAAGGCATTCTAAAAGTTGTGTGTCATGACTGAAAAGGCCATCTTACAAACCCTTGGTGCTTTAAAGTGCAATTCTAAAGAGAGTTACATCCTTCTAAATCAACTGGAGTCAATATATACTTATTAAGCTGTAACTCTTTTTAGGATTAGAGATGGGCATGAACCAAAATACGAACCAAAGTTTGTGACAAACCAGGCTGGTTTGTGGTTCGCGAACCAGCAGTTTGTCAGAGCCCATTTCTGATGAACCGCCATGAACCTTAGGCTGGTTTGTTTGGTTCATTTTTTGGTTCATCACTGCAAACAGCCTGGCACCGATCAATCAGTTTCCTAGGCAACAGGGGATGGACTTCCTGCAGACTTTCTGCTGACCTGGAAGTGACGACTTGCTGACCTCGATGTTACATTTTCATGAACCAAATGAACCTGTTTGTGAACTGGGGCAGGTTTGTGAAAGTTCGTGGTCCGTGAAATGCAACGAACCACTGACCACATGGGGTTTTTTTTTCTGGTCCATGCCCATCTCTACTTGGGATTGCATTGTAAACCTCTGTCACACATGGGCTCAACAGTACCTCAGGGGGAAGGGGCACCTTTTGCCCACCCTCATTATCAGTTGCCACAAGCCCTTTTTTTATTCTCTTTTACATACAGTTAAAAAGTGCTGTTTCTTTAATTTGCTGTCCCTTCCCTTTGGAGCCTGCCTGTTGGCCTCACTTCAGCTAGGGAGTAGCTTTGCTTGGCATTGACATTTATTGCCTGGTCCTCTTTGCTTCTTGCCTTGGCCTTTTCCTCCTTGAGAGCTTTCTCTGCTCCTCCCTTGAGCAAGCTACCTGAATCTTCCCTTGGCAGCCTCCTTTCCTTGCAGTTCTCCTTCCCTTCTCCCAGCCAGGCCTGCTTTTTTATGAGGTTCCAGCCTGGGGAAAGGGAGGTTGCCCTACCCACTGTTACCCTGCTCTGCTCCCACTACTTTTAGCCAGGCTGGTGGTGGTGCAGGCAGGCTGGTGGTACACCCCCCTCCCTTGTAGCCCATCTCTCTCACAACCCTTATAAATGGCTTTACTTGCCAGATATGCCAGGCGCAACCGCTGATCAGATATGGCCATTTATATCAGATATGGCTATTTATATTTACTTAATTTGTCTACCATTTAAAGAAAATATTCTTAAAACGATTCACCAGTGGCATATTATGAAAAACCTTTGAGAATTTGCAGCTCTTTCCAGTAAATGTTGGTTTTGCAATGCAGCTGATGCTGATTTTTTTCCATGTGTGGCTTTGTCCAAATATGTCAAAGTTTTGAAACAGAATTTATGATTTTTTTTAAAAAAAGTATTGCTATTGGCATTCCATTTGCCCTGGAGCTTTTGTTGTTGTTGCTGCTGCTGCTGCTGCTGAATGATCTATTGACTGTTCCTTGCTGTAATTGTAATATACTGCTACATATAATTCCAGCTAATTTTGTGAAACATTGGAAGGAGGATTTTTAAATAGATATCACAGAGTGGATAGAGATAGTGAAAGACATGCTCTTGCTGATTAAGTTAACAACATTGCAAAGAGTTGGTAATGTAGTCTATAAGAGGATTCATATTCTTACCTCACACTTTCCTCACACAATTAAGCTTTCTTAATTGGTCTCGATAAATGAACTTTCGGGCACACTATCAATTCTTTGGACAGTTAACAAGCATGTAGATATTTGGTACCTGTTGTTCAAATTAAAAATGTAAAAAGTAGCCTTTTTTCAATACTGCACCTCTACTGGTTGGCTATTCTTTTGTTACAGTAATGTTTCCTCAAGGAGTGAGAGAAAGTTTAACACCCCACCTTTCCTGCCATTTCACAATGGTAAATTCTACTCTCCTAAAGGTGCTTTTCTTTAGGAAAAAACCACACCATTCTGAGGGTATTACTAGTCATTTCATTGAGACAAGTAGTGTAGCCCTTAAAATACAAACATATGAAACTGTCTTGAATTGTTAGTCCATTGATCAATATAGCTCTGTATTGACAACTCAGTCTCTGGCATTGACTCTTGTGGTGATTCACAAAGGCTGCCCAAGGCTTGCTTTTGGAGATTTCTTTTTTCTGAAGATACTAGAGATGTTCCTGAAGGGAAGACAGCATGGTATAGCCCAATTCCATCAGATTTTAGAAGCTAAGCAGAGTCAGTAGTTGGATGGGCAGTGTCATGGGCCAGCCGGGGTCAATGATAGTGTGGACTCCTCAGGAGAAGGTAAGGTTGCCAGCCTCCAGGTGATAGCTAGAGATCTCCAGGAATTACAATTGATCTCCCAGCAGCAGAGATCAGTTCTCCTGAAGAAAATGGCTGCTTTGAAGTGTGAACCTTCTTGAATTATAGCCCACTGAGGCCCCTCCTCTCCCAACTCAGCCTCTTCAGGCTCCACTCTAAAAATCTCCAGGAATTTCCCAATGTGGACCTGGCAACCCTAGGAGAAGGGGACTCCACAGAAGAAGAAGGGAAGCCCTGTATAGCCAGTTCTGAATCAGCAGAAGCTGGAAAGCAGGAAAAGAAGCTGCAGGCTGATGAGAGTTCACAGCCAGCCGCTAGAGCAGAGCCACTGACAAGCTCCAGCCCCGATGCAACAGGTGAAGCTGAGTTAGTCATTTCAAGCCCTCCAGGATCACTTATACTCTTACAGCGCCATAAACAGAGGTGAAGAATAGAGCTACAGGAGACATGATGACACAGTGTACACCTTCTGGCCTGATGCCAGCTGCTGGCCGATAGCAACAATGAGTAGCTGCAGGATAACTCTCAAGCAACTGGCTGCAAACACAGCCCTTCATCACATGGCTGCAAAGGGAACTGCTGGGCATGGAAGCCCTTCAAACCTCCAGACCTTGCTATACGAACTGACCCTTGGACCAAACTTCTAACAGCTCTTGACTCTGTGCCCTGACCTCGGAATGAATCTTGACCATGCTACTTGGGCTGGTGCCCAGGCCTGCTTCACTCCATACTCTGATGGCATGGCCTGTGCTATCCCAGCCCAACCCACAACAAGTAACTGCCAAGGAAGACTCTGCAGAGAAAAGCACTAGCAAACCACCTCTTCTCACTTGCCTCAACAGCCCCCTGCTTAGATCACCAGAAGTGGGTTGCAACTTGACGGCACATACACACACAGAGTTGTGTTCCCAGAGTTTTCAGCAAATAATGCATTTGCTGTGTCACTGAACTGAAATCCCCCATATTTATCAAAACATCCTGGAATTCCTTGGATATTTCTTCCAGACAAGAGAGATTATTTATTTATACACTTTATTTATACCCCAATGGGAACCCAAAGCAGCTGACATGCTTTTCTCCTCCATTTTATCCCCACAACATTCCTGTGAGGTAAGTTAGGCTGAGAGAGTGTGATTGGCCCAAGGTCACCCAGCGAATTTCTGTGGGAGAGCAAGCATTCAAACCTGCATTTCTCAGATCCTCGTCCAACACTCTAGGTTATTTTATATTTTAAATCTGAGATTGTAAACCTTCTTTGTCCAAGTTGGGGAGAGGTTGGTATATATGTATTTAAATAAATAAATAAAACTAATAAACCGCCAAATTTGTCTCAAAGTATTGCTTGGGACAAGATGACACCTTAACGATGATGAAACCAATACTGGTACTATTTGCCCAGTTAAAGAAATCACCATCTTACTCCTTCACAATCACTGGTTATTCGGGAAGGACAGTGGTAAGCAATGTCCCCTTCTGTCTGTGAGAGTGAAAAATTTATTTACCAACTCATCTTTAAATGTGAATGTGTGTCCTACATATTTTCACTTCTGAATGACATTACCTTTCCCTCCACCTTTCCAATGTTAATGCAATTTAATTATACACAGCCCTTCAATGTCATTTTCTAATCCTTTGTGGTTCATTTGAAAGACGTGTAAAATAAAACTAATTGGTGTGTTCATTAAAATGTCAGAAATATTTTTGAGTTCAATTAGACAGTGCAGCAGTTTTATTCTAAGTGTGCTTCTCATACAATAACTATGTCAGGAGGATATAATTAGCAGCCATTTAAATGCACAATTGTCTTACATTCTCCCACTTTTTCATGTGTAACTTAATCAAATAGCAATTTTTTTTATAAGATTATCTATTTGAGAAAAGCAAGGTGAGACACTATAAAATTCTATTTTTAAAAAGTCAGATTGGAAGCCATGGGGTTACTGAACTGAAAAATAAATAAAAAAAGGAAATATTAAAATTCATTTTTTTTCTGTTACAGTTTCTCAAGTTAAAATGGCAACAGATAACTGTAGATCGGAATATTGATCAGTTATTATGTTATGTCAAGTATGACTGAATGCCATCATTGGTTGGCTCCAGTGCAGCATTTCCATGGGCAGAAGGATTTCTGCCTGCAAAGCATGACTTTCTTGTCTCTCGCAGCCCGAAATGCTGCCCCCCGAAAAGTTGTTCCTTGGGGTCCCTCGTCTCCCAGAAGCAGCATTTTGGGGAGCATTTCAGGATTAAGATATTTATGATTCATGTTTACCTAGACGAAAGTGAGAAGAAATCATAACGGAATGAATAATATAAATATGACATGCAAAGTATTAGAAATACACACACATAAAGTATTCCTTGTTCACCCCCTTTCTGCCTAGCCACTAATAATTATTCAAAGCTATAAAAGAAATATTCATCTGCTTCATCTCTTTGATTTTCAGCTGCTCCATTTTAAATTTAATGATCAAGGACTTAAACAAACTAGTGTGATACTGGGGTTACAGAGGAACAAGGAAAAAACAGGCTATCAAATCCACCAAGGTGTAATGGGTCACAGTCCGATTCTGAGATTATAACAGGGTTATTTTTTCAGTTTAAGTCTAAACTTAATGCATTTAAGTATTGGACAGATTTCAGAGTTTAAAAATCCAGGTCAGGATAAAAAGAGAATTGCCTGCAAGAATTAGATTTGGAGCTACTCTATTTGATTTTAAGGGTTTTTTTATATCATTGAGGGTAGGGGAAAAATGTCATTCACCTCCTCTCCTTCGAGCTACATTTTCTCCTCCCTGCCGAGGTATTTTTTCCTAGCAATTGTGTGCATTTGGAGGGAGAGGGGGAGGAATGAATAGTCAAACTAGTTAATAAGATAAGATTGTTGTAGAAATGATCCCTATTTCTCCATAACATTATTGATTTTGAATTTTGGAAATATCCTTGTTTTCCTGATACTTTACCTCATACAGTTCCAAGAGGAAGGAGAAAATAAGAAAAAGGAATAAGGAAACTGACCTGTTAATGTTAGGGCCAAAATGCACCTTAAGAGTTGCCATGGTGATGCAATCGATAAAAAGGCCTTCCTTGCTCATCCTGTAACAGTAAAAAGCATTTACCATGTGCAGCTCCAGCCATCATATTGTGAAACTCTGAGTGTACAGGAGTGTACATTCCTGGTGTCCACCAGAGTGGTCACAACAAGACTCAGAGTGGTGGCCAAATCCTGTGCAGTAACTGCTTCTAAATATATTACAGTCCAAGTAAAGAACACACACCAGAGTTAAGGTCACTTTGGGGAGATGGCAACTCTAGCAACTGTAACAGAAATTGTTTCAGAAATTACCAAAGTTGCATACCTACTACCCAAAGTCACTTGACTTTGTGTGAAACAGCTCCCAGTGTGTCAATTCTGTCTGCAAAGCATGACTTTCTTGCCTCTCCTAGCACAAAATGCAGGCAGTTTTAACCAATGGAAGTTGCTGAGGGGAAAAAAAAGTACTGTACACAGTTAGATGCTGTTTGGCCCACCTCCCTGGTCTAAGCAGAATCATATACACGTTATTTTTACTTCCCACAACTGAGCTACACAATTATGGATGCTGAAAATCACACTTAGCATGTTCAAAGGTAATAATCAAATGAGAGCCGATTGCTCGGTCTGTTTGGTTTATGCAGCTGAAAACTGTTCGCATTGCATTTTCCCCAAAACTGTGCATACAGAGATGCTGTCAATTCTAACTGATTGGCAGCCATTAGTGACACTCAGGCCTACTTAGATGAACACCAAAGGGTAGGATTCTGTTGAACGCAGCATTTATTGATGACTGGTTTATATTATCTGCCAGTATTCTAATTATCTATTTAAACAATTGCCTGCTGCACAGCAAGGATGAGGGAGTAATAGAACTCGATTGGGCTGTGTGAAAAAGTGGCTGCACAAAAAGCCAATTGCAATGCACTGCATAATTAGTAAGGAACAACCTGTTGAATACCCACAACCACATTGGCAAACTATCAGACTGATGATCAAAAAAATCAGATCTCTGTTCACAATCAGTAAATACGACACACTCACCTACACACAATACAAAGTGTAACAAGCACAAAGAAGGAGGCCGATTGCTGAAGGAGCTTATAGCGCAAATACAGGCACAACATCTTTGTGTATTACCTATCTCAAGGGGCAGGGGGGTTCAGCAAGGACTCATGAAGAAAGGAAATCCCATTTTTCTTCTTCTTCCACCAAGAATGTGGCTTCCCTCATTTGTCAGTGGCTTCAGCTCATTTCTGACTGGTATCCTCCTTCTCTTTGTTTCCTGCTGTGGTAGGTACCTCCTCTTCTTCCTGGCCCTGGCCACTTGTTACCAGGATTTGTTGCCCCAGTTCCAACAGTTTGCTTTTTCTAATAACTTCAAATGTATAGATGTCACAGGAATAGTGGGGATGGGTTTTCACCTTCAGGTTACTGTTTACAGAAACCTACATTGCAGTTGTGTGAATCTGTCTGCTTGGAACTCAGGGCCAAGCTACAAATGACGAATGACACTTGAACGGCAAGTGGATTGAGTGGAGGGCAAGTGAACAGGGAGAAATACACTTGCCGTTCAAGTGTCATTCGTCATGTGTAGCTTTGCCCTCAGCCCTTAACTGCTGTATATGGGGATTCTTTAGATATTGTAGAGTGGAATTGAAGTTTATGCAAATTCTTCACCTCCTCATCTCTTTCTCTCTGCAGGTTTACATATTTGTACTTGCTATTATAAATATGTCCATGGAACCCCACAATGGGAGAAAAGGTAATGAAGGGAGGAGGGGTTGCACCAAAACAAAAAGCCCCCCAACCCTTCCCACTCCAAATTGTCTTCTCCAGGGGTGGATTTACTTGAACCAAAGCCACTGTATGGTGTTATTATATGCTTTTGTGCATAACATATAATCCAGTCCTTCTGAAATTTCAGTCGGAACAATCTTCTTTTGTCGATGCTTTATATAACAGATCGCACTAATGTATTGACCTAGGTCAATCAATAGTACAATACATCTATTAAGCAATGTAATAAAACAAGCAATTGCAGAAATTTGAAACGGAGTTGTTGTCTAAATAAAGCACAAGTATTAAACATGATGTGTTAAACAATGCATGAAAAGCAGCGGCAACTGCGTCTCCTCCGGCCCAGGCACCCGGCGGTGGTCTCTTGTTAAACAATACATTTTCCTGGGCTAATCTGACCACTCATAGCATACTAATTTTGCCCAGCTCTCCACAAATGTCCCAATGCCTGGCACTGTGTTTTAATTTATCTTTTTAGCTCCATATCCTTGGTTCTTCCCTCTGTAAGTTATAGCAAGGGCATGAACAGGTTTTAGCAATTTACACAGCCCCTTTCTTCATCCTACAGGGAAAAAAGTCTGGAAGGTACAACTCACATATGAATTCCAATCTATGTTGTTAGAATACACGTAATCATAAATTATAGAAATGACTTGATCCATCAAATAAACAGAATCTATTGCTTCTTTTATAAATGAAGGCTGCAGTCCTAAGTATACTGATTAGGAAGTAGGCCCTTGTCAATTCTGGGTAGACACATACAAGATCAGTCTTTAAGCCTGGCACATGAAACAAGCAAATTCAGTGTCTAATTTATGAGTTGAGAAAAGCTCCCACCTGGTTGATGATATTGCATGCATTATGCAAAGTGTCTTCTGGGTTCATGAAACGGGCAATGTCTGTGAAGTTTTGCTTCAGATGTCTCGACGGTTAGATAATTATATGTTTTCTCAAAATATTTCTTGCATTAAGCAGGCATCTCTGGAATGGCACTTCTTGCTTAGCTTTATTGTCTATGAATAACATGTTCTAATCCAGGTTGTATAGGTTAATCCAGATGGGATTTGGGTGTAATTTGATGACGAGTTTGTCCAAACTCAGCCCAGAACTTATTTTTATTGCCGGGAATGTGCTAAATATTAGTAAAGCGGAGCATGCCTTTGAGAGTGAGCAGAATGCATTTTCTTCCTCTTTAAGTGTCAAATTAGTTGTAGTCGAGCCATGTGTTTAAACCTAGAATTGTTACAATCATGTAGAAAGAAGTTGGAGGTCTAATTTAAAGAGCAGTGGTGTTTTTATACCCAGGCTGTTTTTTTTAAAAATATATATACTGTTTTATGTTTTTATGATGCTTTACTTCTTAACTTTACGGCTTTAAACTTGGGTCCAGGCAGGGCTCTTGAAGGACTGCCTTTTCTTGTACTGCCTAGCCCATCGGTAAAGATTCTCCTCAGAAGCTCTACTGTCTCTGCTCCTGTTTTCAGAGGTGAGGTGGTTATGGAGCGGATTGGCCATTAATCCCCCTACCAGAACCATCTCAGGCCCAAAGAATGGGCAGCCTGAGCCCCCTGAGAGGTAGGAGTGAGCTGCCACTGCCCCAAATCAATGGCCAAGCCTTGCATGGGGGCAGTGAAGGAGGCGCCTGGCCCAGCCAAGCCCCATGTGGGGCAGGAGGTACCTGATCAAACTGCATATGGGCTAGTTGAGCAGGCTCTTTCTCCTTCACTTTCTCCCTCCTTTAAGGGGGCCTGGCTGAAGGTGTAAGGCAGGAGGCCCTTTTCCAGGACTGTTTTTCTTCCCACATCATCACTGAGTGGGTGCTGACCAGCGGTGGTGCCTCACCTGTGGAATGCCTTTCCTCTTGAGATTCTCCTGGTGCCTATCATATTCTCTTTCAGGCATCAGACCCAAACCATTCTTTTAATCCAGGCTTTTAACTGAGGGGTTTCATCTTTTAAAACTGCTTTTATGCTCTGTGTGTAGCCTGAGAACTGTTTTATGACTTCTTTTATGAGACTCATTTTAAGATGGTGTTTTGTGCTGTTTTTATGCTCTGGCTATTTTTATTTTTAAATATGCTGTTTTATGTTTTTATGATGCTTTACTTCAAAAGCTGCCTCAAGCAGGCTCTGTGGAAAGGCAGCATATAGATTTTTTAAATAAGTAAATAAGTAAACATACTCCCTCATACTGTTTCGCAGTGGCCAACAAGTTACACTCACAGGCCAAACACAAAGGGCATAGTTAGGTTAGCTATGTGGAACAATAAGATTCTTGTCCAATGGCACCTTAGAGACCAACAAGATTTTCAGAGAGTAAGTGTTTGAGAGTCAGAACTCCCTTCTTCAGATACATGGAGGGCAAAGACACTGAGGGCATCCTCTACTGTTGCCTCCCAGTGCTGGAATTCAGAGGTTTTCTTCCTCTGTAGCTATTGACAAACCTCCTCCATGAATCTAACTTTCTTTGAAAGCTATCTACTTTCATGACCATCATTACTTCAACTAGCAATGAATTGTACAGTTTAATTACTTGTCAAGTAAAGAAGTATATCCTTTTATCTGTTCTGAATCTATTTCTCAGCAATTTTATTTGGTTTCCCCAAGTTCTATGGGAGAGAGAGACAAAGCTATATCTATCTACTTCTTTTACTCCATGCACAATTTTATAAACCTCTATCATGTCTTCCTTTAGCTGTCTTATTTTTTAGACTGAACAGTCCCAAAATTTCCAGACTTTCCTCATAGGAAAGGTCATTGTCTTGGTTGCCCTTCTTTGTGTTTTCCTCAGCTCTGCATGATACTTTTTGAGATAAAGTGACCACAACTGCACTCAATGTTCCAAATGAGGCTGCATCATAGCCATATACAATAGGTGGCCTCTCTTCCCACCATCTACCACTCTACTCTCTTTCTCCTCAAGCACTTTTCTTTCAGCCAGGACTCTAAAACTATGTTAGACTAACTGAGAGGAAAGCTACTAGAAAGAAGCATTGAAAGAAAGTAAACCGTGGTAGAGAAGGAGAAGGCTCTAATCTCCTTGCTCCACAGCCTTTTCCTCCTTAAAGCAATCATATTGCGTCATTTCTAGTTTTATTTCAACTTCCAGAAGTTTTCTGCCTTATTTTGAGCCTTTCTTTAATTGTTCTTTATATCCCTACTAGATACAAGCATAAACAAGAATTATTCACAAGATAATCAACAATGATAATCAACATGCTTGTGAGGGGAGTGGCTTGGGCTCAGTGGCAGAACATCAGCTTCCTGTGCAGAAGGTCCTAGGTTCAATCCCCAGCATGTCAGGTAAAAAGGACCAGGATGTAGGTGATGTGAAAGACCTCTACCTGAGATAATATTAAGCTGCCACTCTGAGTAGACAACATGGATCTTGATGGACCAACAGTCTGATTCAGTATAAGGCAGCTTCATATTATATAAACCCCATGTGTAAAACAGCTTGATATCTCCTTTAGCTTTGCTGAACAGAGTACTGTACCTGGTCTTGTCTTTCCTGCAAAGTCTCCCACCTGTGTGTCTTTTGGACACTGATGTTGACCTAGGATGGCATTGACCAGTGCATGCATGGAGTGATTTGAATGGATTTATTAGGCAAGAGGGTTTTTTCACATTTCATGCATTAGTCAGTCCAGAGAATAAAAATGTAGCACACTGTTCACAGACTGCCATTTAGTTTCACTTACTAGCCTCTCTCATTTTAGGCAGTTCTTGAATTCTAATAAATTTGCTTTTAAGTGCTGCATGTGGGCCAGGCACCCACCTTAAATTTCTCCTGGGTGAACAGCTACTGTTTCTCATCATGACCCTTGCCTGGTGCAATCAAAATCCAAAATGACTCCATCCCACACTTCGATTGAATCCAATCATTCCTGTCAGTGCCTGGGCTTGAACTCTACATTGCAATCTAAAGGGTCACCTTACTAATTCAGAGAGCCCTTGTCCTGGGTTGGGCAAATATAATTTAATATGATCTAACTTTAAGTGTAAGTTTCAAGGCTGGAAACAAAATCCCTATGGGAGACTGCCAGCTGGTGGCTTGGCCCTGCTGGAAAACTTTACTGCAAATTCAAAACAGTGCAAAAAAGCTACCCCTTGATTACAAGTCATACATTATTGAAACTGTTGAGAAGCCACATTTATAGCTAAATCCACAATATTTTTTTTTTACATCTACGTGGTTCTGAGTTCTTGGCAATGCTGTTTAACAGCATGTTTTATCATTTCTGTTACTGAAATAAATTTGAGTAACCAAGTTGAGTAACTGAGCTGTGAACAATTGGTCTAGATAGAGCAATTCCAGTGACTGTAGAACTATAACTCCTTAATTATGCAGTCACAGTTTCGAAGAAGGTTCAATTCATTTTGTTAAATCTAATTACAGTGGCTAGATTGGTATATGCCTTGAGTACTTATATGTATAGATGTGTGATAAAGGAAATGGCAAAAGGGTCCACGTAGGTAACACATTTACTATATACTCACATGATCATTGTGTTAATTGGTCGTATGCTGGTTTCTGTATTCACCATTCTAGGGGAGTGGAAACATGCTGAATGCTTCCCAGGACTGAACTTTGCCGCTCTGAACTCCTGATGACTTAGAATTCTGACATGATACTAAGCAATTGAAATCTGGAATTTGATATATTTAATGTGTTGCTGCCTTTGTTTCATTTACTCATTCAATTCTATCAGCTGGTTATCTATTTGCAAGTTGTTTTGTTCTGCATTCACTTTTGGGGGAAAAGCTGAAAGAATTTCCCTTTTAAAACTCATAAAATCAAAGTAGACTTTGCTTCCATATTCACAATGAGCTAACCTCAGCAATTCTAGGTTCTCATTATTCATTTCAGATTTCTTTTTTGGGGACAGAATGTGTTCTGCTTAGAAAGGGGTTTTTCCTTTCAGTAATATGATCCCTGCTAAAATTAAGGTGGGCTGGTGTATTTATTGCAGTCAGTGCTATGTATGTATGCTGCCAGGAAACATCCCAATTTTGTGCTTAGAATAAATGATGTAACTTGAGTGATTGCTCACTTTTGCAAAATGTTTCCTGTTTCTTTTAAGAAATGTGGATTTTCTTTCTTTTTTTTTTAAAGCAGGAGTTCTATTATAGAGTTTGGTAGACAAGACATTTCCAGGTGTGTGTGTTGAGGGGGAGGGAGTATCTATAGCCTGGCTCAAAAGCTTGTTCTTGAATTTAGACAACATGAAATTGCAAAAAGCAGGATATTATAAGAATTTTCATTTTGATTGTTTTTGTTCCGCATAAAAAACAAACAAGATCTTCTGAAGAATAATTTCAAATGTCCTAAAACAATGATATAGATTCTGTGGCTCAGAAGCCAAATGTGCTCTTTAACATGCCCCCTGTGGCTCTTCTGAGCACCACTGGTACACCTACCACATTTTTCAGAAAAGTGGGCATAGGTATTGCTCAGTGGGGCTTGTGATTGGCAGGTAGTTCTCATTTAGCATAGGCTGTTTCCACACACTCTTAAAGAGACGGCCCACTCACCACACTGTGGCAGGTTTTCTCACTCACTCCACATGTATCCAATTTCAAAGCGGAAGCATGCTGTTTGGCTTCCCCTTTTTTGAGTGTCTTTTCGGGGATGCAGGAAAGTATGGGAAATTGCATTTTCAGAAAAGATGCCAAAATTGGAAGCCAAACAGCTTTCCTTCCACTTTGAAATTGGAGACATATAGAGTAAGTGAGAAAACCCACCAGAGTTTGGTGAGTGGGCTGTCTCTTTAAGAACATGTGGAAATGGCCAGAGAGAGGTTCTAGCCACCCTGTCTCTTGCAGCACTAGAGTTCAGCTTGAAGGGTGCTCTAAACCCAGAGAATTGTTTATCTTTTGAAATCCAGCCTAACAAAGAGTTCTGCAAAGCCTGAAAGCTGGTGGGCTATTTTGTGTCATAAGTCTTATTTATAAGCCCATCCCCTTTCCCCAGAGATGCAACAGCTGGCTAAGGTTCATCGGGGGTAGGAAGATACAACCCTGCAAGTTCATATATGGTAATTTAAAAGTAGGGGTGTGCAGTTCGGGAATCCGAATCCTGAAAAAATCCCGAATCACCCCGAATCAGGGTGATTCGGGGAATCCCGAATCGATTCGGGAATCCCGAATCGGCATGCCTCGAATTGATTCGGGGTGATTCGGGATGATTCAGGGCAGCATTTTGCTTGCTTTTCAATGGGAAAAAGCATCCCCAGGCTTCTCTGAAGCCTGGGGGAGGCATTTTCCCACCGAATCAACCCAAAATTGGTGGGGGGCTTCCTCTAACTCCCCCCTAACAACCCCCAAGTTTCAGACCGATTGGACTTTGGGGGGCCATGTTATGCCTATGGGGAAAAAATGAAGAGGCAGGCTTCCTTTGCCAGGGGTGGCATTTTGCATGCAAAATGCCCCCCAGCCCTCAGGGGCCCTTCTCCCACCTTTCCTCCCACCCTCCACCAAGGCTCAGCCTGCTCCCAATTGGGGGGGGGCATTTCATGGCCTCCCCAAGTAGGTGCTCTTTTCTCTACTACGTACAGCTGGGGGAGGCTTGTCTTGCCAGGGGTGGCATTTTGCATGCAAAATGCCCCCGAACCCTCAGGGGCCCTTCTCCCACCTTTCCTCCCACCCCCGCCAAGGCTCAGCCTGCTCCCACTTGGGAGGGGCATTTCATGGCCTCCCCAAGTAGGTGCTCTCAGCCCCCAAAGTCCACCCCCTACAGCCCCACACAAACCCAATTCCCCCCAGCTGCCACACACAGACCCAAATCCCCACATTAGCCCCTCACAGACTTAATCCACCCCCAGCAGCCCTACACCCATAACCCCAGGGATAGGCTGGCCAGCCCTCCCCCTTTGTTCCCTATGCTGGGAACGTCTAAACTCTCTTTCCCAGGGCAATTCCGCACAGCCCAGGGGTGCCACAATGGTGGGCAAACTTCTGAGTGCCAACTTGTCCCTGGGAAAGAGCACCTGACCAGACACACAGACACCCTCCCTCAAATTCCCCCACCACCTACAGAGATGGCTGGCCAGCCAGCCCCATTGTTCCCTATGATGGGAACCAACTGCACAACAAAGAATAAAACACGAACAACACAAAATAAAGTTTTTACAAAATTATTTTCTCCCTTTCAAAATACAAGTAGGCAAAGCATTATGACACATTACACCAGCAGTCCCCCACACAGAAAAATAACACAACTCTCACTTAACATCAGAAAATCACAAAAACACAATTCCTGTCAAAAACACTTTATTTCTTTAACTGCTTTAGGTTACACAGTAGGAGGGCATAACAGGGCATGATAGCAGTGTACTACACAAAATAATACAACCCACTTCACCGTTTTTGACAGCAATTGTGTTTTTGTGATTCTCTGATGTGAAGTGAGTTATTTTTGTGTAGTACACTGCTTTCATGCCCTGTTGTGCCTTCCTACTGTGTAACTTAAAGCAGTTAAAGAAATAAAGTGCTTTTGACAGCAATTTTTGGGGTGATTCTTTAATGTGAAGTGAGTTGTGTTATTTTTGTGTAAGATACTGCTGCCATGCCCTTTGGTGTGTCCCCCTGCTATGTATCCTAAAGCTGATCAAGAAATAAAGTGTTTTTGACAGGAATTGTGTTTTTGTGATTCTCTGATGTTAAGTGAGTTGTGTTAATTTTTCTGTGTGGGGGACTGCTGGTGTAATGTGTCATAATGCTTTGCCTACTTGTACTTTGAAAGGGAGAAAATAATTTTTAAAAACTTTATTTTGTGTTGTTCGTGTTTTATTCTTTGTTGTGCAGTTGGTTCCCATCATAGGGAACAATGGGGCTGGCTGGCCAGCCATCTCTGTAGGTGGTGGGGGAATTTGAGGGAGGGTGTCTGTGTGTCAGGTCAGGTGCTCTTTCCCAGGGACAAGTTGGCACTCAGAAGTTTGCCCACCATTGTGGCACCCCTGGGCTGTGCGGAATTGCCCTGGGAAAGAGAGTTTAGAAGTTCCCAGCATAGGGAACAAAGGGGGAGGGCTGGCCAGCCTATCCCTGGGGTTATGGGTGTAGGGCTGCTGGGGGTGGATTAAGTCTGTGAGGGGCTAATGTGGGGATTTGGGTCTGTGTGTGGCAGCTGGGGGGGAATTGGGTTTGTGTGGGGCTGTAGGGGGTGGACTTTGGGGGCTGAGAGCACCTACTTGGGGAGGCCATGAAATGCCCCTCCCAAGTGGGAGCAGGCTGAGCCTTGGTGGGAGTGGGAGGAAAGGTGGGAGAAGGGCCCCTGAGGGTTCGGGGGCATTTTGCATGCAAAATGCCACCCCTGGCAAGACAAGCCTCCCCCAGCTGTACGTAGTAGAGAAAAGAGCACCTACTTGGGGAGGCCATGAAATGCCCCCCCCAAGTGGGAGCAGGCTGAGCCTTGGTGGGGTGTGGGAGGAAAGGTGGGAGAAGGGCCCCTGAGGGTTGGGGGGCATTTTGCATGCAAAATACCACCCTTGGCAAAGGAAGCCTGCCTCTTCATTTTTTCCCCATAGGAAAAAATGAATGAAGATCAGCAGCAGCAACGTAAAGCTATGCCCTTTTTTTAGGTGAGGATAGGGGGACCTGGTTTGGGGGGGCATAACATGGCCCCCCAAAGTCCAATCGGTCTGAAACTTGGGGGTTGTTAGGGGGGAGTTAGAGGAAGCCCCCCACCAATTTTGGGTTGATTCGGTGGGAAAATGCCTCCCCCAGGCTTCAGAGAAGCCTGGGGGAGGCTTTTTCCCATTGAAAAAGCTTTCCCGAATCACCCCGAATCACCCTGAATCGCCATTCCCGAATCGGCTTCTCGATTCGGGTATACCTGAATCGGGAAAGCCGAACCTAGGTGCCTTTGCACACCCCTATTTAAAAGGTTATAGTTGTACATTTAATATTAATATTTACTGTATGTGTGTTTGGTGTGCTAGCACACAATATCCATAAGGCTGTTTTGGTTGATGCAATTTGTGAATGTGGCTCTCTGTGTGCTATTTTGTCAATACCAGTGACTAACAAAAGGAGGGAAACTTTCACCCCATTTGAAAGAACAGAAGGAATAGAAACAGAAATAGAATAAACAAGTTGTGTTGGAGGTGGCCATTTTCTGTCTCCTAAAAATATATATTAACAAATGTTATAAGGTTGCATGGTGTGGTTTGCCCTGACCTGGATGACCCAGGCTAGCCAGATCTTGTCAGATCTCAGAAACTATGCAGGGACAGTCCTGTTTAATACTCGGATGGGAGACTTCCAAGGAAAATTAGGGTTGCTATGCAGAGGCAAGCCATGATGAACCACCTCTGTTCATCTCTTGCCTTCAAAACTCCAGAGGTTACCAAAAGTGGGCTTCAACTTGATGGCAATTTACACCCCCCCACACACCTACACCCACATCCAAACAGAGTGTAGTTTACATCAGCATTTGTAAGCCACTCCAAACTGTCATTTGCTCCAAGTCTGAAGAGGAACTGAACTCCCAATAACTATATCTTTTGTCCTCTTAACTGAGCATGTTGCATGCTAGAATGCTCAGCTCTGTTATGAGGTAAACTTGTCTCATATTGTGGATGTTTTGGTGCCCAGTTGTCCCAAATTCAAACTTTTTCTAGCATGTGTCTTGTGATATGTGTACCAAATTTTGCTTGGTTCAAATTTTGGTTCAATTCATGCACACACATCCAGTTTCAAAGAACAGATTTAAAATTTATTCTCAGACATTTTTAGTAATCAGGGTGGTTTCGAGCATATGAACTACCTATTTGATTTCTGTCTCCAATGAGAAAGTACCTATATAATTTAGGATATAATGTGTGTGTCCTGTTTTCAGATAGACATGTACAAATGTCTCTCTTTCAGACTTACATTGTAATGATTGCATCTTTGACTGTACCAAATCCAAGCCTCCAGACAATGGAGTGCCTTAACAATTTCAACATCCCCATCAGCTGGTGTGAGCGAATCAATGGATGACACTAAATGTATTTCTATGTATTGGGTTGTGTTCAGGCTATATTATTCATCCTGTTTGGAACATTGCTGTGTCATTACACAGAATGATGACAATACTCAAATTTCAATACCTGAGGGTTTGTTGTTGATTTTTTAAAGAAAAGTCTTCGGCATTTGCAAGCTTGAAATTTCTTATAGAAAAAAATGTGTCCCTGGTTAATATTTTCCCCCAGAACATCATTTTTTGAGGAACGAAAAGTTTCATCTGAATCTTGTGCATGTTTCTGCATTATAAACAATGAATTTCTCTTCCTTTCTTAATGGACTCATTGATATTGTCTGCCAGCTACATAAATGAATGCAATGTACTGAGCCATTCAATTACAGTATATAAAACTTCGCTTCGCTTGTGAGCACTCAGGGTTCAGCATAGTGTGCACCAAAGCTGTACCCACATAAAATCATATCTGTGTTGCCCTCTTTGGGTCACTTCGGAAAGCTTCAGGGGGGGCGGGGTTAAGTTTAAAGGGCCCTTTTACAAGCAGCAGGGCCCTTTAAACTTCAGTTGGTAGGCGGGGGGAATTTAAAGGGTCCTGCCATTTGCAAGCGGCAAGAAAAGGCTGTTTAAACGGTCCCATTCCCTACCTTACCCCCCCCCCCCGCTTTGGATTTCAGGATTTTCCGGATCATGCCGCTTTGGATTTCAGGGTTTTCCCGATCTTTTTTCTGCTTTGGGTAAACCCGAAGCAGGAAACCCGAATCTTTTTTGCATGCACACCCTACTGTTAATTACTGGAAAGTTACTAGAGTCAATTTTAATTGATAAGCAAAGTATGGTGGCTATTACTTGAGCATTAATGATACTGCTTTCCTACTGCTATTGCATTCATAATAGCATTGTTAATTACCTGTGTAGATACTTCAGCCAAGCCTCAGTGACAGATCTGCCTCTCTAGGTTAAATTGTAAGTAGAAGCATATCCCCAAAGTTGACAGATATATTGGATATAACATGATAAGCATGTGCTTTTACAAACAGATTTCGTTTTGCATATAGTGGCTTGTGTTCAACAAGATCCACTGTTGGGCCAGAGCTTGTGGAGTAGAACTTTTCTGTTTCCTACAACTACTAAAGTCCATTGAACCTTCCTAAATGGGTTAATGGACTTTGATGAACAGCATAGAGGCAAAGAGAGGGTCTGCAGTGGGAAGGGAAATTGGTGGAAATTACTCCTCTTCTTCCAATGACAGAAATGCTTTTCCATCAACAGAAACTATAAAATTCAACCCCCACCACCACCATTATGGATTAATACCAGGCCTCTCTAAAATAGTGTGGGTACTTCCTCAAAGTTTATCTTCTGGCTACGATTCCACCCAATGTTTTAGGAGACAATTGAATTGCCAGCGCTAAAGAATTCATGTGGTGCAATTCATTCCAAGTCCTTGATTAGGAGACTTGGTACTTCACAATGCACAGCCTATCTGCATAATGGACTTTGTAGGTCCAGAAGCTTCAACAAGTTAAGTGCAATCTTGAGTAGAGACATTAGATTTACATCTCCATAGCAACTGCATATTTGAGTTTAAATAAAAGAGAAATGTGCACATCTCTAGGCTATAAAAAGATGTGAAATAAAATATGAACACCTACCATGTGTGGGGAGAAAGTTATTTTATGTGTTTTCTATAAAGAACTAGCAAATACTATGTAGATTTGCCATTTCCCAATTTTTTAATTTTCTTTTCCTTAAAAAAAAGGCCTATAGCTATATTTCTATCTGTTATGATCTAGATCTTACAAACTAAGCAAGGTCAGCATTGACTCAGTACTAACTGCAGAGGAAAAGTCTCTGTTTGTGCAACTAGTCCTATATGGCAATACTTTTAACTGTAGTTCTACAACTAGTTTATACTAAGGGACAGTCATTAGCAAACATTTGTGGATTTCATGCCAGGGAAAAGCGGCAGCTTGACATCATGTTCTTTATTTATCATTTTAGTACATTTTTATTGTAACCTTCCTCTGAGGAGCTAAAGGTTGCATACATTGTTCCATTGCTCCTCCATTTTATACTCACAAGAACTATGTGAATTAGGTTCCCCATTTTCTCTTAAGAGACTTTAGTCAGAGAAGTCCTTTTTCATTATATTGGTTCCTTTTGCTATTGTTTTTGAATCAGTATTTGAAATTTACCCCCTTTCATTTCTCCTTCCTCTCAGTAAAAAGCACCCTGACCATACCTTATTAGAGGTGGGCATGAATGGAAATACGAACTGAAGTTCATCATGAACTGGGATGGTTCCTGGTTTACAAACTGGCAGTTCATGGGATCTCATTTCTCATGAACCGTGACAAACTTTAGCCCAGTTCATTTGGTTCATATTTCGGTTTGCCACTGCAGACAGCTTGGCTCTAATCAATCAGTTTCCTAGGCAATGGGCGGGGGGGGGGGGCGCTGTCTGCAGACCTTCTGCTGACCCGGAAGTGATGTTTTCACAAACCGAATGAACCAGTTCATGAACCAGGGCAAGTTTATGAACATTCGTGGTTCATGGTTCATGAAACGCAGTGGTTCATGAAATGCACAGTTTGGAATTTTCCTGGTTCATGCTCATCTCTATTCCTTATCAAAACTGTGTTTGAAGAGTTCCTCTAACTTCTGTCTCTTGATGTTCCCTGTCGTCAGCTATCCTCCTTCTGAAGGTCCACTTTCCTTAAAAAACATGTCCTTTGAGCTTGAAGCAAAGTCTGTGAAGTCCACACTTGGAATAAGGTGAATATGTTCAAGCAGTTGCTGCTGCTATCACTCACTATCTAGCCAAGGGTGCACAATTTCCCATCTGCCACCAAGAAGCAGCCACCACAAAGCAGAGGAAGGGCAGTGCATTTTGCTGTTTCTCGTCCTTTCAGCAACAGGATAGAGACCCTTATTGGCATGTGTGGATTGCTGTATACCTCTATGCAAGGTCACAGTATATTGTACTGCTCAAACCAGGCCTTTCTTTGTCTTTGGTGGTGGGAGTATTTGTAGATTGGGCCCATATTAGGGATTCTGTGAATTTTGCCTCAAGTGTGGTGAACAGTTGAACTTTCTGTGTTTGAAGGTGTCAACCAGATGTGAGCCAATCATCCGGCCTGTTGAGTTCCTGCTGAACAGTTGTAGATACCTACTGAAGAACTTTGCATTGGATTTTTGCAAAACTGTGCACACACAAAGATGCTGCCGATTCTAATTGATCCGCAGCAATTAGTGTCAATAGGGGTTACTTAGTTGAACACTGGAGGATAAGATTCTCATTAAAAAATTGCATTTATTTATGAATCGTTTATATGATTTATAACTGCATCTGACTGTGATAATGTTACTCCTAGCTGAGAAGTTTTCACTAGGAACACTGAAAGTCAAGAGTCAGTTATCTGTTTGCTGTACCATCATGTCAGTAGAGGGAACTGTGGGCAATTCAAGCCACTCTATAAACACTGCAGATAAGAATCCCCTTGATCATGGGAGTAAAGTGATTCAGGATATAACCTTCTATCTAACTTCAAGGCTTGGGGCCGTGACTATCGGGAATTGCACCATGAAGGAAATCTAAGAGTTTTATCATCCATACTTCCAGACAAGTCTTCTGCTTTGCCCAGTATTCCCTTGCTGTGTCTATCCCTGACCTGTCCCGACTTACTTTTTCTTCTGTGCTCTGCAGCCACAGAAATGGTTACATCGGCTTCATCTTCCAGTCTGTGTGACAAACAGTACAATCCTATGCAGAATTACTCGACTCTAGGCCACTTGGTTTCAATTGCTGCCTACCTCCTCTTCATCCTATCACCTGCATCTTCTCTGGCTGTCATGTCTTCATGCCCACGTTTAAATATTGAGAACTGCAGGAGAAAAAGTCCTTGGGCAGTGATGACCGTAATGGCCTCTTGTCACACAAGCCAGGTGAAGAGCCTAGCAGCAGGAACCACAGCAGGCGAAGTGGCAGCACCTGGTGGCGACAAACTGAGAGTGGCCATGTGGAGCGAGGCGGGGGTGAAGGTGATTCTTGGGGCTTCTTTGCTACCTGCACAGGGCTGATTCTGCACACGTTGGATAATGCACTTTCAATGCACTTTAGCTATCATTTAGAAGTGGATTTTTTGTTTCACACTTGAAAAATTCAGTTCCAAATGATCTCTAAAGGGGATTGGAAGTGGATTATCCAATGTGTGCGGAATCTTGTTCTGAAAACTACAGAGCCATAGTAACTGTACTTTTCCAGAGATGGACTTCTGTAGCTTAACCAGGCCCAGAATACCTGGACCAAGGATCTGAAAAGCTGAGAAACGGACTAGGTTAGACCAATTTCTTGACAACGACACAGGAAAGTTTGTGGAAGAAATGAAATCTGGTCCAATGGGTAAAGAATAAGTGGTTCCTCACACAAAGTTTGTTATAACCTCTGCAGCCAGGAATGGGAAAAAGTGGAATAAGCAACTGTTAAATTGCCATGGGACAAAGCTAAGTGGCCTTAGCTGTAGGAATTAAATAAAAAGGTGAAGAATATTAAATCTCAGTAATGGGATATTGAAATAAATGCATTAAGTGACAAGGATATACTGCTAAGAATTTCCCTACGCAGTTCTGGCCTTTATCGATAGGATAGTGAGATGTGCATCGCAATGGATGTCGGGAATATAAAACGAGTATCCATTTATTATATCATGATGTTATACGTTTCTTTGAGCTGGCAATTGTGTTTAATTGGGTAAGTATATTTCCTTTTCTGTATCTTCATAAAAAACTGTGTTTTGAAGACCTTTTTGTGAATATGTTTCCTCATTTAGTTTCGTAAATTCAAGAAAAGTTAGGAGGAAATCTTTTTCTTCCTGAAATTAGCCTAGCTGAGTAGCCTGTGTCAAATTTTGGGAAGTGAAATAGATATTTTCTCCCCTTTTCTTATTTTTATTAGTTCAGTTTTATTTGGGTATTTTAAACATTTTGTGGAGTAACTGTTCCACCAAAGGTATTCCAAATGAGCAGAGGACTAAGAAACAAACCATTTCCTATAATATCAGCTGTAGCAGAAGGATTCAGCACACTGGAACTCTATTTATTATACGCTTGAGAGGATCTTGAAATAGTGCATGGTTGAACAAGCACAAGACAGACAAAGCAGATGTTGTGGAATTAAATCAGACTCCTTGAGCATGAAGAGCAGTTGGGGTTCCCCTTCTCTGCCCATTTAATGGCCAGATTGCTTCTTTCTATAGTCTTTCAAGAGATGGGGTGTCACTCACCCTACAAATATCATTGTGACTGAAATGGACATGGAATCTCCATTCTTGCATAGATTTCACAACAACATCTTGAGGAGCAACTCCCTTTGCAGGTCTCATGCCTACAGAGGCTCCTGAATTTGGGCTTGACAGAATTGGGCTTCAGCATGTGTGTCATGTATTACCCAGCTCTGGCCAAAGGAGAAAGAGAAGGCTGGGGTGGTGTTTAGTAAGGACAAAAGGGCTTTAACAGCAATTAGCCAGAATAGGTCAAGTGATACTCCCTTCCCACTTTAAAAACTTTTAGATTAGATTTGCTCAGTGGTCTGCACAATAATCTTTTTCAGCTGCCGACCACTGGATGTTTCACAGTGCAACCCCATGCAGAGTTACTTCAGTCTGTGACCACTAATCAATGGACTTAGAATGTAGTAACTTTGCATAAGATCTCACTAATTCTGGTCACTACTCACCTTTGCTTGCCTTTCAGAGACAAATTGAGGGGATATTGTTTATTTTTATATAATGTAGTTTAATCCAGGAGATGAACAGAATCAAGCCTTAATTTGTTAGATTGCTGAGTGCATAGTAAGTACACAAAACGAACAGCAATATGACAAAAAAAAGCCACGAACAACCCAATCTGCTGTTTGCGAACAAGCTGTTCATGAGGCCCCATTCTAAACGAACAAGTGGTTGTTGCAAGCCCTTTTCATTGCATTCGTCAGCCGTTCATCAAGCCAGACATATTGGCAACTTTCAATCAATTCCCCTGGCAAAATAGGCATGGACTGAACTCTGAACTCCTTCTGGCTTTCCTTAAGTAGTTAACCCCTCAAAGTAGCTTCCAGTAGACAGTCCACTTTTTTCCAATGGGAAAAGAAAATGACAGGAAAGGGAGGGACCCATGGATCCCATGGCGATTCTCCCCATCCCTGTTGCACCTGGCCACAGCAGCCCGGCAGCGCTGGCTCTCCCAGTGTGAGAGGGAGGGGAGAATCTCTCTGCCCCTCTCGCACCGGGGAGCAACAGCCCGGTGGCACTGGCTCTCCTGGTGCCAGAAGGACTGGAAGAATCTCTCTGCCCCTCTCACACTCGGCAGGAGCAGCCCAGTGGCACAGGCTCTCCTGGTGTCAGAGGGATGGAGAGAATCTCTCCACCCCTCTTGAACCAGGCAGGAGCAGCCCAGTGGCACAGGCTCTCCCGGTGCCAGAGGGATGGAGAGAATCTCCCTGCCCCCCTCACACCGGGCAGCAGCAGCCCGGTGGTGCTGGAGCAGCCCTGTAGTGCTGGCTTTCCCGGTGCAAGAGGGATGGAGAGAATCTCCCCGCCCCTCTTGCACTGGGCAGCAGCAGCCTGGCAGTGCCGGCAGTCTCGGTGTGAGAGGGACGGGGAGAATCTCCTTGCCCCTGTTGCACCGGGCAGCAACAGCCCAGTGGCACCGGCTCTCCTGGTGCGAGAGGGATGGAGAGAATCTCCCCACCCCTCTGGCACCATGCAGCAGCAGCCCGGCGGCGCCGGCTCTCCTGGTGCGAGAAGGACGGGGAGAATCTCCCTGCCCCTCTTGCACCAGGAAGCAGCAGCCTGGTGGCACTGGCAACGGGCGGGGGGGTGGAGTCTGGGGCTTGTGGGGTGTTTAAAGGGCCCTACCTCTTGCATGTGGCAGGAAAAGGCCCTTTAAACTATCAGCTGGCAGACAGCAGGGCAGAATCCCCCCCTGCTGTCTGCCAGCTGATAGTTTAAAGGGAATCTTTAAAGGGCCACGAACAAGGAACAAGGAACATGTTCAGTAACAGGTCAGGTTCGACTATGTTCGTTGTTCGTGGATAGCAATGAACAGCGAACAGTGTTCATTTTTTTTCCATTTGTGCCCATGTCTAGTAAGTACTATTAGGAAGTAATAGGACTTCTAGTTGGATGTGCATCCTGCAGCAGAAAAGTAAACCCAGGAAAACCTTAGTTAAAAGTATCTTCCTATCTCATTACCATTGGCAATGGAATGGGCAGAAACAAGGGACAAGCCTAGCCCTGCCCCCATGAAATCTCAGTTCTTCTGACAAGCAGTCAAATGGCAGCATTCTTAAGCTTGTAGAATCTAGAGAATTTTTGAAAATCTGTCACCATCGGTCAAAATGGGGGAAAAAATGCCTGCCTTGAGGACCCTATTTGGGTATAACGGCATACAAATGTTTTAAATAATAATAGTAATAGTAATTTAAAAACCTGCATTTCTGAGCCACCCTTGCTAAGAAAGAGTTCTTAGGCAGTCATTTCAACTCGTTCAATAATTTCAGAGCCCAGCAATCTGATACTTCTGTCTCCCTTCCTTCTTCTTTCCTCTTTCTTATCCTCCACCTACTGAAATTTGCCACAATGTTCTTTTTCTTTTCACCTTCCTGCAACCAGACAACATATGTGTTCTGTCTTCCTAACGCATCATGAGACGTAGGCTTCATCATCCAAAGTCATGTTCAAGTGTATCAATGGACAACTTTCACAGTGGCTTATCTGGCTATGGACTACTCAGCTGGTAAGCGTGAGAGTTCAGCGAAGTCTGTTGAAAATCATGTGGACAGCTCTTTGAGCTATGCATGCAGCAGGAAGTGGATTATGACCCACTTATGATTAATTTTTTAATCATACATTTTTATTATTATTAATTATTAAAACCATTTGTTTTTCTTAACAGAGCATTCATTAGTATGTGTCAGAGTGTAATATAGAATATATCAGAGCAGGAGTGTGTTAGAAGTGTTACCGTAATATTATCGTGGCTACTATAAACTTTGAAATATTCCATTCAAAGTAACTCAAACATTGGTGCCATTTTGGAAGAGTGGGACCAGAATTTAAAAATGTACTATGTGTCCATATTAACTTGATTTATACATAGTCAATTATTTTTGTTTCCTAGAGATTTCACTAACCGGGTTAACCTGGGTGATATTTAAGAATGTTACTGCAGACAGTTTCAATTTATCCCACGTCCTCAGTGCAGCTCCCATGTCACTGGGCATCATCTTTCCAGGGGTCAAAAAAGACTGCCAGGAAAAGGGTAATGTGGAGAAAAATCTGCCTAGTAGTAACTGTCACTAGCTGTGATAGGATGCATTTCTGTAGAATCCAAATATAATAGCAGAGGACTTTGATCATTTGCAGTTAACCATCAAGACATTTGGAGTTCCCTTGTTAAGCCTCACTGTGGTATAGTGAGAGTGTCAAAGTATGTCTGTGGAAACCTGACTTCAAATCTTCCCTGATCTATGATGTTCACCAGATGACACTGGGCCACACAGATTCTCTCTTCCTAAGAATTGTGTGAGGATAACATTGGTGAGGAAGAACCACGTACAATATCCTGAGCTGCTTGGAGGAAGGACAAAAGGGAGAGAGCCAGTTTGATGTAGTGGTTAAGAGTGGGAGGACTCTAATCTGGAGAACTGGGTTTGATTCCCCACTCCTCCATTTGAAGCCAGCTGGGTGACCTTGGGTCAGTCACAGCTCTTTCAGAACTCTCTCAGTCCCACCCACATCACAGGGTGATTGTCATGATGATAATAAATTGTCCTGAAGAGTGGTGTATAAATTGAATGTTGTTGTTGTTGTTACTATTATTATTATTATTAAGATAAAAATATCTGAGGTAAATAGATGTATAAAAATGTCTTAATGAATTAAATATGTTGCCATGTGCCATTTTTAATAGCACTCCAAACCAGCTGCTCAAAGTGGCCTTTCACTCTGCTGATTGGAAGGGTTGCATGTGCTTTGGCACATTCATCACTGCAGTGGGAAAAGAACTATCATAGATTGTGCATAGTTCCATGTTAGAAGTCCATGGGTAGAGTATCTCTAAACCATTTCTGAGCAGTCAGTCTCAGCTTGACAGTGAATTCAGTAGAAAAGGCAGGCATATTACTGCACAAAATAATCACAGGTGCAGTGCCAAGAGTTATTATTCTGTAATTTTACTGCTAGTGTTTCCACTGGATTTGATGTGCAGAAGCACAAGCCTTTATGAACATAAAGGATGGCTATATTTCATGCACACCACAGTTAATGTAAAGCCTTTTTAGAAATTGGCTTATTTTTGTTTTTATTAAGCCACACTTTTCTCCCCTCTGCCGGAATGGTAACAGAAATTGCTTCACCTGAAACCCATTAATTGTCCATACAAAATGATTGGGAGAATGGAAAGAGATGGCTCTGATCATTTTATTCACACATAACCTATGTACAAGGAAAACTGTTCATTTATTCTCTGTGTTTTCCCATTATGCCTCAGGTGCAGCGCCTGGAACCAAACTGAAGAAGCTATTTATCATAGTGTGTAATTGCTTTTGCAGTGCATCTGACTAGAACAGTTCATTAGTCTGGTGTTCAGAAAACAAGACCCCCCCCTCCCCAATTCTGATTCTAATCTGCCTAAATATTATAGATTGACTCTCTTGATGATGAAAGATAACATGGAAATAGTATTGGATGGTTACCTGGGTTGTAAACAAGATGATACCCTTCTTCAACATATGGTGGCATAAATTTTCATGGGATCCGCCATAACCGAATGTTGGGATTAAATTAACCTGCGAGTACCCTTAAAACTAAACACATAATGGTGGCTGCCAGGTTTTCTGTGAATGTGTGGGAAAAATTCTTTCCATCTTCACTTTGTGAAATCTGCCTCCTTTTCTAGTACTGGATGCATCAATGTAATATTTGGGGGGCAGGATAGTACACAGAGTTTCAAAAACAAATCTAGAAACAGAAACATCCCCCCCCCCCAAGATCGTTTGTACACAAAAAATTGGAAATTGGAAAATGGCTATAGGGAAAGCTGTTTTCTTCCTTGCTTTCTGTGATAGAAGAGCTTTAAGGAGGTTGTGAGAATGAAATGAATGTTCCTTGTTGCAGTTTCATAAATCTGTGGAAGATCCGCACTTCTGAATGTATTTCCATAATGGATCTGGGGATTCATGTGCCTCTTCTTTGCTGCCATCTGCTCTTTACTGCCACTTGCTTACAGTTTCCAGCTGTAGCGTTGTTTAGGAATGCATTGTATATTCACATTTTTGGAGTCAGGCAAGTTGGCGGTGATGGAAATAACGATAACCAGAGGTAAAGTGTATGTGTGCAGGGGGAGGGGGATCCTCAGAACTGGCTACACATTAATACAGCCCTGGTGAGGAGGTACATTTGTTCTTCAGCATTGTACACACCACTCAGTCATCTCATCACACACATGTGTTCCATGCAACTAAACCCCTTATTACTGTTTATGCTCGCTTTATTATAGAGCAGGTCTTTGCAATCCATGTGTGCTATCCACCAGTTACGTACTGGTGTCTACTTTGACTGGTAGCGACTCTCCAGGGCTTCAAGTGGAGGTTTTTCACATCACCTTCTACCTGTTTCTTTTAACTGGAGCTGTCAGGGACTGAACCTGGAACCTTCTGGATGTGAAGCAGATACTCTACCACTGAGCCATGGCCCCTCCCCCTGAAGGAAAAATGGAGCTCCCAGTGGACTGCTCTGTATGGCAGATGAACTGCCAAGCTTGGTGACACATATGCTGTGAAGCTCAGGTAGACCTGGAATAGCTTCAATATTAATTGCACTGAAATTAAGAGACTGGTCAAATACAAAGCAAAAAATGCTGTTCCAAAAGAGAAATATGGTGAAGAAAAAGAATAGTGTCTACTAATGTTCTTGGTCTTTTCTACAAAATTACTTTTGCAGCTCATTACAAAACTGAGTACTTGTCCTGCTTTGCCAATGGCTCACTGGCAGCCCTTGTACAGCTGTGCGTATCAGACACTCATGCATGTCTGACACTTTTGTGGCAGATGGCACAACTGTCCTGGCATATCTTTGCAGGATAAATGTGATAGAAGAGACATCTGCAATAATATAAAGATATTTGGCTGTACAGCTCTTGGCACCCGCAGATACTTTAAAAAAAACCTTCAGATTACTTGGCTGGTCTTGGGGGGGAGGGGTTTGCTGGGAAAAAATAGATTTCAATGAAGCTGCATTTAATACAGTTACTTCTGTTTGAGCAATGAGAGTCTTGTAATGGGCAGTATAAACAGAAGTCTTTGTGACTTGAATATGCATTTATGTTACATTGAGATTAGAATATGATACTGATTGTGAAAAACACACAGTAACTAAAACAACTCTGGCCTCCAACTTGTTTCCAAGATGAGTTTAAGCTGCTGGTATCAGCCTTTCAAGCCCTAAATGACTGTTGTCCAGAATACCAAAAGAAGTACTTTCATTCATATCAACCCTCTGAGGTACATGCAAGGTCTTCCAGACTGGGTTAAAACACTTTTTGTTCAGGAGGGCCTGCAGTTTGAATTAAGACAGATGAGCCGGTTGTCTAGTAATGGCTTTGCATGTCTTTATAACCTCTCTTGGAAACATTGCTGTCTCTGACTTTATGGATCTTATATGTAACATTGATGGAGAGGACTCTGTTTATGTACTGCCTTGAGAACCATTTTGGTGGAAAAGCAGTTAACAATGAGATGAAACAGAATCAAATAAATGACACATAGATCAACAAGAGAAATTCAAATTCTCTTGAAGACAGCGATTTGTTTACCAACTATTAACTGGAATTTGATCTTTGGGCAGAACAAAGAAATAGGAGCCATTATGCAGAGCCAAAGAGTCCGGTGGTGCAGAGAGTCCCGTGAGTCCCAAGGCGCAGAGTGGTAAGCTGCAGTACTGCAGCCCAAGTTCAATCCTGAGTTCAGTCCTGGCGGAAGCTGGGTTCAAATAGCCACCTCAAAGTTGACTCAGCCCTCCATCCTTCTGAGGTCGGTAAAATGAGTACCTAGTTTCCTGGGGGCAAAGTGTAGATGACTGAGGAAGGCAATGGCAATCCAACTTGTAAAACATCTGCAAAGAAAACATCGCGATGTGACATCCCCCATGGGTCAGTAATGACTCGGTGCTTGCCCAGGGGACTACCTTTACCTACCTTTACCTATGCAGAGCCATCCAGCAGAACTTATGATCCACCAATTGGCAAATGTTACCCATCAGCCATGAATGGCTGTGGCTTGATAATCATCCTGTATTTGCTGGTTGCCTTAGACTGCAAAAACAGTGAAGTTGATCACAGTATGTTACTAGTGGGTTGCATGTGCTGTGCATGATCACAAGCAGAGGATCACCATCACTAGGTGTGCTAATGGGCTCTGAAATGCAGCAATGTCATCCTGGTGCCAATGAATTTGAGGACAAATGATTTTGAGGAAAGAAATGTGTCTGCAAGCTTCTGTTTTATTTTTATGGCATTTTTTTGCTCTGTAAAGAATAAGGTATATTGATAATATATGCACTAATAACATTCAATAATAATTCAAATCTGGCGACTATCGTAATATAATCCTGGCAACTTTGTTGTAGAATTTTGGAGATATGAGCAGACAGCTGGAAGGAGAAAAAAACTGAAAAAATGAAGCGGAGTCATATCTGCTTCCAATGCAGGACACCCAAGCGAAGTCCTGACCCCCACAACCTCTGTCCTTGGGTCACATTCTCATCCTAGAATGTGACTCCTCCCTATTTCCTGTTCTTTCTGTCATTGGAAACCCTACATTTGTCAGGTTTTCTTTCCGCCCAATCTAACTCCAGAATATTTGTAGCATGACAAACCAAATTGGAGGGTGGGGGGAAGGTTTTTACTTAGGCTAGTTAATTTAAACTAGGCTATATCATTCCTTTGGAAAGAGAAAACAAAGGAAAGATTACATACATCTAACTAGTACTTTTTTATCCTGCCCTTCCTCCAAGGACTTCAGGGTAATATACTTGCCCCCCTTCCTGTTTTGTCTTCACATACAACCCTATGAAATGAGTTATGCTGAAAGAGATTGATTAACCAATCATCACCCTGTGAGTTTCATGGCACCAGTAGGCATTTGAATCCAAGTTTCCTGGGCACTGTACCACACACTGAACACTACAGTGCTCTGTAAATGGAAACAATAAAGAAAATCAGAATAAATAGACACTGGTCTAGATGCCTTTTAAAATAAACCTTTTATCCCTGTCTTGGTACTCTGCTGAGATTTTGCCAAGTCGCAGTGTATGTGTCATTACAATATATCCTGTATTGCCACTGGTTATTCCAGCTCAATGGTGTAGTATTATCTCACTAGTATTGTTCTTATTATTTCATGACCATGAAATCTTATTTATTTCCTGTTTTATAAGCTTTCTTTTCCCCTCCCTTCTGCAACTTCCTGATTTAGATACTAGATGGCAGTATAGCTGTGATAAATCCGCAAGCACTGGCGAACTGGCCTTGTAAAAGAGCTAGTCTGGTCTGCCAGAGGTGTGTAATAATGACAGAAAAAAATACCAGAAGCTGAACTTTGGAAAAGTACAAAATTCACAGGCATTTGATTGCATATGTGGGAAATTATAGGAGGCTCAAACCTAACAGCATACATTGCACATCCCTGGTGTCCATACAGCACACTGCTACAGATGTTTATAGTCATAACAATGTGTTATGCTTAGTAGTGCCTAAATAATCAGAGCAATTAACAGTATTCATATAATTATATGAGCTTGTTTGCTATCCTTGTGCTTTTCTCTATCAAGTACCTATGAATTAGCACACAGAAATGACAAGGCCTGGATGCGTATGTTAAATTCCACAGCAGTCCAGTCATTATTAAGTACCGACTTCATTAAAAAAGGACAATTGTTTGTTTTGCTTTACTCCTTGCTAATGTTGAAAAGGAATCTACGGCACATCTATCACACACAACCTTTGAAAGAGCACTGCAATCAACAGAACAATGAAACATTAAGACAGGAATGTTTCTGACTTTCCACCCCTCCAGATGAAATGGTTCCAAATTGTTTTGTCCTGCTATACTTCTGGAGAGCAGTTCTGGAATATGTAACAAGTGCCGAGATGGTGGCTTACATCCATGGTCCTTTATCATCCTGGAAATCTTGTGTGAAAAATATTGTGAAAGGTGGCGTGTAAGTGTGAAGCAATTTTTCAGAAATCTTGCTTTAGAGTATTTTTTTTCAAAAAATTGAAAGTTAAACTATGAGTATCAGTGCCAATGTACCTAGATGCCTTTTCGAGCATCTTTTACCTTGGTGGAGTAACTATGGAAGAGAGGTAACTTGCCTCTTCAGTGAAACTGGCAAATTATACAGGAGGGAAGACTTGACACTTTCACTACTGTTCTCATGGTTAAGGTAACCCCATTATTCTTTACATCTTCAGCTGGCCTGTACACAGATGCTCTGCATATTATATATTTATTTAATTTATTTAAAACATTTATATGCCACCTTTCCACCCAAATAGGATCCCTAAGGTGGCAAATACCAGACATAAAAACATTTTAAATACTGAAATAACATTTAAAATAAAACAACATTTAAATACAATTAGAACATATAGAAACACACACAACACAAACAACCAAGGAGGAGGGCCAATATGCGTTTTCTGGGGGTATGCTGCCGGTGGAAGACAATGACAGAGGGAGACAGATGAATTTCCCTTGAGATGGACTTCCATTGGTGCCGCAATGGACAAGGCCCTTTCCCAGGTTGCAACCTATCTTGCTTTAGATGGCAGGGTCACCCAAAGCAAGGCCTCTGAAGATGACCAGAGTGGACAGGTAGAGTACATGACAACATTCAGTGCTTGATGGTCAATAGCAGATTCCTGCAGAGAATTATCATGATCATTTTCAGTCTTTTAGACATCACTCACCCTAGGGTCTCATGGCCACTTTATTAATGGCTCATACACTGACTCAAGACCAAACCCAAAACATCTGGTTAACCTCCAAAGGCCAACCTGAGCAATTAGAACTTGTATGCCCTGTGGAAACTTAACAAATCCTTCAGGGCCTGGGTGTCATCAGAGATTCCATTCCACATGGAAGGGAACACAACTGAGGGCCAAGCTACAAGTGACGAATGACACTTGAATGACAAGTGGATTGAGTGGAGGGCAAGTGAACAGAGAGAAATACACTTGCCGTTCAAGTGTCATTCGTCACTTGTAGCTTGGCCCTGAGAGTCCTCTCCCCAACCTTTGGCATGCACAACTGAGAGGGAGATATAGATAGGATCCAGGACCAGTGTATCAGAGTCCAGAGACTTGATACAGATCCTGGCTTATGTCTCCTGTTATATCTCCATGAATGAAGGTGTTTCCATCAGTGGAACAGAGCTTTGTCACTTCCCAGCTCTAGCTTCAGCCTAAAAGGCTCTTTACAATGCTGCTCCTGGTAGGGTTGCCAGGTCTCCTTCCCCTCTGGGTGGGAGGCAGGAGACTTGGCACTCATCTTCATAGCTGTCTTTGTGTGCGTGTTCCCAGCCTGTATGATGATGTCACTTCCAGGAAGTGATGTCATTGTGCAGGGCCTTGTGCCACCCCAGGGAGTGAAGCATGGGACTTCAGGGCCCATTGCACCACCCCAGCAGCACTCCCATGTTCTGCAGCAGGCCAATTTTGGCCCCAAATGGGCTTGATTCGGCCTGCTGCAGAGCACGGGAGTGCTGCTGGGAGGGCCCTGGAGAGCTCCTGCTCTTCACAATAGGCCAATTTAGGCCTCAAATTGTCCAAAGTCAGCCTGTTGCAGAGTGCAGGAGCACTGCTGGGGTGGCGCAACCTGCCCTAGAGTGGTCCCATGCTTCACAGTGGGCCAATGTTGGCCCCAAATGGGCTCAGTTTGGTCTGCATGGGAGCACTGCTGGGAGGGCCCTGGAGAGCTCCTGCACTTCACAGCAGGCCAATTTAGGCCCCAAATGGGCCCAATTTGGCCCGTTTAGGGCTCAAATCAGCCCACTATGGAGCATGGGAGCGTGCCACGCCACTCAGAAGCGTGACTCAGGAGACATGTTACCCTGCCTTGTCCCCACTGGCCAGATAAACGGGGGGGTGGAGGGAGGGAGTGGGGGATCCCTCATGCCCAGCAGGGGACTGGCAACCCTAACTCCCACGGAACTAGGGATTCCCAGGAACAGCGTGAGAGGGAAATTTTACATCCGGAGTGTGGATCATCAAAAATTAACTCCACCCTTTCAGTTAGGAGAAATTTACTGTGGGATACAAGCCCCAGCCTGGATTAATTCTGCATATATTCTGAGGAGACCTGAGCATTCTGGGTAATAGGGGGGGGCGTTCTCCTATTCCTGAAGATAGCTCTGTTGTATGAAGCCTCTGCCATGGATGAAAAAAGAGCAGAACCAGTGTTTGCCTGCTGAAAATCTTGTGTGCTAACATAAAATAATTTAAAGGCATTCCTGGAAGACAAATTGGGTACAGAACAGGGAGAGCAATTTACCAAGGATAAATATGTTAGGGAGAACCGAAATGTATGGATTTCACATCACTTGAATTAACATTGCAAGCCTCGTCTCTTTTTAAAAAGTGGTTCAAAACCCTTTTCTTTATTGATCTTTATATTTTACTGACCTGCTCTCCCTCATAGGCCGTCTCTATTCCCCCCTTTGATTCTAGCAACTTGTCTGATTTCTCTCTTCTTTTCCTTGACCTTCCACCTCCTTTGTTCCTTCTGCACCCTCCCCTTTCTTTTGAATACATTTTTTTTATTCAGTTTTGCATCTGTGATCATGACTGCCTCTTTTTAAAGATTTGTACAGTTCCTAGGTGATCAGCTAGCAGTGGCTTCCTGAGCTTGTTCCGCTTTTTCATTTATATAGAAAGAGAGTGTGTTGGGATTTTTGCAAGTGTCCTATGTTCAGTCATGAAAGAGTTAAATTGTTATTCTGTTTGTTTGGTCAGATAGCTAGTTAGCATAGGACCACTTAGGCCTCAAGTAAAAGTTCCCTCCATAGAAAGGGGAGTCTTTAGTCTAAATGAAGGAATCTAGGATTGTCTATTGGATGAGCCAGTTGATTGGGGGGCAATTAACTAGCAACATATACCAAGGTTTTATTGCTCTTTATTCAGTCTCAGTTCAGCCTCAGTCTCTAAGTTTCTATCTCTAAGCTCCTAGTCTAGCCATCAAGATGTAATTAGTTAGATATTATTTTTCTTACCAAATGTAGCCTTTTTTCCTGTTATGTAGTATTTTTATAGAACTAAAACCACAGAAGTCTGTCTACTTATTTCCAATGCGTTAATATCAAACTCTGCAACTTTATTTCCTTTTTAATCTCACCCAACAACAGAGGGACACCTCTTTAGTTTCTGAAAATAGATGTACATTGCTTTCAAAATTTGCTCCCAAGTGCTGTACTAGATCCATGTGAATTAACCTTGATGGCTGGAATTATTTGTAGGTGGGAGCGGGCAAAAAGAATAATGTTGGGCTTAGATTCCTCTTGCTCACAAAACAGATGACTGGAAATGTCAAAGCTGATCATGATACCCACCTGCTATGGTGATGACTCCCAATCAAACTGAAGGACAGATTAACATGCTGCGAAAAAGAGGGGAACAATTAATCCAGTATGTTGGATTCAGCTGTCACCGTGTCCTTTGGGGAATTTAAATACAGGAAAAATTCTGTGCTACAGATCAAAATTTGGGGCAAAACTTAATGGTTGCCAATGACATCTAAAGACCCAACTACATAATATGCTGGGAATTCTCTGCACAAAGCTCCTAGCATCTTTGAAAGTTCATTTACCAGGTGTGTGGAGTCCCAACGATGAACATGGCAAGGGATTTTAAAGCTTCTCTCCTTGCCATATAATCCCAATCCGAATCAGGGCCCTATGTGCCTGCTGAGTTTTTTTTGTTTTTTTAAATGCAGAGAGGGTATCCTGTAGTTAGGCCCTAAGAATCACTTTGTGCGCCATTCCAGCCACTGGATGTAAATAGGAGAGAGACTGTTACCAACTACAACTACAAGCAGTGCCTTTTTGACTTACAGACTTCTTCATGTGCAGAAATGAGCTTCTGGTTGCTCTCAGCATAGCAAAACAGTGCCCAGCAGTGCCCCTCCTTTTCAACTTTACAGCAGGCACTAGCAAACATGGTCAGCCCTACTCACCACATTGTGCCACTTCCTTTTCCTGCTGGGATTTCCCTAAACATGCTGGAAACTAAGGTGGGTGAGTTACTCTAGTATTTCTTTGTGCTCGATTGAACACTCTGCTCCCAAAACTTGCCCTGAACCTCAAAGCCATCTTTCATTAGTGAAAGCCAGTGTGTTATAGTGGTTAGTGTTGTACTGAGACCTGGGAGGCTCAGGTTCAAAACCCCACTCTACATGGAAGTTCATTGGGTGACCTGGGGCCAATCACACCCTCTTGGCCGAACATACCTCATAGGGCTGTTGTGAGGATACAGTGGAAAAGAGAATGATGTGAGCCACTTTGGGTTCCCACAGGGGAGAAAGGAGGGTACAATTCAAGTAAAAAGTAACTAAAGGAATTATGCATGGGCGCTGACATCTTACACATTTTGTTTTGTTTTAAGCCACACTGTAGTAAAAAGGTTTCTGGTGTTCCACTAAGATTTTTGAGCCTGTCTGTACTTTTGGAATTTTGAGAAAGGGTGGCCACAAAATGGCTGCCACTGGAATGGAGCCAATCACAAAATATTGGGAGGTTCCGTAGATGATTTGGAGTTTTCAAGCCATACATCCTCCTTTCCTTTTTTCCCCCAAGACCCTTTGAATTTTACCACAGCCAAGAAGCAAGTGGATGCCAGGAATATACCAGAAGTCAGATCGTTGGGGATCACTGCTGGCTATACCCACAGTTGTTCTTGTTTGTTTGGAGCAAAATCATGTATCATCTTTCTCCTGTGAAGTCTAGATTAGTTATAATTAACAAATACCTTTTTATATGTTTGACTATGAAGTTTAAATTTCTTTTTTTGTCATAGAACTACATTATAATACCAAAACCTTTCTTTCTTTCTTTCTTTCTTTCTTTCTTTCTTTCTTTCTTTCTTTCTTTCTTTCTTTCTTTCTTTCTTTCTTTCTTTCTTTCTTTCTTTCTTTCTTTCTTTCTTTCTTTCTTTCTTTCTTTCTTTCTTTCTTTCTTTCTTTCTTTCTTTCTTTCTTTCTTTCTTTCTTTCTTTCTTTCTTTCTTAATGGGCCTTTATCTTTGATGATCTTGAGATACATCTTTTAAAAATGACTTTGACATGTGGTATTATGGATGCTCACATAATAAATCCTTAATCTGATTAAGGAAGTATCAAAGAGTTCTAGAATACTCTACACGACTAATTAATACACTGCTGGGAAATTAATTAAAAAGTGGTGAGCTCCAATGAGGGATAACAGTCATCCTTCACACATTAGCTGTTATATAAATTAATAGGGGAAAGTGTATGCTAGGGGAAAAAGAAAGACAGAAATGACTAATTTCCATGTGACTTTTTGAAGGAAAATAAAGACAGGGAAAGAGCAAAGGTGGAACATTTCCATCTGTTCATCATTGTGTTATTATTATATTGTGGAACTAGAGACCCTTAAAGTGCCTCTTCTCAATGTAGCCTTTTCCTCCATAAGAGATCTTTTGGAATAATTCCCATGTAGAATTTCTCTATATGCACTATACTCAGGAGAATTCACACTTACCTTTTCAAACAGTAGTGGCTCACTCCGGCAATAACTTCAGCATTCAGCAGTACAATTTATCTGTGCCACTGCACTACTACTTCAGTGGGGAGTAAACTATGCCACATTTCCTCTGTATTTTGTCCCCAGACTGGGAAGAAAAGTATCTGCGATCCCATATTCTCTTGCATTCAGTAAGGGAGTTTGGATGCTTCTGTTTCTCAAAAGGATGCTCCACCCCATTTATTCAGGAGGGTCGAAGAGAACTTATACTCTGCTTACCACTTTCATGGCCCATTTGAAACATCCTAGAGATGTAAATTAATGCTGGATCTTCCAAAACTAATTAAAAACTTGGCTTGCTGCTTGTTCTTTGCAAACTGTACAGGGATAAGAGCCTATACAGAAAAAAATCACACAGACAACCTGTGGTAAAATAAGAGTACCAAATGGACTGTGTTCCAAAGACTTTGCATAAGGCTTATGTCTAAGCCTGAAATATTAGCCACTGGAGGGCATATGACATAAACAATAACAAGTACTAATGCACAGGACTGCCAAGATCTACAGAAGGCCTCTAGAGAAGCATTTCTTCTACATCTTGCTTCATACACATTTAAAGAGCGTTTAAAGAAACATCAGTAGCTCTCAAGGGTGTGGTCCTCATGGTTGCCATGGGGACTTGATCCCCTTGTTTTTGTTTTTTCTTTGTTCATGACCTGTAGTGTTAGAATGATTCTAATAAGATATAATGAAATAGATAAGTGACAATAGATCACTGGAGTGCTGTAACCCTATAGCCATTATTGCGATTAAAAAAAAAAACCTGAAAAAACTCTCTAGTGGCATGGCTGAAAAAATGCTAGGAAAATAGTGTCATATACTTTTAAATAATCTGAGCAGGACCTTTGGAGAGCAGGAAAATGCATACCAGTCCTTCCAGATAAGTGTGTAAAAGAACTTGAACTGCATTGCCCCCCCCCCCCCAAAATAGAAAATCAGGTTTGAGAAACAGCATTTTAAAGATAGGGTAAATCTGGACAGTGGATGATGAGAGTACAAACAGTTTTTGGATGTTCCAGACGGGCATGAAATGGGAAAAAAAGAAACGAGTGTTTCATGTTTCATTGCATTCCATGAATCACGAACTTTCACAAAATTGTCCTGTTTCGCAAAACGATTAGTTAGTTTCGTGATTTGTCAGAACCCAGGACACTTCAATGGTCCCCTTCATACCCATACATGCCAAACTCACAGGGAGACTTCAGCAGGCTCTCCTCCACCTATCCTCACCCAACAAGCCAGCAAGATCAAATGCTCGAAATAAGAATATAAGCAAAGAAAATTAAAGAAAAAAGGTAGGCCTCAGTCAAGCTAGGACCCAGAGCCAGACAATGCCCTGAGACTGGGGTTGAGTGGGATGGAGGAAAGAAGGCACCCTCACCCAACGACCTCCCCAGCAAGGCCAAGAGCTGAAAATAAGAAAGAGGCTTTTCAGTCTCTTCTAAAGCAGCAGCAAATCCAGCCAACAGCTTCCAATTCCACTCTTTTACTCCAGATCCCAGCAACAGGTCCTCCCTCTCCCTCTGTCTACTGGAACTAATAAGTATGAGGCAGAGAGCTGTGTCTTATATTAGAAATGCTCACATAGAGCTGAACAGGAGGTCTCTGGTTGGCAGACAGACCTGTCTAACATGGTTTGGAGGGATGAGATTGGTGTTCCCATGGCTACAGAAGTCCCATCTCCATCTCCTCAGTTGCCTAGGGGATTAACTCCCCTGCTCCTTGCTTTATAGGGCAGAATGGAAGCTCTCCAGTTGGCAGTTGGCAGGGAGAGCTGCCTATCAAGGTTATGTGGGCTAAGATTGGGGTTTCCAATGGCAACGAAAGGTCTGCAGACATTCTGGGCCTATGTTGCCTAGGGAATTAATGGATCGGTACCAGCCTGTTTGGCATCACAAACCATTCGCGAATCAAATGAATTGGCTCAAAAAGTCATGAATTTCATGAAAACTGCAGCCCCACAAAACGTTTCGCGAAACACAAATCAGCTCGATTTGTCATGAAATTTGATTTGTATTTCAATTCATGCTCATATCTACTCCAAAAACAAGTGCTCTAGTATGAAAACCAGGACAGAGAAAACCCTCTGGGTGACATGAAGCTGAAGTTGGTTCCCCGTTCCTTATTTGCCAATCCAAAACATAAATATTGGGGAAAATTAACAAACTCTGCACCCCAAAATAAAGTCTGTAGCAGAACATATCATCTACTCCCATGTGCAGGGGACTCTGCTCTCCAAGTGGACCTATGCTGAGTCCTTCTCTAAAACCCCAGTTCTTGTGTTAAAAGTAGGGCGCCCCCAGGACAAATGTACATAAAGGAGAGGGGGAGAAAACTGCACTCCAAAAACAATCTTCGGATTACCCCAAATCACACAGGCCTGCACTCCAGAGACTGTCCCCATACAAGAAGAGATGTACTAGCCCCAATGCAAACACTGGTTCTGGAGCTAAGAGCTTCTATCTGGACTTCCTCCCAGAAGCTATTATTGGGAAGAGATGTATATAAGGAACTAGAATGGCTCCATGCCACTTGCATCCAAAAATTAGGCTTATACCACCCAGATATCACACACACACACCCCACAGTGAGGGGATTCTATCCTCCAGGTGGACCTACTCTCCTTCCTACTCCAAAGCCCAGTGCTTGCTGAGTGACCTCAGGCACATCTCAGTCTAACTCCCATTCCAGGGTGGTTGTGAGGATAAAATGGAGGAGAGGTGAACTATGTGACCTGTTTCAGGTCCCCATTGGGGAGAAAGACAGGCACACAGCACCTTGGCAAAATCTAGACAGGTACTAGATGTGCCTTATAGAGTACAAAGTACAAAATATTTATTGTTGCAGTTGTGGGCTATAACATCCTAACCCCACAGCACTGTATATGTCAGTACAAGTTAGACATGCCATCATAAGAAAATACAAATAGCACAGTTCATTTCAATACCAGCTCGACAGTCCATCATAACAAACTACAAGTTAATAAAATTTAAAATATCTGTACAAATAAATAATACAATAAAACCCTGGAATAAAATATATTTATAATTTGGGCTAAAATTTTTGTGGAAGCTAAAAGTCTTGTAGAGGCAGAGAATTGTAGAGGAAGAGAATTAGTCTCTTCCTTATGTTGTTGATAGAAAGATAAAAGTGGCCAGTAACATCTGGGATGGCATCAGCTAATAAAAACTCAATGGATTCCTCTTCTGAACGAGAGAAATTTGTGAGGAGTGGATTCAAAAATTTGTTTCTAATGAGCTCATAAAAGAGGCAGCATAAAATATAGTGAACAATATCTTCCACCCTCATTGGAACCACAAGGGCAAAAGCGCTAAGCCTCTGGTATTTTTTTATATCTACCCTGGATATATACTGATGGCATGGTTTGGAAACGCGCTTGGGTAAATGCCTTCCTTAAATGAACATTAGGAAAGGTCAGCTATAATAATAATAATAATAATAATATAATAATAATAATATAGATTTATATGCCACCCTTCAGGGCAACATAACACCCACTCAGAGCAGTTTACAAAGTATGTTATTGTTATCCCCACAACAAAACACCCTGTGAGGTTAGTGGGGCTGAGAGAGCCCTGGAAAAGCTGTGACTGACCCCAGGTCACCCAGCTGGCTTCAAGTGGAGGAGTGGGGAATCAAACCTGGTTCTCCAGATTAGAGTCCCACTTTGTTAACTCTTATACCAAACCGGCTCTTGAGGTAATAAATTTCTTTTGCTAGGTAACACAAAAGAAATTTAGTTTTCTTAAACCTAAGGTACCAGAGAAAGAATTTAGAGTGGTATATCTGGCAAATATCACGTAAATTATCTTTACCGAATATTCACTCCCGTATTTTACCAGATGTGCTACATAAGAAGGTAAGAAGAGCCCTGCTGGATCAGACCACTGGTCCATCTAACCCAGTACCCTCTCTCACACAATGGCTAAACAGTTATTCTAGCCAAGAATAGAACATAGTTGTTAAAACCTTCCCCCAGTATTGCCTTCTGGCCCTGGTATTGCCTCTGATGGTGGAGGTTTCCTTTAGTCACCATGGCTAATAGCTGCTGATACATCTATCCTCCATGAATCTGTCTAATCTCCCTTTAAAGCCCAGGTTCAAATCCCCAGTCTGCATTGGAAACTTGATGGGTGACCTTGGGCAAGTCACATAATCTCATAGGCTTGCCAACCTCCTGGTGGGGCCTGAAGATCTCCCAGAATTACAACTGATCTCCAGACTACAGTGATCAGTTCCCCTGGAGAAAGTGGTTGCCTTGGAGGGTGGATTCTGGATTCTGTGACATCACATTCCTGCTGAGCTCCCTCCCTTTCCCAGATCCCACCCTCCCCATGCTTCACCCACAAAATATCCAGGAATTTCCTAACCTAGAGTACAGGGCTGTGTGATTTGGGATAATCCAAAGATTGTTTGGGGTGCACCTCACCTAAGGTTGCCAGGTCACTTACCTTGTGCTTCCCGGGAGTCTTCTGTTTGCACTTGTGCAAAGTGTGTGTGTGCTTCTGGTGCTTGTGTGATGCTATCACTTCCTGAAAGTGATGTCATCACACGGGCCATGGGTGTACTCCCACACTTTGCGTGGAACAAATTCAGCCTGTTTGGGGCCAAAATTGGCCCCAGTGAAGCAGAGGCAGTGATGTCATTGTGGCCACCTGGGAGCACACCTGTTGCATGTTTTCCCCAAGTTGACGTGGTGGGTGATTGCTGGGTTGTCAGCAATCAGTGGGCAACTTGGCAAACTCCAAGGAGATTGCCCACCAGTGGCAAGCAACTGGGAATCTAACCTCCTCCCCCTTTCCCCCTGTGCAATTGTTCTGGGGGCACCCTATTTTGAAGCAGTTAACCCAAGAACTAGGCTTTGGTGCTGGAAGCATCATAGGTCTACATAGAGGGCTGAGCTGCCTGACTGTGGGGTGTGTGATATGTGGTGGAGTAAGCCTCATTTTGAGGCACAAAGTGCATGTAGCTATTCCAGTTCCTTATTCACATCTCTTTCCAATAAAACTTCTGGGAGGCAACACAAATAGGAGCTCTTAGCTCCAGAACCAGTGTTTGGAATGGGACCACCACATCTCTTCTTGTAGGATACAATCTTTGGACAGTAGGGTTCTGTAATATGACGTAATCCACAATTGTTTTGGGGTGCAGCTTCCCCCCACATTTCTGCCTGTGCATTTCTCCTGGGGGCAGCCCACTTCGGAGCAGCTTGTACCGGAACTGGTCTTTGGTGCCGGAAGCATCAGAGAGTCAGGGATAAGTACCCTGACTGTGGGGGTGTATGATATGTGGTGGAGTAGGCCTCAATTTGAAGTGCAAAGAGCAAGTAGCTTTTTCAGTTCCTTATTCACATCTCTTCCAAATACAAGCGTCTAGGAGGCAGCCCAAATAGCAGCTCTCCAGTTTGCAGGATCCGAGCATGTCTGTTAACGATAGGACATTTTGTAGGTCTTTCATTCATAGGGTCACTCGCTACAGGTTGGAGGCGACTTGATGGCACACAACATGAACACAATATATCCAATACAACCCTATTAAGGACCAGTAAAAATGCTGACAATCCTAAATGTATGATGATAATTAACAGAATAAAAAGGGACAGGGTTTTTAAAAAAATTGGATTGCATCCCTTTAATCAGAATATAAGACTATTGTACAAAAACATTTTCATACAGAGAAGTAGTCTCCTAATGAGAAGAATATACTGGTGTGTGTGTGGGGGGGAATTATTTATTTCTCTGATATTGCCCGCAAAGGGAAGAATTATTTTATTAGAGTGTTTTCTGGTGATGGCCATTACAGTATCTAAGTTAGAAGAGAAAGCTTACACTTCCTCCAGCAAAAAGGCTTCTGTTGCTGATTACATTAAGGGTCTTTCTTCTTCAGTCCAAATGTCCACAATTAACTCTTCTTTCAAAGGGAAATAGCAGCTCAAAACAGACTCTTGTAGGAGAAATAGAATCTATATGCCTTGGATGAGTTATATGTTGAGAAGGAAGCTACATGCTGATAATGTATTAGAACTTTTTTTTTTGGCTTGTGCTATTCCATTGATTTGATTATTACTCCCCCCCCCACCCCCCGTAGGGCCCTCTTGAAAAGCAGATGAAAGTGTTTCTGGGTTCATGTGTGGTTAATTAATAATCAGGTATGCTTTCATCCATGTGGCATAACAGAGTTTGACAGAGAAAAGAATAACCTCAGATGAAAATACTCATTTAATGAAGTTGCTTTTTGCTTGGATTAGTACAGCTGGACTATTCGCCAGTAAAGTAAGCTAGATAAAATATAGGATCTGTGAAAGGAGAAAATGTGAATGTAAAAACCAAATGCATAAAGGTAGAATGGTGTTCAAGAACAGCTTTCATTTCCCCCTGTCCTTCAAAATCTAAGAGTGTGTAACATCCTCTTACCCAAAAAATTTATCCACACCTCAAAATTCTTTAGGCTTTCCATACAATCCCTGAGTGTTTCTTCCAAGTATAAACTTTCAACATTTGCTATATGAGAAACTAGATCCAGAGGAGTTAGCCGTGTTAGTCTGTAGTAGCAAAATCGAAAAGAGTCCAGTAGCACCTTTAAGACTAACCAACTTTACTGTAGCATAAGCTTTTGAGAATCACAGTTCTCTTCATCAGATGCATGGAGGATAAGAAGAAACTGGTCAGATATATAGACGGAGAGGGGAGGGGGGAGTAGATGCAATCAGTAGCTTCTGATAATGAAATCAGTTACTTCTGATAATGAGAAAACCATTCATAGTCTCTATTCAATCCCAGCCTGACTGAATCAAATTTACACATGAATCATATGTAAATTTGATTCAGTCAGGCTGGGATTGAATAGAGACTATGAATGGTTATCTCATTAAGCCAACTGATCCCATTATTAGAAGCTACTGATTGCATCTTCTCCCCCCTCCCCTCTCCACCTATATATCTGACCAGTTTCTTCTTATCCTCCACGCATCTGACAAAGAGAGCTGTGATTCTCGAAAGCTTATGCTACAGTAAAGTTGGTTAGTCTTAAAGGTGCTACTGGACTCTTTTCAATGAGGAACTAGCTATCCAGTAATTACTTAGTGAGACGCATTAATAGCACTTTCCTCAACCTGAAAACCGTTTCCCAGAGCAGGTAATAATGTTTTAAAATAATAACAAAAAAGTAATGAAATACTAATCAATATAAAAACAGCTAAAAAAAAGATTGACTAACAATGTAGAATTCCCACATGGCACAAAAATCCCTCCCCTCACAAAAACCTAGCTATTAAATAGCAGCAAATAAAGGAAACAGAATTAAAATCTGATGATTACTGCAATAGAAAGAAGAAAGGAAAATTAAATATCACCTAAAAGCCTGGGAGAATAGCAGTGCAATCTTTGACAGTTACTCTAGTCTAAGCCTATTGATTCCAATGGATTATTTTATTTTATTTCTTTAAAATAAATATTTTAAATAATCAAATACTATTTCTGTTTTATATATATATAAAACTGGGCATCATCAGCATATTGATGATAGCTGCCTAAAACTACAGATGATCTCATTAAGGAGCCTTAATTTAAAAAATGTGGGAGATATCACAGGGCCTTGTTAGATCCCCGCATGTCACCTCCCGAAGCATCAACCAGCCTTTTGTGTGTTACCTAATGGAAAGGAGAGGAACCATCTCAACATTTCTCCTCAGTCCCGCTTCATCTTCCAGGTATTTTAGCAGTGTTGCATGGTCCACCACCGCATCAATGGCTGCTGACAGGTCCAAGAATAACAACAAATATGCATTTCCTTTGCCCATCTGAATATGGAGATCATCCATAAGTGCCATTAAAGCCATCTTTGGCCAAAACAAAACTGTGGTGCCATAACTGAAAATGCCCTGCTCCTAGCTGTTATCCAGCACTCCTCTGAAAAAGGGGGGAGGTAGAACAGGACCTCTGATAATGATCTCAAAGTATGTGCAGGAACATATAGAGCAGAACCACAAGTGACAAAAGGCACAGATTGGACACTTGTCAGTTTCCCTCAAGTTTTGATGGGAAATGTAGACATCCTGGTCTCGCAGCTTCGCTCTCTGACTGCTGTCCAATGGACTTTTCAACTGTCACTTGTCCAACATTCCGCCAAGCTGCCTACATTTCCCATCAAAACTTGAGGGAAGCTGACAAGTGTCCAATCTGTGCCTTTTGTCACTTGTGGTTCTGCTCATAGAAGCACAGAGATCCAGTGTAGTGTAGTGGCAAGAGTGACTAGGATGTGAGCAACCCTAGTCTGATTCCCTGCTCTGCCATGGAAGCTTGCACCTTTGACCGTTCACATAGTTTCAGCTTAATGTACCTCACAAGGTTGTTGTGAAGATAAAATGGAAAAGAGGAGAATGTTGTAAGCTGCTTTGAGTCCCCATTGGGATGAAAGGCAGGATATAAATGAAGTAAAATAAAACTAAATTAAAAATGAAAGCACATCGTTCTGTCACACTCCTCGTCCAGAGCCATTTACCTTTAAAGGCCATTTAGGGCTTTAAAGGTAATAACTGGCACTTCAAACTGGCCCAGAAGCAAAGAAGAAGCCAATGTACAAAGTTTAGTGCAGGGAGAAGCATATAGTTGAGCAAAACTCATCTAACAGCTACAAGAACAAAAGGAAAATATTGATAAATTTAGCCCTCTGTCCTGGAGATTGAAACTTTATTGAGTTAAGAGAACGGCAGAATATTCTTAACATTTCTATATTTGTTTCATTTGCTTGTACTGCTTCTCTATCAGTTTCCTTATAAAGCTTATAAATACTTCTTTTCCAGCCATTCCTGGATTTACTCAGTCAAGTTTCTCTTTCTCCTCACTAATGCTTTTGCATTTCATAATCAAATCTTTCCCCACACAGAGTTCTCTTTTTGAGCATCTTCAGATCCCATCCCTCTTATATGATATGAACATTTCCTCTTTCTAAGCTATATCTATGAATCTGTTCCTGTTTCCTGATAACACATGAAAGAACTCTTCTGTTCCATTAGCTCCCCACCCTTAATCTATGAAAGGATGTCCTCCATGCCCAGGCAAACTAGAAACCCCTTGATCGACTCTCTCTTGCCTATATGTGAAGGCAGTTATCAGGTTAATCTCTGAGCATTAAGAGAATACAAATTAAACTTCCCAAAGTTGTAATCTTTATTCAGATACCTGAGGATTGAAGTGTCATTTCACCTCAGTAATGTGTCCCTCCCTTCTGAGCAAAAAAAAAAAAAATCCATCTGCTAATTGTGGAAGAGCAGGGTGGTGTTGAAAACATTGCTACGAGGGCTGGTTGAAAAGTTGCAGCCCTCATCAGCCATTCTTTCTTTTCTTATTTTCCTGCAAACTTCTCAGGTGCTCCTCCTGAGCCCTCCCCGTAGCATTCGCTAGTTGCAATGGGCATTTAGGGAACTCTGCACTTAGCTTTATTGTACCTGAACTCTGAACTGCCTTTAATGATGAGCTGTCTCTGCAGCTGTTTGCCAACAGCCTGTTCCGATTAGCTTTCCAAAGTTTCATCTCGCTAACATTCAGCATGTTAATTTTAACTACCCTCTTGAGCGGAAACGTTAATATGATGTAAAATAAATGTGTTAGAATTTATTTTACTGTAGTGTCCTATTACCTTTTATTGCTTTGATTTTCTGCCTGCTTTGTGCAGGGGGGAAAATGTGTAAGTCACTTACGGGGGCAAAATGGTTTTATGTGACAACAACCTTTCCCTCTACGCAGACACCCTCTTCCAATTAAATACATTGTGGTATTTAAATATAATGTCGATTTGCATACTCAGCGTGCACTTTCCAATGAAATGGTTGTTTTTTTTGTTTGTTTAATGTTTGGTAATATTTTTTGTGTTTTCCATTTCTCTGAAATGTAGTAAATTGTAGAGCATGCCTTTAATAATTTTCTTGAGAAGAGACTTATGATGTTTTAATGATCCAGAGGAGTTGGCCATGTTAGTCTGTAGTAGCAAAATCAAAAATCTTTTTGATGTTTTAATGATATCTGTTTATTTACAAATTATAAAAGGACAGAGAGACCGACAGTACTGGATTTTCAAGTTATATCCATTCCCCAGCATAAGCACATCCAAGCAAATATCCCAGGATGCTTCTTGCCAGCTATCAGGGAAAATAAATATTTAGGTTTATGTCACATATACTGTCTATATTCATATTCTCCTTTCATACATATAAACACAAACAGCTGTCAGTCAGACAAATGGGATGCACCCAGTACCTGTTAACAACCAGCCATCAAGAGCAAGTATTTATTTATTTAAAGTATTTCATAGCCATCTTTCCTCCAAAAGTGCTCATGGTGGATCATAAACACAGTAGAAAAGAGCAAGTGTCCAGTAGCACTTATAAGACTAACAAAATTTGTGGTGGTAGGGTATGAGCTTTCATGAGTCACAGTTCACTTCTTCAGACAGACAGACTAACATAGCTACCCATCTTGAATATAAACACAAATATATTAAAAACAACAGTTAAAAACAAAGTTTAAACACAGTGAAAACAGAGTTAAAACAGTTAAAATCAGCCCACATTTAAAAGAAGGTGATCCCTCAGACATCGTGGTCCCAACTATCTTCAGACAGGAAATTATGCATTCACCCAGTTGATTAGGATCAAAATTTTGGTTCCCTCTTTGATTTATTCCTGTCCTTTGTTCTCTGTATTCACCCCATTGCCAAGCCAGGTCCTCTCCATTCCCTTAGCAAAATCTCTGGTTCATACTGGAAGCCATCTTCTGCCTTGACACCTGCAACCTTGTCGCTCTCATTTCAGTTCAGATCACCCTCCTAGCCTACTCTGCAAGAAAAACTGAGAGGAAAATAATAATAAATGGGGATTTTAACACTGCCCAACAGCAAATGAAGCTGAATAACAGATGCTGAGTCGGTAGTGCTGCACATGTACTGCTTGTTCATTCAGTCATCCATCCATCCATCTAAACATTTTGCCCTGCCTTTCCTCATGGTTCAAAGTGGCTTACAGTAATAGATTACATTTACAGTTAAAATCTAAATAAACAGCCCATGAATCTCTCTCTCCTTCTTAAAAGAAGTCTTCCATTCAAAACCCCTGAAAACCCCTGGCAAACAGACAGGCCTTGCTGCTTAGACTTGGTCAGAGGTGATGAGAATAAGGATAGGTTTGCCCAATGGATAGGGATAAGCTTGCCCCCGACATCCTTTGTCATTATCTCTGACTAGATCCAAATTAAGCGTTCCCTGCAGAGATGGCAGCACCCCTGGGGCTTGTCTCACTCCTACCCCATCAGCAACCCTCCTGGGCAGCACCCCCCTGGCAGCTTTCCTGGTAAGTTAAAGGGACCATCCACTCATAACAACAACAGAAAACCCAGAGAGTTGGCAACCTCATCACTTGACCCAACTCAATCGCATTCATTATTTTATTGTAATAGGAAATTCTGCCTTTGGCGAACAAGAAGCGCTTTTTTATGTGGGTTTATTTTTGAGAGGAAAATGAGAAATTCTATTTTGAGCCATACAATTCCTCTGAATTGCAATAAAGCTATTTGGACTCATAAGAGTCTCTGTTGTATGTGGAGCTCATGCAGCCCCTTTTCCATTAGCCCGAGCTATTATGATGAGTTCTTGCAGATCTACATTTGCTCAGCTTGAACAAGAGCAATGAGAGCCTCTTAAAGAATTGCCGTTAAATAAGCTGAAGGCAGCGAGTAGCTGTTTTGCACAGGCAACGCCTTTGCATCTATTCTCAAGGAGTTACCTCCTTTTTAGTTAATTCACCATTTTTTAAACCAATGTTCTGCAAACAATCTAATCCATATGCTCTCACACACATACTGGCATCCTCCCACATGATTGCAAATTCCCTGTTCTCCCTAGTTGCCAGATGTGCCTTTAATACCCCCTTGATGTGCAGAGATTAGAGCACAAGAGTAGGTTGAACTGGATTCTTTCCAGGCAATGGGCAACCTTAATAAAAATAATAATAACATTTGATTTATATACCGCCCTTCAGGACAACTTAACACCCACTCAGAGCGGTTTACATAGTATGTCATTATTATCCCCACAATAAAACACCCTGTGAGGTGGGTGGCGCTGAGAGAGCTCTGGAAGAGCTGTGACTGACCCAAGGTCACCCAGCTGGCTTCAAGCGAAGGAGTAGGGAATCAAACCTGGCTCTCCAGATTAGAGTCCTGCCGCTCTTCACCATTACACCAAACTGGCTCTCTTGCACTGGTGGGCAGTTCATTTGACTATTTATTTTAACCCGGCTTTTCTACTCAATGAGGACCCAAAGCAACGTTATTCTCCTAACTTCCATTTTAAATGTTCCTGCTGCCTTGCAGTTTGGCTGAGAAGACAGAGGGTATATGCAAACATGTCCCACAGAAAATTTGTTGGGGAGGGGAGGAAATACTGAGAATGCCTGTGGCAAACTCATTTGAAGACTGCATTGCCGAGAATGCAAGGAGACTGATGGCTCCCCTGGTAAATGGTTTGAGTACTTGAAGCAGAGAAGGTGTTCCTGGACTTCAAATTGTAGGAGAGGGTTGCATAGCTGAATGTTTCCCTGGAGAAGTGAGAAATCCTTGCATATAAAATTAGCATTACACAGAAAAGGCCAAGGGACAACAGAACCATCTTTTCCTTTCTTTTTTTTAAAAGTAGAGAATAAAAGAATATTTGATTGTGCAAACTTCTGCCTGCAGTCCAAAGTTGGTCCAGCCCAGGAGCAGTTTTACCACCTCATCTGTTGTTTGTGAGGACTGGGCCAAAGTCTGGGGGCTGCTGATTTATGATTTGTTAGGGGAAACCTTCAGGACTAAATGATGTGCAGCACAAACATTTCATTTCCCATTAGGGATCTTTCTGAGAAAATGGGGCAGCCTAAGGATAATCTTGCCAAGACTGCTCAGCTTGTCCAGAAGGAAGGAAGATGAATGGACTCTAATAGTGGTTGTTCTAATGCACATTTGTCAATATGAAAGGGTGTATGTATTGTAAATCACGTCCTTGATGAAAAAGGTTATTTTCTTTATGATAGCACATCTAAAACTGTCAAGTAAGTACTTCTACAAGCACAGCATACTTTGTCTACAGTTGTCTGGAAATGATACTATCTATTTTATAGAATCAGCTTTGTTGTTAGTCTGAGATCCACCCGTACGTTACTGGCATAGTATGGCTACTGATTCTCCATTGCTAGATATATGAACTGGTGAAGCAATCTCTGCCATTAATCCTGTGTGATTAAATCTATGGTTTTTCTAGATTCCTAGAGCTACCCCTTCTCACTTCCGAATTGTATCCAGAAATGATCTAGTGATGTCGGTGACTTTGCTAATGTTGCACGTATGCTACCTTGTCCCTACCTCCAGCCCTCCAGCCCTCCTGCCAGCTGCTCAGCTCAGCCGGGCAACCCTATGCATTATTCACCAATATGCACACATTGAAAGGATAAGAAAAAACATTGTTTCATGAATCTAACTTCTAACTTATAGCACATACAAGTTTTCCCCCCTGATATAATGATTGGATGAAATCTTTATGGTGTGTACGTGTGAGGGAGATATACATTAAAATGAATGTGAACAGGGAAATATATTTTCAAGTGGGTAGGCATGTTGATGTGCAGTCGAAGTGCAAGATCTGAGTCCAATAGCACCTTAAAGACCAACTAGATTTCCAAGGTATGAGCTTTTAAGAGTCAAAGCTCCATATAATCAATTTCAGTGGGGCTGGCTCAAGATAACTTCCTGCTAATATTTTGAAAGATTGTTCTCTCACTGTGCTTTCAGCTTGGCATTTGAGGTGTCCCAGCTCCACTGGCGCTCTTGGCTGGTACAAATTTAGAACAGAACTACATGTTACATTTAGTTTCATGGTCATTTTAGAAGACTTCACCCCCTCTCATTTTCCAAATGAAGCCATCTTTTAGGGGGAGGGAGAAGAACAGCTATGGGAAGGTAACTCTTTGACCTTTTCCTCCCTTTGTTTCCTCATTGAAATGTAACACAGTGAGCTGGGTTTTTTTTCATTTAGAAGAGACTTGGGGAGAGTTTTTCAGCAAGAAAAGGGTAAGGGAGCAAAGGGTTAAAGAGCTACTTCCCCCCTCTGCACCATTCTGTCTCTTCTAAAAGTGATTCCACAAGCTGTAGTTGGGGGGAAATATCTGATCTCCTCTATTTGGCTGGTGGAGGCCAAGCTCAGTTTCAACCATACGCCTGGCGGAACATCTCTGTCTTACAGGCCCAGCAAAAGAATAACAAATCCTGCTGGGCCCTGGTCTCATCTGACATAGAGTTCCTCCAGGTTGGAGCCAGGACCAAAAAGGCCCTGGCTCTGGTCGAGGCTAAGTGGGACTCCCTGGAGCCAGAGACCACCAACAGTTGCTTATTTCCTGATCATAACATCCTCTGGGGCACATACGGGGAGAGGTGGTCCTGCAGATATGCTAGTCCCAGTCTGCATAGGGTTTTATAGGTTAGCATTAAAACCTTGAATCTGATTCGATACTCCACTGGTAGCCAATGTAGCTGGCGCAATATTGGTGTTATGTGCGCAGTATTTGACACTCCATTGATGACATGCGCTGTGGCATTTTGAATCGCTGGATCAGACCCAAGGGAAGCCCCTTGTAGAGCCCCAGCCTAGAGGTGACCATTGCTTTAATCACTGTAGTTAAATTCCGAGTCGAGAGATATGGGGTAAGCTGCCTGGTCTGTCACAGATGGAAAAAAGATGATCTGGCAACCGTTGTGATCTGAGCCTCCATTTTCAAGGAGGCATCTAAGATCACCCCCAAGCTCCTGACCCTCAGAACCAGCGTAAGTAATGCCCCATCAAGGGCTGGAAGCCGGGGTGCCCAAATCCACACACCTGCGACTCAAGGACAGGACCTCCATCTTCGTGGGGTTTAATTTCAGCCGACTCTGCTTCAACCATCCAGTCACAGCTTCAAAAGCACACTTCAGAACATCTGGAGCCAAGCCAGGTCATCCATCCATCAAAAGATATAATTGAGTGTCATCAGCATACTGATGACACCCAAGTCTGAATCTTCGCACCTCTGGCCGAGGGGGCACATATAAATATTAAGCAGTAATGGGGAGAGTATTGCTCCCTGAAGCACACCACACACCAGTGGGTGGCAAGATGACAACTTCTCCTCCAATGCCACCCTCTGTCCCCAATCATGGAGAAAAGAGACAAGCCATTGTAGGGCCATCCCTCGAATCCCCACATCGGCGAGGCAGTGGGTCAAAAGATCATGGTTGACCATATTGAATGCTGTTGACAGATCTAATAATATCAGCCATGCCGATCTGCCCTGATCCAGATGTCTGCGAAGATCGTCCATGAGGGTGACCAGCAGTGTCTTTTGCACTCTAATCAGGTTTCAGGTTGCTGCAGGCCAGAGGCCAAAAAGCAAGAGGTTAAAGATGGAGATGAGAGACTTTGGGGAGGAAATTGTTGCTATGGAGTTTAATTGTTTTATTACCTCTTGCTTTTATGGTCCTTGGCCTCCAGCAACCCAAAACCAATGAGAGTACAAAAATCTTCACTTGTTGCTATTAATCATGATTAGAGGTGGGCATGACCAGCAATACGAACAAAAAAAAGGCACGAACAGCCCAATCTGCTGTTCGGGAGCAAGCTGTTCATGAGGCCCTGTTCCCGGTGAACATGTATTCGTTCCCAGCCTTCTTTGTACCATTCGTCAGCCAGTCGCAAAACCAGACAGTCTGGCACCTTTCAATCAATTCCCCTGGCAACATAGGCATGGACTGTCTGAACTCTGTCTAAACTCCTTCTGACTTTCCTTCTGGCTTGTAACCCCTCAAAGTAGCTTCCAGCAGACAGTCCAATTTTTTTTCACTGTGAAGAGAAAATGACATGAAAGGGGGAGACCCATGGATCTCCTTTCCCCAGCTCAAGTTCAGCTAAGTCCCAAGGGGGGGCGTTCTGGCTCCCACGAACCTCCAACTACGAACATGTTTGTAAACATGCCATGTCCATCAATGTTCATGAATCTCTGTTCGTGGATGGCAACGAACAACAACATCATGTTCTCCCCCCTCCCTTTCATGCCCATCTCTAATCATGATGTACTATGACGGAGCATGCTTAGTAGCATTTTTATTTATTTATTTATTTATTTATTTATTTATTTATTTATTTATTTATTTATTTATTTATTTATTTATTTATTTATTTATTAGATTTTTAGCCTGCCCTCCCCATAAGCAGGCTCAGGGTGGGTCACAATAATAAATAAGATACAATAAGTAAAACCAATAAAATAACATCTCATGGATATTCATATTACAAATGGGACACCCTTTTAGCTGTAAAATTTGACAAATGCCTGTTTTTGTCCCTGTGCTGACAACCAGTAATGTGGAAAAACATTGGCCATCATGACATGAGGATATGGGTAAATTCTCCTAGACATTACAGAGGAGTCTGAGGGAAACTAGATAGAAGGTTGCTTGCTTTTAAATTTGTTAAATTTGTTGTTGTTGTTGCAGCATTTAATGGTCCTCCTTCCTGAACATTGGAATCTCAGCTGTAGAACCTATTTTTCAATTATTGGATTCAAGTCTGAAACAGTAGTAACCTAACACCGCTGAACAAAAATTAAATACACACCTACATTTTAACCCCTCTTAAAAAGCCTCTTCTTCATACATTACATTTGGCTTCTGTACTGTAAAGAAGTGGTTTCAAAAAGATGCACTGGTACAAAGAGATGCACCAAGGGAGAGAGAGGGAGAGGAAACATAGGGCCAATCCGCACGTCCCGGCGCATCCCGGTTTCGTGGTAAAAGTTCACTAAACTTACGGAAGTATAGTGTCTTTCTAGCACGATTTCTGACTCATCACGCAATGCAACAGAAATCGTGCTAGAAAGATGCTATACTTCTGGAAGTTTAGCGACTGTTTACCGTGACACTGGGACGTGTGGATTCAGCCATAGACTATACTATTATAGTAGAGAGGGAACATAGACTGTACTATTATACCTGTTGCTGTATGTGCAATCATAATGGGTAGCTTCTGCATTGTTTAATATGTCAGGTTTAGATTTGCTTATGCTGTTTCAGTTCTGTGTTGGATTTCTGCTTGTTTTCTGCAAATTTGCCTACCCTATGTCCCTGCTGTTGATTGTTTTGACTTACACTGTATAATCCGCCTTGAGTCTCAACAAAGAAAGGCAAATCATAAGAAATGTAAATCAATCAATAAAAAATAAAGTATGAATATGACTGACCGCTGTTAGTCTCAGACCACTGTGGTGACAAATTTTATGATTTTATTCTAATTTTTGAAATTAAAAATTTAGAAATAAAGAAGGCAGGCACTCTAGTATAACAGATATTTCATATAATTAAAACCGATTGAGAATAAGAAATGTTTAAAGAAATATACAGAATATAAGTTAAATTGATTAATTTATATGGGGGAGAATAAAGAGATTAAGTAAGGGAATAGAAAATGGATAAAATATTATACTAATAATATAAAGATTAGTAATACATGCTAGCAATGTGTTATTTAGAATATAGGATTTAGTAAAGGAGGGGTTAAAGGTAACTCTGTGTTATAAAAAAATAACAAGCTTAGAAGAGAGTTTAAATGTATGTTTAATAGATTATATGAGGTAATAAGTAAGTAAGTAATAAGATAGACAAAGGGTTGGAAAACTGTTGGAAGTCAAACAAAAGGGGGGAGGAAAGGGAGGGGGTTAGAAGTAGATATTTACAAAGGGGGAATATTTGTATTGAATGATTATATATTCTAATCCAATAAAAATTTTATAAAAAAAAAAAAAGGCAGGCACTCATTTGTCTATAAGGGGAAGGGGTTGATTATAGACACTCACAGTCTTCTAAACAAACTGATTCTACAGCAAACTTGGAGGGATCAATTAGCATAATGCCCTTATGGCAATTAAAAGAACTGAGACATTAATTCCAAAGAAAAACTTGCATCAGTGCAAAATGTGGTGAAGAGAATAATTAAATTGTACATGCAAAAGGTTAATGCTGCCATTTACCTTGTCTTAAATTTTTAATTTAGATAATTGTGTGGAATTCTGTGATATAGCAAAGCCATTTATCTAGCCTAATCTCCCTGTGTTCCTATTATACAAGTTTATAATAGTATATCGTGTTAGTTTGGGTACAGAAATGCATCTAATGTTTCAAAGTGACACACACAAAATACTTTTAGACTGTTTGTAGCAGATACAGGTAAATGGAAGTCCTCAATGACTCCAGCATTAAAGAATCTCTGGCCTGGCCCTGAGAGCACTAGAACTGAGATTGTGGTTTAAAAATAATCTAAACATGCTACAAATTTTATCACAAACATGTTTAACAGTTGAACTTAACATGTTCAAAAGTGTTGATTAGACTAGAGCCAGTCATCCCATTTGTTCAGTCCATTCAGGTTTTAGCAAGACATGTGCATGGATGCTTCCTATTTAAACTGACTGGAAGCCTTTGGTGTCACTAAAGACTACTCAGAAGAACACTAAAAGGTAGGATTTATTAAAGCATAGCATTTATTTATGACTCACTTATACGATTTGCAGCTGATTTAATTGTCTATTTAAACAATTGCCTTCTGAACAGAACGGTTATTCGGAAAAGACGAGGAGGGGGTAATAGCAGAATTCAAGCAGGCTGTGTGAGACCACATACGTACAAAAATCCTATTATGCTGTACTGTATGGTTAGAAAGTACAGCAACCTGCTAAACAGCCACAAATGGGTTGCTGTCAAACCAATCATCAAAAACTTCGCTCCTTGTTCACAACTGTCAAACAGGATATGAGCTGAACTGGTGGGTGTTTGAGCATCCCTAAGTACAGTTACAAAAACTATCAGTAAAAAGCTACCATGGTTCCTTATGAAGAGCTATACTGGTTGTGAATACTTAATGCCTCTGCCCTTTAGATTTTAAGGGCTGCTGTTCTTGCCAAATGTCTTATCTTGCAGAGCTGGAATGCTGTAACTCCACCATATATAGAAACTTGGATAGTGAAGGAAAAATAATGTTTTCCGCATACCATGCATGGCCAAAAAGACAAATAAGTGAGTACTAGATCAAATCAAGCTGGAATTCTCCCTTGAAGCTAAAATGACAAAACTGAGGCTACTGTACTTTGGACACATCATGAGAAGACAAGATTCTCTGGAAAAGTCAATGCTAGGAAAAATGGAAGGAAGAAGGAAAAGAGGAAGACCCAAAATGAGATGGCTTGACTCAATAAATGAAGCCATGCCCTCCAGTTTGCAAGATCTGAGCAAGTCTGTTAATGATAGGACATTTTGGAGATCTTTAATTCACAGAGTCAGCATAAGTCAGAGATGACTTGATGGCACATAACACACACACATGAACACATGAGATATAATGGAATTTGAAATTTTTAGGACTCTATGAAACTTTATATAAAGTTTATTTTATCTACTTGAGTAAGATTCACCCTTTTTAATTTTTCTTGTTTTATTCAAAGATTTTTTCTCTTTCATTTCTCCTCCCCCTTTCTTTATCCTTTCTGGTTAGGCTAAGAAATAGAGTGGGTTTATCAGGGGGCTAAATTAGTTGATAGAGGCTTATATTACATCGTTTTAAAAGCAGCAACACATTTCAAACAATTCTTCAAAAAATTGTGCAAGATTTATCCATCTCACAAGGGCAAGAACCCCCCTGCTCCACCCAAAAGTGCCACTGACATTCCTGAATGTTTTTGTATAACCCCCCGCAGCCCCTTTCTGAGCCTTGGGTGAGTCTTTCTCTTCCATTCCTGACCCATGCTTAAATGAACGTAGATATCTAATTCTGAATGATCACAGGCACTAGTCATCTGTAAACTACTGCTTTCCTAATGCAGCCTATGGTGATTTGATATGTATACCTATTATCCAGTGCTTGTACTAGAGATGGGCACGAACCAGAAAAAAATGAAGCATGTGATTCATGGTTCATTAAATTTCATGAACCACAAAGTTTCACGAACCTGTCCCGGGTTCGTGAACCTGTTTGTTTGGTTTGTGAAAACATCACATCCAGGTCAGAAAATCGTCACTTCTGGGTCAGCAGAGGGTCTGCAGGAAGTCCATCCCCTGTTGCCTAGGAAACTGATTGATTGGCACCAGGCTGTCTGCAGTGACGAACCAAAAAACGAACCAAATGAACCAGCCTAAAGTTCATGGAGGTTCATCAGAAATGGGATCTGATGAACCACTGGTTTGCGAACCACGAACCAGCCTGATTCGTCATTAATTTTGGTTTGTATTTTGGTTCATGCCCGTCTCTTGCTTGTATAGCTTGATTCAGTTTAGTTGCTATGTCTTACTCTCTCAATAACAAGGATATTCACAGCAAAAACACAATATGATAGGCAGTTGGGATATTCAATGAAAAACAGACTACAGTAAAGAATGGAAGCTGTAAATTCTAAAAGTAGCATAAAGCTGAAACACAGATGAAACTTTTATGTTACAGTATAAGGGATTTACATGACATCTTTAGCAATGTCAAACTACCAGTAGGAGTGTATCTACATCAACAGATAGTACCCAATAGAGTTGTCAGTTCCCCTAACTCTCCCAGTAAGAGGTGGGAAAACCAGCACTCACCTTTTCTGTAGTGCTAGTGTGCACATTTCATGTGTGTGCACTCCTGGCCTGCGCAATGACATCACTTTGAGGAAGTGACATCATCCTGCAGGGCATCATACTGCACTCCTGCACTCCACAGCAGGCCAATTTCAGCCTTTTGAGCCTGAAATCAGCCCACTGAAGAGCGCAGAAGCTCTTTACAGCCCTCCCAATAGCTCTACTGTTAGCTGCAGTGGGGACCAATCAGGCTGGTTTGGGGCTGAAATTGGCCCACTGCAGAGCACAGAAGCACAGCTGGAGCTGTATGACATTGTGCAGGGCCCTAGAATGCAGGACGATTTTGGCCCCAAATAGGCCCGATTTAGCCCACTGTGGAGCATGGAAGCACTACTGAAAGGGATCTGGAGAGCTCCTGTGCTTCACAGTGGGCCAATTTAGGGCTCAAATGGGCCTGATTTGGCCCACTTGGGGCCCAAATGAGCCCACTGTGGCATATGGGAGTGCTTCTAGGGTGACACATTGCACTGTGTGGGAGTGTGCCCCAGGAGGCGTGTTCTCCCACTTTTTCCTCTGCTGGCCAGGGAAGCAGTGGCGGGGAGCAGAGGGTGGGAGTAGGGGATCCCCCTAGGGTTGCCAGGTTCCTTGAATTGTAAGCAGTCGTCCTGGCCTCCGCCATTTTAATAGCAGTTTTATTTATATATCTGCTGGAGATATTTAAAAGTTTCAGGCCTCTGGCGTTAAAATGGCTGCTGTGTGGCCACCAAAGAGCCTCTAGCAGTTGCTAAATCCTGCCCGGGAGAACAAGGCATGCATGGAATGCTGCACAGGAATGTGGAATGATTGAGAAGCGATTGGGTTTACTATCCCTCCAGCCCCAAAGGTGCCCAGTGCAAAGGTGCCCAGGTCTTGCAGAGTCATCCCCACTTAGCACATTCCAGTCCCGTCTTCTGTGATAAGCTCTCCTGTCCTTGATTGAGGAGCTAATCAAATGACATTCATAAGTATATACAGATGTTCCTTGAAAAGTACAGTCCCCACCTAAAATCTATCAACTTAGCAATTGGTGGAATTCACAATTGGTGGAATTCACCAATTCACTAATTCACGATCCCTTTTGTGCAGCTCCGGTGGAATTCACTAATTCACTAATTCATGATCCCTTTTGTGCAGCACTAGAACATGTTTTGCATTTGTTTTTACACACTCCAGCAGCTACCGATCAGGGTACTCAAGCCATATGTCTAACCCAGGAACTAACCGTTTGTGAATAAAGCTTTGGATTGCAGTAGCGGTCTTTTGGCGTGTCCTTAGTGTGCCTTTGCCTTGGAGTTTGGGACCATTCCCCCTGTCCTTTTGCCTAAAATTTCACATCCAACAAATAGTACACACACAGCTGTACCCCTTTCTTTCTAGAGATCCCTATGCTCCTCAGGTATGTGTAACATTCATGCAGCCATGTTCTGCTCCTGTAGTAATCTGGATCACAGCAGTGTATTGTACAGCTTTCCAGGACAATGCACCTACTTATGTAAGCTCCTTATATAAGCCTGCAGTTACTAGATAACTGAAAGCTTATTTTTCTCTTTTCCTTCAAAGACACGAGTGCATGGCAGCAAGCAGCAGAGATGTGTAGGTGTAGAATTCTGTCAGAGTCTTTGTTACACTGGACGCTCCCGATGTTTGTTTAAGGAGCCGTTTGCTTATATCTGAACGCAAGCCACTGTCTGGCATCTTGAAAAGAGCCTTTGTTGCTGTTCACCCTCAGAAGGACTGTGCTAAAGAGCCCTTTGTCTTTCTGGTAACTCGGGTTGGAGAAAGCAGCTAAGATGCATAATAAAGGCAGTATGTTCAGGGCCAGCAGGGAGACCAGTGGGGGCGGGATTGAGCCTGTAGGCCAACAGCTGCCTATCCCTGCTCACTGAGCAGAAAAGCACATCAGCTTGCCTGTCAAGTTGGAAGGAAAATGCTGTTGATTGACACTGGGTTCCGCTTTGCAGAGATTCGACATAGTTGACTTTCCTTTGGTTATGGACACTCATATCTGTGCTAACCTGAGCAGAACTTCTCTACTTTCTCCGATCCTGGGAAAGCAGGAAACCCTCACTGCTGTTTTGCTACTTCCTGCCCCAAACCGTTGGCATTCTAGCCATTTCCTGATGTGCTCCACTTCCAAGCACTGAATATTGGTGAAGAGGGGGAAAGCCCTGTTTTTAGTCCTGGTATTGCTGTTTTTGCTTTCCAAGATACTGAGAAGGGCTGAGGAGAAGGGTAGAGTCTTCAAAATGTTCAAGTTCTAAGCCAGTGTTTGTGTATAAAAATCAATTTTCATTCCCCCTGTGGTTATTTGTGTGTTCTTGTGTGTATATGAGGCATACATCTCAAACCTATGCATGATTTCTCAGAAGCATCCTTCTAAGTTAAATGAGACTCCCAAGCAAGTATGGATTCATCTAAATCTGAAATACTTTATGTTCAGGATTTCATGAATAAATGAAATCAGATTTCTAAAGATAACAAACACTGGTGCCATTAGGGTGGGACTTTGGGGCAAGAATTGGTAGACATAGAGCGGAACTACAAGTGACAAAAGGCACAGATTGGACACTTGTCAGCTTCCCACAAGTTTTGATGGGAAATGTAGGCAGCTTGGTGGAATGTTGGAAAGTGACAGTTGAAAAGTCCATTGGACAGCAGTCACAGAGCCAAGCTGCAAGAATAGGATTCCTACATTTCCCATCAAAACTTGAGGGAAGCTGACAAGTGTCCAGTCTGTGCCTTTTGTCACTTGTAGTTCTGCTCATAGTCATTCTGGCTCAGCCAATGCTAGGCCTTCTTAATGTGACTTGTAGCAGTTCACTTCCATCTTTATATGTTTACTTCCTTTCCCCCAGTGCATTCTGGGACTTGTCGTTCCCAGACCACTTGGCGTTGATGATACAAGGAAGGCTTTAAAGCCACTAAATTCAGTGTCTAAAATTACCTAACTGCACAACGGATGATCAAGACATTGGAATGATTCCATCCAGACATCACCTTTTTTAAACGAAGCCTCCCCCCACCTCCTGCTGGTTTTCTTCCAGTCCGATAGGAATAGCATTAGGTTTTCAGTTGAGATCTATCAACAATATGACATTTACCCCCTCCCCTCTTTAAAAAACTAAACCTTCTTTGTAAATATCAAATGCTTTGGGAAACAGGCTGAGACATTCACTCCACATTACCATCCTCTGCAATTCATGTCACTCAGCAGGCGGTATTAAGATTTCCTCCTGTTTTTCATAAACTTGTAGAAATCTGCATAACAACTCTTCCTTTCAGCATAATGATCTGATAGAAGATTTTAATTGGTTCTGAAGATACCTTTGTTACATCTGCAACCTTCCAGTTATTCAGGCTGGCATGAGCTGTACATTTGCTTTCAAAGCTGGATGCAAATGAAGGTAAAATAGAATCTCTAGCATTTCATTGCTGTTTGGAAAATCGTACTTTAATACACAGCCATAAGGAATAAGGGATGACGATAAGGGATGAAAAGGCACTGAAGTGGGATCTCTGCTGGGAGAATGCGGGAGATTAGAACATATTTAGATCATATTTAGGAGAACAAGGCAGTGGGCAGTATTGTACCATCCATGTGTAGAAAGCAGAGAGTTTTCCCCACATTTCATTCTATTGCTGCAGCTTCCTCCAGACTCCAGAAAGAAAACTCCTAGGGTCTCAGGATCTGCACAATAGAATAGCCATCAGAGGTAGGGACATCAAAGATGAGGGGATGTCACTGCCTCCTCCTATCAGTATAACTATTTGAGTGGAACGGGGCAGAGGAGCAATTTCAGTTTCTGGTCCATTTCCCCCCAAGGTGCATGGCTGTTCCTCCACATTGGTCCCATCACCCTGGTACTGATCCAGGGGTTACAAAGAATGAATTACAGGAGAACTACATCTTCAGCATGGTAGGTGCCATAATTCTGGACCTTATTCTCCCCCCCCACAACCCCCCCAAAGGAGGTTCAGTGGAAAAGTGGAAGGTATGTTAGTCTGTTATTAATTTATTATCTCATAGAATCATAGAATAATAGGGTTAGGAGGATCTCCACGGTCATCTAGTCCAACCCTCTACACAGTGCAGAAAATTCACAAATACCTCCCCCTCCCTACACACACGCCCAATGATCCCTGCTGTATGCCTAGAAGATCTATGGATCTCACTATGATCATACTAAAGGAAAGCACTGCAATTGAATCGTTTGTGAAAGCAGATGAGAAAGCCCCCCCTCCAAGAACATATTTAACATGGATAGTTGGCAAGCATCCAGTTCTCATCTAAGTATGTATATGATTACCGGGTGTGCATTTGCATTCGATCTGTGCCTTGAGTTGCCAGCTTTTGACAACCGAGATATTATATAAGTGTGCCCCCCATCACTGGAACAAAACAATTGAGATATCAAGGGGCATGTTGCAGCAAGCACAGTGTTAACCAGAGCTTCTGCCTGAAATGTTCTGCTATTTGGGTTCTTCTTCTTCTGGCAACCTTTTTTGTGGTTGGCTCTGCCTCCTGTAACAGCTATCCATTGATGTGTCCACCACCTAGTGTTGGAATTCCAAAGGTGCCTGTGGGCACAAAAAGGTTGGGGACCCCTGCTGCAAATATTGCTGTTTTTAATTATTTATTTACTTCATTTAGACCTTGCCTTTCTCCTCAATGGGGACCTAAAGTCTCCAACTGTGGCTGTAGTTTGGAAAGAACCAGGACAGGACTTCATGAAGCCCTTTTCCTTCAGTCTCTGTGGTGCATCCTCAGAAGAACATTCACCACAGTACAACAGCCATTAGGCCCCCATATATGGGAAAAGCATATTTCCCATATACATTTATTCTTTTTCTTCCCAGTGTACTTCTGTCCCTCAATGTAATTTTTATCCTACTCTTTCTCCAAGGAGCTCCAGGAAGCCCACATGGTCCCCCCCCCTATTTTATTCTCACACAACTCTGTGAGGTAGGAGAGACATGAGAATGTGTGACTGGTCCAAGGCCACCCAGAAAGCTTCATGGCAGAATGGCATTTGAAACGGGGTCTTCTAGATCCTTGTCTGATACTTGAACCACTTATACCCCATTGGTCTTCCTTATGGCTGTGAGGACTGGCAGGGATACTGTGACACATGTACAACCTTGGGCCAACTGGCGCTCTGTTCTGTTGAGTATTGGATCTTGGTCTGATCCAGCAGAGGTGGTTCTTTTTTTTACAACAATATTGACAGTTCAGGGCTTAACACTGCAATAAGCAGAGTTACAGCTTTCTTTACCCCTTAACTTGAGTGGGCTCAGAAAGATGTAACTGTGCCTAGGATTGTGCTCTAAGTCCTGTTTCTCACAAGGAAAGTTATTTCAGCCAATAGCACAGATGAAATCTGTTTTGAGAATAGATAGCTGCGACAAACATGAAGATGGATTAGTACTGGTGCGTTAGCACTGTGGCTGTACAGCATATTCTATCATCCCAATACCGAGTTAAAAAAGTAACATCATAAATTTGAAACTTGACTACCAAATGTACGCACTCACTTTGTTGAATGTTTGTAACACTTCATCTTCTCATTTGCCCATACAACTGTTTTATCTGGCTAGTTTGGTTGATCCGCGAGATGGCAGAATCATCTGTTGCCATAGGCAACAGAAGATCAAAGTGTGACCCTCAATATGGGGTATATCCCATCACTCACCTGGTGAAGGATATACCACCTTTCCACACGTGTGAATGTGTGTAGCAAAGCACACAGTGAAGTCCAGTGAGAAGAAATATAATTTAAGATAAGTTTGTTTAGTGAAAGAAGAGTTTCATTTAAGAACTATTTACAATAACATATAGAAGAAACTGAGAGAAACATTCATGTTCATCACTTATACAGGAGAGAGAGAGACAGTTTTACCAACAGCCATTTTATAACTGACACACAGACAGAATCTTCACTCACAGCAGGGAGGGGCTACTTCAGGAACTACAGACAAACAAACTATACAAAGTATCAAGCCCTTCACTCTGCAAGCACTCTGCACATTCAAATGAGACCATAGTGTTTTATTCCTACACAAAGAAGGTTAAAAATTACAATGGCACTAAGGAAATATGACACACAGAAGAGAAGTATCAGAATGCCATGAATGTGCCCAGGTACAACCAGAACAGGAGATACTTTCAATTCATGAAAAAGAACACCAAAGTCATTTTGTAAGTCATTTTGGCTCAGCCTTACCTTAGCTTTCTTCTCATACTCTGGAACTGTGCAGCATACACATGCCCTTTATGTAAGGCTAAATTATGTACCACTAAAGACTTCCTCCATGGTGGAAAAATGTGCACCTCTACCCTAAAAGAATTTCCTTAAGCATATTTAACACACAAACAATCCCAAGTGTCATTAGCGCTGGAATCAATTCTGTCTGTTGCTTTCCAAAGCCAAAGCTTTGATGCCAAGCAATTAATAGACATAACTACATCAGACAATTAAAATCAACAATAGAGACAACTTGATTAATAGCTTTAAGCAATATGGGGGCTCTGAAGACTTGGCATGCATGCAATATTTACGGTTTATCTTCCTGAAGTAATTTGAGTAATTGATAGTTAGGAAAGAATACTAGCTTACATATCATGAGCTATAAATTAATGACTGAGTAGGAAGGGAAGGGGGAGGATTATCATGTAGGCCTAGAAAAAGCAGAATAAAATACAATATTTACTTGAAAGGAGGACAGCCCTGAATATAAGCTGACCCCCGCCCCTTGCCCAAGAAAGGGAAAAAAGAACCCCAAAATTAAGAAGCACTATTTTCCTCTCTGTCATGTATCAGGAGCACAGAGAGGCGCTTGCACCACCACCACCACCACCACCCTCAGCTAGATCACTGAACTACAAGCAGCCCAGCAAGCCAGCGGCCTGCCCTAGGAAGCCGAGTGGGTTACGGCCAGCCCAAGATGTTCTTGTTTTCTTTTTCTGTTTAAATTGCGTTGCTTGTTTTAAGTTGCATTTCAGTATTTTTCTGCAAGTTGCCTTTAGGTCCCTTTAGAGAGAAAAGTGCCATAAAAATGCCCACATAAATAAATAACACATGCTCTCGACTAGTAACCTATTGTTCCTTCCCAGGAAGCTATATCATGCATCTTCAAACTATTTAGACAGCACTGAAGGCAAGTCCAAAATAATACCAAAATGGGGATAATTGTCCACAGCCCGCGGAGCATATAGACAGATCAGCATTTTAATGCACTCCTAGTGTGGTATCACATTCTTCTGCATTATTCATTACATTTTCTTACACACATATGTTTTATGCATGGTTCCTATTTCTTGCCCCAGACCTTTTATCTACAAGCAAATGTGCCAGAATTCTACCTCCCCTACACATACACACCAGCCAAAATACATTTCAGGATTTAAATTCAGGAAGCAATTGAAAGAACACAGGAGGCCAGCAAATCTTCTACAATAGCCAGTGGGGGACTGTATGCTTTCTCTAATATTCCATTCTGACTCTTCCTGCTGCTTGGGCCGCACCAGAGGCCAACTGCATACATTAACCTGTGTCACTTTTCGGTGTACTAAAAGATGATTACTAAGAGAGAAAGGTAATGAGAGATTGGGAAGGTTAAGTGCTAGTCATAGTTCTGTTTTAGATTAAATGCCTAGTGCATTGTTTGCCCTTAAGCATGTAGAAGGCTGCATACATACTAAAATGTTAGAGAAGGTTCCTCTTAATGGGAATAAATATAGGCTGGTTTTATATTTAAGGACCAATTAAGTTAAAGTTAAGCACCTCCCCACTGCCACTCCCCCCACATATAGTGCCCTCCCCTGCTGCTTTGCATCTGTTCAGTAACAATTGGGATTCCCAGTCCTCTGTCAACTGCTGAATGCTTGCTTCATTTCCCAGATCCAGGATGAACTGGAGTGTTTTGTAAGACCAGATAGAAGCCCTGTTGGGCAGTGATATTCATTCAGTGGCTTAGGATCCATATATGGTGCTTTGACATGCCCCCTGTACATCAAAAAGCTTGCAGCTGTTTTGTGGCTAAAAAAACAACAACACAAAGCATTACTCAATGGCACATGTATTTCCTTAAGTGCTGTTGTCAATACCTACTGACTGGTTGGCTACCATCAGTGAGAGACAGACTTGAGATTTGGGAGTGTGTTTTCATGCGGATTATGAGACCAAGCATAAAGAGAGAAATCTAGAGTAACACTCATCCCTTGGTTTCCAGTCTGCATGGGGCAATCCATCAATCTCTGACTGATCAGGCTGGTGGTGGGGTGTCAACACTCCTCCCTGACAGCAAAAGAAGGTAGAACAACATGGTGGCTGGGACCAGCCGTGACTGATGTTATGTGCTGTAAATATGGTTGTTCAAGAGCATTATCACAAACTGTTGTAGAGAGAGAGAGAGAGAAAATTCCTGCATATTTACCCCCTCAAAGATTCTTCATGTTCCCTTTTCACAATTTTTTTATTAAAAGAAAAGTGCCTATTACTCTGTGTTGAGCTGGCTGTATATATGGAAGAACAGCCCTTTACTGTAAAGACTCAAAAGAGATAGTGGTACATTACATGCCTTTTGACATCTGTTTTATTTTGCTGTGCAACAGACTAACATAACTGGTGGTGGTGCTGGAGAGTGCCATCAAGTCATAGCTGGCTTATATTGTCCCCTGGTCCAGTTTTCATGGCAAGAGACTAACAGAGATGATTTGCCATTGACTGCTTCTGCAACCCTGGTCTTCTTTGGAGGTCTCCCATCCAATTACTAAACAAGGGCGCCCAGAGATCTGACGAAATTGGGCTTGCTTGGGCTATCCAGGTCAGGGCAACATAACAACTAGTCTTGTATATTTCTTTTGCTATTAATTATAATAATTGCAACAATGGGGCATTACCTAATTATAGTAATTAATATGAAAATGAAAAAAAATCTCTATCTGAACAACCTATAATGAAAAAAACCTCATGATTTTCTCATGAGAGCCAGTTTGGTGAAGTGGTTAAGAACATGGGACTCCAGTCTGGAGAACCAGGTTTGATTCCCGACTCCTCCACTTGAAGCCAGCTGGGTGACCTTGGGTCAGTCACAGCTTCTTGGAACTCTCTCAGCCCCACCCACCTCACAGGGTGATTGTTGTTGTGGGGATAATAACATACTTTGTAAACCGCTCTCAGTGGGCATTAAGTTGTCCTGAAGGACAGCATATAAATCAAATGTTATTATTACTATTTCATTTTGTTTTAAGAGCTTTCATTTCTCTCTGACTTCTGTCTGCTATGTCTTCCTAATAAGGGCATGAAGCTGTCTTCCTTAGGGGGAGGGAGAGTGCCGACTATAACCACTACATATAAGTATGAGGCAGTCAAATCCTGAAGCATGTGGGGTGGGACTTTGAATCAAATAAGAGCTACCTTCACATATTTCAGATGCCTGATCTTAGGGAAGTCAGATGGAGAGTGATTATTTTCAGTTCTTGAATATAGTTTCTGTTTTGTGTGTGCTGTGTTCTCTATTTTTTTCTGAAGCATTTTATTGTTTTTACTTGGAATTTGCTCCTCCTCCTCCTTCCTGCTTTATTTAATTTGAGACTTGCCTTCTGTATCATACTTTCTCCTGACTTCTGGCTCTCAGTAGGCCATTTTTTAAATTAACTCCCCCTTGCCTGTCTTGCTTCATTAGTTTTTTTATTGTTTCAATGTGTGACTTGCTGTGTCATCTGAGTGTGCCAGACTGTGTCTGTGTTCTAGTAAACCATTTTAACAACAAGAAGAAGCACAGTCCATATCTATACTGCTCTTCTTAACAGATTAGTGCCCACTCAAAGCAGTGAGCAAAATCAAGGTTATTATTTTCCCCACAATACAGCTGTGGAGCCTGGCTGAGAGGAGCAGCTTTCCCAAGGCCACCTGCTGAGCTCATAGGAATAGTGGGATTCGAACCAGCAGAGTGCTGTATCACAGTCCAACTACTTAACCATACACTATACCACCTCTTTGATTTTTGACTAGGCTTTGATTTTTAATTTTTTTTATTGGTGAGTACAAAATTAATACACATATTCCCCATCTTACCTCTATTATATCAACCCCCACCCTTTCCCTCCCCCCTCCTTATAGACTTCCAACAGCTTTCCAACCCTTAACTTATCCTATTACTTAACTTATTTTCAACTAAATTCTTCTAAATCATATATGTATTATGTCTCTTACGCTAAGCATTTTAAAATTCTTTTATATATACTTTATCAAATCCACTAATATATCCATTCTCTACATCACTATTTAAAATGTATATTTTTAATAAAATCTCCTTAATAGTAATACTAGCTTAGATTAATCAATAGCTAACTTTTTCATTTCTGGTAAAGTTACTTCCCCATTCTATTTGTAAAGTCACAAATTAATAGTTCTCAAACTGCCACAGTCCTCCTTTCACATCCCATCTTTTTTCTAAGTATTGTTTCAATTTCCCCCAATCTGCAATGTATTCTCCTGGATCAAGATCTTTCAGTTTTCTTGTCATTTTGTCCATTTCTGCCATGTACAACAATTTGTAAATCCAATCTTCTGTAGTTGGTATTTCTTGCACTTTCCATTTCTGCACGTATAAAAGTCTTGCTGCTGTAGTCGTAAAATAACAATGTTCTGTACTGCATTGGAACATCTTCCATTCCCAAGTTCAGTAGCAACAATTCTGGGTTCTTATTTATTTGGGTTTGCAAAACCTCATTAATTACTTCAATTATATCTCCCCAGTATTGCTTAGCTACCTCACAAGTCCACCACATGTGATATAATGATCCTTCATGTTTTTTACATTTCCAGCATTTATCTGACATGTTAGCATTTCCAAGCGCAATTTTCTTTGGCGTTAAATACCACCTATACATCATTTTGTATACATTTTCTTTAATATTGGTACAAGTTGAAATCTTCAATGTATTTTTCCACAAATGTTCCCATGATTCCATTGTTATTTCTTTATGAAAATTTATTGCCCAATTTACCATCTGGTCTTTGACTGTCTCGTCTTCCGTATGCCATTTTTAAAGTATTTTATAAATTTTCGAAATGTTTTTTTAACTTCTTGTAAAATCACTTCTTCTAGTTCTGAGTTTTTCAGTCTTATTCCTCCCTTTAAACTGTCCGAGTTGTAAAGATCTCTGATTTGCCTGTATTGAAACCATCCATAGTGAGGAGATAACTCTTCTTCCATCTTTATTTTTAATATTTTATGTTCCATCGACATTATCTCTTTATAAGTTAAACATTGTTGTTCATTGTAAACAGCTCTCGGATCTATTACTTCATATGGTACCACCCATGAGGGGATACCACCTTCCATATAGTCCTTATATTTCTTCCAGATTGTGAAAAGGCTTCTTCTGATATAATGATGCAAAAACATAGAGTCCGCTTTAACTTTATCGTACCACAAGTAGGCATGCCATCCAAACAATTTTTTATGTCCCTCCAGAGTCAGCAGCTTGCGGTCTTTTAGCGTTATCCAATCGTTTAGCCAAACCAAACAGATTGCTTCATAATATAATCTTATATTTGGCAATTGCAGTTCTCCTCTTTCTTTTGAATCTTGTATTACTTTCATTTTCACACGGGGCTTCTTGCCTGCCCACACAAAGTCTGAGATTTTCCGTTGCCATTTATCGAATTGTTTGAAGTCTCGGATAATTGGAATTGTTTGCAATAAAAACATCACACGTGGTAACACATTCATCTTCACTGCTGCTATTCTTCCCAACCATGACAGATTTAGTTTATTCCATTTTATCAAGTCTCTTTCTATTTGCAGCCACAGTTTCTCATAATTATTTTTAAATAAGTCTATGTTTTTCACAGTCAGTTCAATACCTAAATATTTCACTTTATTAGTTACCTCGCAATCTGTTATCTCCATTAATTCTTGCTGTTTTTGCTTTGTCATATTCTTACACAGTATCTTCGACTTCTTTTTGTTCACATAAAATCCCGCCAAGTCTCCAAATTCCTTTATTTTATCTATTATTTTTGGCATGTTACATATTGGATCTTCAACTATTAACATTACATCATCCGCAAATGCTCTAACTTTGTAGGAAAATTCCTTTATCTTTATGCCTCAAATTGCATCGTCCTCTCGTATTTGAATCAACAATATTTCCAAAATCAAAATAAACAACAATGGAGACAATGGGCAACCTTGTCTTGTACCTTTACTTATTTTCAGTTTTGACTAGGTTTTGATTTTTGATTGTGCCCCCCTCTACTCCCAAAGCTGCTGTGGTTCTTGAGGAATTGCAATTAATTTGGAATTTGCTTGTCTTGTATAATTCAGTCTGTATTTATGTCTGGTTGTTCTCCCCCCCCCTCCCGCCCCAGCGAAATATGAACTAGAGTCTGGGTGTTCTAAAGGTAACCAACCATGGCATTTTTCTTTATTTATTTTATCACCCACAGTCCAGTAATAAAGTTACATAACATGCAGATGCTGTTGTCCATACTTTATACTTTATATATTTGCTCTGGGAAGAACCACTGTACGGAACGTTGAATTTCAAATTATGTGCTGCCTCTTTATTTATTTATATGTATATATATGAAATTTATATATTTGCATAGCTGTAATTTTAATGATTAGATGTAGAGTTTTTAAAGTTTTTAGTGATATTTAATATGTTGAATTCTTGTTATCTGTCCTTAGCCCGCTGATGCGGGAAGGGCGGACTATAAATGTAATAAATTAATTAAATTAAATTAAATTTCATACCCACATTACAGTATCTTATCTGACATCTGTGCACAAACACAGCACATTATGACTGACAGGGGATCTTCTGGCTGCAGTGGAAAGAACGTGCAGCATGATGGGGGCAGATGTGGCAGAGGGAGAGAAAGAGGAAGGACTGATTTTGAAAAAGCAGCAGCAAACAACAGTAGTAGCAGTATACGTGGCACTAGAAGTCCTCCCTGCAAGCTTAAACTTCTGTTCTTCAAGCTCAGTGGCTGCAGCACCAATTGCTCAAGCTGCTTTATGTGTAACTGTTTCCTATCAATTCTCTCATGGATGTTAAAGTTAAACATGGGCAAATTCCATTGCCTGAAAAGGGGGCAGGAGGCTTTATTCTATCTCTGTTTATGTCCTAGTGGAGTACTACAATCCCCTTTGTTTTGTAAAGTTCAGATAGAAACCTAGGAAGATGAGGATCCAAGAAGCGGGTGGGTCTTCCATTGAAACCAATATTATTGAAATAGTAATCAAATAGAATTATAAAAAGGAAGGAACTTAATAATAGAACAACCCAGTAACAAAACAATCCCTTTGGGAATTAATAAAAAAAAATGAAAAAATGAAACAAACTCCCATGCACAAGTCTAATAGCAACCTCTGTAGAATTATTTACATGCCTTTATGCTTTTTGCCCAGAGATACACTGCAGGCCCACTTGATACCCTCCTGTGTGTCACTGGGAGTTGGATCAGCCCTTCTGAGGAGCAGAGGCCTCAATAAGAGCAACAGTTTGTTTCCCTTCAAAGAAATACCCATTCACTTGTATGGTAGAAAGAAAAGGATGTGAGTATAGAAAGTTTAGCCTGTGATCCTCTCCACCGGGGGTGGGGGGTGGGGATGAAATCCTGTCCTCAAGGATACATTGTAAAATGTGGGTGTGTGGGGGGATTAGTTTGAAATTTTTTAGTTGGAACTTACTATTTGATGTTTCTGTTTGCCTATGATATCTGCTTGTGAACTTTGTGATCATTTCTTGAATAGATATCACTGATCTTGCAAGCATGGGTGAATCTCCACCTTTGCAGAACAAACTTTTCACAGCTTTTACATGATTACTGCTATGAGGGGCTCAGAAATAATAGACATCAGGGTTGGAAGTTTCTAGAGGATAAACAGTATGGAACAGTTTTAATCTGTCTAATGCCATACAGCAAAAATACTCCATAGTTTTTTCCAAATGCCCTCCATCTAGTAGAAGGTTTTTGATGAACTAGCTCACAACAAGATTTCTGGCTAGAATCAAGGAGGATCTAGTAAAATGCTACACCCCATCACTCACACACAACACTTGTATGCACATGCCAACACATCTCATACATACAGCTGGATGGTTTCTCAATTGCTCCAACCTCCACGTCTGAGAATATGGATAATATTCCAGTGAAGTCAGTAAAATTTGGGCTAATGACAACTCTGGTTGTTGGTAACCCTGGGAGCCTCATAAATGGTGAGAGTGACCAACTGAGGAGAAGAAGCAGGGAGAAGGCCGAATGTGCTGAAAGAGAATCTGCCATTAGGGTTTTTCTGGGGAGAGAAGTGCAGGTCTCCATTTGGTAGCAACATGGGGATGGTTTTTCCAGCTGAACAGGAAAAAGAAAACAAACCTGAGCACTTTATTTATTTGCTTTGAGGCAGGTGCCTACACTAAAGCTTGGCTCCTATACTTCATTGCAGAGTTTGCTTCCTCTGACACCCGGCACATTCATTTGTGCTGCACCAAAGTTTTTCAAGGAGCCCCAAGTATCTAATGTAAAAGGAATATGGCTTGCAGCACCTGGAGAGAAGCAGGTGTGGATTAAAGATATAGGATCCCAGCCAAAGCTTTTTTTGCGTTGTGTCCATCTCTCTATGTGTGTTTGTTTACAGATATATACACAACAGTGGTATATTGACCACTTTTCTGTTATGCTCATTATCAAGACCAACCGAAACATATTGGGCTCAGCAGGATTTCACCATTGGAGCCACCCTGGGTTCCAACTCTTGACCCCAGCCCTCACCCAGTTGCCAGATTAAAAAAAAAAATCAATAGTTGAAAACTCCAGGTAGGCCGAAGGAAGATTGCTAACAGCCGGCCTTCATTTTGAAGACGGTGCAATGCCTTCTTATACAAAGAAGGAATGTTATTTAGTTGCTAATTGCAATAGTATAACAGCATACTGTACAAACTTTCCATGCCCAGTGCTAATTTTTTTAAGATCGCTGGCTTTCTGTTATTCTGCATCTTGAGTACAATTCAGGCAGCTATCTACAGGAAGCAGGCAGCCTCATTCTGGGCCATTTAAATATTTTCAGGAGGTAACTGATGACATTCCAAGCTTTGCCAAGGTGCTATTATGTAAAACATGGACTGCATTTTACTACAGATTAAATAAGAATCCTGTTCAAATATGATCTAGAGGGCATGTTAAAGAGGAGGCTTCCTTTTCAACGCTGAATAACATCCCCTTTGCCTTTTCTCTTCCCGTTTGAGCATTATGTCACAGCAGTTGTTAACAATGAGAAAGAGTCCGTTTAAGCCGGAGAAGGGTGTTTCACGTGCTGAATGAAAATTCGCACTTGGAAAAGAGCCAAGCAAACATGTAAGCTGAAGATCAAAGCACTTGGATGGATGGAGCCGGCTATTAGCACAGCCATGCTTTGGGGATTTAGGAAGGAGCCAGATCTTTTTTTTTTTTTTAAAAAAACATTTGTAGACAGTGCCTTGATCTAACAATAGGCATAGGAGGTTATGGGCTGCCACTTCTTTAGCTGAGAAACTCAGTCCAGAAGCTGGAGCAGCACAGATGTGGCCACAATGTATATTCTATAGTGATCATCTTGCCAAAAGAGGTGGAGGAAATCATGGTGATATTCTAAATGTTCCAGCTGGTAGGGCAAGAACTTGATGGGCCACCATAATACTAAGCCTAGATAAGTAAGAAGAATAATTTTTGATGCTATTTCACTTTGTAGATATGGTAGGTGGTATCCAACCAGCTTTTCTGTGGGTGAAGTGGTTCTCTTTGACCACCAAAAAGAGCTATACTGGTAATTATGAGACCTGCCTAGAAAAAAGTCATGTGGGACCTAAGCAGATCATGAGAGGGAGGGCAGGAAGGGTTACACCAGTGCTTAGTTCTTGTGGTCCCTTCTTACATGCCCTGGGTAATGTCAATCGCCACCTTGGGGTCAGGTAGCAATTTTCCCCAGGCCAGTTTGGCTAGGGATCCTGAGAGTGTTTTGCCATCTTTTGGGTATGGAGCAAGGGTCACTGGGTATGTGTGGGGGAAGGGGAGGTAGTTGTGAATTTCCTGCATTGTGCAGGGGGTTGGACTAGATGATCCTGGAGGTTACTTCCAACCCTATGATTGGATAATTCTATGGGATGGTTATGTAATAAGAATGAGAACTGGGAGAGATAGAGTGAAAAAACAGGCTTGATCCAACCCAATATCTGGAAGGATGAGTAAATATTCTGTATTTTGTTTATTTTAATGTTAGGGTGTGTTTCTGTTACTTGTTTCAGGTCTCTGCTTTTGTTGTTGGTTTGCTTGTATTGTGTGTGCAATTTGTATGGTATTTAGACTTAGAGTATAAATCATTTACATATGTGCGCAGTGCTGATTTATCAATACCATAATAATATATATGAATTTTCAATGGAAAATATGGCACAAGAAAAATGGTGTGAAGATAAAGATTGTGAAGAAAGTGTGGGACAAAGAGGCCAGGCAGGATTCAGAGATTAAATTGGGGGAAAATGGTATATTTCAGAGCTTTTGTAGTAATCTCTTTTTATACCTCCTAATAGTTAAAGAGATATAGGCACTTTTGATGACAACTCATCTATGGTATTTCATGGTCTCCTATGCCTAATCTAAATGGTGTTTCTGGAAGGTGAGCATAGTTCCTTTAGCTCAAAAAACTAGGACAATTTCAGAAGATCCTTCCCATTTCTGTTTTCCACCATCATCAGGCATCAATGCAACATGAAGCACACCCCAAAGAGTGCCAGCTAGTTCTTTTTCAATATATCTTCTCTGCTCCACTTTTTTGCATTTTAATAAAAAACTGTTCCACTTGATTATGCCTCATTCTTTAGGCGAAGCATCCCATGGAAGAGGTGGGACACGTGCAAATGCAATCATCTACTGTAGCAGTCTCTGGAAAAATGAGAAATGAACATCTTGCCAGAGGCACATTATCCCAGAAGGCAAAACTGTGTGGGAAATTAACAAGTTGTATTTTGTTAGGACGGTGTTGCAGCACACAAAAAGGTGGTTTCATAAAAATAGCAACTGCAAAATATTTTGTATGCTTGGGACGTACAAAGGTACATTTTTTGTAATGCTTTTTTAAAAACTTGTATTCTGCTCTATTTATTGAGTTCTCCGAAGTACACATCACGAAACATTCACGCACACTCTGCATGGAGATTCCTGGCTGATTGTGCTGTAGGTAATATCGATTCTGATTTGTTGGTGGGAAGAGAAAGGATACAATCTTCTCTACACATAAACACTCCAAATGTTTTCAAGTGCAATCCTAAACAGGGTTGCACCATTCTAATCCCATGGATTTGAATGGATTTAGAAGGGTGTAACTCTGCTTAGGACTGCACAGTTAGTTTTGTATTTCTAGGGGTGCAGAGGGAATGCTAACAGGTAGCAAATAATTGTACATGACCTCACTAAACTAAATTTCCCAGGATTCTGTAGGGGAGGTTACGTCAGACACAATTGCATAAAACTTCTATAGGTCTGTGATATAGAAACGTCATGGATTTTGCCACTCATTTTTTCTTGCTCTGATTCCTTCTTTCAGTCTCTGAAGGGCCTGATCACGTTGCCCCCTGCCCCCAAGCATAATAGGCAGACCATCTACTTTGCAGACTGGGAGAAAAGCTTCAGAGGCCTCTCCTCATAATATAAAAAGCTAACACCCACACCCACACGCTTGGGAGAGCCCAAATGGATCGGTGATGACAACTGCTCTAATCATCTCTCTGTGTCTGAGAAAACCGCTGATTCAGGATCTAAGAGCTCTCTCGGATATTCTTTATTATATTTAAAAGGACTGCCTGTAAGGACCAAATCTCCTGGCTGTTCTCATATTACAAAGCAGGATGTTACCTACTTTTACTGATATTTAAATAAAGTTTATTCTTTTTTTAAAAAAGCTCCCTAACTGATGGAATATGGAGCACAAGCTGGCCTTAATGTCTGGAGAAGGGGGGGGACCTCCTAAAATATTTAAGACCCAGCCTTCTTAAAGCTTTAAAGGACAATTCTAGGACTGTGTACTGTGTCTGGAAATAAACTCAGAAATGTAGTTGTTTTAGAGCTGGTACAATACATGAGTGGAAACTTATTTCCATCAACAAAAAATCATTCTGTGCCCCAGTCGAAGTTTCTGGGCAGCTATTTGAGGCATCTACAAGATAAAGTACATCACTAGAGTCTAATCTAGAAGTAAACAATGCATAAATGTATTACCTGTAAAGTTACTGATGGTAAAATTTTTAGTTTCTGTTGCTCCTGCTTGAATATTATAGTGCGGGGAAAAATGTCTGTTCTTGCAAGACACCAGGATGGGATTCAAACTGGACTTCTGCCCAGTTGAAAGCTAGAACCTTTCTGCCTGTGTGATTCAGTTCATGGAAACGAGTGGTTCGTGGAAGCTCGTTTCCACAAACTTCTGAACTGGTCTGCTGGTTCGTTTGGTTCGTTTTTAAAAAGCAATGCCCCTTTACATGCCACACAGGCTCAGAGCAGCGAGGAAATGGCCATTTAAACTGTGGGTGGGGCTTGGCTGGCCAGCCAGGAGTTCCCCACCCACAGTTTAAATGTCCATTTCCCTGCCGCTTGAAGCTCCTGGCCAGCCAGCCAAGCCTCACCCACAGTTTAAATGTCCATTTCCCTGCCGCTTGGCGCAGCGGGGAAATGGTCATTTAAACAGCGGGGCTTTGCTGGCTGGCCAGGAACTCCTGGCCTGCCAGCCAAGCCCCACTGTTTAAATGATCAGCTGCTTGGTGGGGTTCTCCCTGATTTGCAGGTTTAAACGCCCATTTCTGTGCCACTGCAAAGCAGCATAGAAAGGGGCATTTAAACCCCACGAACTATGAACCACGAACTGGTTCATGATTGTGCACTAGTTCATGGAAATTCGTGGTTCGTGGTTCATGAAAACGCATGAACCACAAACCGCACAGTTTGGTTTTTTTGCAGTTTATGCCCACCTCTACCTGAGAACAACACTGGGATTGTGATAGAGGCATTGTGTTTAAGTAAACTTCTGTTGCTGCTGGGAATATGAATGTTCCACTGTAACTGACCACATTTCCCTCTTGGATAGCCTAATCATATAGAAGTGTGCTTGCTTTCAGAAGCAACCCTGAATAGGTTTACTTGGAAGTAAGTTTCCTTTTATTCAGTGGGGTTTACTTCCAGGATAGCATTCTGAGGACTGAGCTTGGCAGAATTTTAATTCAAGGAATAAATAAATGCATGTGTAACTCCCTTTGAAAGCCTTGCTCTGCACACACACAAAGTTGTTTTTTTTAAATTTGATGCAGCCTTTAAAGTTAGGCTGCTAGACCTTTGCTCTTCTCTTGAAACTGAAACAAAAAAGAAATGTTCTGAAGCATAAATCCATTAATTTTAATGATACCCAAATCCTTTTAAGTACCCATAATCATACCCCTATGAGACAGCACACTAGTGGAAGAATGGCATGGTATAGCCCGATCTTGTCAGATCTCAGAAGCTAAGCAAATTCAGTAATTTGATAGCAGACCACCAAGGAAGACTAGGTTTCCTCCTCAGAAGAAGGCAAAGACAAACCACCTCTGCTCCTCATGTGCCTTGAAAGCCCCTTGCTGGGGTCACCGTAACTCAGTTGTGACTTGACCTCACACACATACATATGAGAGAGCATACTGGTTACAAATCTTTTGCAGAATGTTAACCCCTCATTGATGTTCCCATTGTTGAACATACGAAGAGACCTATTGGATCAAAATACTAGTCCAGCATTCTATTTCACACAGTAGCCAACCAGTTGCTCTGAAGGGCCAACAAACAGGGCACAGACACTAAGACCTCTGCCCAATGTTGCCTCCTAGCACTGCTATTAAGAGGTTTACTGCCTCTGCACATGGAAGTTCCCTTTAGTTGTTATAGCTACTATCCATTGATTAACCTCCTCTCTATAAATGTGTCTAATCCCCTTATAAAACCATCTGTGCAAATGACCATCATTGCATCCACCAACTGAATTCCACAATCTCATTATACATTACACATTGACTGAAGTACTTTCTTTTGTCCATACCTGAATTTATTGCCCATCAACTTCAGATCTAGTATTATCAGGGGGAGAGGGCTCTATCCACTTTCTATACTCCATTTGTAATTTTATAAACTTCTGTAATCTTTTCTCTAAACTAAAAAGCTCCAAAGTCTTTGGCTGTATCTCCTTGGGAAAGTGTCCTTACTCATTAATTATATATGTTAACTTCCTTCCTTCCATCCTTCCTTTCCATGCCACCTTTGCATCCAAAGAGGGACTATCCATCCCAGGTGGCAAACATCAGGCATTAAAGAGGGAGAGAGGTGAATCTCCCTGGGAAGGGAGTTCCAAAGTTTCAGTGCCATGACCAAGAATGCTGTTTTTCAAGTTGACGCCCCTCTAGCCTCAGATGAAGGGGGAACCAAAGCAAGGCCTCTGAAAGTGACCAGAAGGAGGCAATAGGGGCATAATAGACCAACAGCAGAATTCTGGAAAAAATGGAAAGATTTCTTTGACTACTCAGGTTAAAACTAAGATAAATCAAGGTAATATGATATAAAGATAAAACACAGGAGAAATTATTTATTAAAATTATTGATACTAAAGTCTGGTTATAAGCTACTAAGGAAAGGGAATGAGAGCTATTATATAATTTAGTTGTGCTGTTATTTACTCTGAATATATCCTTCTATTAGAATAATTTAAATTCAAATGTAGTGCTTGTATAAGTTATGCACTTTCTACTGTTACATCTTTTCTTTTAAATAAAACTTTATTTTTTTTTAAAGAAAGAGGAAATAGGGGGAAGTGTAGGCCGACTGGTAGGATGAAGGGTGTGGGGAAAGCAGGAAAAGGTCAGTGGGTTCTCAGGGTTCCCTCTTTTTATGTATTTATATATCATTTGGGTCATGGCACTGGAGCAGGCGGATCAAATCTTCCCCCCTCCAGAATGTTTTTCCAAGGGAAAACCCCTTCGCATTAGGAGAACACTATACCTGAGAATTTCATCCCAATTGTATGGAAGGAGGGTGGGAAGAATTTACATTCAGAAATGTGTTTCATAACCCGGGGAAAAATAATAATAATTAAGTGCTGTCAAGTCATGACTGATGTATGGTGATCCCTCATTGGTTTTCATGGCAGAGGTGGTCTGTCATTGCCTTCCTCTGCACAGCAACCTTAGTCTTCCTTGGTTGTATCACATCTAAGTACTGATCATGGCCAACCTTGCTTAGCTTCCAAGCTCTGAATACTCAGGGCTACAAGGGAAGCAGACACGGATATAATAAAGAAAATACATAATAATGAAAAATTTAAAAGAATATATGTTTTAAAACATGAAAATGAAGCAGGTGGGTGGTACACATAAATAGGGTGGTGCAAGAATTCCAAACTGATAATCTGAGACATTGGCACTAATAGGATAGAATCAATATGGGTGGAAGATCCGTCCTTGGATTTCACCTCATCTGCAAGATCAGAAAGAGGCTTTAACCACAGTTGTCAGTCCCACTTAGCTCCCACCAGTAATATGGGGCTAATAATGATGGCCTACCTTACTTGGCTGTTGTGAGAATTCCTTAGATAATGTGTGTAGAGTCTTTGAGACATTTGAAATGCCCCATGTGAAATGTTCCTATGATTGTTTTGTTTAAAACATTCTGATAAAGTTCAGCTGTAACATTAGAATAAGCACTTTCGTACCTAAAAAGAGATTCTCTGATGGCTGCCTCAGTTCGCAGAGGGAAATTATTCTTGCGTTCCCATTGTAATTGTTTCTGTCAAGAAAATGAAAAGTTTATAGATGTTTCGCCACGTACCTTGGAGAGCATGTAACCTTGGAGATATGTGTAATGGACCTTTGGATAATGGAAATTCTGCAGCTAACACCTAAAATACTACTGGGCTCCCCCGCCCTACCGCTCCTGAAAGCTACATTCATTCCAGAAGAAAGACTTGCCCTTGGCAAAACAATTTTCCTACGTTAATGTTTATAAACAGCACTGGAAACAAGGCATCCTTCAGAACTGTCACATCATGGATAACACTAAAGTTTCTGTCATTTATGCATGAGAGAAGGTTGTGTTAATGTAGTACGCTGTCGAGTAAAGGGTGGTCTTAAAAATAACTAAAATAAATATTAAATATTGATCATTTGATCTTGAAATGTCTGTTACTATGATGAACTGGGTAGGTTTTTATGGAGGACAGGCCCTGGGGATCTACGGAGCTGGCAAACTGAACTGTGTATATTTAAATACATGCATTCCCTTCATGGAGTCACTCTTGGTAGAGGCCAAGGATGGTAGGCTGGTCTTTCTCTCATTGTATCATTCATTTATCCCATTGGAATGATTTATTTATCTTTAAGCATAAGGATGAATACCAGCCATTTCACTTCACTTAATGGCACTCACTGGGAACTGGGGGGGGGGGGGAAGGGTCACCTTTGTCCATGACTCTGGACACTAGAATAACAGTGATCCTCTGTTATGTACTGGCTTAGCTTCTGTCTGAGCCAAGGCTCCAGAAGTCCCAATTGCTATTGGCTGTTTCCCTGCTGGCTGCATCCAATCCACATTGTACAATAAAGTCCAATCACAGCACTGTAAATAAATTATTTTGTATATAGTTAATGCAAACTAAGGATTCTAGCTTTATGTGCCTATTGGTTGTTGGTTGACACAGGGGTGTGGTCTGGGTATATATATTTTGGCTCCTGTTGAGCATGGCTGTCTGTCTGCTTCCAGTTCTCAATAAAGCTGTTACTATGAACTGAAGTCTCCATTCCTTTGAGCTGAAATCACAATACATAATATCCCCCTTTTTCTATTATTTATGGGAAGTGGTCTGAGGTTGGATGACAAATAGGCACTCAGCTCAGACAGAGAAACTGGGATACCAGTAGTCAGATGCTTGAATTTTACTATATGCTCCATCCCAAAACTGGACCAACCGCCATAATTATCCTCTTACTAAAGAATGAATCTCTATGTGGCAGCACAGCATGCACAAATCCAGCTCATAATCCAGCCACAGGCATGCATATTGAGCAGCAGAGGTTCCCCCATCTCTTCTGCAATGCTCTGGCGCACATCAGTGTATTAAAGCTGCGCATGCAGCAGGAAGAGCTCAGCTAGAGTTTCTAAAATTACCATCAATCAAATTCTCTGCTCATAAACCTCAGTGGGGGACCATCAGAGATGCTGAAAACTTCCAACCCAAAAGTCATCACCGGCTAAACATGTCATGCTCAAGCACCTCATTTACACGTGAGTATAACCCCTTCGCCAGATTGCCTCAATGTTTATTAGATCAACATTAAGCAGAGCAGCTATGCAGCCATGCAGTAACCACTTGTGCTTTGTAGTCCTGCCTTGTTAGAGAAGTTGCATTTCTATGTGGCAGAAGTAGCTGCTTTTTCCTTTTCACTATTGGCAAACCCAAACTTATCGACTGGAGGACGTAACATGTTATCATCCAGCATCATTACAGTGACCTACTTTTCAAGAGCAGATCTCCAGTCCCCCCCCCCTCCCCCGTGCAAATGTATCACATTTGCAACCGTTTGGCTAAAGCAAAAGAGTTGTAAAGCTACATTCTCTCTGTGTGCTGCCAAAAGAATGCAGTTTGTCAATTTTCACTATTCTCAAAGGGGTAACACAATATCCAAATATGTTGACAGTTCTGTAGTAACTGTATGAGACAGTCTCCGTTGAAATGCGTTTGCTTTTGATCAATAAATATTTCTTATTTTCAGCCCAACTTTTCTTTTTTTCCAGCATCTCAGATGGCAAAAACCAAGATACATATGCAAAGCTAACATAGGACTAGGATCACCAACCTCAAAGTAAAACCTGGAGTTCTCCTGGAATTACACCTGCTTTCCAGATTACAGAGATCAGTACCCCTGCAGGCAATGGCAAGCTTTGGAGGGCAGACTCTATGTTATACCATAGAGTCTTGGAGAAACAGGGTGTCATAGAATAACATAAAATCCCTGGTGAGCTTCTTCTTCTCCACCATCCCTAGTCACAGCCCTCAAATCTCTAAAAATTTCTCAAACTGGAGTTGGCAACCCTACATAGAACACAGCAGTTTGCACTGAAACTCATTGCCGTAACTTGGGACCGGTCTCTCTCTCTCTCTCAGCCTAACATACTTCACAGGGTTGTTGTACAGATTAAAAATGGAAGATGATAGAACCATGTATGCTGCCTCAAGTTCCTTGGAGTGGGATAAAATGGACTAAACAGATCAGTAGAGATATTATTAAATCTTTATAAATGATGGTCAGTTTTCTGAAGCTCTATAATGTGCATATTGATCAGTGAATAAACCCTCCAGTCATGGTGATTAAGAGGATTACATTGCTTCTTATCATTCCAGTTCAGCATCAGCTTTTCAAGTTTTTTAAAAAATTTAATTTAATGGAGAAAAGAGAATATCTTTTGAAACTGAACCAGTGGAGACTTTGAGGCTCTTGCATATACTGCAGTCTCACATAAGCCACTTTTCATAAGCAGTTCATCCATCAAGCATGCTGACTATTACATACTGTGGACTTCAGCATCTATATGAAAATTTCCTGGACCCTTCCCCCTCACCCAGTGTGTAGTAGTCTCTAGGAATGCTTACATATTGTTTTTGCAGCTGAGCAGACTGGTTCTTAAAAAATGCTTTATATGAATTTGAACTTGCCTTGTGTGGGAAATCAGGTTTAAAAGGAGCTGGAAGTTACCAGAAGCCTGTTTTGAATACTTTAGACTTTTCTCCCCTGTTCCAGTCTCTTGTCTCTTTAGCTGTTGCATGGCAGGTAGAAATTCACCAGGCAAAGAGTTTCCCCCTTTTCAAGAGGGAGATAAAATGATTAGAAACTCTTGTCATGTTGAATTGTTCTCTGCCCTAAAGTTGGCACAAAAATACTACTCAATGGCAACTTACCTTAGTTTTGGAACATATCATGTCATGATGGAGAGAAAGAGGGGGGGGGAGAGAGAGAGAGAGAGAGAGAGAGTAAAATTAAACATCACCAAGATGTCTGGATTCATGGATAAATAAGCACACTGTGTCATCACAATCCAGATATCTGTGCTAGATATTTACATTCACATGATAAAATAAAAGACAAAAACATCTGTGACTCTTCCTCCCACACATTTCTGTCGTTTCTGCAAATGGGGACAGGGGATGAGGAAGAGGGCAAGATGAGGGAAGAAATGGGTGGGAGAAATTACAACTGCTGTAATGGAGGTGCTGTGTGGGATTTAACCAGTCCCTTCAATGTTGTTTGCCTAATGAAAAGTACTCCTTTCCCAGAAATGATGTTTGCCCTGTAGAGAAAAAAAAACCCTATTCAGTTACCTCTATATTAATTCTGTGTTTCTTCCCATGGAACAAACAGTAACTTGATGGGGAGAAGTGCCTCTCTCCCTATGCTTCACTCATTTGAACAAGGCCTTCAGCAGATACCACCCTGCAAATGGTTGAAATCAACAGTTACCCATACAAGCACATTGTGGTGGCCCCACCTTACAGAATGGCCTACCTGAAGAGCTCAGGGAAGCTCCCACTCTTCTGGCTTTCTGCAAACTATACAAAACAAAAAATGAGTATAAATAATGTGATGTAAATAAATACATAAGCAATTTTAAATTAGGAAAATAGTAGAGAAATTCCCCATGCAATAGCCATAGTCAAGATTGGAACTCATTTGTTGTATTTTAGCACAATCCTACCCCTGAGCTCTGGCTGTGCTTATTTTGTACAAACACTGTGCAAGTTATCACTAGGGATGGGCACGAACAGAAAAAAACCCCCGCACATGACGTTCGTTGTTCATTGCCATCCATGAACAGGGACTCATGAACACTTACGAGCATGACGTGTTCATGAACATGTTTGTGGTTGGATGTTCGTGGGGGCTAGCAGGCTCCCCTCCAGCCATCATCCAAGTTTGGTCAAGATCCCTACTGCACTACTCCCAGAAACCTGACCTGAGCAGGCACCAGGAAAGGTACCAATAATAAATAATAGCTAGGCCCCAGAGCAACTCTCTCCCTCTCCACTATCTGCAAACTAAGACAGAGTTGGGAGCCCCCCTCCCCCTGGTCTTTGCTCCCTTGTAACAAATTTGGAGCACCACATTTGAAAGGAAGTCCTGCCTATCAAGCAAAATTGGGCTTAGATTGGGGTTTCCAGAGCAGCAGCAGGAGTTCAGACAGAGTTCAGACAATCCCTGCCTAAGTTGCCAAGGGAATTCATTGTAGATGCCAGAGTGTCTGGCTTGACGAACAGCAACAAATGAGGCTTGCAATTACCACCTGTTCATTTAGAATGGGGCCTCATGAACAACTTGTTTGCAAACAGCAGACTGGGTTGTTCGTGGCTTTTTTTTTGGTTCGTGTTGCTGTTCGTACCCATCTCTAGTTATCATATGCCCAATGAGAGAACAGCTTAAACAGAGTTGTTGTAGCACAGTGGTTAAGTGGTTTGGCTGCAAATCAGCACTCTACTGGTTTGAATCCCACTACTGCCATGAGCTCAGTAGGTGGCATTGGGTAAGCCACTCCTCTCCGCCCCAGCTCCCCAGCTGTATTGTGGGGATAATAATAACACTAACTGGTTCTACCACTCTGAGTGACGCACTAATCTGTCCAGAAGAGACAGATTAAGCACAGTTTGTTGTTGTTGTTATTATTATTAAAGCATCCCTGACAAGTATTCATCCAGCTGCTCCTTGAAGACTGCCACTGAAGGGGAACTGATGATTGACAAAGGGTCTGCAAGTTCTTTCAAAAGTTCTTTGTGAACTCTCAGGTGCACCCCATCTGGCCAGGAGGATTTGTACACATTCAGTGCAGCAACGTGCTTCTCCCCAACTAGGGGTGTGCATGGCCAGCCTGATTCGGTATTCCTGATTCAGGTTTACCTGAATCAGGAAACCGATTTGGAGTAAAGGGAAACCCGAATCAGTAAACCGATTCGGGATACCTGAATCTGAACAATGTGGGTTTGTTTTGGAAAGATTCGGCTGTTATTTTCAATGGGAAACTTGCAGTGAAGTGAGTTATGTTATTTTTGCATAGTAGACTGCTTTCATGCCCTTTTGTGCCCTCCTACTGTGTAACCTAAAGCAGTTAAAGAAATAAAGTGTTTTTGACAGCAATTGTGTTTTTGGTGATTCTCTGATGTGAAGTGAGTTTTGTTATTTTTTTGTGTGGGAGATTGCTGGTGTAATGTGTCACAATACTTTGCCTAGTTGTACTCTGAAAGTTAGAAAATATTTCTTAAAAAACTTTATTCAGTGTGTGTTTGTGTTTTCTTCTTTGGTGTGAAGTAAGTTCCCATCATAGGGAACAATGGGGCTGGCTGGCCAGCCATCTCTGTAGGTGGTGGGGGAATTTTGGGGAGGGTGTATGTGGTTCAGATGTGCTTTCACAGGGACAAGCACACACTCAGGAGTGTGCCCTCCATTATGGCACCCCTGGGCTGTGCATAATTGCCCTGGGAAAGAGAGTTTAAAAGTTCCCATCATAGGGAACAATGGGGGATGGCCGGCCAGCCTGCTCTTGGGGTAGTGGCCAGTGTGGGAATGTTGGGGAGGGTGTCTTTGGGTCTGTGGGGGGCTGTGGGGGTGGATTTAAAAGAGGGACTGTGCCTGTGGCCATAGATGCCACATTCCGTGGGTTCCTGCTGTGGGAGTCTGGATTTTCTCATCAAGAGAGAGAGAGAGAGAGAGAGAGAGAGAGAGAGTGGCTGGCCACAGGGTAGGTTAGATTTTGGGGAGGGGATGTGCAGTCTTTTGGAAATTTGGGTGCAGGTGGACTGTCACTGTGGCTGTGGCCGTTGGCAGCCCCAATCCCATGTGTTTCTGCTGTGTGGAAGTCTTCCCCACAGTAGAAAGACATTAAGTGATGTGGTAGGAGAACCACCTTTGGGGGAGCATAAAATGCCCCCCCCCAAAAGTGGGATCCGCTTGAGCCTTGGTGGAGGGTGGGAGGACAGATGGGAGCAGGTCCCCTGAAGGTTGGGGTCATTTTGCTTGCAAAATGCCACCCCAAGCCACCTAGAAAAATGACTCCTTTTTCCCCATATAGAATAATAAAGAGTGTTGGAGGATGGGGGCACCTACTTTGGGGGAGCATAACATGGCCCCCAAAGTCCAATCTTTCTGAAACTTGGGGGATAGTTAGAGGAGAGTTAGGAGAAGGTCCGCACCAAGTTTGGTTCAGTTCAGAAAGAAAATGCCCCCCCAGTCTCCCGGAAATGCGGGAGCAAATGCAAACGGCTAGCAATGCAAAAAGCTAGCAAAATGATTGCCAAATCCATCCAAATTATCCCAAATCGATTCGGCAATCTCCGATTTGGTATTGCCGAAACTGATTCAGCATGCTGAAAAAGTTTCGGCAATGCTGAAACAAGCCGAATAGGGCCTGATTCGGGTATTTTACCTAAATCAGAATCCCGAATTGCACACCCCTATCCCTAACTTCTCTGTCCATGTCATCCAGCAACCGTGAAGCCATGCTTTGCCAACTACCATATCTAGCTGGGTCTGTTCTCTCCTTCAGGGGGAAAACTGAGGCAAAATAGGCTTTGAGCCTTTCTGTCTTCTCTCTGTCTTCTGTTAGAGTTTCTCCATTTTCACCCAGCAATTCGGGTATTGCCCCCTTCATCTTCTGTTTGTTCCTCACATATCTGAAAAACATCTTTTTGTTGTGGCAAGGCCCCTTGCCCAGTCTCAGCTCAACTCATACCTATCCACTATTGTATTCCATTTGTGGGAATCATCCCAACAAGTCTCTGTAATACCTACTAAGTCTTATCTTTCCACCTGCACTAGTAGATTAAGTTCTTCCTTTGCCCAAGCTTTGGGGATTAGTATACAGGCATTGGAAGCCTTGTAGCATTCCACCTCTTTGATCTAGCCTTGTTTTCTATTTGCTCTTCTTCTTCCCTGAAATTCCTGTGCCAGGTGTCTCCATTCCCCTGCAACATCAGTTTATTTTTTAAAAAAATATTTTTATTCAATTTTAGAACTGTAACAATAATCAAACAACAAACCAATATAATACATTGCATTTACAAATATTAACACAGTGCTGCAACATCAGTTTATAGCTCTCTCAAGGAATCTCCCTAAGTCTCTTCTTAACACATTCTTCCCTGTCCTTGATAGGCAGAGTCCATCACATGCAAGCAGGCCATCTTCAAGAAAATGTAGGTCATGGCCCCAGAATTCAAATCGCTCCTCCCAGCACCATAAACACAGCTAGTGGTTCACCTCCATAATCTTCTGTTCCCATTGCATTCCTCTCCCTCTGACCAGCAGGATTAAAGAGAATGCCACCTGTGCCCCCATTCCTTGAAGTTGCCTCCCAAGGACTTCAGAGCCAGCCCTAATGTGTTCAGTGCTGTTCACGGCTATGTCATTTGTTCCCACATGGGCCATCACAAATGGGTAATGTTCTGTTAGTTTTACTAGCTTGGCCATCTGGTCTGTGATATCATTGATCTTCACCCCTGGCAAGCAACACACCTCTTGGGCCGTGGGGTCAGTCCTGGACACATGATGTTCCATACCCCTCAACAGAAAGTCATCAATCACCATCTAATGTTATTTGCTTGTAGCTCCATGGATCCTCTACTTGTTCTTTTCGGTCCTTGTTCTTGTACATCTGCAACTAATTCTGTTACTTCTTGTTGTACATCTGCCATTGATTCTGTCACATCAGCAAGAGCCTGGAATTGATTTCTTAGTTCCAGTGGCATTGAGTGCCATCTTGCTCTGCCTCTTCTCACTTGTGCTGATGATCTCTGAGGAGGTTCATTAGGAAAACATTCTGTTTTATTGTTCCTTCCATCACGCTCCCTATCCCTTTGCAGGACCTGAAGACTTTTGTTGATGAAATCCTCTCCTTCTTTCATCTCTTGAAGGGTACCAATCCATTCCTCCAGGCACTTCACTTTTTTCTTCCAGTAACACTATCGGCTTGCACCTGTGATAAATGTCATCCTTCTTGTCCTTCAAGAAGAAGACAAACATAGCACGCCCCTGGCAGGCAACTGTAAAGAGCCCTTGAGTAGGCATCGTCTTCTTCCAAAAAAGAAGTCTGCTTATGACTGCCATAAAAATAGATTTTCTCCCTGGAATTTACTCTCTGTGAGGAACCCTGCTCCCCTTCCAAAAAAATCTGATCTAATATCTCTTGTCTTGACAGCAAAAGTGATACACAACAAAGGAAGTCAATAAATAAAAAAGTAGGGGGAGTATATTGGTTCTATAAGACACAAATGACCAGTTTCTAACGTTGCATTTAATAATTGAATTAGATGATGAGATCTGCAGTTATCCATAATTATACGAAGGCTGCAAATAGCATTTTTGTTATAATTGTGTATTGATTTGGCTAAACTGCCCATTGTATATTGATATGGCTGAAATGCCCATATTTTGCCAGAAAAAAGGCAGCAATCTCACACATGGTATGTTATAGATGGGTTCTCCCCCACCCCAATTGTGAATTCAGAGATTTTTGATTCTCAGTACAGGGTAGGAGCCTATATAGAAGGAGAGAAACATTTATAGTGCAACCCTAAGCATTGTTACATCAGTGATCTTATCATACTTTGCATACCGTATTTGCATATGCAGGATCACTTGCATTAGAGCCGTTGCTTGCACCAGCATTAATGCCATAAAAGATGCCACTTCTGCTTCTGTTTGCATAAACTCTTGTGCATGGGGGGGAAAGGCCACAGGATACAAAATACACTACGTTCTTGCCATGGTAAATTTACAAGTGGCATACCATAGGAGCCAAGCCATAATATTTATTCTGAATTTACAGGCAGGAACCCTTTTGGAGGTGCAATGACCGAGGATAATGAAGACCTATTGGCTGTGTCAATATGACCCTCCAGTGATACTCCTTTATTTCTTGTGATGTTATTGCATTGAGTCATGTAGACATTCATGCAAAAGTTATTACAGTTAATCATAATTGCTGTAATGCTTGGTCATTTAAATCAACATTAGTACTATCACGGGTATCCCCACAGTGTTATAAAGCCTTCCATAAAATTGTCACATATCTGAGGCTATTAATTGGATTTGATTACAACTGTTTATCTTAAAGGATATTTTACATTGCCAAAATGTCAGCTAAGCATAATATCCTGTAAAATAACATTCCGCAGCTCTATGGGTATGTCTTGTGCTTTTCCCTCCTGAGTGACTTTGCAGCTGCCACCTAAATGTTGCTGTGTGTACACCTGCATATACCCCTCCCATAAAACTGAGAGCGTCAGGGAAAGATAGTAGACTTTGTCTAGGGGAATCTGCAACCTGAAAATGTTTCTTCTTTCTAGAAACTCTGGGTTGGATCTAGGGAAATGAAGTTGATTTTTACAGATGATTTCCCCCTTCCTGTGGTAGACCTCCACCCCCCCTTCTGCTGCTCCTGGGGGATCCTATGTCCCCACAGAAGTAGTAGTATTTAGAGGCATATTTGGGCTGCAGTGGTGGAGCAGGCTGGCAAGTGACGCTGCACTGATGGAAATACCTTCTGTCAGTGGAAATCCCCAATCTTCTAATTCCTCCTGCTTTATTTCTTCATTAGTTTAACAAATGTATATCCCACCCTTCTACTTTCATAAGGACTACCAAGAAGGCTAACCCATACATATTAAAATCACATTTTAAAAACAATTAAAACCAATAAAACACATCATTAAAATAATTAAAACCAGAGCTGTGTCCCTTCTTGAATTTAAGTATGCCTGCATGTGAATTAACAAATACTCTTAATTTAGGTTGTTAACCCTTAATAACTACAATGTAAGATAAGAATAGTAGTTATAAGATACCTAAAGTTGGTCTAGCAGAGGTCTCCAAGCTTAAGGGCTGCTTCTTAAATTCTGAGGTTTTATTTGGAAACTCAGTAGGTGGTAGGTGTCCCTCCTGATACTATTTATTAGATATTTGGGGGGAATGGAACGCCACCCACAAGCATCCTTAAGCTATGTGAAAAGTACATAAAAACAAACAGAAAAAGCAGCTTTGTTTCTAGCCTGCAGCTTCTCTGGCTGACCATTCCTGACCAAGTCTTTTTTTCCATCTGACTAAACAAAATCAACATTGGACCATATGATACTATTTTTCTAACCATTTTGCTTGTGTCTTGCCAATACTGTTTACCAGCTGGACAAGTCCACCTTATATGTACAAATGACCCTTTTGCTTGTAAACATGGTTGGTCAATGCCATTTCTTTGTCATCCTGTAGATACTGTCTGAGGTCCAATATCACCTATACAGGAGTGTGAAACCATTCTCCCTCATAGCACTGTATACCAAAGAACTTGCTATATCATTGTTTGTTCCTGTTTTATTTGAGGGCCCAATGCTCTGCAGATTGATCAATATTAATGCATCATAGTAAACAGATGGCATATGCAATAAGCCACATTTTGTGTTTTTTTTTTAAAAAACCCTCAGCAATCACATCATTTAAATTTGTTTGCTTTATGTGCTTTTATGCCGTGGCTTGGTTTTGCTGGCATTTTTATGCACTTGTTTTGTTGTTTGGGTTTGTTTTACTGACATACTTTGTTTTTCTCGATTTTTTTATTGGCTTGAGCTTCATGTTATCATTTTAGTTAGACACTGTCTTCAACAGGGTGGGACTGATGGCATCCAAATTTTCTAAATCTCTAGGCATCACAATCATGGGAAAAATTATCCTTTTCTTATAGTTTCCTTTTAGATACAGAATCACTTGCTGCACATAGCATTTTGTAAATAAGCAAACACAGGTTATACTTGCTAGGCCAGTGACAGAAATTCAGCTGTGGAATTGTCTATAAGGCATTGCATATCATGTATCAGGTAGTGAGGAGGCAGTAGTCAAGTTGCAGTAAAGATATTAGAGGGCTTAGGGACTGGATATATGGTGCAAAGCATGACAAGGTTTGGAACTGAAGGGATTTCCAAGGCCTTCATAGAGTGTGATATACTTTATGGATAGTCAATATTTTTCTTTTCTTTAAAATGGATAAGGCTGAATGAAAGCTAAAAGGAGAATGCTTGGCAGAGCATCAGATGTTCTCTGATAATGCTATACTTTTGTGCTGAGCCAGGAGCCTGTGCTTTCCTTTATATAAACATTAGATCAAGTTCTCTCAAGTGGCTATCACACATTATCAAATAAAATAGCCGTCTGCTCAAAACAAGAGTCCACCACATCTGTGAACGGTTACCAGGTATTTGAAATTTCATAGTCGAAGGGAAGAATCCATATTGGCACAATATTTTATTTGGCACAGCATTTCATTTTTACACAAACTGATTGGGGCTAGATATTCAATTGGCCAAAACAGAGAGAAGCACAGAGCTTTCACCAAAGCAGATTTTGGGGATAATGTGACCTCCTTGTTGGGTTGCTGGTCAGAAGAAAGTATTTGGAGGGGCAAAAGATCCAAAATTCAAACTAGCACATTGGAGTTGACACGAGACAAAATACACTCGAATTACACTCAAATACACTCGAATTAGGTGTGTGATTCAAGTGTATTTCGTCTCATATGGTGACACCCTCAGATACAATCCTTTGGGGGAGGGGGTATCAGCCTCAGTTCTAGCTCCACTTTCAGAGCCACAGTAGCTGAACACTACTTATTATACTTTAAAAGATAGATAGATATGAGATTCAAATATGAGTATCAGAAGGTGGGATAAAATGTAAATAAATAAATACCATGAACCTTTTCTTAGCTCATTGTACCTTATGGAATACATGTGTGCACCTACTCACACATACACACACATACATCAGGAAATCTTTTATTGTTTGTAATTATAATTCCTTGGCCAACAGGTATTATCCCTAATTCAGTCAAAATATACTCTATTTCATTTGCAACCCTCACAGTTATAAAATCACCCACTCATTTCTGTAAAATTAACAAATCATGGACAATTTTGTTGACAACTGAACCATTTGGGTGAAATTAAACCTCTTAATTGAGGGGGGAAAGAAATTTAAGTTGGGAAAAAAAGAAAGAAAAATAAGCTGACAAATATTTTTCCATTAATTATATCATTACTGTACAGAAAAATCCCTGTAGTTTTGCAGCATAGGAGAAAGAAATAGTTTAATAGTAATCCCTGTAGTTTTGCAGCATAGGAGAAAGAAATAGTTTAATCACATTATAGTTAATTAGAAAAAAAATTATAATGTTACACTAATAATTTTGCATTGAGAAAAAATATTTACAGTACAGTCATTCTGAGAGGTGGATGGGAATCTACTGCTATATAATCCTGAACCAAAACCTAAACTGAAGCTATATTCATTTCAATATAGGAGCTATATCAATCCGTTCTCTACCAGGGAGTTGCACGTTACAGTTAGGATCACAAGGGCTGTCAAGTCTATCAAAATCTTAAGCGCAATCCTATGAATATTTACTATGATGTAAGTTCTATTGGACTCACTGAAATTTACTTATGAGTATTCATGCTTAGGACTGAACTGTCTCTTCCCCAATCTAACTAAAGTTCAGTTGCCAGACCACATCAGGAAGCCCCCAGTAGAAAGTGGTGGGGGGCCTGGCCTGCCAGCATTGTGCCTGTACACTGAGGTCACTTCAAGTAGTGATGTTATTAGATATTCTAGGACTCCCAAAACTCTATGGTAAAGACATAAAGTTTGTGTATATTCTAAAGATCTGGTCTGATCTCAGGCTTCTGGGTGTCATGAGCTAGGACTAGGGATCCCAGGACCCCTAATGGGCTCAGGAGATCCCCCACTCCTACCCTCCATCCCCCACCACCACTCACCTGGCTGGTGGGGGGAAGGTGGGGAAACAGGACTCCCGGACACACTCCAAGGGCCGCACAATGACATCATTCCCAGGAGTGACGTCATTGCGCTACCCTGGGTGCTCCTACGCTTCACAGTGGGCCAATTTCGGCCCCAAATGGGCTGAAGTGGACTTGTTTGAGGCCCAAATCAACCCACAGAGAAGAACATGTGCACCATTGCACCTGCACAATGACAAAGGATTACGCAAGGAACAAAGATAAGGTTAGTGCTAGTACGGTAAGGGGACCTACAACTCTAGTCAGGACTTACCCTGAAGATGTTCACTCAGCAGTATCTAGAACTGGATCTAAAAATCTCACCATCAGCCCCTGAGACAGTTACCAGGCCTGGTAACTGTCTCAGGGGCTGATGGTGAGATTTTTTTCATAGGCTCTAATAGGGTGTCCTCTGGCACTGATGAACCATCCACAGGTGCCTTGGCAGTGGTGGGCTGTTCGTGGTCCCTCTAGTCCACCTCAGAGCCAAGCTACAAGAGATGAATTAGATGAGGAGGAGCACATGAAAGGAGTCGTAACGTTAACCAGGAACCAGAGTTTTAAAAAAGATCGGAAGGCTTTGTTAATTTCCCCTCTAGACAGAGCCAGGGAGATTGCTGTTCAGAGGGTTTGTTCATTTCCTCTTTGCCTCTGGAATGCTCTGTCAGTTTCACCTCCCTTTCTATGAGAAGAAGAGGAAATACAAACCCTCTGAGGAACTATCTCCCTGGCTCTTTAGAGAGAGAAAATTGACAAAACCTCCAGATCTCTTTTAAAGCTCAGCTTCCCAGCTAACATTGTGACTCCCTTCACGTGCTCCTCCTTGTGTAATTTGTCTCTTGTAGCTTAGGTCTCAGTCTCTGACCCTGGCTCCTCAGGCTCCTCATCTGAAGATTCTGAGTTAGAGTCACTGAATGGGTCAGAGGGGGTCATGACAACATCCATGAAGTCAGCACATGACTCAGGGTATGTTCCATTTCCTTCCCCCTGGTTCCTCCCACTGGTGCCTCATCAACGGTGGGCAAAGAATCAGAATGCTGGAAGGGAGACCTGACATCCTAATTAGTAATGCTTATATCCCAGCTTATTGAAATCAACAGGACAAATTGATTATGATTAATTAAATCCCATTGATTTCAATTGTATTTTAACCCAACTAATTTCATTGCATAGGAGTGAAACAATTACACTGGACTCCAGTCTGGAGAAGTATGCAAACAGGCCACAGTCTTGCAAAGAGGAACTGCCTGTCCAAATGCAGCCCCTATTCTTGACTTTGAACAGTCAATGTTTCCTACAAATGTGCAAGTTGTCTTATTTTTGCTATGATTGTGAGGCCTAGAAATTTTAATTGGAGGACAGAAAGTCCACAACTAGGCATGATCAAGTACAGTAGGTGCCACATTGCTTCCCAAGATACATGGTTAGCACTGGGCTAACGGCAATGTGATTTAGTGACCCCCTCCCCTTCCTGGACTTGGTTGAGAAGAAGGGTGCATTTTTCAAGGCATTGTTAAGTGCAAGTCCTAGCACAAGTTAAAGAGAGACTACCAGCACGAGCTGCCCGGGCTACCAGTAAAGGTCTCAGGCAGAATGTTTTTTGCACTGTGTCCTTCTCCCCAGGTTCTTCCTTTACCCCAGCCATGGATGGATACCCTTGGCCTGCTTTCCATAGTCCAGGAGGATGGGGGTATAAAGAAACACATGATACCACATGTGATGAATTTCATCATCCCCTCTGTACTCCATTGGCTTCAGCTTATTGATGTTTTGTATCAGTAGTTACTAGCAGGGAGGAGGAGCCTCAGTTTTGGGTGGCAGCCACCGTAACCCCTCTCAACTCTCCCTCTGGCTTGGGCTTTGTTCCTCAGGCTCTGCTAACCATTCCCAATGAAGATACACCTGCTGAGTTTGTTAATACCTCTTCTGTAAAAAGAAAAGCCAAGTCTTGCTAAGAAATTCTTTCTCCTCTTAACATTTATGCAACATTTCACAGCTGTGGGCTGGTACTAAGAGCTGGATCTAAGTATAACTGCAGGGAAGTCTTCAGTGAAATTCAAAGGATAGTCAGGGGAAATTTATTTGTTCCGTGCTGTGTTTACTATTTGAATCTGAGTCTGAGAGAGAGGGAGAGTGTGGGCATGTGTGCGTGGTACATTAAATGGAAATCCAGCCGATTGTGGAAGCCTCCCTGAAGCTGTATCTTATTAGTAATCTGCAGCATTCAAAGGACACTCTTAATTGAAGCTTGCCTGTTAACTGTTCCAGAGAGCATATTAAACTCTGTTACTTTCCTCTGCTGAATGGTGAATGCCTTTCCTTGCAATTACGTTATTCTGGCAGCTAACACTACCCTTTCAATTTTCTGTCTGGTCCCTCCATTCTATGGGTTGCCCCCGCCCCCACACACACACCATAGACAATGCATTTTTACCAGAAAGACAGGATTTAGTCATGGAGGAAAACAAGAAAAAACAGAGAAATGGGAGAGGGGGATGAGGCAGTTTAAATTGGTCAGGCAAAACAATAGTGAAGCATGGGGGAAAGAGGTTCATGTGTCAATATCAGGTAACTCATGAGAAAGAGTCTAGTACAAGGCAGAATAATAGGAATGTCCCAGAACTCAGCAAATCTTTATGTTCTTAGAAGATTTGCATGCACAATAGCAGAGCTGGGGGCGTGCGGGTATAGACCCTGTCCCCTTGCCTTTGTAACAGAGTTCTCAGTCAGTAAAGCAGGGCAGTTGTGGGCATCCCTTTTCTCCCTGCATTTCCTGTAGGGGGTGATTGAAAGCATACTCCTTCCCAGCCCTTTTGAAGAAACTGCAGCAAGCCACTTGCATCTTCTGGCTGCCAAGGCAGTGTATCTAGCCCTTGAGTACCACCTTTTCACTCCTGGATGCTTCTGTTCAGTATATTCAGGCCCACCTCTTTGAAGCCTCAGCCCTCCCCACCAACAACGAACAACCACCTCTCAGGGCCAGAGAGCCCCCATTCTTGAACAGCCACTATAGAACTCCACACAGAAAAATTCCCTTTCCTTACCCATATTATTTAGATATTTCAACCATGACCAAAACCAAGGCTGGCCAATTTCAGTTGAATTTGAGGAGCAGATGGGCCTACTACTTTCTATTTTCCCCAACACAGGGGCTCTCCCTTCAAGTGCTGTACTGGTTAGTTCAACATAGTTCAACAGTTCCATTCTGCTCCTGCCAAATATTTATATTTTTCTAATGTCACCATGGCTTAGATAGTCCAAGCGAGCTTGATCTCATCAGCTCTCAGAACCTAAGCAGGGTCAACCTTGCTTAGCAATTAGATGGGAATCCTCCAAGGAAGACCAGGTTCACTACACTGAGGCAGTAATGGCAAAACTACCTGTTAGTCTCTTTGCCTTGAAAATACAGCTACAACATGAAGGCATTCTCCACTACCAATAATGTCACTAAAAAAAGGGGGGGGATATAAAGAAGATTTGGGATCCTTTCAACCTGCACAAGATCCTGCCTCTTGAGCCACCAAGATTAGAGATGGGTACAAACAGCAATACGAACTGAAAAAAGCCACAAACAGCCCAATCTGCTGTTCGCGAACAAGCTGTTCCTGAAACCCCATTCTGAATGAACCCAAACAGGTGTTCGTTGCAAGCCTTGTTCGCCATTGTTGTTTGTCAAGCTAGACAATCTGGCACCTGCAATCAATTCCCTTGGCAACAGGAGGCAGGGACTGCCTGAACTCTGTCTGAACTCCTGCTGTTGCCCTGGAAACCCCAATCTAAGCCTAGTTTAGCTTGATAGGCAGGTCTTCCTTTCAAGTGTGGAGCTCCAAATTTGTTACAAGGGAGCAAAGAGCAGGGGGGAGGGGGGCTCCTAGCTCTGGTTTTGCAGACAAGGAGGGAGAGACAGTTGCTGTTGGCATTTTGAAAGAGACACAGGGAGAGTGCATTGGAGCTTGAATTTTCTTTGTGTGTGGTGGGATAGGGATCTACTTCTTCAAGTTTTTGAGCTGCTGCCAGGCTCTGGGCCAAGCTATTATTTATTACTGGGACCTTTCCTGCTGCCTGCTCAGGTAGGGTTTCGGGAGTAGTGCAGTAGGGATCTACCCCTTCAAGTTCCAGGGCTGCTGTCAGGCTCTGGGGCCAAGCTATTATTTATTATTGGTGCATTTCCTGCTGCCTGCTCAGGTAGGGTTTCTGGGAGTGAAGCGGTAGGGATCTTGATGGCTGGAGGAGAGCCTGCTGGCCCCCACGAACAACGAACATGTTCATGAACATGTCATGTTCATCAATGTTCATTGTTCGTGGATGGCAACGAACACCATGTTTGTTTGTTTTTCTGTTCGTACCCATGTCTAACCAAGATCCAAGAGGTGGAAGGGATTTTTTGCCACTTCCTCCTTGCTGCAACCCTGTGTGGCTTTTAATCTAGGAGCGTCAAAAAACTGATTTGTTCCACCCTGTTTCTTGTCTTAGTTCAGGGTATGGGTGTGATAGAAGCCTGCAAAGCCATCATGACTCTGTAGTTTCAGAGCTAGGATTGAACTATGAAGGTGCAACGAGGTCATAGTTTCAAGGTCTTGCATCTACCTAGCATCAGTCTAGCAAAGCACCTTGAGTAAGTTTATGTGCACTGACCTTGAGTGGCTTATTGAGATCAGGCCCGTTGCTACAGTTTTTGTATAAAACAAGGGCCCTCATTCTAGCTTGTGACTTTTGGACCTCTATTGGCCTTTTGGACCTCTATTGCTTTTGGATTCTATATGATTGCTGAAAGGGTTTCTGCTGTCAGGTCCAGTGTATATCTAAACTGTACTGACTCCATTTTCTAATGCTTCTAGTGTTTAAGTGCTTTCTTCCCAGGTGCACCAGTTCCCAGGCAGCATTCCCACCGGAGGAGACTGTTTTGTCTAACACCGTTCCACCAAGCATTGGCCTTGAAGGAGAGCAGCTTCCCAGGACTGAGAGATGTTGTTTTGAGAACTGTGGGGGGAGGCTAATCCAGATGGGTATTGTTACTCTGTACCTTATGCTTTGCCCTTCATTGGTAACAATGATCATGTACCATCCTGAGTCTCCTATTCAGGACAGTGGACTATAATGGACCTTTTCTGCAGTAAAGTTTCCTTTTTCAAACAACGGACTTGTGTTTGCTTCTAAAGGGAATCCTGTGGTGAGAGCCTTATTTAGCCACAGTCTGACATTTTGTTACCAATCATGTCTGAGTCGGGCCCAGCGGAATCCAAGGTTGTCCCGGACAGGGATCCTTTGTTTGATCCGTATGCGTCTCCCGACAATCAACCAGTGCAAGCCCAAGACTCCCAGGAGCTGGGAGCAGCCGGGAACGGGACCGGAGCCTCCACTTCCACCCCGCCTCTCATCGATCTCGGTGCTGAAGGGACAAGGCCGAAGGCGACCGCTCTCCCCGTGATCTCGGTACCCACCCCGTCGGAGTGGGGAGCCAGACCCCGAGAAACGAGAGAGCGCCGGGCCGGTGGACTCCATCCACGAGTTTCGATGGAAGGGCGCCGAAGCCTAGGAACCGTCCCTGAGCTAGATAGCAGCCAACCATGGCGATATTGGAACAGGACGTTCGAGCAGACGGAGGGGGACACGTCCCACCGCGGCGCCCTGAGTTGGGATTATTCCGAACTTGCTCCGTGGAAAGAGCCAACGGAAGTTCCTGAACAAAGTTGGGAGCAGATGCAAGGTCGCACCCATGCTGTAGATACCGGCATCTCGGCAGTGACGGGCCTGGCCAAAGGGATTCTAGCAGCGAGATCGCGAGTCGTTCAAGGAGACCCTCCGCCTTGGGGCCCCTTTTCCCCGGTGAGTGCAACGAATGGAGGTTCCATGAGGGAGCCACCGGGGCCAAGTCGAATACAACAGTTAGAAGCTAAACTGATGGATATGGAAGAAAGTTTGGCTCATGCCATTCATCTAATCTCTGCAATGGGAGCAGGAGAGAGACTGTCCCCTGAAGAGATGGCGGTGCAGATAGCTACCCTCCAAAGTGTCATCTCCTATCCGGTGGAGGGAGTCCAGCAACGGTCGTCACCTACGGGAGAGGGGGACGCCTGCCCTGGCGAATCGGGAGAACAACCCAAGGAATTTCCCAAACAGCACGAAATTCCACCGAGAGGGGATAACCCGGTTGAGCCACCCGGAGAAACTCCCACTGAACCTCCTAACTCGGGAGGGGATTTACCGCCAGACGAGACTCCCGTTGAGCGGCCTACGGAAGGGGAAGAAAAGCCAAGTGAGACACCGGTGATACCCCCTCATACTTCTCCAATAACGGTCCGGCCGGACCAATCGGGAGAACACCCGGCTCCATCCGAGGAGGGAGCCCCTCGTCAACCGCGGGAAACTGTTCCCGTCGGGCAAACTTCAGGGGACGGTCTACCAGCGCCACGAGGCCAGCCTTTGCTTCCCAGAATAACGACGCCTGGAGGGGCAAGCCCGCGCGGCCTTCCACCCATCCGGCCTTCGCCGCTGCGGCCCCTCCCGCCTCGACCGCAGCTCATACCGTTGCAGCAGCCACAGGACCAGCCCGCCTTACCACCCCCGAATCAACCGGGAAGGCCCGCACCACTACGACATCACCAACCCCCTCCTCCGCGGCCGATCCCCACTCAACCACACCAGCCTCCTCCACCTCGACAGCTACCGCCAACGCCTCCCGTGTTACCAGCCAGACCAGGATTGCCGCCACCTGCTCGCCCGCCACTGCAGCCTCCGGCCCAACCGAGACCACCCCCGGCAGCCCAACCACGGCAACCTCTGCCAGCACCGCCGGTGTTGCCGCCGCCAGTACAACCGCCACCGTTGCCCCAACCGGGGCCCCAGTTACCTCCTCCCGCGCCCCAGGCGCAATTAAGACTGCCGATGGACTTCTACCCAGCGCCTGCTCCGAGACAAGAACTCCCGATGGGCTGGGTGAAACTGGAAGCCACTTTCGATGGGGATCCCTCTAAACTAGGATTTTTCCTGGTGCAAGTGGTACAATTTTTCAACCGGTGGGGACACCTCTTCGGCAGCGAGGCCAGTCAAATTGAACATCTCGGATCCCGCTTACAAGGCAAGGCAGCGGACTGGTATGTAGGACTATACAATGTTGGGGCCCCAGAACTCGATACTCTCCAGGGGTTGGTGGATGCTATCCGAGCGCAATATGAAGACCCCTTAGAGGAAACCAGGGCCCGAACAGAATTGCAAGCCATTAAACAAGGCAGCATGTCAGCAAGAGACTATGTCACAAAATTCCGGCAATTGGCCGCCAAGTGCCCTAGGTGTGAGGAGTCCACCAAGATTATTCTGTTCAAGCAAGGACTAAACCCGAGACTTTTGGACAGAGCCCTCATGCAGGACAATCCCCCTACGTTGTTAGGTTGGATCCAACTTGCATGCGAAGTGGAGAATCGCATTTTGGAAGTCCGTTTGGTTGAACAACAACAACAAACGGGACAAAGAAAACCATTGACTTTACAGAAGGGAGGACGGGGAGCTGGCTACGCCACCCGTGGAGCGAGAGATGCTAGATGGCAACAAGGGCTGTGTTTGCAATGCGGACAAGCCGGTCACTTTGCAGCACAATGCCCCTACCGGCCTGTGCAAAGACCTCCGCTTCAACTACGGCGTCCAACCCTTGCTCCGTTTCCTACTCTCCAACGCCCGATTCCCGCGCCACGAGCGAATAGAGGCCGCGGCGCTTCCCAAAGGCCCGCCTCAGAGAGAGGGCTGGAAGCGGAAGAAGTTATGGAATACGACCCCGCTTCCCCAACCGCAGAAGTCAATCCAGAAAGCCCCCAGTCGGGAAACGAGATGGATCTGTCGTAAAAGGGCCCAAACGACAGATCCGCCCCAAGCCAGTCCCTGCACGGAACCGGCCGCCTGGGTCCATCTTATTCATGCCAGTGACTCTAATCAACCCAGAGAGACAAATGCACATTCGGGTGCAAGCCCTTATCGACTCGGGCTGTTCGAGAGACATCATCGCCCCAGCTCTAGTCAATGGACTGGTTTTACCAACTCGGGAATTACAAAATCCAGTAATCTTTGAACAAATGGATGGCACCAATATGAACCCTGTCACAACTGAGACCATCCCAGTGATCACAGGCATGGGACAACATTGGGAAAAGAGGTCTTTTGTCATCAGCTCTACTGCCAAGTACCCGTTAATTCTAGGCAGCAAGTGGCTATGTGATCACAATCCCTACATAGACTGGGCACAAGGATGTATCACCTTCAGTCATGCCAACTGTAAAAATCACCGTTGGAACCAAAACTGGGGCGATGATCCAACTCATAATGAAAAGGCCCTTCTCACTCAAGAAGAAGTCAACCAAATACCCGAACCGTATTGGCCTTTTCTAAATGCTTTTTCTGAGGAGGAAGCTGATACTCTACCCCCGCACCGACGAACGGACTGCGCGGTGGAAATTTTACCCGGAGCCTCACTGCCCAAAGGACGACTCTATCCCATGAGTCTCCATGAACGAGAAGAGCTCCGGAAATTCATCGACACCAACCTCCAACGAGGGTTCATCCGCCCAGCCAATAGTCCCCACGCCGCTCCGGTCCTCTTCGTGAAAAAGAAGGATGGGGGACTCCGACTGTGCACGGATTTCCGAGGCCTGAATGCAGTGTCCACCAACAACGCCTATCCTATACCACTCATCCGAGACCTTCTCAACGTCGTGGCTCAAGGTAAGATCTTTACGAAATTAGATCTAAAAGATGCTTACTTCCACGTTCGTATCAAGGCAGGGGATGAGTGGAAAACCGCGTTTAATACGCCCCTCGGACAATATGAATACCTTGTTATGCCTTTTGGATTGACGGGAGCCCCGTCTGTATTCATGTCCATGATAAACGAAGTTCTACATGAATTTCTGTACAAAGGGGTGGTGGTGTACCTTGATGATGTTTTAATTTATTCAGACACCGAGGAAGAACATATTCAAATGGTACAAAAGGTCCTGGCCACCTTGATGAATAATAAACTGCCCATCAAGTTGTCCAAATGTGAATTCCATAAAACCGAACTCACTTACCTCGGGTATTGCATCTCCCAAGAGGGTTTAAAAATGGATCCAGCCAAAATACAAGCGATCCAAGACTGGCAAACACCCACCACCCGTAAAGAACTGCAATCCTTCCTGGGTTTTGCCAACTTCTATAGAGACTTTATAGCAAATTTTGCCCAAATCACGCTCCCCTTAACAGAATTGCTGAAAACAAAAGATAAAGGGGACCAAGCTAAAAAACCCTCCTCCAAACTACCATGGACCTCCGATTGCCAAACTGCCTTCGAATGCCTAAAAAAGCAATTTAGAACGGAACCCATCCTCTCCCACCCTAATGAACAGTCCCCTTTCATAGTGCAAGTCGACGCCAGCGATACGGCGATAGGGGGAGTTTTACTGCAGAAGGGGGAGGATGGAAAGTTGCGGCCTTGTGCGTTCTTGTCTAGAAAATTTTCGGAGGCGGAAAGGAATTGGAATGTGTGGGAGAAGGAGGCTTTTGCAGTAAAAGCAGCCCTTACTAACTGGAGACATTGGTTGGAGGGGGCGCGATACCCCTTCGAGGTCTGGACAGATCATAAAAATCTGGAGGCCCTCCGAAGCCCACGCAGACTGAATGCCAAGCAATTGCGATGGGCGGAATTCTTTTCCAAATTCAACTTCACTCTGAATTACCTCCCGGGCAAAACTAACTTTTTGGCGGACGCCCTATCGCGCATGCCCCAACACAAAAGCAAACGGGAGGAGACTGTCGACACGGTCTTCTCGCCTACGCAACTTGGGGGCGTGGTGACTACTCGCAGTCGGGCCAAGCAGCCCCTCCCGGCCAACCAGGAGTGGAAATCGAAACTTAAAACTGAAGTGGAAAAGGAGGGGGATAAAGCTCCGCGAAACAAACTGATCCAATCCCCACAAGGGGATTGGCTGGCTGGGAGCAAGTTTTATGTCCCAGACAGCCTCAGGCTGGAGGTCCTGCAGCGCTGTCATGATGCTCCCACTGCTGGTCATTATGGGTATCTGAAAACATTGCATCTAATCCAAAGGCAATTCTGGTGGCCAAGCATGCGCAAAGACATTTCCCAATATGCTAGTTCCTGCCCTGTTTGCCTCAGCGCCAAAACCAGAAAAGGAAAACCTCCGGGTCTCCTGCAACCATTAGAAACACCGAACAGACCTTGGGAAATAATTTCTATGGACTTTATTACTGATCTGCCCATTTCAAAAGGACATAATTGTATTTTAGTCGTGGTAGATCTGTTCTCCAAACAAGCTCATTTTATTCCCTGTACTGCTATACCCACCGCTCGAAAACTAGCCGATTTATTTTTAAAACACATCGTAAAATTACATTCTTTTCCGTCCAAGGTGATTTCGGATCGCGGCGGACAGTTCGTTGCCAACTTCTGGCGGGAGCTTTTGAGAATGTTGAATATTGAGCAAGGCATCAGCTCAAGCCACCACCCACAAACCGACGGACAATCCGAAAAAACAAACCAGATACTAGAACAGTTTCTTCGTTGCTACATTAATTTCCAACAAGATAATTGGGTGGACTTTCTCCCTCTAGCCGAATTCTCATATAACAACAGTGTACACGCTTCAACCGGAGAGGCCCCTTTCAAAATTGTCTATGGAGCTCACTTCAATCCCTTCCCGTTGGACGCTCCCCCTCTCCCTTCCTCTAAATTGCCAGATGTATCTTCGTGGTGGGGGGAGGCGACGCAACAATGGGCTCTTATTAAGAAACACCTTGAAAAAGCCAAACTGGATTACAAAAAATACGCAGACCGCCATCGTGTGGCCGAATGGGATTTACAACCTGGAGATCATGTGTATATTTCCACAAAGAACCTGAGACTAGCTCAGACAAGCCGCAAACTCGCTCTGAAATTCCTGGGACCTTTTCCTGTGCGCAAAATAATAAATAAAGTGACTGTTGCGGTAACTTTGCCCAAAAACTTACGCCATGTTCATGATACGTTCCATGTCAGTCTTTTAAAGAGAGCTCCTACCGATGACAAGTGGCACATCAAAGCTCCACCCATTCCAACTTTAATTGACGACCAAATACACTATGAGGTACAACAAATTTTGGACTCTAAACTCAAGCGAAATCAGCTTTTTTACCTCATAAGATGGAAGGACTTCGATTCTGGGTACGATGAGTGGGTGAATTCTGTACATGTTCATGCTCCTAGACTAACCAAAGCTTTCCATACTCGCTACCCATATAAACCCGGGGGGGGATCTATTTTAAGGGGGGCAGAATGTCAGGTCCAGTATATATCTAAACTGTACTGACTCCATTTTCTAATGCTTCTAGTGTTTAAGTGCTTTCTTCCCAGGTGCACCAGTTCCCAGGCAGCATTCCCACCGGAGGAGACTGTTTTGTCTAACACCGTTCCACCAAGCATTGGCCTTGAAGGAGAGCAGCTTCCCAGGACTGAGAGATGTTGTTTTGAGAACTGTGGGGGGAGGCTAATCCAGATGGGTATTGTTACTCTGTACCTTATGCTTTGCCCTTCATTGGTAACAATGATCATGTACCATCCTGAGTCTCCTATTCAGGACAGTGGACTATAATGGACCTTTTCTGCAGTAAAGTTTCCTTTTTCAAACAACGGACTTGTGTTTGCTTCTAAAGGGAATCCTGTGGTGAGAGCCTTATTTAGCCACAGTCTGACATCTGCTACCTGCCTTTGTGCTTTGGAGCTGCTCACCTGGATTGGTGCCAGCCCAGGATTTGTGTCCCTGGAGTCTGAAACTAGAATTATTCATGGACTCTTTTGACTTATACTGGAAGGTAACGTTGGTCTGGGAGACTGAAAGTCTGTTTATGCATGCTAGGGTAGACCAGCTATTTTTGTTGTTTTCCTCTCTACACAAGTCTGTGCCTGTATTTTTTGCACTTGTGTTAATATACTCTTTGGAGTGTAAATTTGTGTGTTCTTTGTGAATGTGCAAGCTTCCATCTAAATCTAGTACTTTGCCTCATTTTGGTTACAGCTACTCAAATAGTTGTTTAGTGGACCTTAATCTGCAAAATGCTCTATTTTGCAGGGTTGATTTCCTGCTTAAAACCTGGTACAGCTGAGAATATTCCACAACTGAAGATTTCGTCAAGAGAGGCTGGTGATGGCTTATTACCCTGGAAGTGAGGATTCACTCCCAGTTCTGAGTGTTTTGCTCTTGACCTCGCACTTAGAGCAGCTTATAGATACAGCCATCTGTAACCAGGTGGATCTCCCTGGCATTGCCCTTTTGGTGCTCATGAGCAGCTACTGAGAGAAGAGAGGGAGTTCCTCTGTCAGCACCTTCTGTTGGTATTGCAAAGGATCCAACCAACTGTGTTTGGGAGAATCTGCGCTTTCACCTTGGATGGTGATCTTGATATTTCCCTCCTCTCTTAAGAACTGCATAGGGGAATATCCCTTTTCCCTGCTGCTTTACAAAGCTATTAGTGCCCTGTGCTATTAGAAAGCCTTACTCCAGTCTCTCCATCTCATAACTTTTTGTATACATAGCAACAAACAGGCCTGGAAGCAAAGTTCATACAAATTTTAAAACCACCATCTCAGCTATTTCATACACAGCTTGGACATTTGGCAGGGCATTTTCTTAGTTATTTATTTTATGTTTGATCATTAACTACATTCAAATTGATTCAAATTCAGTCCGCAGTTTGTAGATATTTGTATAAATGATGTGAACTTCAAATGGCTTGGAGTAAACACCCCACTAAAGGATCCTAATATGCATTAAGACGGGGATTAACTTGAAAATATCCTTTGTTAGCAATTAATCAATGCTCTAAGTCTGAAATCTGTGTGAAGTTATGCTTTGAAACAAAATATGAATTTATAATACTGCAGTCAGTCTTTGATAATTGCTCTTTAAACAACAACAACAAAGCTGTGCATATGAACTGAGTGATAAAATTCATATTTGGATTTTTTTTTTTTTACAATTTAAAAGTGCAGTTGAATTCTAGAGTAAGTATTCTTATTCTTTTGTCTAATAAACTTATTTTCCTAAATAGATACATTGAATAATGTAGAAATACAAGGTTTTCATAAATACTTTTAAAACTATAGATTCACAGTGGTATACAGGAAGACTAGGGTTGTGCTTTTGTCAGTGGGTGATCCCAACTAGACATGGGCATGAACAGAAAAAAACTCAAAGGTGGTGTTCATTCTTCGTTGCCATCCATGAACAACGAACATTGATGAACATGACCTGTTCATGAACATGTTCATTGTTCGTTGTTCGGTGGGACCAGCAGGCCCTCCTCCAGCCATCAAGATCCCTACCACACCACTCCCAGAAACCCTACCTGAGCAGGCAGCAGGAAATGCACCAATAATAAATAATAGCTTGGCCCTAGAGCCTAGCAGCAGCCCTGGAACCTGAAGGTGTAGATCCCTATCACACCACTCCCAGAAACCTTACCTGAGCAGGTAGCAAGAAAGGTACCAATAATAAATAATAGCTTGGCCCAGAGCCTGGCAGCAGCCCTGGAACTTAAAGAGGTAGATCCCTATCCCACCACACACAAAGAAAATTCAAGCTCCAAAGCACTTTCCCTGTCTCTCTCTCAAAATGCTAACAGCAACTGTTTCTCCCTCGCTGTCTGCAAAACCAGAGCTGGAAACCCCCCTCCCCCCTGCTCTTTGCTTCCTTGTAACAAATTTGGAGCTCTACATTTGAAAAGAAGACCTGCCTATCCAGTTAAATTGGGCTTAGATTGGGGTTTCCAGGGCAACAGCAGGAGTTCAGACAGAGTTCAGGCAGTCCCTGCCTCCTGTTGCCAAAGGAATTGATTGCAGGTGCCAGATTGTCTGGCTTGACGAACAACAATGAATGAGGCTTGCAACAACCACCTGTTCATTCAGAATGGGGCCTCATGAGCAGCTTGTTTGCAAACAGCTGATTGGGCTGTTCGTGGCTTTTTTCGTTTGTATTGCTGTTCATGCCCATCTCTAGTCCCAACTAGTCAGAGGTCACATTGTGAATGTAATGATGAAACAGTGCTGCACACTAGCCAATCAGATCATCAGGCTATATGCCAATGTTACTGAGGTCAAACAAGTTCAGAGTAAGAAATGGATGCAACATAGTATCTACATATGTATTCTACAGAAAGAACAGCTGGAATCTACAAAGACCAAGCTGCCTCCCACCTTACTGCCAACTCAAAGGCGATAGGGATGTATGGAGTGAATGGTGACTGTAGCAATGGGAGTTGTTGGCCATTTACTTTGGTGCAAGTTGTGACCTGATACCTTCAGATCCCCATGGGACTTCTCCTATAAAACTATTTGCGCCTGAGTGCTGATATTTTGATATGATTTGCAAGCTCCCTGAGTGCTATGGTGATATTGTGATATGATTTGTAAGCAAAGCAAGTTCGGTAGCAGAGGAATGACATCTGATCTAGAAGTTACTGTTGCATCATGATCAATTTCAGCCGCACGGTAGTACCTTCTGTTGCACTGATAACACCTGTATTCATGCCATGGATCCATTTGGGCATGCAGGCATTACCAGAGAGGTCTCAGCTCCTACAGTGTAGACCCAGTAGTCGCACTGCACTGAGAACATATGAACTAGCCTTTAGGTATTGTCGTTCAAAAAATCTGCAATTGGATGTTCTGGAATAAGTTGTTTGAAATCTGCAGCCAGGCAGTGAGCAAAATTAACTTATTCCACACAGGCTAATTCTGTATCTGGGAAACACTCCAAGAGTTAAATGGATAACGGTTGTTCTTAAGTATAAGATACCCCCGTCCCTAATTATACTTATATGATATAGCTTGAACCTCCCTTACCTACCATTTAAAGCCTCAATTATAATTACACTATTACTGGCCAAGAAAGTATAGTAGAAGAAAAGCGATATTCCCAAGGTTAGATATAATTGTCTCAATACATTCTTTGTCTCAGCTTAGTGCCATGTAACACCCTGCTTGTTTAAATGGAATCTCATAGAGGCCCTGCATTATTTCTCTATCAGACATTTCTCGAAAAACCACATGATCTGGCAGCTTCAGTGTATATGCCAGGGCTCTGATCTCCACACAGAGGCAGTGAAAGCTCTGTTCTTGTCTTTGAGTAGGGAAATACTTCTTATGTAATCCCCCAGGGTGTGCCCCAATTATTAGGGGATGTACAGTGCAATCCTAAACACAGTTACATCCTTCTAGGTCCATTATAGTCAATGGGTTTAGACTGTAGTAACTGTGTTTAGGATTGCACTGATAGATTAGTAAAATGTTTAATACGAATTCAGAACAATGTATCATGTACCCCAGTATCTGCCTAATGAGTTTGGCTGCAATTTACTGGAATTTGTTCTACGCAGCCATTGTCTTGATTATATACATTTTTTCAGTAACAGAGACTGGGTTAAGACTGGTAGAATGGTTACACAAAATCTCATCGATAATGATAATATTCTCTTACTATCCGATGAACTGTGGGGCAGATGTAACAGTGAATTCACAGTGCCTGTATCTGTCTATATACTGGGTCATTTACATAACCCTAAACCAAGTTACTCCGGTCTATTGAAATCAATGAGCTTAGACTGGAGTAACTAAGTTTAGGATTGTACTGTTTATGGTGCAAATATGTGGCCTAGAGGCATGTGCGCTCCCACAATTGGTTGAGCCTTCCCAAAATCTGAATACTATAACCATATATAAGACAGGAAAGAATAGTCAGGCAGTATATTTAGATCAATTATGAGAATTATTTTAAAGAAAAGAATTCACCAATGTTGATATTGTGGAACAAAGCCTTATGACATAGCACAAAGTATTTCATTCATACAGTTTCAAAACAAAATTAAATGAAACTCAGCGAACCGTCCATTACACATTCTATTGTTCCATGTGCCTATGTAGCTGCCCATTCATGCATATTCTGTGTAGTGACCCCCACTTTATGAAATGAGCTGCCTGACGAGGACAGGAAAGCTCCCCCTCTCCTGTCTTTCGGCAAAAAATTACACAGGTAATAGGGCTGTGTTGTAAGGAAATTGTTCAAGACATGCTTTGATAAAGATATATTGTCGTATAGACTACTATGCACTGTTTGTTACTGCTGTTTATAGTGTTAGGTCAAATTGCTTATGTTTTGTTTCAATATTATTCAGCTCTGTATCAGATTTTAGCTTGTTTTCAAATTGTTCTGCAATCTACACCTTATTGTATTGTTTATTAAAAGCTGTTGCTTGTATTGAATTACACTTCGTAATCTGCCTTGACTCTCGGGGAGAAAGCCAAACTGTAAATTATGTAAATACATAAAAATAAATTAATAAATAAAATGTGCACATGGTTAGTTTTTTAAAATGTTGTGGGGAGCTGAGCAGTGCATTTCCTTTTCTGCTCAGACATCACTGGATCCAACCCGTTCTGTCACAGGCTTGGAAATGCCTCATAGGAAAATGTATTCTGGGGGCTGTTCTGAAAGCTTTGATAAAAGTTTGGCCTGTCTGTAATAGCAACTCTCTCATTGGTCCCTTTCTCAGGTGGAAGTGTTCTGTTAGTTACTATTTTTTAATATGCATTTATGGGATTACAAATAAGATATCTTTTAAAAAAAAGAATATTGATAGCGTTAGCAACTCAGGTTGTATCCACACATCACTGATATTTTGGCACCATTCCATTGTAGCAAATATTCTCAAAAGGTGAAGGATTGGTAAAGCACAACAGTATAGTCATATCCAATGATGTGTAGATGCACTGTCAGAAAATTATGTACTATGTATGTATACAAAACACATATTTATATAATGAGGAACTGTCTTTGGCGCTTGGACATCTTAGGCAGAAGATGTTCCCAGCCCTCTCACTGAAATGTCAAGGACTAAATCTAAGATATTCCACATTTAACATATGAACAGTACCTTTAGCGTTGATGGTTTTTAATACTGTAATAACCAGAAGAACATAGGAAGAGCCCTGCTGGATCAGACCAGCAAGCCATCAATAATGATGACGATGATGACGATGATGACATTTGATTTATATACCAGCCTTCAGGACAACTTAACACCCACTCAGAGCAGTTTACTCCATTTCACAAACAGCCCTGTCAGGACAAATGACCTCTTCTTTGGCCTTTTGTGTAGCAAATAGTTAAGGACATTTTCTCAGTTGACTGGAAGTGCTAGTAGATGTTCCTTCAAGGGCTGTGATGGCTGGTGTCTACTAACTACCTGCTAAGATACACAGAGCAGCAAGGGTGGAGCCTCCGCCCTGCCTATGTGTGTCTGATTGGAAAGCAACAGTTCGGGGCTAGCCTGAAGGATAAACAACAGTGTGATGTTGCCTTACACTTTGATAGCATACAGAAGGAAAACCCAGAGTGCCTTCCTTGCGCTAGAAAGTTTTGTGCCAAGTAAACCAACTGTCTATGCATTTTACTATCTTTTCCAGGGAAAGATTTGACAAGTGCACTTGAGGGAGAGTGTCGCAGAACTGTGTGGAGGCCCTCAAGCTGAGCTTTAGGTGCCCAGCAGGAGTTAGAACAAGCTACAAATATTACACGCCTTTGTGTTTCCCCAGTGATTCTCCAGAGACAGGAAAGATTCATGATTGTTCTCATCTCTCCTGCTGCTTCTCATAGTGGATCACCCTTGAGAACACATGCCATTCAGATTCTACCGCTCTATATAACCTGCCTCCTTAGAAACACTTTTGCTTTTCTTCTGCTGCTTAGAGCCAGTCACTAACTTGCATTTCCATCTCTGTTGTTTTCAAAATATGTTGGAGGAAGAAATATGCAGATCAGTTGGACTAGGAGGCATAACACCTAAAGCCGTACTGAGTTTTCCCAACTTTTGAGGGATTTTTTTTTTGCTCGAAATTAGTAATGTTGATTGGGTTGCAATTTCTTCTGAAAAATGTTATAAATGTGTGTACACATGCCAGGAGAGCACTAAAACATGCAGCGTGTAATCCTGAGCAGAGTTATGGGGGAAATCTGTTTAGGACTGCACTTGCTGTTTCCCACCAGCATTCAAACATGAAGGCAGAATCTTTGGAAGGGGCTGTATTTATTTATATAAATAAATTATATAAATATTTATATTTGTTTTTATAAAAAAACAAATTTGAATCAAGCTAACAAATCCTTTCACACATTGTCTTAGCAGTGATCATAGATATCGGATAATTTCTCTTATTGTAAGCAAATTTTATTCCTGACCTAGATAGTGTAAGCAAGCCTGGTCTTGTCAGATATCAGAAGCTAAGTAGGGTCAGCATTGGTTAGTAATTGGATGGGAGATCTCCAACAAAGACCAGTGTCTCTGTGTAGAGCCAGACAATGGCAAACTACTTCTGTTTGTTTCTTGCCTTTAAAATGCCCGCAGGAGTCTCCAAAAGTGATCTTTGACCTGAAGGCCCTTTCCACCACCAAGGAAATTTTAAGGGGAAGAGGGAAATTTCTCAGTTTTAAATTAACTGTGTTCATGTTCTTGTATGTATAGAGAGGCTTCCAAATGTATTCTGATTGAAGGCTATCTTCCAGTCACAAGACATTATCCTTACTCTCTCCTATACATACACACAAAATCCCTGGGCGCTGTACATCAGATCGAGAGACATTTTTACTAAAAGGATGGACAGGTGTGATTATTTTTTGACCTTCGGCAAAATAGTACCTTCCAAAAAAAAAAACGGTTTTGCATTATAAAGCTGTTAAGTATTAACTTAAATATAGAGAGAAACTTTGTTCCAGAAAGGAAAATGTGTATATAAAGATGAGAAAAATGTATGGACATTGTCTGTTATCAAAGATTCAGGAGCTTACTGATAATTAAAAATGGGCTAGGCCAATACTGCAATTTCTTCAGGCCAGCACTAATATCATATACTAGCAACAAAGCCCGTTGCTGGGGGAAAATACAACGGGCTCTAACAAGGGGATGGCCGGCAGGCAGGCATTCGCTCCTCCTCCATCACTGATTCCAGCTGGTGAAGGATCTAACCTGCCCTTTCTGGGTGAAGTGATTGAGAGAGCAGGAGCTGACCAACTCCAGATCTTCTTGGAAAACTCTAGTGCTCTAGACCCTTTCCAGTCTGGATTCAGACCAGGGCACGAGACAGAGACAGCACTAGCAGCATTAGTGGATGACCTCTGTCTGAATATAGACAAAGGCCATGCCTCCTTATTACTCCTCCTGGATCTTTCTGCAGCCCTTGACACAGTAGACCATGTCATCCTGCTTAGATGTTCGGAAACAGAAGTGGGAATCAAAGGATGTGCCCTGGACTGGTCTAAATCATTTCTCATGGAACGGACTCAAAGGGTTGCCATCGGAGATCAGCTATCTCTAGAATGGGGACTCTCTTGTGGGGTTCCGCAGGGCGCAGTCTTATCTCCCATGATATTCAACCTCTATGTAAAACCTTTAGGAGAACTCATTCACAGCTATGAAGCGGATGTCATCAACATGCAGATGACACCCAACTCTATATCTAGCTATCCAGGTTCCCACAGGATGCGGTTGAAATCTTAGATCGCTGCCTGACAGCTATGGTGAAATGGTTGAAAAATAACAAATTGAAATTGAACCCAGACAAGACTGAAGTGATGCTTATTGGGAAGTCAGAGATCTTGAAAGATATTGTACTACCCACTTTTGATGGAGTTCATCTGACCCTTGCAGACTCAGTTAAGAGCCAAGGGGTTATACTGGATCCAGCGTTATTACTAGTTAAAAACAAGTTAAAAACAAGTTAAGGCAGCTGCAAAGAATGCTTTCTACAATCTCACTATAGCCTGGAAGATGGCCTCTTACCTCAATCTAGCTGACCTTGCAACCTGGATCCATGCTATGGTAACATCAGAACTCGACTATTATACATTATACTATACATTGGTCTTCCATCTAAGTTAACTAAGAGGCTGCAATTGGTGCAAAATGCTGCAGCTCAGTTGTTAGCAGGAGTGCGTGGGAGCATGAACATCACTCCCATCTTACAGTCACTCCATTGGCTACCTATCAGTTACCATGCTCAATTCAAGGTATTGGTTATTATATACAAAGCTCTTCATGGCTTTGGCCCAGCATACCTATGGGACCGCCTCCCTCCCTATGACCCTCCACAGCAGCTCTCTCATCCAAACAAGATTTCTTGCAGGTGCCAGTCTGCACATGGGTGAAAACAACAGCAGCCCATACACAGGTTTTCTCTGTGGTGGCCCCTACCCTGTGGAATGGCCTGCCTGTTTTCTGCAAACAGTAAAAAACTGAATTATTCAAAAAGCCTTTTTACTCCGATAAGAGGGAAGTATTGTAGGGAGGGGGTCTCAGATGCTTCTCTAAAGAGTTAGAGACCATAGACTTCACCACTATGTTCCTGTCATGGGCTGGTCCCACCCAAGCTGGTAGCCCAGGTACTAACACAAAGCCAAGGAGTGTTCAAGAGTCACAAGCCGAGTCCAGTCTGTAGTCAGAGCCCAAGGTAAACACCAGGGGTGTGTCCAAGATCCAAAAAGCCAAGCCAAGCCAAGTCCAGTCTGTAGGTCAGAGCACGAGGGTATCAAGGCAAGAGTGAGATGCAAGGTACCAGGAAGTGGTTGCAGGTAATTGACACATTGCTTCCACACCCAGCAATTCCTCCAAACTGGCTCTTATAGCCAGGTGTGGTTTTCAGCCAGCTGCTGGGGCTTCATCCTGACGTTACTCATCGTCACTCTCCAGCAGCTGGCGTTGGCTCGAGAGGCGAGCACTGCGCCGTCTCTCCTGCAGTTCCAGTCTCTGGCGCTGCCTGCGGCGTTCCTTGGGCATGGGTGAACCTGGTGGGGTGGAGGCTCTTGGCTGCGCTGCACCTGTAGAAGTCCCTGGCTGAGCTTCCCCTGTAGTATTGGAGCTAGAGGGTGCTGGTGTCTCAGCTGCTGGCTGCAAGCTCTGATCAGCCAGCAGCTGTTGCTCCTGATTGCTGGCTTCTGCTGAATCAGGGCTAGGGCTGGCTACACAGGGCTCCTCTTCTCCTGAGGAGTCCTGGCTGGCTACACGAGGCTCCTCTCCTCCAGAGGAGACCTCACTCTCAAACTGGGCCATGACAGTTCCCTTACATGTTATCCATTAAATATGTACTCCTATATACTACTTGTGCTTCATGTTGCCTAATGTCAGTCCTAGAATGAATTATGTTCTATATCAGCAATTCTCAACTCTGTATTTGATCCTTGCTAATGCTATGTCTTTGTAAACTTGTATTTATTTACCCTATGACATCGTTTATGGAAATGTCCTTGACACTGTATGGAAATGCCTGCCCTTGTCCTTGCCACTGATTGTACTAATCTCACACTATGTAATCCGCCTTGAGTCTCAGTGAGAAAGGAGGACTATAAATGATATAAATAAATAAAAAATACATACATAATGTGATCCAGCATAGCCAGATTATGCTCGATCAGCATCAATCTGGATAATTTGCTAGTTCACAAATCCCAGATCGCACACCCTTAATAGTCTTGTTTATATTTCACGGCTGGGACTTTGCTCTTCTCAACCCTTGTCAACCCTCTCACCACCACAGCAACTTTTTCATTTTCCCATCACCTTTGGCACACCTTGAAGCTAGCTGAAGAAGTCACATGTTCTATGGGTGAAGCACAGGGAGGTTTAAGAGAGAGAGAAGGAGAAAACCAGGGAGGAAGACATATGAAAAGTCACAAGGGGGAGAAATGGAAGGAGTGTGCCCCGGATGAAAGGAGGAGAAAGAGAACTTGAACAGGGATAAGGGGCAGCAAGTGTGTTCCAAGAAACACCTTCCCAAGCACCACTGAGATTCCTGACTAATTTGCAAGCTACATGATTTTTTTAAACAATTCATATCTTATGCTCTCCTAAGGAGTCAAGGTAAAAGCAAACTTGCTTAAAGCAGATAAATCATGTAGAATGGCTTGAGTTCTCAAACCATAGAGGTTTCCCTTTCTATATTCTATCACAGTATTTAAGGCTACCAATCAGATTTCCCTGAGCAAGACCATCTGTGTCCCATGTTTGAACAATAAAGGTGTGCAAAGGGAATGATTGTTCAGATTTCTTCTTTTTATATGAAGCTTTGAGTCAGACCATTTGTCCGCCCAGTTCAGTGTTTGCTAATCACCCTGGCATTGGTTATCCAATATTGTGACATCATTTCCAGTTGTACCTATGGTAAAAATAATAGAGATTCAGAGAATTCCTAGAGCACTGTAATATCACTTCCTTGTACAAACAGAAGTGATGCTGCAGCACTACTTCTCACTTTTCATCATTGCTCCTGCATTATTGTTCATGGGAGATTGCCTGCTATGTTGGACAATCTGGTAAGCCTACACTGATGAGTTTTTCACAGTCTCGAGGAAGCCATATTTTATGCACATGTATGTGTACAGGATTGGTGATCTTTATCATCCCAGAGGCAACCAACCAGTAAGCACCATTGGTATATAGTCAGAAGCATCTAGATTACTGGGATAAATGAGAATTGTAGCATTTTTGATCTTCTGATTCCATCTGGTAGATCACAAAAGCTGCAGCTCCCATCAGCCCTGAGAAGAAGTCATGCTAGGGAAGGTTGGGAAGAATCATTTATGGGAAAGCTAGCACCCATTTACAACTACAGTTAAGCTCTCTAGCACTGGTACAAATGGGCAAGTTGCCTTTTCATGCTAGCATGGTCTGGGATTCTTGATGCCAAACCCTTGTATTTGAATATCTTATTGGATCTTTAAATACATTGCCTGCCATTGGTGCAATCCCAGATTTTAGATTTAAATTCAGCCATCTTGTATGAAATGGGAAGAAATGAAAGATGTACAGTTCTCCTTGGAAATTATACTAGTTTTATTTTACAAAACTCTTTTTGTCTTCCTTCAGATTTTATCAGGTATTTTGACTTCCAAATATTCTTCAAATTTCTCTTTAGGAAGAACCTTATGATAAATATCCACATATTAATCTCTTTTGGTGGCCCTTAAAAATCCTCATGTGTCTCACCATTCTTCACACACTTTTAATTTTTCTTTAGTCACAGCTTTGGTGACAAGACATATTTTGTCCTAAGGCTCCTAAAGGCTCCTAAGTAAGCTCAGTAGCTATGGGATAAAGGGCCAAGTCCTCTTGTGGATCGAAAACTGGCTAATTAATAGGAAACAGAGAGTGAGCATAAACGGGCACTTCTCACAGTGGAGGGTGGTGAGCAGTGGGGTGCCACAGGGGTCGGTATTGGGTCCAATGCTTTTTAACTTGTTTATTAATGATTTGGAATTGGGATTAAGCAGTGAAGTGGCTAAATTTGCAGATGACACGAAATTGTTCAGGGTGGTGAAAGCCAGAGAGGATTGTGAGGCACTCCAAAGGGATCTGTCGAGGCTAGAAGAGTGGGCATCCATGTGGCAAATGAGGTTCAATGTAGCCAAGTGCAAAGTAATGCACATTGGAACCAAAAATCCAAAATATAAATACAAGTTGATGGGGTCTGAACTGGCGGAGACTGACCAAGAGAGAGATCTTGGAGTCATGATAGATAACTCACTAAAAACGTCAGCACAGTGTGCGACTGCCATAAAAAAAGCTAATGCTATGCTAGGGGTTATTAGGAAAGGGATTGAAAATAAATCAGCCGGTATCATAATGCCTCTGTATAAATCGATGGTGAGGCCTCATTTGGAGTACTGTGTACAGTTCTGGTCGCCACACCTTAAAAAAGATATCATGGCACTGGAAAAAGTACAGAGAAGGGCAACTAAAATGATTAAAGGGTTGGAACACTTTCCCTATGAGGAAAGATTGAGGCGCTTGGGGCTCTTTAGCCTGGAGAAAAGACGACTGAGGGGAGACATGATAGAGATTTACAAGATAATGCACGGGTTAGAGAAGGTCGAGAAAGATGTGTTTTTCTCCCTTTCTCACAATACAAGAACTCGTGGGCACTCTATGAAATTATTGAGCAGTCGGGTTAGAACAGATAGAAGAAAATACTACTTTACACAAAGGGTGATAAACACATGGAATTCGTTGCCACAGGAGGTGGTGGCAGCTACAAGCATTGCCAGCTTCAAGAGGGGACTGGACAAATATATGGAGCAGAGGTCCATCAGTGGCTATTAGCCACAGGAGATAGATGGTATTCTCTTTGTGGGGAGGTGGTGCTCTGTTGTCTTGGTGCTGGAAGGAAGGCAGTGGGAGGGCATCTGGTGTCCTGGCCTCACTGACAGTCCTTTAGATGGCACTGGATTTCTAGCCACTGTGTGTGACAGAATGTTGGACTGGATGGGCCACTGGCCTGATCCAACATGGCTTTGCTTATGTTCTTATGTTCTTATGTCCTACCTCAAAGTGATTTTTTTCTTCATTCACCAGTAGAACCTAGCCCTTTTCCAGGGTAATTTGCAGTAAGCTAATGGAAAATCATTTATCTTTTTATCAATTAAAGCATTAATAAAAGCTAATCAATTCCCAGTGTTTTTGACCATTTCTCTGGGATATCTAGCCATCCTGTCCATCTGTTTGTCCGTCTGTCCATCCATCTTTATTAACACAGTACTAGACTAGCATAAAATGTAACAGTATTCATAAATTCAGGAGCTCAAAGGTAAAAATTATTATAGTACACTCAGGTTTCTCTTCAGATCGCAAATTATTATAGTACACAAAACTAAGAAATACAATGTCAGCATTTCATCAAGTATTTTTATACCTTCCTTAACTGGTGGTGAATTTTATAAGCTGTCATGAAAAACTTCACACTACATGGTATAACCATTGTTTTTTCATCCATTTACAACATTCTGGTATACACTAATTCTGAATGATCTGGAATATCTGAATCTATTACTCAAAGCTATAATTCCTTATGAGGCAAAGTTGCCACTTCCTTTTACTTATATACATCCTTCTATATGCCCGTGGTGCAGAGTGGTAAGCTGCAGTACTGCAGCCCAAGCTCTGCTCACGACCTGAGTTCAATCTTGGTGGAAGCCGGGTTCAGGTAGCCGGCTCAAGGTTGACTCACCCTTCCATCTTTCCGAGGTCAGTAGAATGAGTACCCAGTTTCCTGGAGGTAAAGTGTAGATGACTGGGGAAGGCAATGGCAAACCACTCCTTAACAAAAAAAGTCTGTCAAGAAAACATCATGATGCGACGTCCTCCCATGGGCCAATAATGACTCGGTGCTTGCACAGGGGACTACCTTTACCTTTAGTTATATGCATTCTAATGACTTCTTAGATAAATGCACTCTCAGCAGATAACACAACTCTGAGGAAAAAGGCATTTTCTTTCTCTTTGTCATCCTTTTTAATGAACGGATGTAATCTATTAATATTTCAGGACACTACATTTACATCTCTTGGTGCTGAGGCAATTTAGCTCTCTGGCAAATGAGGAAAATGAGAACAAACAGATCAATATGTGGAAGCTAAAGCAACGGAATATTTAAAGTAATTGTAGATAAATGCAAGATATCATCATTAAGGATGACAGAAGGAAAGCAGCAGCCGCATCCAACTCCCTATGCACAACTGGATTGTACATTAGGATAATGGTCTCAGCTAGATCGGAAGCTCTGCTGAAGTATATAATACTTACCTGACAGAAGTTGTTTGGGAGAGGGGGATTGAGGGCCAAGCTACACATGACGAATGACACTTGAACGGCAAGTGTATTTCTCCCTGTTCACTTGCCCTCCACTCAATCCACTTGCCGTTCAAGTGTCATTCGTCATGTGTAGCTTGGCCCTGAGTCTGTCCTCTTAGCAGTGCCCACACACCTCTTTGGGAGGCTCTCTGCATTCTCATAAAAATGTATTTCTAATGAATTACTAATTGGACACTTGCTTGCAGCGTTTAGGCAGTGCATGGTTAGTGCTGAGTAGACATTTTCTTTTTCTTGAAAGAATGTCCAGGTGATGCATTTATCTCCAAAAGTCTAGGGCAAGCAATTTTTTCTCTTTAAGAGTTGATTTGAAAAATTAAGACCTTCCCCTCCCCCCATAATTAAAGAGGTTTTAATTAAACATTTATGTTAAAATTGTTGCTTTCTCACTTTTAGGAACAAAATCATTTTAGTACAAATCACAAATTGCATAATTTATAAACCAGTGTGCCAAATTAAAAAAAAATCAGTATAGATTGTGGAAGGTAGAATGTACATACATTGCTTGTTTTAATTTAGATTCTAATACTAAACTCATCTCTATTTATGATGTCAAATAAACTTACCTTATATTTTGAGATCTGTGCAGAGAACCTTTAGCCAAGTATGCCATCTCATATATTTGGTTAAAAAATCCATACCATACTTTAATTGGCCTTCAATAACTAAAACAACACTCTGAAAACATCAACATTTATTCATCACCACATTATAAACTATAAGTAGCATTTTGGTCTGTGGGTATTATTTTCTAGCCCTGAATTCCTACCTAGAGTTTCTCTAAATATATTAAAACCAGCTTTTCTAGAGTTTAAAGTATGGCAACTGCCTGGACATACCTGTGAAAGAGGCACTACTTTTTAAAGGGAACAGCCTTCAATCTCTAAGGGAGATATTAAGGTTTGTTTATTTGTTCCAGGTTCAAAGTGAAGCCCTGTGTTTCCCACACAATGAACAATGTATCTATTAAAACTTATAATTCTAGAACTGATTAAATAAACAGTATTACATTGATACTCAGAACACCAGCATACCCCACAGAAATCATTCCTGTATAAGCAAACATGTAATTCCTATTCTGTTTAAGAATACTTTAAGAAAAAAATGTTAGATTTCCAGGGTTCTTACTCAGAGCTCTACCAATTAAGGGGAAAACAGATTTCACCAAATTCCAGTTCTGACAGTTTCAGGGGCTATAGTGTGTAGATGGATTATATAGATGTTTATTACATAGAGTTAACACATAACTTTACCGAACTTTCTGATTTCAAGCTCTTTAAATGCATGATATCATGCTCCTCTGAAGATACTCTGCTGGACACAATTTTGGCAATGGGATTTTTATTCCTGAGCATTTAATCAACGGTGTGGCATAGTTGTTAGTGTTGAGAGCTAGTTTAGCAGAAGGTCACCCTTTCACAACTCATTCTAACAATAAACAATAGAACTTTTTATTTTGGCTGCCCTGTTCAAGGCTGAAGAAAGGAAGAGTAACTCTTAAAGGAAACCTGAAAAATGTTGTAAGTGAGATGCAGTCAGGTTTTGCAATGCTAATCATCTATTGGTTCCATATATAAACTGTTAGTATACATGATTAATAGAACATTCCATTACACACATCTGTGCCAAGAAAAAAAAGTTCAGGAAGCAGGAGAAAACGAAAATCTAACATCATGAAAAATCAAAAAACATTGAGGCAAAATCAAGAGTTTCTTATTAAAGAAGACTGTAGTAGTAACAATGACTTTTGCTGTGGTGAGTTGCATCAAGGTCAGGAATATTCCATTCTGCTCTCATCTGTTCAGGTTGCTGGGAAGTAAGACTCCTGCTGATTGCACAGAGAGAAGAAATTTTAGCTGGGCCTGCTGTCCTATACTCAGGACCATTTTGTCAAATGGCATCTTTCATCAGATGAGTGCCAGCCATCAGTGGATCATGTGGATCTTGGATCAAGTGGATCTTGGATCATGCTTCCTTCTGCCAGCTCCAGATGGCTCTTGGCAGACCAAGATTTCTTGAAAATTACAGTCTCTGTTTTATCCTCATAACAACCCTGTGGGGTAGGTTAAGATGGGAGAGAGTGACTAGCCCAAGGTCATCCAGCAAGATTCCATGGTACAGTGGGATTCAGACCTTGTGCTCTCAGATCCTAGTCCAATATTAGACCCCATGTCCCAACTACAGTCTTTTGGGAGTCACCTTCTAATTGTTCCTCTGCTTAAAGCGGCATTTACACTTATTTACACAGCCTCTCCCTGCTCTGTAGTGGCTGTGAAAAAGGTTCCCTGAGAAAATGGGAGAGTCATAGCCATTAGAAGTTTTTAGGAAACACATTTTTAGTTGAGAGAGCTTTTAACAGGGATTAAGCTGCAGGCATTACCTTGAGAAGTGTTATGTCAGGTAGAGCACAGAAATTTACCTCAGAGATAAAACAACTAATCAGAGCAGTATTCTGAATTAATCAATAGGAACTTTATTAGGAAAACTTTAGATCTGGTACAGATCCTATCCCCTTGAACTCAGTACTCTCTTTTTAATTTCCTACTGGGAACTCCAGTGCAGTGGGATAGGCAGGAAATTGTATTGTCATAGGATGGAAGGTTCCTGTAGTGTGACGCTAGCAACTACGAAATCCATTGCAGGGGGGATTAATCCAGTTTTACTGTGTTTTAGGCATTTTTAATCTTGTGACTGTAAGTTGCCTTGAACCACAAGGGACAGCTGGAGTATAAATGTTTTAATAAATAACTAAATATGATTGCAGTCATATCGGAAGGGTTGTCACACAGAAGAGAGAAATGACTTGTTCTCTTCTGCTTCATCAGGCAAGAATTGATCTAACGGACTTCTGCTACAAGATGGTAGATTTCAACTGAACGGTAGAAGACATTTTCTAATGGTAGAAGCCGTTCAACAATGGAAACCATTACCTAGAAGAGAAGTGGATGGGCTTTCTTTTGCTGGGCAGACCTCTGTCAGAAATTCTTCAGTTTGTACTGCCTGAGTTTAGCAATGGATTGGATTAGATGATCTATAACAGTAATTTCAACATGACATCCAGCAGCATCACAGTGTCCACGTATGTTTCCTGGCTTGCTTCTTTTCCAAAACACCTCTTCCCCAGCGCTGAGAGCCAATATTAGCTTTCCTTCTCTGGAGTGGGAGGTGCTTCAAAATACCCCAGAAGGCCACCTTTGGGACTGCAAGAAGACTCCATTCTTAAATAGTTAATATCCCCATCATGGGTGGATACTTGTTTTGAAATCTCTCAACATTTTGCATTTGTATCACCATGGCAGCCTTTTTGTAAGGGGCCGCAGCTCACAAGGCAAGAGATGGCCACTATGCTTGCTAAAAATTGTATAAGTGCCCACAGCCACAATAATTTTGGAGGACCCCTGGCCTATAAGGTGCCTTCCAGCTCTATAATGCTATGATTAAATGGATGTGTACGTGCATTTTTTTTAAAAAAAAATAAATGTTCTTTCTGAACAGTGAACATTGCATGTAAATTAGTTGGCTCTGAACCAGGGCTGGATTTAGGGGGGGGCAGGGAGGTTGCTTGCCCCTGGTGCCACCAAAGAGAGGGTGCCAGGTGCGGCTGCTGGCTGGAAGCACGTGGAGCTGGTGGCAGCAGCGCAGGCAGCCACCAGGCACAGTGATGCTCAGCATGGAGGCCGAGCCAGGTGGGAGGTGGCATGGCCCCACAGCACTTCCCAGCCATCCCCACCCCTTAGCTCATGCCCTTTCCCCAACTTGCCCGCCGTATCCCCAGCACAGGGGCTGGCAGAACCAGGCGGGGATCGCCTTATGCGCAAGTGTTGGCCAGGGAGGGGTAGTCCACCTTCTGTCCACAGCCCCATCCCTGCCACACTCATTTTGCCTCCGCCACCCTGAGAACTTTGCTGAGCAGTGGATGAGCTTGCCCCCCTCCCCTCGGCTCACCTAGCCAGCAAAGGAGGGAGTGAGCACCTCGCCGGGCAGTGCCCCAGCCTCCTGCCCAAGTTGGGATTAGCAGCATTCTCTTCCTAGCCAGGCTAGTGGATGGGAGCCCTGCGCGGTCCTGGATACGCGCATGGTAACAGGGTAGCACCTGAATGGAGTTGCCCCAAGTGCTGGCAACCCATGCTATGGCATTGCTCTGAACTAACAAATCAGAAAACCCTGTCCCTGCAAAAGAAAAAAAAAAGTGTATTTACGTTCACAGCTATATGGTCCAGGTGGATAAATGCTAGTTTGGAGTGACTTTTCAACTGTGAAGGTACCCTACATTGCTATAATGCCAGGTAAAGCCAAATAATAGGTACTAGTTGAAAAAACTCTAATGCGTGCTTTATTGTTCACAAAATCCTTTTAGCCTCATATCCAGCAACTGGGGCCTGAGTATGCATTCTAAAGGAAAGTTTTATGTTAAGAGAATGTGATGTTCATGTTGTTAAAGACTACAACACAAGGAAAGTTTGCAAGTTGCCTGGCTGTCAAGCCCATTGTCAGGGTAATAAGATGAGAGAGATCTTAATGAATAACTTTGTCTCCCAACATGATGGGCAGTTGCCTTTTTGAGGTCATTTTACTCCAGGGGTGTTAAAGCTGAGTGTTAAGAGTAAATCAGCCTGTCACGGTAATTGAATTAAGCACCTCTCATCTGGGCTTGCGGTCAGAGAAACACACCACAGTGACAGAACTAAAGATTTACTGAAGCCAACCAGGAAACCTAATGCCTTGATCACACAAGTCTGACAAATCACCTCTCAAGTAATTTGCTGCATTGAAAAGTATCACGGGAACAATTCCTTTGCTGGGGCATTCTTCAGTTCTGGGAGAACTTTATAAAACGAGATTCTGTAGTTAAAACAGGTCATGTGTAGCAGAGCAAATGTAGAATGCCATTTGTTGTTTTTAATGTATTTAATTCTTTTCATTTTTAATGTATTCAATAGTCTCTCTTTTTAACAACTGAGATTGCAATAGAGGTGTGCACAGATAAAATTTACATTTCAGTTTTGAATCTAGAGTTTTTGAACTATTTACCACTATTGGCTTCTTTTGCGGTAGGGCCTTGCCAGTTTGCCTCTAATTCATTTGTTTTTTATTAACATGACTTTTGGATCTGTTCTTTGCAATGAGGCCTTTGAGGCTCTTTGGGACAGCTGTTTTTGCAGTTAAGAGTGCCAAAATCATAGAACACAGCGCCCCTCTAAACAATTGACCCACTAAGTCTGAGCACACGCAACAATGGGCTTCAATGTTTACAGACCTTTAAGAATGCTTGGAAAAGGTGTAAAGGCAAATATTGGCTGCTCTCTCTCTCACACACGCACTGTTCTTTTCAAGGGGGTTGAGAAACAAGGCTCTTTGGGGCAGCTGTTTTTGCAGTTAAGAGTGCCAAAATCACACAGAACACAGCACCCCTCTAAACAATTGACCCACTAAGTCTGAGCACACGCAACAATGGGCTTCAATGTTTACAGACTTTTAAGAATGCTTGGAAAAGGTGTAAAGGCAAATATTGGCTGCTTTCTCTCTCACACACGCACTGTTCTTTTCAAGGGGGTTGAGAAACAAGGCTCTTTGGGGCAGCTGTTTTTGCAGTTAAGAGTGCCAAAATCACACAGAACACAGCACCCCTCTAAACAATTGACCCACTAAGTCTGAGCACACGCAACAATGGGCTTTGATGTTTACAGACCTTTAAGAATGCTTGGAAAAGGTGTAAAGGCAAATATTGGCTGCTCACACACACACACACACACACTGTTCTTTTCAAGGGGGTTGAGAAACAAAGCTCTTCGGGGCAGCTGTTTTGCAGTTAATGGCACCAAATCACACAGAACATAGACCTCTTTCTAAACTATTGATCCATCAAGTTTTTTCCTCAATTACATTACACACTCATAACAACACACCCTGAAGAAGGAAAGTGTCAATGTGTGCACACTATGGTGAGATTCTGGCAAAGTGGTAGTGGGGTGGCGGTAGGCAGTGCCCGAACAGGACAGCACTTCAACCAGCACAGCATAGCAAAATTTTTAAAATCCAGCATTTTGTTCACTTTTTGCTTTTTCTAGGTAATGATAGTGCCAATAGTTTATTATGTTTGCATCCTGCTGTTGCCTGTTGAACAGCAACAGGGAGACAATGCTGTTGCCCAGGTAGCACCGCACAGAAAAAAAAGATGCAATTCCCTCTTCCCTCCAATGGAGTTAAATGAATGCTTTGAAGCCAATAAGCAGGGAAGGGTCAGTGCTCCTTCCCTTGGGAGGACCTGGTTGGCAGGGAAACAATGTCATTCCCCGAGTAGCACTGAAAAGAAAAATATGCTCATGCGCACTGTACACATTCCTCCTTCCTGCCAACAGAGTTAATTAGGTGGTATAATATAATGCAAGGTCTCTGTCTGATTGGTAGACAATACCAATAAGGAAAACAAGATGCTGCCAGCCCAGTTCCTACCTGCTGGCTGCCACTGCTGCACAGTAAGAACCAAATGAAACACACGAACTTTTCAGTGGCAGGATGTCATTATAACGGTTTTGCAGCTTTGGTTCTGAAACCTGCTTTAATTAGATGAAACAGCAATTTCCATGTGCATTTCCAGCTTGTTTGCTTTATTCTGCTCCTGGATCGTAATACTATTTCATATCAGAAACAAACAATACATAGGAATGTACATTGCCTCGAAGCCTATAATTCCAATATGTTCAGACACTGGACAGTTTTTCTTAAAAAGTATTATATATACTGTGTTCCTGTTTTTTTTTTAAAGTTTTTTAATTATTTTTTAATATCTAACATAAAAAAAAACTACAAAAGACTACAAAAGTATAAAGGGGAGGGGGGAAAAAAGGGAAGGGAGGACTGGGAAAAGGGAAAATCAACATACAAACAACAAACACTACACTACATGTCTTGTATTCCCTTCATGCTGCAATTTTTCTTAAAAGTTAACTTTCTAATATGCTATCAGATTGGTAGGTCTTATACAATACAGATTATATTCAGGATCAGGACTTCTTCCCCCCCCCCTTGCGTCTCGGTCTCAATTCTCTTTCCTCCCCCCCACTTTCCCCTTCAGACTTCGAACTTTCTTCTTGCTGAAACTCCTGATGGTTGAACAAAAAGTCTGTCAGCTGCGCGTCCGATGTGATCTTGTAAGTTTGATCTTTATATCTGAACCAGACGCCTTCTGGAAACAGCCATTTATATTTTATATCACATTTCCTCAAGAAAGCCGCAAGTCCTTTATACTTGAATCTTCTTTTACGAGCCAAAAATGGAACATCCTTCAATATTTTAACCTTATTGCCCAAATAATCCAAGTCCACATTATACGAATTGTCTAAGATGGTGTCCCGAGTCTTCTTAGATGAAAAGTCAATAATAATCTCGCGAGGCAGCTGCCGCTTCATTGCATACTTTGAAGATGTCCGCCGGACTTCCAAAATATCGCTTTTTAACTCTTCTTTAGTTGCCTTTGCGAATGGCGCCAAAAGTCCAGACACCAAATCTTTTAAATTTTCACTTTGCTCTTCTTTTACATTTTGAAGACGCAATACCGTTTGGGCACGGTCCACTTGTAATCCTATTATTTGATTCTCCAAAAGCTTCACTTCCTTACTTGTTGCTTTCATGAGTACTGCGTTCTCGTGCGCAGACTGCTCTGCTCCGGTCGCTGTTTCTTTAATGGCTTTCACTTCGCTCTCCACTGAATCAACCTTTTGCCCCATTTCATTCAGTTTCACTACAAAGGGCTGCACAGCATCGAAGACTGCTCGTCTCACCATCTCTTCCAAAGTTTCCCCCTTCCCCTGTAACGTCGCCATCACCGATTTAATCATTGCTGGGCTCTGCTTTCTTGTCACCATTGGGGGGGGGGCGCCAACTAAGTTCCGAAACTCGGTGCAGGGGAAGAAGTCTGCGCCTTTTTAGCTTCAACTCCCACCAATCCTTCGCATACGCTTAAAAATCAGAAGGGATTCGCTTACTTACAGGTCTTCACCTTAAATCTGCTTATTGCCGTTCTCCATGGCCCGGCAGCACACGAGGTGCTGCGCAAGTCTGCCGGCCTCCGTTGGAGCAAGCGGGCAATTTACCCCCTGCATTACTTCCAGGGGGTTCTTCCCGCGGCGCCCCGGATCCAGGCTCCCTCACTGGGAGTCCTGGGGGTTAACCCTCGCGGGTCAACCGCCCGGTCAGGCTGCTCAGACGGTTCCCCCCGGACCTGCGGAGAGGAGCGTCCGACATGGCCGGGAAAACAAAACCGAATCCTGTGTATTATATATACTGTGTTCCTGTTTTTGAATTTTGCTTTTGAATCAGCACGGCTATAAGCAACCTTTTTCTTCTTTCATGATACCTGAATTCAGTTGACGTAAAGGAGGCATGTTACAACTGTAGGATAATGTGAGAGTACAACAGAAGTTAAAATTATGTGCTTTGGCCTCAAAAGACTTTACACCTTGTGTAACATGTTAAATTTATCTCCAGAGCTAGTACACTAACTACCAAGTGACTTCTTCAGCTTATTTTCAATTGATCATACACTTGTTAACCTGTCTTCACCAACATTCACATAATGAGTTATTTTTGTCATCCCATACTTTATAAATCCATTCTGATAATGGCAAAAAGCTCTTTCTCTTTTTTGTCCACTAAGCACAACTTGTCACCTTTGCATTACTAAATCCAAGCTATTTGCAATATTCTGGAAAATATCCAAGCAACACAAATTTGTGGTCTTCTGTTCAATCTTATTTAATACGTATTTCCAAAATAATTTTTATCATCAAACATGTCTGAATGAAAGTGTGAACTACAGCACTGGTCAACATATTGGTGATACTTATTTACAAAACTTCCAGATACATTTATCTCCATAACTCTGAATGACTTGTCCCAGTAGATTCATATAGATGATAAACAGTATTGGAGAGACAATTAAAGCTTCAGGAGTACAATGACGTAACTGTGGAGGTGCAGAACAATACACTCCAGCTCGACTTTCTGGTGTCAGCCAGGTACTATCGGAACCACTGGGCCACAGTAGCCACACAGATAAATGACTCAGAAGGATACCATAGCTGATGGTAAAGAAAATACTTGAATGGTCCAAATGAACTAACAATATCATATTACCTCTGTCATAGTTCTAGTGACGATCATCTACTAGGATGAACAAGGAAGTTTCCATTTGAAAATCAGGGATGAATCTTGATTGAGATGGATCTAGGCCCATCACGACTGCATTGCACTGGACAGCCACTACCCACTTCAGCAGACCGGTTTTTTTAAAAAAAGCACACTCTGTTTTCCTTTCAGATGTCTAGTTTAGGATTGACTAATTAGTACACTACACAGCAATTCAAAACAACAATCCTGTTCAGCTTCTTACACCACAAGTTGGCAAAACCAGGTTTAAATATCAAGACCTGAAAAAACCCCTTTTTTTCTTCCTCTCCGTTTTTAAAAATCTAGCCTGATAATAATAATAACAGTGTGCTTCTATACCACTCTTCTAGACAAATTAATGCCCATTCAGAGCAATGAATAAAGTCAGAGCTGAGAGAAGTGGCTAACTCAAGGCTACCTGCTAAGCTCATGGCAGTAGTGGGATTCAAACTAGCAGATTGCTGTTTCACAACCCAACCACTAAGGATGTGCAAAATGAAACAAATGAGACAGAAATACACCAGGAATATGCCATTTCATTTCATTAAAGCAGCTTCCAGAATGGTGAACCAAACTGAGGAAACCCTCCAACCCAAAAGTTTCTGTGTTTTGTTTCAGTTCTTATCTGCACAGCGGCTGCAGAAGCAATCAGGCAGTGGTGGGCTGGCAGCATCTTCTTTTCCTTAATGGCAAATCTATCAACCAATCAGATTTCAATGGGAAATTAGTGTTATACCAATTAACTCTACTGGCAAGAAGGGGAATGGGTGCAGTGCTCATGAATGCATTTTTTGTTCTCTACTTCCCAGGCAATGGCATCGTCTCCTTGCCAATTGAGACTTAGAGGAGCACTGATGCTCCTTTAAATAACAATAACAATAGCAACAGCAACAGCATTCAATTCATATACCTCCCTTCAGGATGACTTAACACCCACTCAGAGAGTTTTACAAAGTATGTTATTATTATCCCCACAACAAAACACCCTGTGAGGTGGATGGGGCTGAGAGAGCTAGAAGCTGTGACTGACCCAAGCTCACCCAGCTGGCTTCAAGTGGAGGAGTGAGGAATCAAACCTGGTTCTCCAGATTAGAGCCCTGTGCTCTTAACCACTACATTAGTTTAACTCTGATGGAGGGGAGGGAGGAAGATGATTTTTTTTTTGCACTACCTGGGTAACAACAATGTCTCCCTGCAAACGTGTATCCTAGTGAAACCCCAGCTAGTTAAGTTCCCACATATGCATCAACCAATGTTGGTTTCTTTTCAGGTTTCTGAAATGCGCCCCCACCCAACTGCCAAAACACTACTTTAAAAATCCAATTATCCACATAGTCTGCTACTGTGAGCCATTGGCCTACTTGATCTTGCCTGTCCACAAAGCAAATGAAAAGGTTATGGGAAAACAGAGGTCTATTTGAGCAGGGGCTTGATTTCCTGTACCTACCACCTGCACTCAGGCAATGGAGGAAATTGGTGGCAATTAAGGATATTTATTGGCACTATCATCACTTTTATTTATTTATTCGATTTCTAGCCTGCTCTCCCCACAAAATGGGCTCAGAGCATGTTACATCAGAATATAAAATACTTTTAAAATCAGAATAAAACCACATCACCATCACAATAATCAGGGGTTTTTTTCTGGGAAAAGAGGTTGTGAAACTCAGTGGGTTGCCCTCGGAGAAAATGGTTACATGGCTGGTGGCCCCGCCCCCTGATCTCCAGACAGAGGGGAGTTTAGATTGCCCTCCGTGCCGCTTGATCTAAACTCCCCTCTGTCTTGAGATCAGGGGGCGGGGCCACCAGCCATGTGACCATTTTCAAGAGGTGCCGGAACTCTGTTCCACCACGTTCCCACCGAAAAAAAGCCCTGACAATAATATATTACAATAAAATACAGTGCTTGATATAGTGGCCCATGCCATCCAATCCTGCCAATGATGCATAGGGAGGAAAGGGAAGAGGGAGGAACAGCCATCTTGATCACACTATGGTCACTTGGAAAAGGGGAAAAAATAACATAAAATAGGATTTTTTAAAATTAATGCCATCTGTTGGCTGCATTTTTGGACTCAAACAAACAAACAATGGCACACCCAGAACAAATAAATAACAGAATGGATCTCAAACAGGAATTTTCTCAGTGTATACTTCTACCAACCACTATGCTACAGCAGAAGTTCTTGAGAACTTGCACAACAGTTTGTACTATTTTGGTTGGCACTACTAAAAGGTATTAAATGAAGATTTATTCATATTCTTCTCTTAAACCACCCATCCATAGCTAGCGGGGAATACATAATGCAGGACTGCTTTTACTATTATTCAGCTTATGAGAAAAACATGAGACAGATGTTTTGTGTCCCACAGTTTCATAAGGAGTGGCAGGGCCATTGCTAATTTGTATAGCATTAGGAGAGAGGCCTTGGTTCAGTGGTAGAGCATCTGCTTTGCATGCAAAAGTAGAAGGTTCCAGATTCGATTGGCAACATTTCCAGTTTAAAATTATCAAGGTGATGTAAAAGATCTCTTCTTGAGACCTGGAGAGTTGCGGCCAATTTCAATAGACAATATTGAACTTAATGGATCAATAGTCTGATTCAATATAAGGCAGCTTCAGATGTCTATGTAGTTTGTATGCCAAAAATCACAGATTCGGTTTTGGGCTGTAAAGACCATCTGTATGATGAGTGATCCCTCATATCAGAGAAAGACCATCAGCAAGGAATAGTGGTTTGCAGTTAGAACTAGAGATGGGCACGATCTGCATTACGATCGGAAAAATACCACGCTAATGGCAATCGCATGATTGGGACCCGGCGGATCGTGCTCAGCCACAGCCAACGATGCAGCGATCGGGAGGGGGGGGGCTTGATCGGGGCTTGATCGGGGCAATCGTGCTCAGATTGGGAAGCCAGACACTCAGGCCCCAGCAATCTGTTCCCCTGGCAACGGAGCCAGGGGAATGCCTGAGCTGTGTTTGCCCTCCTTCTGTCGCCCTGGAAACCCAAATGGAAGCCCAGCTTTCCTTGATCAGCAGGGCTTCCTTCCAACCACAGAGCAGCAAAGCAGTCACCAGTTGGGAGAAGACAGCCAGGGGAGGGAGGGGGAAGGGGGTGTTCTGTAGCCATGGGCACTCCAATCTCATCCCTGCAAACCCTGATAGGCAGCTCTGATGGCCAAACACAGGCCAGACCCCACCGCCCCCTGAGGGGAGGCGGCTCGTCACTGTCTCCCCATGCGCGCCGGGCCCGGCGGCCGCTGCCAGCATCCACCTTCCCTCATAGCTGGGAATAGCAGTGTGCCCCGCTTTGGCCTCCACGATCCACGATCCATGGCTCGGGAACAGGAGATGATCGGTGTGGATCGTTTATTGGGGATCGTCGCTGGCGCTGATCCACGATCGGCTGGATCGTTAATTTATTTTGGATCATGCCCATCTCTAGTTAGAACTCCTGCTTTGTTTATGTCTGTCTGGCAGGATGTAATGCATGACTGGAAGGATACATTCCACATTTTGAGTCACAGGGTTGGCAGCCTTGTATTAGAAGCTGATTTTCATGTTATAGGTTCATCAGGGGCCAATTTAGTTCCTTGAGTACAATAAATAGCAACAGGGCCACAGATAGCAACTTAGGGTCTGGGACAACACCTAGTCAGGTGACCCTACTCCTACCCCACCACTCCGAATGCTGTCAGTGTATGGAGTATCTACATTGTAAATATATACTTTGGTATGTAATATATGTGATGATCAATTAATTAATAATCATGACTGCCAATTCCATAGATGGCCAAATAAGCTTTATGTTTGAATGTCTTATACCAGTTCACTGGAGGTCAAAGGTGAAAGGTCAAACTGGCACAACTTTGCCAATCTACACCACAAGGCAATATGAACCAATATCCTGGGAGATCTCAGTTTCATGGGGCCCAGGGGCATTTCCCCCCTCTATACTCCTGAATACAGACATACTCACCCCAATCTCTTTATGTCTTAAAAGGTCAATATGAAGACATTGTACTGGCCACTCCCAATTAACCTATCAATTTTTGACTGCCATGTCTTAATTATCTAAGAATCTATACATAAACAGATCGTGTCTCTTCTTCATGTTATACAGACCTCACTCCCATATTCAGTTTTTGCATGGTAAAAATCCATTTCAACATCACATTATCAATTTCAATGTGCTGTTATGGGTTTTACTGTTTGAGAATCTCAAACTCTCCTCCATACAAATTGTGATAAATACTAGCTGTCACCACACGGGGGTTCATTCATACGAAATACTCACCATGTGAAACTGATGAGCTAAAATAAACTCCTTATTATGTTATCAGATCAGAAATAAATGTGAAAATCAAGCTTGGGTAGTATTCAAGAAAATCTTGGGTGGATGTGCTTTACCAGTTGTCCATGCATCTGTAGATAAATCTGGAATCTTGTTCTTAAGAAATACACCTTGAAAGATGTGTGATTTAATATTGAGAATTGATCGGTCTCTTCCATTTTGTTATGGCCGTCAAGTAATACTCCAGTACAGGAAGTGGGGTAAGGAGCTTGTTTTCCAGATTCATCGTTATGGAAAAAAATAAATACATACGCTGTTTCTGATGCAAAACAGCTACCTCCATAATTATCAGTGGAACAGATGGCATGTCAGCATTTCTGTTTATGTCAAGTACATAATCCTTTTTGTTCACCCTTGATATATGTTTGAAATTACCTGCTTTGCCTGTAGCTATTGACTAGTGCATTAATCCAATCAGTTATGACAAGTCATAGTGAAACACAGCACCATTAAGGCTGGCTTTATTGCTTTCCCCCCCAGCAATTACTTGGCTTTCTTTGTGTAACAACAGTGTTTTTGCTGTACTTGCATGTGGTTTGCATTAAACACGATGGACAGGTCAAAGCAAAGCAGTACGTTAGTAGCATTCGTTTGGCTGGTGATCCCACATGTTCCCATGCTTTCCAGTATTCACCAATGCAAGGTGGGTAAGGCAAAAAGATAATGCTGGTTAGATTTGAGTTACAGCAAAAATCATGACTGAAAAACAAATCCTAATTTCCATAACGTTACAATATTTTCAGCAAGCTTAATGCCTATTATTGCAGATAGCTTCATTCAGGGGTCATTTCGTAGAAAAAGAGCTGGAGGAACTCATTAGCAGAACTCATTAGCATGTGCCACACCCCCTGACATCACATATTCTGGCTGTTTTGGACCAAATCCTGGCCATTTGGGGCCAAAATTGGGCCCAAAATGGCAAAAAAGGGCTGAAAATGGCTGAAAAGGGGCCCAAAATGGTCAGAATTGGGCTGCTGCCAAGCAGGAGAATGAGCCACCCCCTGTCAGAGGCCTGATCCAGGCCGTTTCGGCCCCAATCCAGGCTGAAACAGGCCCCAAATGGCTGAGAGCCAGGTGGGTGGGGCTACCTGTCACGTGACCTCTTTGGGGAACTGCCAGAACTGCGTTCCTGCACATTCCCCCTCAAAATGAGCCCTGGCTTCATTCTTTCAGTGGCTGAAAAGTTTGGCATTTATACATTCCACAAAAGCAAGGGTTGAAGAATCTTCTGGAACTCTCCTTCAGCGTGTGATTGTGTTCACATGTTTGAATGTTCATTCATAAAAAGATTTGCCCTGTACATAGAAAATTGCCATGTTGTGGAGATCGGGCTGTTGTTGACAGCATGCTGTTTTTCTACACATGAGGAATATTTTACATAAAGGAGCATTAACAGTGCAATCCTATCAGAGCTACTCCAGTCTAAGACCATCGATTTCATTGGTGTAACTTTACATATGATCACACTGTCAAACATGCAGTTCTGCTACCTCCGTTATGAAACAGCCTGGCTTGCCCACCAAGCAGAACCTCACCAGCATAAACTTGTTTTGTCAAGTATTGTGGAATAAAAATACAATACATTCCAGATTCTGCCAGAATTCTATTCTCTACCATATTCTTCCAGTGCTTTGGAAGGGTTTTCATCTGTTGTATGGGGGACTATGAGGCAAATATCTTTACCCAATGATCCCAAACCTGTGCTGTGCCAATTGTTACATCTGTCCTACAGATTAACCAACTATATCCCAGCTCTTCATAATTTCTAGACCTGGGATCCATTAAGCTGAAAGCATGTGCCATTAAAATCATGTCATATTAGACTCTTGTGAGCGGAGGAGCCATAGTTATGACACCATCAGTTTCAAAGCTAGAATGGTGGGCAGCAGACCAAAAGAGTCAGGCACAGGACAGTAAAAAATGGTCATTCTATAGGGGCTCATCAACCAGCAAGTAGGGAGCTGTGTGACTCATGGACTGGAGACCATGGCTATTCTCACACATCTTTACTGTTGCTCAAAATCATGCAAAACTCACCGAACAACGGCGTCTTCATGGCGCAACATCATGCCATGAAACAGAATCATGACAAGGTGACATCGGAAATCTCGCCATGAAGACACCGTCATTCTGTGAGTTTCGCACAATTTTACACCGGTGTAAAGACATGTGAAAATGTCCCATTATTCCTGGGCCTATTTTATAATGCATATTTTTGCTAATATCTAGCCATGTTCAGAGTCAATAAAGGGATTACAGAGGCAATCTACGTGGAAAGTTTTGAACATTCAAGAAAAGCTATTATAAACTCTTAGTATTATATCAATTCTTCTGAATGAAAAAGCCCCAGATCTTCTGTAAAAACATAAAAGTTTTGTTTAGCACAACTTATGTTTCGATCTTCCTCTTTTTTCACTGACAACGTTAGCAGCAGCTGGAGGAATGCTCTCCACAGTCTGACAAAAGATGCACACAAGAACATCCACAGGAAATAAATGTTACCCTAACACTATGTGTGGGTGTGTTATGTGCTGTCAAGTCACTTATGACTTATGGCAACCCTATGAATTAATGGCCTTCGAAGCATCTTATCATTAACAGACTTGTTCAACTTGCAAACTGAAGGCCATGGCGTCCTTTATTGCATCACTTCATCTCATCCCTATACTAAATTAAAAAAAAAACACACCACCACTTTTAAACATTGGGGGTTATACTTGGCAAAAGAAAGCGTACTTATAAGTGATCCACATTTCTTGGTTCTATAAATACTTCAATTTGAGGGCAAATATTTTCCTATATACATATTTTTATGAAGAGGGAAAACCAAACTCTGGAACTTTTAAAAATATATATAAAGTATCCCCCTTTTCCATACTGATTGATTGTTTAAAAAAAAGCTGCCTTTTAACTTCTTCATATAAGCCTTAAAAGGATTCAACAGATTGTAGAGCTTAGCATATGTGCATCCCAGTTGTCTTTGAAGGGATTCAGACAAATATTTTCTGAGGGAGGACTTAATGGCCGACCATGAATTTGCTTTGAGTCTTCATACAACTCTCATTTTTAGCCTGATGTGAAGTGGTGTGATTAGATTATGCTTTTAAAGAAGAGATGGCTTAGCCAGGGCATTGTGCTGTTTGACTTTCTTTGTAAAATAATGTTTGTGAAGGGTTTTTCAACAGAAGACAGAGCTCAGACCATGTATGCATTGTTAACCAATGTTCTCTAACCACATTCACCATCATAATATAGACCAGCTTTCCATTTAAATTGGCCCAGCAAGTCTGTTTAAAGGTATCATCATTGAAGGAGGTTTATGTGGCACTCATCTTTTAGAAGAGTCTTCTAGATGAGCTGCAAATCTGCATAGATTTTTCAGATTATGTCCAGCCATTTTATTTCAGTGATACTTTAACTCACATTTTCTGAGCTTCTGGTCTTCTTTCTGACGTACTACAGGCAGTTAGTTCACTGGGTTTAATCAAGTTTTTTGAAAGAAGTAAAAGTTTAAGGGTTTTTTTTTCTTTTTGCATTTTATTTGGGCCACAAAAATTTGGGGGGAGGGAGTTGTTACTTATTGTCCCCATACCAAAAATAGACATGACACATATACAGGTTAAACTAAAGTGCATTAACATCTGAACTGTACAATGAATAGCCTCTTTCCAAACTTTTAGCACATTTTGTTTACTAGGCTACTCATAGAGATTGCCACCATTGAGGCAACTTCACTGTGATTCATAACTGTGAATAGCATTGGCGATAAAGCTGCTCCGAGCTTTTTCTTGCTTGCCCCCCACACAATGCTGAGAGATGTTATTCATTCACACTGTCCCCTTATGCTGGCTAGCAGGAAAGTTGTTTTTTTTTAAAAAAAATCTAGTCCTGAGAGAATACCCTTCCCAGTTCCCAGATTCTAGTCAAGCAAGAGTCTGGTTTGGGTTGTGTGAGTCAGCTTGGTTTAGTAGTTGGACCCTGGTTCAACTTCCCAATCTGTCCTGAAGCTCACTGGGTGACGTTGGGCCAGCCACTCTCTTTCAGTCTGACCTAGATCTTAATGTTGTTTTGAGGACACAGTGGGAGAACAAAATCTGCCATCCTTATCTTAAGAGGAAAGGCAGGAGAAAAATATGCTCAATAAATAATTAACCTTAGCCAATCTTGTCAACATCAAACCTGTTTACTGAATAAACTCTCAGTTATGAGCAATGTGAAGCAAATGAAAATGGTCTTCTTTCCAGCTTAAGTGAGTGTTATGTATTGGGTTAAAATAGGGCTTAGCAAAGCCTCTGAAAGTATCGAGTGTTATGCACTGTGTTGAGCTTCAGATTGAGTCAAGGTTCCTAATGTTCTTACTCTCATTGGTTACGTTCTGTAGGCAGCAGCCAATCGGTCCGCTCCAATAAAGACCAATCACTGGCCTGCCAATCTAATACACTGTATATACATGCAAATGATAGGATTGTAGAGTGTGTGTTTCTATTGGTTACTGGTTATTATCAGGGCAGGGGTTGTATGTATATATTGGCCCACATTGAGCTTTTCAGTCAGTCTGTTGTCATCTGTCTGTTCTGGCTTGCAATAAAGCATGTTGTGTTGAACTGAAATCACTCTGGGCTGAAGTTATTATGAGCACTAGGCTCAATATTTAATACTGGCGATGGCGATGGGATGCTAGATGGGTAGGCAGCCCCACAGCACCCAGAGCTGAATCACCTCAGGCAGGTAGGTAGCCCCACAGCCAAGAGCTGAGTCACGCCTGGTGGGTAGGTAGCTCCACGGTGCCAGCTAAGGCACTTACCGGTGAGGAATTATTGCCTCCACTGCTCTTGCACCAGATCGACGGAGGGCCAGTTCGAGCCATTCGACGACGCCACTGAGGATTGGGACTCCTATGTCTCATGTTTCCAGTTCTACCTCACAGCCAACAGAATCACTGGCGCTGCATGGGAAAAAGAGGTTTTCCTTAGTGCCCATGGCTGCCTAACATTTGAAATCGCCCGTGCTCTGATCGCACCAGAAACACTTGAAGTTGTGTCACTCAGCCCAATCCAAGAGAAGCAAAAAGAGCACTTCTCTCCGCAACCTTTAAAGATTGCCAGCCGACACGCCTTTTACAAGCAGGACCAGGGGCTAGGTGAAACAATCGCTACATTTGTCATGGCCTTGAGGAAGCAGGCCCGGCTGTGCAAGTTCCCCGACTTGGAAGACGCCCTGTGTGATTGGCTAGTATGCAGCCTAAGAGATGAGAAGCTACAGCACCACCTCTTCACAAGGAAGAGCCTCGACTTCAAAATTGCATTCAAGGAGGCACTAGCAGCAGAAACAGCAGACCACCAGAGAGATGCGACAATCGCAGAGTCCAGATCCGCCCATGAAGGAGGAGCCAGTCCACCATGAGGACTTCGAGAGTGTCTCTGTGGAAAATATCGTTGTGCACCGATCCCAAGTGGCACAGGCCAAGCTCTCCGAGCAGCAGTTATTTGGCGGAGCCCCATGTGCCAGCTTTGGGAGAGACCACGAGCGCCGAAAGTGCAGATTCCATGACGCTGGGTGTCGAGCATGTGGAAAGATGGGCCACATCACTCGGGGCTGCAGATCTGCCACAAGGGAGGCACTTCATAGCCTTGCCCCACGCCAAAGGCCCTCATTGAGCTTCTCAGTCAGTCTGCTGTCGTCTGTCAGTTCTGGCTTGCAATAAAGCATGTTGTGTTGAACTGAAACCAGTCTGGGCTGAAATCATTATGAGCACTAGGCTCAATATTTAATAGTGAGAACCGAAGAATTTCTGTTCTGTTCCCAAGTCACCAGGTAATCCCATATTGCTGTTAAGAGAGAAGGGAAGAGAGAGTAGGGTTGCCAGTTCTGGGATGAGACATTCCTGGAGATTTGGGGATGGAGCCTGAGGAGGGAAGGGTTTGAGGACGGAAGAGACCTCACTGGGGTGCAATGCCATAGAGTCCATCCTCCAAAACAGCAATTTTCTCCAGGGGAAGTGATTTCTGTAGTCTAGGAACCTGGAGGTCGGCTGTCCTTTGGGACTTCCTCACTGGCAAACGCCTGGAGCAAAGTGGGTGGGTCTGCCAGGAATATGCAACCTTCCCCTTTGATTGGCTAGGCTGCACAGCAGTTGACCAGTTTTCCCGCTTTTTCCACTGTCTCTCTCCTGCAGCCAGTAAGGAGGAACCAGACTTATTATTATTAGATTCTGTTGTTATACTTTTGTATTGCTTATTGGAAGTTGCTTTGAGTGTAAATAGAGGTAGGATAGTTTTTTAAAAAAAAATCTTTAAAGGACTTTATATAAAATATTTCCACCGCAATCATATATGCATACTTACCTGGTAGTGAATCTCATTAGAATGAATGGAACTGACTTATGAATAAACATTGTTAAGATTGGGCTGCTGTTGTGGCCTTAATTATTAGAGGTTAACCCAAAGAACAAAAGCCCCCCATTTCATTTTGGCAGTCCTTAGCTCTTTCATAGAAATAGTTTCCAGTTCTTTAGCCAAGAGGCCTGACAGTTAACAGGGATAAAAGTGGTTTTAATTTGTAATTTAGAAAAGCCCAGAGTAGTGACTTACTAAAGGCAAGTCAATGAGGCCAGAGTTGAGCAGGGATTTGGTTCGGGTCCAGTGTTATTGATCGGAGCATAATGACTTTATACACTAAAGCTTTGTAAAATGTTTTCAAAGCTGGCAAGCAATCCAAGCAGTTTGTATTAACTTTTCTCATATAATGTGTGTGTCAGCAATTATTTGTAAATCCTGTGCTATGATGCAAAAGATAAAACATGTTATTATGCAGTCCTTTTAGCCACTGGTTCACTGGTAGCTTCCTTCCTGCAATACTAGATGGTCATCAACAAATAGTTAAATGAACATGTCTTTCAGATGGATGCAAGCTGGGATGTTCATCATGTCGGGGAGAGCTGACTAAGCGAAAAGCCGCAGTGAAAACTCACCCAAAGGTCAAACCACAACCATTCAAGGCAAATCACTGAAGAAAACAGTAACAGGTGTCTACTTAGGTTAAACTGTATGTGACATTTCCTTAGAATGATATCATGTTGCCAAAATAAAAGTGGATTTTTGTTTGATTGAAATGCTTTAGGGGTGAGTGGATTCCATCTCTTGTTGTGGAATGTCTCCAGTGTAGTATAATAGTTTGAGAGTCTCTTTACATGAGACATCTGACATATGAAGAACACGTATTGGGAGATGAATGGTAGCCGGGAAAGGTAGTTTAAAAAGACAGAGCCTGTGTCAGGCAAAGGCTTTGCTATACACTGGAGCTGTATGAAGGGGCTGTGAAATGCCAGAAGGGAAACTTCAGTCCATTATAACCTCTCCAGGTCCAAGCCCAGCTCTGGAAGGTAGCTCCAGCCAATTTCCATTCTTCACTGTGCTCTGGTTGCAATCACACACAGTTTTAGACTGGAGAGGTAAAATTGACAGAGCTTTTGGAGAGGCAAATTAACAAACCCTCTGAGGAGTGATCTCTGCCAGCTCTGTATTTTTAAACTATGCTACCCGGCTAACATTGCATCTTTCTACACTTGAACACATGCTGAAGTGCCTCATGTAGAGAAACTCAGCGTGTTGGACTAGAATCTCTGAAAGAGAATTTTCATTCTACCACGGGGGTTGCTGGGAAGCAGTGGGGCCAAGTCACACATTCTCATCTTAACATACCTCACAGGGTTGTTGTGTGGAGAAAATGGAGGAGAGGAAAATGCTGCTTTATTTCCCCAAATTCCTAAACTTAATTTCAGAATTGAAAAATGTGTCATTTCATTTTCTCTGATTCACTTACCACCACCCTCTACATTATAAATGCACATGTGCAATACCTTACAAGAAAGCAACCTCCATATCACTGTAACTACATATGCTGTGAACTTTGAAACAAACATAATTGCCTAGGAAACTTATTAGTGGACTCCCTTGATCAAATGTGAGGCAAGCTCCTAATCATCATTGCCAAAGTTTGTGGTGAGCATCTTTGCCTTTGTGCTCTAGCTGCTTATTTCACAGGGCCATTTAAATTTCAGACCATCATGACATAGCTAACCCATGGCAAACCCTGGTGGGGTTCTCGTGGCAAGAGACTAACAGAGGTGGTTTGCCATTGCCTGCTTCTGCAACCCTGGTCTTTATTGGACGTCTCCCATCCAATTACTAACCAAGATTGACCATGCTTAGCTTTGTGATCTGATGTGATCAAGCTTTCCTGGGGAAGCTGGGCCAGGGTAGAATTGGCGTTCAGAACTAGAGATGGGCACGAACAGCAATATGAACTAAAAAAAGCGATGAACAGCACAATCAGCTGTTCGTGAACAAGCCGTTCATGAGGCCCCATTCTAAATGAATAAAGCAGCATTTTCCTCTCTGGTTTTGCAGACAGTGAGGAAGAGACAGTTGCTGTTGGCATTTTGAGAGGGAGAGAGGGAGAGTGCATTGGAGCATGAATTTTCTTTGTGTGTGGTGGGATAGGGATCTATCTCTTCAAGTTCCAGGGCTTCTGCCATCTCTGGGCCAAGCTATTATTTATTATTGGTACGTTTCCTGCTGCCTGCTCAGGTAAGGTTTCTGGGAGTGGTGCAGTATGGATCTACCCCTTCAGGTTCCAGGGCTGCTGCCAGGCTCTGGGGCCAAGCTGTTATTTATTATTGGTACATTTCCTGCTGCCTGCCTCAGGTAGGGTTTCTGGGAGTGGTGTGGTAGGGCGCTTGATGGCTGGAGGAGAGCCTGCTGGTCTCCACGAACAATGAACAATGAACATGTTTGTGAACAGGTCATGTTCGTCAATGTTCATTGTTCATTGTTCGTGGATGGCAATGAACAACAAACACCATGTTTGGGGTTTTTTTTCTGTTCGTGCCCATGTCTATTCAGAACTGCCAACAAAGGCATAATTAAACTGGCATGCTAAAACAACAACAGGGTGTCTGGAAGTTCAGTTCTATGCAGAGTTCCTCCAGTCTAAGCCCATTGACTCCATTGGAATCAACTCTGCATAGGGCTGCACTATAAAATGCATGGAAGAATAAAAATGTCTTCACCTAGTACTTAAAGTAATAAAAACATGGTGCAAGGTGAGCACCACCTTGATTGGTTGTTGTGGGTTTTCCGGGCTGTATTGCCGTGGTCTTGGCATTGTAGTTCCTGACGTTTCGCCAGCAGCTGTGGCTGGCATCTTCAGAGGTGTAGCACCAAAAGACAGAGATCTCTCAGTGTCACTGTGAGTATTCTTTTCCCTTTACTCCAGGCCTAGGGTACAAAACTGCCTTTCCAGACACTATGCAGGAATTATTCTTCTACTAAAAACTTAACCCCGTTCTCTTGGAGGAAGGCAGGTCTCCTTTTACGACCCACTTCCTTTGCCAATCACACACTCCCAATTCTATCTTGTCTGTGTAAAATTAGTGCTGACTTTCCCACTTTAGTTCATTGAAGAAACAATTGGAGGATGAAATTGTAAGTCCACAACTTTTCCTTTTTATTATTATTGTGCTTGGAGTGCTTTTGAGTAAACATTATTATTGGTCACATAGAGAAACTGGCCAGAAGAAGACGGGACTCGAAACGAGCCTATAATAAATGAGCCGGCAGAGCTCGTAGCCAGCAGCTTGAAGTGCCGCTTTCATCTCTACCCTTGGAGAAGAACGAGTGGCTTGCATATACTCTATGACAGCGACTCTGAGCATTCTGGAAAAGAAATAAAAATTTGAGAGGATTTAAACAACAGGACTAACTAAGGATTTATGCACAATATATACAACATTGGGAATGGGACTGAGTGACTTATTGTATGTATGAATTGGAAATCGTTTATGTGAAATAGATGATTGAAATTGACATTCTATGTATGTTTCACAGGGTGTTTCATTGTAACCCTTTTTGATCTCCTTGAGCTTCGGCTTTTCTGTTACTGGTTGTATTAGGAGGTTTCCCTCTTGAGTGTGGATAGACTCTCTTCGGACAATCCTGTCAGCATCAATTTGTTATCTTTTCACTGGCCAATCACAGGGGAGGAGGGGGAGGAGCATGTCAATCATCCTCCCACAAGGCAGTTGTTTTAACCCTTTACCTTCCATTCTCTGCATGCAGCATTTGATAATCCTTGCATTTAAAACCCAATCTGTCATAATGGGCTTTTGTTTAATAGGAGTCTGAATTAAAGATCTTGGGAGACATCAGATTGTTGGTTAATTTCCCCTGTCTGAATAACCAAATTACAAAAAAAAATGTTATTCTAGCGGGGTTTACGAGGTCTAATGTTTAATTAAGTTGCAGCAGAGTGCTGTATTTATGTTTTAATCCTGCTGGAGCGAGGGTTGTCTTTTTACCTCATGGGCATGTACTGTTTAAAATCCCATGTCTTCTAGCTGAGTATTAATATTCACCTCAGTTGTGTGATTTCTTTTCTTCTGAATAAACTTTGTTTTTGTTCATTTTTAAAAAGTAAACCATCTATGTATTGTTAGTTTACCTTAATATCCTTTGGTTATCAATCCAGGTTCATGTGGGTTTAGAGGGGATAGAATCCAGGCCCCTCACATCTTTCCAAATCTCGCTGGAAACCCTGGGACTCAAAGGTAGGTAGGAAATTGTGACAGGGAAAATCCTGTTGGCTAGGTAGGCAGTTATTAGGGGGACCACTATAGTGAGAGACCTCCCTTTCCCTACCTCCAGTTCCCAGCTGCTACCTGGTGCAGCAGCAGTAGAAATTGGGGGTGGGGGGACTGACATTTCAGTGATGCCATGATGTCAGTCCAGCTACCTAAACAGAAGTGATGCCATGCATTACTGCACCACTCTAGTTAGACCTCCAAATTCCTTTGTCTGGCAACTCAAACAGATATATATAGTTACTGTACATCCATCGTCCAAATTGTGCAAAATATAGTTCTGCATTCAATTCCTGACCAGCTTTGCTATTGCATATCTTTCGGTATTCTGAGAAACTGGACTAACTCTGCATCTGTGTAACAGATTTTCATAGATAACTGATTGCAGATCTGCTGCACGCCAGCTGCTTCTCTGCAGTAGTTAAATATGCATTTTTTTCATTCTTAGAAATGCAAATCATTGATATTTGTTGTCTTTCCAGTCAAGGTGGATTTCTTTTTAGTAGCCTCTACAGGTGATGTTAGTTGAAAAGATGTCTCTAGAGTTAGCTGTTTTCTGGTTTTATAGAAATTAAGTGCTTTCTGAAATCCAGGTCATAGATTCAATCTTTTCTATGGAATCACAAGCCTACCTCCCCAAACTGAAAATTCCACAATTTTATCTCAGTTTATTGCTGAGATATTGCCTTTTCAAGCTTTGACCTATAAAGTTAGATGTCAAGCACTCAATTATTTCCTCACATCACAAAGTTCTCTCAGGAATTGATTGAATTCTTCTGGAGTGGGCCTTATTTTATTTTATTTTATTTTGCCGAGATGCACCAAAGTGTCTTATAAGGCTATTTCGGCTGGCACAGCATTAATATTATTGCACACGCTGACTATGAGATATACCTGACTGCAAAAAAGCAAGCAAACAAACAAGTTTCCAAAAATAGCTTTACAAAGAGTTCAAAGCAATCTCAGTATTATTTTATTTCAGCAAGTTTCCAAAAGGAGTGCATTAAGGGGAGAAGTTTATAACATTTAATAGAGATTGGCAATCTTGCTACTAAAGTTTTATACCAGTCAAATGGACACCTGCAGTTGACTTTCTAGATTATACATAGAATTGAGAGGAGTGTGTCTGTAGATGGATCTTTAAGCCTTTTCTTCTTCTGTTTTTTATTCTCCTTCTGTTGCAGGCAAAACCCCAAATGCTTGATACAAATGAGAGTATTAGGAGCCATGAACAACTTGTGGCGTATCTCTTTTTGAGAAGAGGAAGTTAAAACCTCCTGCCTGCCTGTGCTGTCTATGCTGCCTGCGCTCCCTGCCTCTCTCTCTCTCTCTCTCTCTCTCTCTCTCTCTCTCATATTTATAGCATGTATTATCTCCTCAGACTCAAGGCAGCAAATAAATCAGTGGAAGCTGTAACAGTACAAAATTGTTAAAAGAGAACCAATGTAATAGTTAGAGTGTAATGCTAGGATCTGGGGGACCCAGGTTCAAGATTGTACTCTGCCATGGAAGCTTGTTGTGGGACTTTGGGCTAGTCACACTCTCTCAGCCTATCCTACCTCACAGGGTTGTTGTAAGGATAAATTGGAGGACAGGAGAATGATGTAAACTAATTGGAGTTCCCATTTGAGAGAAAGGCAGTGTGTAAATGAAATAAATACATACACAGCAAGCAACAAGGTTTTTTGAAAATCTACAGTTAAGTTTAAAATAGTATCACAATTACATCCAATAAACATTGTTAAAAACACAGTCAAATGTGACACAACAGCTTACCCTCCACCAACTTCCCTCTAGAATAGAACTGTTTACACACCTTTCTGAATATACCAAGTGAAGGTTCTCTCTGCACCCAATCTGGTACACAACTCCTGAGAAATGGACCTATTATTCATTCAATCATACATTTGTTCAGGGTATTTCTACATTGTGTTGGACTACATTGTGGTTGGATGCAAAATCTGTCTGGGATGATTTCACATTTTACTTGGTCCAATGCCTAGATTAGTAAAAGCAATGTTATATGAGCTAATTTGGAATTTATTTACTCCTGCAAAATTTCTAATTGTAAAATGATGAAGGTTTCCAGAACCACCTTTGTTTTTATGTTGGCTTGCCAAGTCACGTGACATTGCAGAAATATCTATGATTATGGATTTGGTTTATGAGAGGGTTGATACTTCAAATGAATAATCATATTTAACTTTTTGGAAATAATCCATTTCAGTATGGATAAATCAGCGTTTAGATTTGTTTCTGGAAGAATTCAGCATCAACTGATGTCATGCATGGTAATGTATTTTGATTTAATTCATAAAAATTAAAATGGGACGGTGATGTACAGGCTTCAGGCCAGTAACATTATCATGTGTATGTTTTTTAAAGAATTTAGTTCAATGAGATATACTCTGAGAGGCCAAGCAACTTTGCATAGGATTACAGCTGTAGTTACTTAATCTCTTTAGGTAATATTTAAATGTGCGATGCAGGATACTTTGATTTGTATGTCAAGGCTAGGCTTACCAACCTTAAGGTGGAGCCTGAAGTTTTCCCAGAGTTACCACTGATCTCCAGAGTCCAGACTTCAGAGATAAGTTCCCCAGGAAGAAACGGCAGCTTTAGAAGGCTGACCCTATGGTATCGTATGTCTACTGAGAGCCAAGCTACAAGTGACGCCTTACACAGATTGGACACTTGTCAGCTTACCTCAAGTTTTGATGGGAAATGTAGGCGTCCTGGTTTTACAGCTTGGCTCTCCGTTACAGCTGCAAGACCAGGATGCCTACATTTCCCATCAAAACTTGAGGGAAGCTGACAAGTGTCCAACCTGTGTCAGGTGTCACTTGTAGCTTGGTTCTCTGCTTCCTCCCTTCCCCAAACTCTGCACTGCCCAGGTACTGGACCCAAATTTCAGGAATGTCTTAAGCCAGATTTAGCAACCCTAGCCAAGGTCCTGCTGAATGCTTGCTTGTTTTGTAAGACTTTAACCAGAAAAGTTTTCAACTGCGTTTGCCATCCAGCAGGAGGTAACTGACAGGAGTCTGGAGATGGTGGTGGGGACATGGGGGTGTCAGACATGGGTTAACCTGTCTAGCATAGAAGGCAGAAGTTACATAGTTGCAGTTTAATGTCTGACAGGAGTTAGCCTGTCAGTTATAGAAGGTAGGGAAGTTACATAGTTACAGTTTAGTTTTCTAGCATTGAAAGGCTGTCAAAGCCAAGAGTTCTGTTCCATAGGAAAAGGGAGGGCCAAGGAGTATATAGTCAGTATTGTTACAGTTAAACAGTCATTCTTGGCAATTGCCTTATGTTAGTTGGTTGTACTGTGATTCCTGAATTTAAAAAAATCCGTTTACTGAATCTGTCTCTGCCTGATCTGATCAGTGCGGATATTTTTGGGAAGATCCATGGAACAGAAACTGACATTTTGCCGAGAATGAGTACGGAACGGAACTCTTGGCTTTGACAGCCTTTCAACGCTAGAAAACTAAACTGTAACTATGTAACTTCCCTACCTTCTATAGCTGACAGGCTAACTCCTGTCAGACATTAAACTGCAACTATGTAACTTCTGCCTTCTATGCCAGACAGGTTAACCCTGCAGAATGCTTGCTTGTTTTGTAAGACTTTAACCAGAAAAGTTTTCAACTGTGTTTGCCAACCAGCAGGAGGAAACTGACAGGAGTCTGGGGACGGTGGTGGGGACATTGGGAGGGGACAGCATTGGGCAATGACATTATGTCACTCCTGGGGAAAACTGGTGGGAAGTGCTGTCACACTTTTCTGGGAATCACTGGCCATTCCTAGAGTGACACCTAGGGGACACCTCTAGAGTGATGTTACCTCTGGGTTTTCCCAACAGCATTTTTTCCCTTCCCATTGGCTGCTAGAGTGCCAGCGGGTAACAGAAGCTGGGGGTAGTAGATCTTGTGCCCAGTGGGCATGTGGCAAGCCTAGTTTCAACTTGCACCCTGATTAGACTTTATATTTGCATATGGCAACTTCTGAAAATTTCTTTAAGCTTTCAGTTTCACATGGTTGTTGTGGATTTTCTGGGCTGTATAGCGGTGGTCTTGGCACTGTATTTCCTGACGTTTTGCCAGCAGCTGTGGCTGGCATCTTCAGAGGTGTAGCACCAAAAGACAGAGATCTCTCAGTGTCACAGTGTGGAAAAGAAGTTGGCAGGTAATTTATATCTACTCAGGAAGGTAGGGTTGGGCTGAGTCATCCTGTAAGAGTTTCCCAGGGTGTGGAATGCTAATGGAGGGAGGCTTCACTGTATCCTGAGGAGGTTCTTTTGCATATGGATTGGTGCTTGATATGCTCATCTTCTCTGCAGGGCTATTGTCGGGTATAGAGTATTTTGTTAGCCTGGTGTTTTTCAGGACTGGAAACCATGCTCTATTCATTCTTAAGGTCTCTTCTTTCCTGTTGAAATTGTGCTTATGCTTATGAATTTCAATGGCTTCCCCAGCACCTTTCAGTTTCACAGTTTGGCCCTTCAGCTTGTAAGCTCTGAAGGCCAAATGGTTATCTAAAATTCTCCTTTCCACACTTCTGTGTTTTTCTGACGTCTTCCTTACATGAACCCAACACATGATTATTTGTAAATATGATTCACTGAGTTCAGTGGATTTTACTCCGAAATAAGCGTGCTTAGAATTGCAACTTTAAGTACTTTTGTGTTCTTGCTAAGAATCTATTATACCATAATTGATATCTCTTGACATTTATCAAGCAAGCCCATGCCAGGTATATGTACTGGTCCATCATGGCTGAATAAGTTTCTCTGTCTCTCTGTTTGCTACCAGCACACAACTGTAAAACCACCAGTATTGTCAGATACTAAACTGGCCACGATACATGGCTAGTTGATGGATTGCATTTGACTAGTTAAGATACAAGCTGTTCAGACTTGTTGTTGCAGACGGTATGATTCATAAAACAGGCAGAAAACATCTGTTTGTCCTTATCTTACCCTTTCATTGAAGAAGTTGGATAGGAATAGCCTGAAAAGGAAGACCAGGCATCATGATCATAGAACTATTTATTTTTATCACGCTGGCGTGGCTTGTAACACACCAAGCTAAAAGCGTTCTACCGGACATTTATTTTGGCCTACCAGGTGTGTGACAACACCTTCATTTTTGCAGTGCCAGGCAGGCACTGCTCATGCTCACCACCATGTTTCACTTGTTATATGCAACAACTGGTGGTGCATCACAGTCTTTTCATGGCTGTAACCCTTCAGCTTTGATAGCTGCATTCCATTCTTGTGACCAAGGTTTAATGGTTCTTTATTAAATCACTCACACTTTGATGACTTTGCTTAACGTCTGTGGGATTTAAAACATCAAATAGAAACATGAGATGGCAATCTTTGATGCAGAGAAAACAACAATAACCGCATGTGCCTTTTCAGTGCCTCTGAGGTAATGTACTACAAATGACCTGGGGAAATTACAGGTGTAATGTGCTACATATGGTCTGAAAAGACTGAGAAGACATTAATTATAAGCGTTGGTGCAGTAAATTAGTTTATATGCTTTGGTAGCTTTCCCCGCAGAAAGAGTAATTGTTCTTTGTATCTATTTTCAAGGGCTGAAGTTTGAAATGTACATGATATTTATACTCTGTGATATGAAGTATTCATTTGAGAGGGGGGAAATCATGCTGATAAGAAATAAGTCAGGTTTCATACCTACTAATACTCTTGAGATATTGCTGTGTGTTGAAATGCTCCTTATAGTTTGTTTAGGAAATATTCAAGATTTCTACTGCCTCGTGTGGCTGGAATAGGTTTGAATCATTACACTTGAAAAGTGACTTCTTTACCAGGACTAAGGAAAGAGTATATTCATTAAAGTTTGCAAATTTAGTATCAGTCTGAGCTAAAGTTCAGTCCAAGGAATTATTGTTAGATAAACCATTGATCAGGCTATTAAAACACATTTTCTGCCATAAAGGGTTTATTACATACACACCTCAGATGGAAATTACTTTTTTTATTTCAAAGAGACTGAATTAGTGATCTGTGCCCTGATCTTTATTAGGTTAAAATCAAAACACCTTTTTAAATGGCTTATTAAATTAAATAAGGAGCTCAGGGCATTTTAAAATGAATTAAATATTAGGAACTATATGGAACTTCTGACATTTAATAATATATATGAACAGAATGGTCTAAAATTAGAGCTGTTAATTCCTTATCACCTAGAAATTGAGTGAAGAAGTTCAATACACACTTGTAGTTGACATTGAACGAGGGTTGTTATATCAGCAAGGAACAAAACAATAGCATGTTTTGTTCCTTGCTGATGGACTTTACATAATCACTATGCTGAAGGAAGGCACCATTTTTACAAACCGGCACCTTGGAGTGCAAACTGTTTACACATCCATAAATGGTTGATCCCTACAGCTTGAAAAGGGACTACTATTGTTGTGCAATTTTTGTGTACAACCTCCTCATAGGGGTTACTTGTTCATACAAAGAATTCCTCAACCGTCATTTATTTTATTTCTTTTTCTACTTTGCCTTTCTTTGCAACGATGACCCAAAGTGACTTACATCATTCAATAGATGAATTTCTAGAATTAATTCTGGAACTGGAAATGTGTAGCAGGCTGACATGATTTCAAAGTACATTTGAATTTCTCTCCCTATGTTATTGTTACATATATGAGAAGTAAAACACTGCAAAAAGTTTGAGGCAATTGCAAGAAAATACTTTTTGGGGGTAGTGTTTTACACTACAAAAAAGTGTTTATGTTAACTCATCATATTATGGTAAATGATCACACAAAAAGAAGCTTGATACAATTCATGTATATAGTCATATCAAAAGTGCTTCTTGGCAGGAGGGCTGCTAGTTTCCCCTGGTGGGGGTGAGGGATCCCCTACTCCCACCTTCCACCCCCCGCCACCTCCCTGCCACCACTCACCTGACCCTTCTAATGGGAAGGTCATAAATCCTAAACAGAAATATCTACTCAGAGCATGGCTGTCACTGCATCCGGGATTTTTTAAAAAAACAAGCATAATGGCTTTATAACATTGTGACATTATAACATTATAACATTGTTCTGCTTGGTTTTTTAAAGAAATCTGTGATACATGAGAGACTTGCTCCAAGTAGATATTTTTCTTCAGGATTTTTGACCCTCCCCCTTGGTCCAATCCGGAGAGCCCCACTTTTGCTGACTCAGAGATGGAAGGCCGAGTCCAGCGCCAGGGATACAAACTGACACAATGCACTAATAATGACATTATGATGTTATAATGTCACAAAGTTTTCTTTTAAAAAAAGGCATGTCTTGGGAAAGGAGGGGAGGAGGAGGGGGAGGGAGGAGTTGAGAGGAGGATGGAGGGACCAATCAGTGAGCAATGGCCTGTGGTGAGGGGAGCATGGAACAGACTGCAGACGGGGGGGGGGGAGGAAAGAAAAATTAGGCACAATTTAAAAAGCCAAATTAAAACCACATCAAGAAAAAGATTGTGGAATAAGCTCAGGCAGAAAATTCTATAGAAACCTTGAAAACACCACATTGAAATTTGAAGGGGGAGTTAAGCATGTGGAATTCAGAAGCAGTACAGGGCCAGAACTGGCAAAAATCATCTGTGTAGAAAAAGCGTATGATTTTATAACCAAGGCACACAATGCCTCAGGACAGATATGGCTGACTGCTGTTGATGGTAAAACGTGCAGCAGAGAAGATAAAATGTTGGCTTTTCATAGTGTTATTCAAGTACTAACTTCCTTTGTGTGTAATGTATATGCAACCAGTGTTGTAGAGAACTTGAATGTAGGATTTTTATTTTACCTTTATCCTCTTACTCCTTGGAGAAGGGGTCATGACTCAGAGGAAGAACCTCTGCTTGGTATGCAGTGTCAGGGCTTGCCACAGCTGCCGCTGGGCGTGGCACTGGGCAGCCTGCCCCTGATGTCACAGGGGGGCCAGGGATTCTGCAGGACCCTGCTCTGTGGAAGGAGGGCCTGGCCCTGCTCACGAGGAGCTGCCTTAGCCAGCTTCTGCGTTGCCTGCTCAGCAATGCTGGGCGGGGCTACCCATCTCCTCCCCCAGAATGCCTGTGGCAGCCCCCCCTGGAGAGGCTTGGCTTCTAGCAACTCCTGAGCCAGGCTGCTGTCTTCTAGCCATGGTGTGGCTCTGGGCTGCAGCAGCGGCGTCCTCTCCCTGCCAGGTAAGGGCTCTGCTTGGGCTGCTGCTGCTGCTGCTGGACCCACCTTCCCCCTGCTGTGGCCCTTTCCCTCCAGCCTGCTTAGCCCCCTCTCTTCCCCCTGGAAGGTGGGGCTGGCTGGTCTCTCCTTGCCCCCTCCACCCCTCTGAGGTCCTGGCCTTTTGCCCCCTCCCCCTGGAGTAGGTAGGTTCTGGCCCTGGTTGCCGGCTTGGGGGGTGGAGTTGCTGCCACCCTTTTGTCCCCTGCTGTTCCCTCTTGTCAAGTCATGCAGAAGGTCCCAGTCATGCAGAAGGTCCCAGGTTCAACCCCCAGCATCTCCTAAACTGAAAGGTCTGGTAGTATATGAAAATCTCTGCCCAGGATCCTGGAGAGCCCAGGCCGGTCTGAGTAGTTAATGCTGACTATGATGGACCAATGGGCAACTTCAGATGTTTCCTCTAGAAATGAAATAGACTGAGTAATCTTGGGCTAGTTACTATCTCTCAGCTTAACCTAACTCAGAGTTGTTATAAGAATGAAACACTTGTGGAGGGGGGGAAGAGGCAGAACCAATTTGGTGTAATGGTTACGAGCAGTGGGACTCTAACCTGGAGAACCAGGTTTGATTCCCCACTCCTCCACTTGTAGCCAGCTGGGTGACCTTGGGTTAGTCACAGCTTCCTGGAGCACTCTTAGCGCCAGCCACCTCACAGGGTGATTGTTGTGGGGATAATAATAACATACTTGTAAACTGCTCTGAGTGGACATTAAGTTGTCCTGAAGGGTGGTATATAAATTGAATGTTACTGTTGTTGTCATTGTTGTTGTTACAACCATGTGTACTACCACAAAACTGTTGGTGGTAGGGTTGAATTAAAATGTCATAAATATATAAACAAAACGGATATGTGAAAGGGAGAGAGTGTAAGGAGAATTTAAAAAACAAGAGATGGTATCACATATTTAAAAACATTCACATCTCCATTTCAGATTTCATCCATTCTTCTAGCTCTTTCCAATTCCAAAGTTTGAAAATTTATTTTATATGCATCAGATAGTCCTCCTTTCCTGTTTGTATTGGGAAATTTGTATTAATGTAATGTAGACTTATTGGCATTTTCATGCTTTAAATATGACTTGCAGAGGAAATTAGCCACAGCTGTCTTTCCAAGTTTTGTAGATGTGTCAGGGTAATGACATCTGTCAAATATTTGACTGCCTGCTCCTTGAAATTCAGATTGCATGCTGGTAGAGATACATATATATATATATACATACATTGTCAAGATGACAGGTGGACTGATGTCCTTTTTATGATCACTTAAATAAACATTAGCCATTCTTAAATGTAAAATAAAAACAAGATTGCTGACAAGACAGTCTATTTAGCCTTGTCACCTAGAGCTTACTGACATGCAGAGAGAATGATCAGTATGCCAATGCAGCGTGCAAAAAGTTTATGAGTTAGGACCCTTAAGACTTGGGGTTAATCACTTTAATTCCACTCTTCCTCCAAGGAGCTCAGGGCAGCTCACATGGCTCTTCCCCCTACCATTTTATTCTCACAATGGCCTGTGAAGTAGACTATGCTGAGAGAGGATGACTCTGATGAGGTCTTCCAGTGAGCTTCAGGGCTGGGTGGTGGCTTTGAATCATGGTCTCCCCAGCTCTAGTTCTGCATTATAGCCACTATACCACACTGGTTCTCTGTATCTGCATTTCAGTGGAAAATGGGCACCTAATTAAATGTTATGCAGCGTAGGTGGCATGAGATAGCTCTTATCAGATCTTGGAAGCTAAGCAAGGAAGACTCTGCAGAAGTGAAACCACCTCTGCTTGTCACTTGCCTTGATGATGTCACTATGAGTTGGTTGTAACTTGATAGCACATACCTACTTAGTTAAGTGTTTATTCAACCCCAAAATGAAGCATTGTCCAGGATAACTGGAATAGTTTGAGAGTCCTGCTATACATTTCATTGTTCTTTGCCATGTTGGTGCTCTGATTGGTGACACTTCCACTTTGCATAGCTTGGCCTCCCAAACCAAGAGATAGAACTGCTTCCATGACAACCTGCTGCAGCCCTTTTCCCACGCAGTAAGTTCCCTGGCCAGTTTCTCAAGCCCACTTGCCAAAACTGCTTACCACATAGCCCTCCCCATGCCCACTCTATCTTCACAACAACAACTCTGTGAGATAGGTTAGACCGATAAATTGTGAGAGGCTCAAGATCACATGACAAGCTTTGATGGCACAGTGGGAATTCAAATTAGTTGTTCCAGTCCAATATTCTAACTAATATGTCATTGTGGTAACTTCAGCCCTTGAGGTTGCTTTATGTTATACACCCATGGTGGTGCTCTTGTAAGAAGATAAGAAGTCTTGAGAAGACATTGTCTGCCTTTGAGCATGTACAGAGTGAAATTCTGAAAATTTGTAGAATCTCCCCTCCTGCCCTTCTTAATCAAATTTCTCTTGATCAAAAAAGGAATGGATTAAAAACTGAATCCAAATTCCTAAAATGAAGAAAATAAAACAGATGGTTAGATTTCACATGGGATTTGAGTAAAGAGGAATTAAAAGCATTTCCCTTTACCATGCTAGCAGATAACTGATTGAAAAATGAAGACACGCAAGTACCTACAGATGCCATGTTTCTTTTCCGCCTGTATTTAGATCAGCTGCCCTTGCCTTCACTACACATAGAACAGCCATACCGACCAGTAGTTCAAATAGCTGGTGTTCTCTTTTGCTTCTTTCCTCAATCATGATGCCAACTCTTAATCTTTTTACTTTCTTTTAAGCACAGCTTTAGTGTTTATTTGTTTAAATGCTCTTTTTTTCCCCCAGTGAGCTCTACTAAAGAAAACGGCACTTACTGCTGAGTGGACCTCCTTACAGCAGGTGACATCTGGATCCTGCATACTGCATCACACATGTGAGCAGCTGACACTTGTTCCTAGACCTCTTCTGCAATGTAGAGCTAAGCTACAAGTAACGCCTGACACAGGTTGGATACTTGTCAGCTTCCCTCAAGTTTTCATGGGAAATGTAGGCATCCTGGTCTTGCAGCTGTAATGGAGAGCCAAGTTGTAAAACCAGGACGCCTACATTTCCCATCAAAACTTGAGGGAAGCTGTCAAGCGTCCAACCTGTGTCAGGCGTGACTTGTAGCTTGGCTCATAGGTACCAGTACTCAGGCCCAATTTAAACAACATCAGGGCTTGTTGGAGTCTTGTATCCTGGATAGTATATCACCTGGATTTCATCTTTCTGCTTATTTGTTCATGAGGAAATTACAGAACTAAATTAGATGTAATAGGATATTTTTATTCTTATACAAGTTGCTTTGTATGGCTTGTTTGAACTGTATTTGGGATGTAATAAATCCAGTCAGACTGTCCTTTTTTCACAGGAGTTGCGTAGGAGTGTTGTCATCAGTTTCATTTAAATGTTACATCTTTGACATTTGTCTGTTTGGCAAAAATATATAACCAATTAGGGAAATAATATGCATAATAACTGATTGAAAACCAAGTGTCAATAAATGTCTCTCTCTCACTCTCTCTTACAAAACAAGAACTTTGTTTTGGAACTAAGTACATATACTTTTCTGTCAACACAGATGGGGAATTCATAAAAATAACTTTAGCTTTAGTTCTGGAGATCAGATAACAAGAACAGAAATGTTCTGAAGTACAAAACCCATGCAAAATATTGTGTTCAACTACCTTCTTCCCTGGGAAGTTAGGGCACTGGAGGCTTACAACATTTTGTAGTATCTGTTTAGTTATAAATATACAGCTTAAGCACAGAGGAGCAGGTGAGCCCTGAGGAAGACTATGTTAGTCTTCAAACCAAGGTTAATCCGCCCGCCCCCACCAAGCAAGAAGAATTCATGAGAAGCCTGTCAGTTGCCTCATGCCAGTCATCAGCTCTACTCACACATCTATTTCCTCGGCAGGCTACATTTGAGCTTCCACATTGTTTCTTTCACTTGCTACACAACGTGGTGGGTGTTGCTCACTAAAGACCACCTTTAGCTATTCTCAACAGAAGACTGGAAAGAATATTTTTTTTCCCATTTGACAAGCTACAATAACTTCTAGCTGCTAGGGAATCTGGAGTGTGTGTGTGTATGGGATGGGGATCAACAATGTAATGTCACTTCCCAGAGTAAACAGAGGCCGTTTCCACATGCTGTTAAAGAGATGGTCTACTTACTGAAGGCTGGTGTTTTTTTCCCACAGATTCCAGATGCCTCCGATTTCAAAGCAGAAGCAGGCCGTTTGTCTTCCGTCTGATCAGCGTCCTTGACCCGGCACAGGAAAGAGCGGGAAATCCCGGTCTCAGAAAAGCCGCTGATTAGACGCAAGACAAACGGCCTGCTTCCGCTTTGAAATCGGAGGCATCTGGAAGCTGTGAAAAAAAACACCAGCCTTCAGTAAGTAGATCGTCTCTTTAACAGCATGTGGAAACGGCCAGAAAGTGACATCATGCCTCTCTAGGAATTATTGGAGAGACTATGATAAAACCCTATAGCTTCCAGAGATTTCTAGACAGGGCTGAAACTGCAGCTAGGAATTGATTGGTTAGATTTGAGGGAGAGAGGTGCAAAACTGACCTTTGAAATTTTGCTGATTGCATTTAAACCCTTTTTGATGCCGTCAAAATCATTCTGTGCAGAAACCTTTCCATTCCCTTTGAAATTTCTTCCTGCAGAGATTCCCCCCTCCAGAGAAATAGTTCCATGACCTCTGGAATTGTTTTGTATTTTTCTTGCATCAAAATCAGCAACTATATTTTTAAAATGTTAGAAGCAAAAATCGACAACTGTTTACAAGTTTCTCCCAGCAACTAGTTTTACTTGAGATTCACTTTTTTGACTAGAAAATGTCTCATACCTACCAGCTTCCTTCCTTCCTTGCAAAACATCTCCTGGACAGTGGTTGTTGTGGGTTTTCCGGGCTGTATTGCCGTGGTCTTGGCATTGTAGTTCCTGACGTTTCGCCAGCAGCTGTGGCTGGCATCTTCAGAGGTGTAGCACCAAAAGACAGAGGTGTAGCACCAAAGACATCTCTGTCTTTTGGTGCTACACCTCTGAAGATGCCAGCCACAGCTGCTGGCGAAACGTCAGGAACTACAATGCCAAGACCACGGCAATACAGCCCGGAAAACCCACAACAACCATTGTTCTCCGGCCGTGAAAGCCTTCGACAATACATCTCCTGGACAATTCAGCACTGCAATAGAAAACTCCTTTCAGTGGCATAAGGAAACCAACCCAGATATCTGCAGGCATTGACCTTTGTTTCAAATGAATAAAATCCCTATGTTGCTCACTGCTGGAGATAATTGTGCTAGATATTAAGCAGTGTCTCTCACTCCCTAGACACTGCTTAGCCATGGGGAGCAAGATCATCATAGGGAGCATTTCCCCCTTTCCCCTTAGCTATATGTGCATTTGTGTCAGGTGCACTGCAATGAATCCCACTGGTGCCAAAAATGTAAGCAGATGCTGATTTGGAATTTAAAAATGACCTTTGAAACATCCTTTTCAGTGGCCCCAGATCAAGAGGCAGAGCCTAGTAGGTCACAGGTCAAACAGGGCAGAACTGTAAGGTGCCCAGTGATGGCAGAAATTGGAAGCGGGTGTCAGTGTGGTATATTGGTTACAATGTTGGACTAGAATCTGGAAGATGCAGGTTTGAATCCCCACTCTGTCACGGAAGCTTTCTGGATGACCTTGGACCACTCATACATTTTCAGCCTGACCTACCTCACAGAGTTGTTGTGAGGAGAGTAGAACAATAGGGCTGTGCACCAAGAAAGTTTCTATTTCAGTTTCAGGGGGTTCCATAGTTATTCCGTTCCATCACTACTTTGTTCCAGATTTACTACTGCCATGTTCACATTCATTCGTTTGGGTTTTTTGGTCTGTTACGCAATTTGCCATACATACCATATATGCTGTTCTTTTTGGGGAGGGGTTGGAAGAACAAGACTCTGGAGCAGCTGTTTTTCGCTTAACCAAAACAGCATCAAACATTAGTATCACCCCCAGTCTAAATCATTTATCCACTGAGTTTTTCCTCAAGTATCTTAACAGACACATACAACAATGAGCCTGCAGAAGGTGAGAGCCAACTAGGGGTGTGCACTTCGGGAATCTGATTTGGGTAAAATGCCCGAATTGGACCTGATTCGGAAAGCTCCGGGATTTCCAAAACGAGGCCAGCATGCTGGCCCTGATTTGGAAGTCCCGAAGCCAAGCTTCCCGAAGCATTCGAAAAGCTTCGGAAAGCTTCGGGTCAAGGAGTTTAAATGCCCATTTACCCGCCACTGTGCAGTGGCAGTGGCAGGGAAAGGGGCATTGAAACCCCTGAATCAGCTGCTCATCAGGGGCTTCCCCAATAAGCAGCTGAGTGCCGGCGCCGCTGTTGGGGCCAGGGACCTCCCTGTCCACATCCACAGCAGCTGAATGGGGTGGCGGGGAAGCAGACATATGCCTGAGATTCCCTCCAGCTGGGCGCTCCCTTCAGCCACCACGGATGGGACCAGGGAACCCTCCGGCTCTGTCCACAACAGTTGAATTGGGTGGCAGGGAAGCAGGCATATGCCTGTCAGTCCCCGCTGGCCAGGTGCTTCCTTCAGCTAACGTGGATGGGACCGGGGAACTCTCCAGCCCCATCCACGGCAGCTGAATGGGGCGGCGGGGAAACAGGCATATGCCTGCGAGTCCCCGCCAGCTGGGCGCTCCCTTCAGCCACCACGGATGGGACCGGGGAACCCTCCGGCTCTGTCCACAACAGTTGAATTGGGCAGCAGGGAAGCAGGCATATGCCTGTCAGTCCCCGCCGGCCGGGTGCTTTCTTCAGCTGCTGCAGACCGGATAGGGAAACTCTCCAGCCCCGTCCATGGCAGCTGAATGGGGTGGCAGGGAAGCACGTATAAGCTTGCACCTCCCCTCCAGGTGCGGGAGAAACAGCCCAGCGCACTCGCACTCCCGGTGAGAAGGGGGGGGATTTTTCCTCCCTTTCACAGCGGGAAAGTCTGTGCTGCCAGGCTGCTTCTCCACAATGTCAAAGAGACAGGGAGATTTTCTCTGTCTCTTTGACACCAGGGAGAGACAGCCCAGTGCGCTCACCCTCCCGGTGAGAGGGGAGGGGATTTCTCCTCCCTTTCACATCGGGAAAGTCTGCGCTGCAAGGCTGCTTCTCCCCAATGTCAAAGAGAAAGGGAGATTTCCTCTGTCTCTTTGACACACAGCCCAGCATGCTCACCCTCCCAGTGAGAGAGGGGGGAATTTCTCCTCCCGTTTGCACCAGGAAGGTCTGTGCTGCTAGGTTGCTTCTTCCCAATGTCAAAGAGACAGCGAGATTTTCTCTGTCTCTTTGACACCGGGGAGAGACAACCCAGTGCACTGGTTCTCCTGGTGAGGGGTAAAAATTTTTCCCTCACTCTCAGCACAGGGAAAGTCACCACCAGGCTTCTTCTCCCTGGTGTCAGAGGGAGCAGCCCTGCATCACCAGCCCTTTAAACTATCAGCTGGCAGGCGGCAGGGGGGAATCCCCCTGATAGTTTAAAGGGATCTTTAAAGGGCCAGGTAAGTGAGCTGGAGGGGAGCGGGGTGAAGTGGGGGGGGGGGTGGGAGTGGGGGGTGCTGGGAGAAAACGCAGCCCCCTGAATCACTTTGGAATGCTCCCAATCTTTCCGGAGCATTCTGAAGCAATTCAAATACCTGAATCCAAAGCGGCTTGCTTCTTCGGGTTTGGGGTATTTCCAAATGTTTTTCCTGCTTCGGGTAAACCTGAAGCAGGAAATCCAAATATTTTCAGCGTGCACACCCCTAGTGTCAACCAGTGGAGCAGCAGCAGTGGGACATTCCCAAGTAGGAGAGTCCTGCAATTAGTGGATCATAGCAATGTTAAAAACAATCCTGTTTCATGTTCCCTTTTTTCTTTTTCTATAGTGCCAATAACTTATTACCTTTGCATTCTGCTGTTGCTTGTTGCTGCTGTTTCATTGTACTTTGTAGTTTTGTTCCCACAATGAGAGGCAAAGCCAAATCCTTCCTTTTGATGCTCAGTGCTCTACTACAAAACAGGGCCTTTTCACCCCCAATCTCCTCCATCGCCCAAGTTCAAACAGGCAGTCAAAATGATTGGCTGAATTCAGCCCCCCTCCCTGCCCATACAGACCTATGTTTTTCCAATAAGTTTTCTTTTTGTGGTGGAGGCAGACAGAAATTGTTTTTGAAAGGGCAGAGTAGGTACATGTCTGCCCTTTGACTCAGAAAATGAGTGAGTTGTAAAAGACTACAGAAAAAAAATCCTAAACAGGTCTACTCAGATGTAAGCAATCTCAGGGAAGTTCCTTTCAAATTCTAACCTATGATTGAACTCCCAATGTTTCCAATGCTGAAAGGAGGGGAGGGGTCTCCCGTTACAATGGCCTGATGGCAAAGAGGGAGAGAATGCCATTTCCTGGGTAGTTACAGGATGAGAGGTGGAGATGAGGAGATGCACAGTTAATTAATAATGTAAGTTCTCTCTCTCGTTGGAATCTGATTATTGCTGTTCAGGATAACTAGCTGCTACCCTGTGAGATGAGCCCATTGCCTGTCTGTTGTTGAAAAGTACAAACCAAAATGAATCATACAACGTTTTTGGTGGGAGGGACTTATTATAATTTAATTTCCCAGATTTGGTTCAGTGTTGCAGAACATGCCAAATGACCAATTTCTATGTGTAATTTCAGCTCATTTTTTCCCATTATGCACACCCCTAGAGAACAATGTAAGCCCCTTTGGTTTCCCATTTTGGGAGAAAATCTGTGTATAAATGAAGCCACTAAAGAAATAATAAATAATTTAATCCCTCAAAATTTGACATTAATTAACAGTGCTGGGAAACAGAGAATGGGACATAAGAACAGGAAGGAAATGAAGGAGATGGTGGCAACAAAAGCTGAGCTGAACTGCTGCTGTAACCCTGAACATTAGCTCCAGAAAATACTGATAGTGAGACTGGAATCTTCTGTACCAGTGTGGCTGCTCTGAATTTGGTTGGCTACCTTCACCTTTCTCCAGAGCTTAACGAGTAGGCAGGACTAACTCCAGAGGGCAAGTACTGCTAGTCTTCTATAGCAAAATAAAACAAGTCCAGTGACTCCTTAAAGTCTAACATTTATTTCAGCATGAGCTGAACTCATTTCTTGAAATACTATGAGCAGTAAAGAATTGTCCACATTTTTATCAGGACAATTACAGAGGGGAATGGGGAAAGAGCTGTGGAAGCAGAGAAAGGCTTGGTGTGACCCCTGTTACAAATCTTTCAGTAGTGTCTTCAGCTGTGATTCTCTGCGTGGCATAATGGCTGATGAGAGGCCAGAGGCTCTAGCTTTGATAAACAACAAGAAAATTATCTGAGATCTGTAAAGCCTTACTTAACAAAACAAGTGTTTGTGGACCATTTTGGTGCAGCTGTTTCAGGAACAGACTTCTGAAACAGCAAAACTGTCCCCTTCACCGGCTCTCAAGGGCAGAGGCTTACTGGGAGATTTCCCAGTGAAATCAATTACCAGTCTGCTCCCGAATGTGAGGCACTTCTGTTCATCAAGCCAAAGAGGTATCCAGCGGCCCACTTTTCTTCAGGGTAACTCACAGGTTATTTCATAAAGAACATAATGTGCTTGGAGCTGGACAGGAAACAGCCACGGGAAAGAACTATGTGACACAGGGAAGCTACTGTCCAGTATGTTTTTTTAAAAAGCTAGTTGCTGCTAGGGTGGGTGATTTGTTTTATCTTTTGGGTTTTTAAAAGCCCAACATAATTTGTTTAAAAGCTCTGTGTTGCTGAAAATATTACTTTCATGCATTTGTGGCAGGGTGTTTTCCAATGGAGTAATACTGATAAATGTCTCAAGCATGTGAAGAGTGTGAAAAAGAAAAGGCTCCATCAAACCCAGTAGATTTATGACAAGATACAGTTTATTCCCCTCCCCCCCAATAGTTATTAGGAAGTTTGTTGGATGAAGCACTCTAATATGAAGCAAGTAATATTGGAAGAGGGAAGATGAAGAAGGATTCCATTCTAAATTATTTATAATGATAGATGAACTTGCCTTGGCTCTATTCAGAATTGGCTCAGTATTTACAAGCTTTTTCAGCATTAGAAAGAAGTGTATCTATTTCTCCCTGGATATTGTAGTTCTTCCTATCTGAAGCCCATAAGTATACACATTATTTCATTTCTGCCCTGGGAATTGCAGTGTTACTTCATCCACCCTACATCTACTCCGTAGCATTGTTCACAGTGGAGAGCCACTTGCAGTGCTGTCCTAAGCAGAGTTCCTTCCTTCTAAGCTCATTGACTTCAATTGAAGTAACTCTGCTTAGGATGGCACTGTTGGAAATTCAGCTCCATCCTCCCCCAAAAAACACAACCATGGGGATGGGGGAAGGGGTTTAAATCTAGATACAGGACAACAACCATACAAAATGATTTCAAGAACCAACAGCTCAACCCAAAGAGGGAAGATAAGCATCAAACAAAAGATTCTTAGTTGTCTGATTTGGTCACTATATGAGTACCCCCCCCCCAAAAGATTGATTCGGTTATTTTAAGATGTAAACATATAGGGTTCTATAACCTTGGAATTAAAGATTTTTGTATTTGGACATAACTTGGTAGTATTTTCCATTGCTTTGAATGGGAAATGCATTTTCAGGTGCAATTGTTTTTTCTTTACCTAGTTCGGAAGAAATTATCAGCAGCTCAGTGAACAATTCTAAGCAGGTTTGCTCACAAGTAGAGTTGGTCAAGAACAGCAATACGAACTAAAAAAAGCCATGAACAGCCCAATTTGCTGTTCGCGAACAAGCTTTTCATGAGGCCCCATTCTAAATGAACAGGTGGTTGTTGCAAGCCTCGTTCGTTGCTGTTCATTGCTGTTCGTCAAGCCAGACAATCTGGCACCTGCAATCAATTCCCTTGGCAATGGGAGGCAGGGACTGCCAGAACTCTGTCTGAACTCCCGTTGTTGCCCTGGAAACCCCAATCTAAGCTCAATTTAGCTTGATAGGCAGGTCTTCCTTTTAAGCGTGGAGCTCCAAATTTGTTACAAGGAAGCAAAGAGCAGGGGGGAGGGGGGCTTCCAGCTCTGGTTTTGCAGAAAGTGAGGGAGAGACAGTTGCTGTTGGCATTTTGAGAGAGAGACAGGGAGAGTGCATTGGAGCTTGAATTTTCTTTGTGTGTGGTAGAATAGGGATCTATCTCTTCAAGTTCCAGGACTGTTGCCAGGCTGTGGGCCAAGCTATTATTTATTACTGGTACCTTTCCTGGTGCCTGCTCAGGTAGTGTTTCTGGGAGTGGTGTGGTAGGAATCTTGATGGCTAGAGGAGGGCCTGCTGGCCCCCATGAGCAACAAACAACGAACATGTTTATGACAGGATCATGTTCGTCAGTGTTTGTTGTTCGTTGTTCGTGGATGGCAATGAAAAATGAACACCATGTTCAGTTTTTTTTCTGTTTGTGCCCATGTCTACTCACAAGTAAGTCTCATTTCATTGAATGGGGCTTGTTCCCAGGAAATTATTCTTAGGATGCAGCCCAAATCTAGCAATAAAGGAATTCCAAGTCTTACGCAGGTAGGAAGAAGTGCCTCCTTCCTACAGGCAATTAACACTTTCATTAACACAGCAAGAAAGGGGAAGTATGAATTGGTATAGGAGTGAGATTTTTGCTCCTTTCTCAGAATCATCCAACAGTATGTGGGGAGGGCACAAGTTTAATTTTACAAAATGGAATATATAGGTGAAATAAATTATACCCCACTCCTCCATGATATCATATCTTGTTGTGATCAATGGATTTCAGTATTTTGTTCCAGTTTGTCTGATTTTCTATAGGAGCCTGTTGAAAAAAGCATATGTTTCCAACAGTGGAGTATAATGAGATGTGTATGTGGGGTGGAATCTGAATTAGCTCTCTTCAACTATGTGTTCTGCTTTTCTTTAAAAATAGAATCCCCTATTTTGCAAGTGAATGGACAGATGTGTATATTCGTTCCCTCCACATCTTAAAGAGAGCTGTAAGCTCTTTGTTCCAACTGGGATGAGGTCCTTAACCCAGATAGCTTCATAAGTATTTATAATACTGGTCTGCTGAATGTTTGACACTCATGCTCAACATTCCATGCATGCATCTGAACATTCCAAGGCAGAAAAGAACTTCTGTTTGGGGGGGCAGGGAATAGCACTTGATGTATTATACAAGTGAGTATATGCTGAATTCTAATGTCCACTTTTCTATCTTTCCTTTGATCTATGAGGCTTATGCCAACCTATATTGGAATCCCCCCCCCTCAATTCATCTTTAAAACAGCCCTGTGAAGTAATTTTGATTGAATGATAGTGAGTTGGTGAAGGTCACCCAATTTGTTTGATGGAGTAGGGAATTAGCACCCAGGTATGTGGGGCTTGTGTCTCATTTCTGGACATACCTTGGTGCAGCAAACTGGCAGACAGGTTGTAGGTTGAAATCAGGCAGCTAGTAGGCCAAGGACCAGAAATCTGGTGGTGCTTTGAAAGCACTACGTATGATCTTCTTTGGTAGCAGTAAATTGAATATGCTAACGTAAAAAAGCACTTTGGATATTACCCTGGCCCTGCAATAGTGCCTGATTCCCTAGAGACCAGGAAGATTCTGAACTCTTGTGTGTCCCAGTGAGAACTACCAATTATTAATTTTTATCCTGTATTTATCCCATTTTTCTCCAGATTTGCAGGGTTCAAAGTGGCTTGCAAATTTAGAATTATAAGATCTAGGGGAGTTAGCCATGTTAGCCTGTAGTTGCAAAACAGTAGCACCTTTAAGACTAACCAACTTTATTGTTGCATAAGCTTTCAAGAACTGCAGCTCTATTTGCCACATGCATCTCGAACGCTTATGCAACAATAATGTTGGTTAGTCTTAAAGGTGCTACTGGACACCTTACTATTTAAAGAAATAATCGAAAAACACAATGCAGCAATGCATAACACATCACCCCCTTTACTGTTACCAAACTGGAATAAAATCCCCATGCCTCTCATTTCTAAAAGAAACAATTTAACAGGATATTCTATAGCAAAACACAAGTCGTAATCAACATTAAATTATAGAGTACAAATTCATTTTATTGTCAGTCATTTGCAACCAGGGCATGCTGATACCCTCTAGAAATATAAAGAAAGCATATATATTTAATTAGACTCAAACTTGTAATGTAATCTATACATTCCAGAGAGATATTTATCCCACTGTACTTAAAAAGAGCTTTAATGAACATTAATGAAAATTTAGCGATAAAGGAAGCAAACAGCGTGTGAAATTGGTTTTTCTGTACATCTTACTGTAGCATCTAGCTGGTTAAGTATTTCCATGATAAAGAGAGACAATGACATCAGGAGATTTTTACTACCCTTCTGAGAGCGACTTTTGTACACCCAGCACTCCACAGCGTAAGGTTTACGATTCCTGCTACCATATTGTTCACACATCCAGTAATTAATGCATGGAAGGAGAGTTAAGTTAAGATGCAGATAAAGTGGCTATTTGATATTTGGAAGCAGCTTTAAGACTATTTGATTACCTTCCCAATGGATACGTTTCCACATCACTTCTTTGCTCAAAGCACCGTAAGTCCTCCAGTTCCACTATTTAAGCACTTGTATGGGAACGTTGCTGACAGAAAGATCTTGTCTGTTTGTGCCAGTATTTTGAGAATTCTTGTAACTCTTGTCAGATTTTTTTTTACCCTTGTATGTGACATGCTTGTGCTACCAGAAAAAAGACGAAATCAAACATTGTGTTTATGGAAAGAAGATCAGAATGGCTTTTTGAAGCACAAGACAGACAAGTTTGGGAATAAGTGTTGGGAAGAACCTCAGAAACGGCAGCAAAGCAGAGAGGTGCTGAGAAAGACATTGGTTAATAAATGAAATATTACTGATACCAGATGCAGCCTTTTGCAAAATTGCTAGGAAACCCATCTTCCAATTGGAAAGTGTGATTTTCTTTCTAGTTCAAAATATCCCATCTTGTCTGTGTAAAGTGGGATTTATGCTGCTTACCTCAAATATGTCCTTACTTGGCAGGTGTGTACACTAATACTCCAGAATGGGACCCTGTTTAACTCTTGGGACTGATAGAAAGCTTAAGCCCAGAAGACACGGTTGGAACTTTTCTATGACTCAAGACCCCTTTCTCCAAATTTTCTTCTTTGCATTCAGCCTTTTCCCTCAACACATCCATGTGATGCTGTTGTAGATAACCTAATCATAGGCTTCTGATAGGTCAGTTACCCATATGATTGTGTGTGTGATCAGATCATATAATTTCTGATTTCCAGGTAAACATTCATAGATCATCTAAGACAAAATCCAATCTTGAAGAATCCACCAAATTCCAAGTCCACTCATCTTAGAGGCCTAAAGAGTAGATGCATCTTTTTTTGTTAAATAATGCTATTGTACTGTGAAGATGCAATGGAGGGGGCAGTGCATGATATGTGCATTGCACATTATTCTAACATTTTGTTTTCAAGACATAGGCGGACTCTCACAAATCACTCCATTGCTTAGGACATCAGAAAACCATCAGATATTAATAACTCATGTAACTAACTGCCAGGGAGATCTGTAAACTGCAGAACTGTTTTGAATTGTCACCGTTCATGGCTAGGCTAGAGATCCAGTTTCATATATTTGTGCTTGTACTCAAATAGCAGAGAGCCTTGAGGAAGCCATACTGAAGCTACTTGGAAGTATGATAAATCTAGTGAAAAGCAGAAGTAGATATCTGGACATTTTAATTCACTCAAAAGGGAAGTTTCGAACTTCCAGGAGAAAATGAATCTTCTGTGGCTTTTCTCCAATTTATCATTGTCTCTTTAAAGCCCTTCTTGGGTGTTATGCACTAGAGGAAGTACAGTATATTAATCATGCAGAGACAGTGTAATCGGCTCTCTGGACTGGAGTCTTTTTTGGTCAGATTAACACAATCAATATACCGCATACCATCAAGTTCATATAGATTTTTAAGCTCATCCACATTTACCTTTGTGGTCAAGCAAAGTTGCCAAGAGAGATTGGAGCAGATCAGAAAATGATGTTTTTCTTCTGTCGGTATAGAACAAGAGAAGGTAGGCAAAAAGGTAAGGTTAGATTTCACAAATCCACAGCCCGTTGTATTGATCACAATTTTGGGGGAGAGTCAGACCTCCCATAAGTGAGTGCCGCTGAAGAGAGCATGGATGTGGTAACCTAATTGGAAGGTAACAGGAGGCAGCAATGGAGGTGTCAGCATGTGATGTCACACACTAGGTATTGCTTTCCCCAGCTCTTAAAAGAGGCATGGAACTCCTCACTCACTACAGAGGCTTGTATATTACATGTCTAACTCCATACTTCAGCTATATCTGTAATTCTCCATTGTATCTGCTTATCTTGCACTAGAATGTATGTTAATCCTACTCTACCTATTTACCAATAATTGGGAGTGGCCCTCATCCATATTTCGTAATCCAATTGGAGTCCTAGTGAGAAAGGCAACATATATATGAAATAAAATAAATTGTTCTGAGTTGACCAGTTACTGTAGGGATTGGATCGTGTATTAAATCAACATGTTTGTAGCATTCCTCCTCCTTCTTGTGGATATAAAATCATTGACTTAATAGACGGACCCTTTAATGCATTTGATGAAGTAAACTCTGACCATGGGACTCCTATTCTCCTGTTTATTCCGACCATGAGGCACCTATTTATTTATTTTTCCAATTACCACTTGTATTAGATCTTAATTTTAAATTAACATCTCGTTGGAAAATGCCTCCTCCTTCTTCTAATGAACATAAAAACATTCACCTAATAGATCCACGCTCAATATATCTGATGAAGTGAGCTCCGACCATAGGGCTGCTGTTTTATATGCTGCTATTTGTTTAGTAGCTGTGCACTTGTATGGTGCTGTATCTGAGTTCCTGGAGCATTTTCCTCCTCCTGATACCCTCCAGTACCATATTCCCCTTCCCTTTCAGCAGTGTTCAGTGATAAGATGTGAAATCCCTCCTGTGATGTGATCAGCTGCTTTCCCCTTAAAATGGCTTATACATGATATTGTGCACATGTCTTTGCTGCCACCCAATCCAAATTAATGTAGAACATTAGGGGGGAAACCCATTTATTTTAACGTATTAAAGAGATTTTCCAAGATATCCAATATGCCACTACCCAGTTGTGTCCTAATTCCACAGTGGATTGCCAAAAGTTTGTTGAATGAGGATAAGTGATTTATGTGAAATATAAACCGATTAGACTATTAGGAAGTGATCACACTGCTTCCACACAGGGGCAGTCGGACAACATGCTGGCATACCTCATTCAGCATGCCGAACCAATTTATGTTGTTCAAACTCAAAGTTAAGCGCTGTAATCTGCTTAGGCCTGAAAACAGATTGAAGTCTTCATATTCTTCATAATTAGCATCCCTTTCCCAACAATTAACATATTGGAAGGGGTTAGCCGACTGAGATCTGCCTGTGTTTTGCAGTGCCGTGTTTTGACATTAAATTCTCAAAACTTTTAAGGCTCAAAACAAAAGTATGACATACAAAAGGCAATTAGAGTATGCGTCATTTATCTTGTAAAGCACAGCGGAAGGCTCACGGCTGGGAAGGATTAAAAATAGATGGCAGAAGCTAATATATGTTATGTGCAACCCTGCAGTCATGTACCGTGACTGTGTGGATGTCTGCTATATTTGACTCTTTATGCATATCAAATAAAGCTATGAAATTGTATTATTTGTGTGTGTATATATATATATGTATGTTTCATTTTCACAGTGTGTTTCTTTTATTTAAACTTCTGGCCAGTCCTATTGTGTGGCCCCAACTTGAAGTTACAGATCTAGCTTTTATGTCGTTAACAGAAGGTCAACTGTGAAAAAAAGCTATTGTTCATATTAGCTAGCGGATTAGTTTCTCTGTTGTTGTGGTGCACAATAGGGGGACTATTGGTGTCTTTGATAATTTTGTTATGATAGCCAGAGGCAAATACTTTTGAAATGTGCTCACAGGGTTGGAAGCCATGGATCTAGGGAGCCAAGAATGGATTGTACTTTCTGTAAAATCTGTTTCTCTAGTCCAATTTTTTCTTGCTCGAGAAGTATACATGATTCTCCCTTCCCCATTATATCCTCTCAACAACTTTCTAATGCAGGATAGGTTGAGAATGCATTGCCCTGGGTCACCAAAATAACTTCATGGCAAAGTGGGATTTGTACCTGGGGCACCCACATTTTAGTCCAACACTTTAACCATCACCAACACTAGTTGTCCAATCGAGAGATTTGTATTGCCTTTTTGCTTTTTACCTAAAAGATACATGCGCCCTAATCTAAACATGAAGCTTAGTATGTAAAAGAAACTGGGTTCCAAATGGTTGGTGTTCCATGTAAATAAGGTGACAGGTTCCCACACAACCAGCACTAGCAAAACAGGAATCCAAGGTTCAAGGGGGTGCTTTGGTGGCATACTAAGCACAAATGCAAGCAACCAAGTTCCAGTGTGACACTGGACACCTAGAACTCTCCATAGGTAAGATTTTTTTAAAATCTATCTGGCATCTAGGGTTGCCAATAGACCCGAAGAAATATCCTGTTTGTTTCATAGAGGCTTAAGGGGATGTTATTCACCAGATGATGTAATTTATCTCCACTCCCTGAAAAACTTTCCATGCATTAAATCTCTTTTACATAAACAGGATGTTTTTCTGCAGCCCTGTTGGCAGCCCTGTGGACATCATATTTAAAGTCAGCTGACATCTATGATATATTATTTATATAAAATTCCCATGAAGATATTTGTTATCTTTTCCCACGTACAAATGGGGAGACATGCACCTAAAAACAAACAACCTGGTATTTTTCAGATTTAGAGTTTGAGAAGGGTATTTGGGGATAGTCAGGTCCTCCAATACCATTTCAGTATTTGCACATCTCCCTGCCTCCCCTTGATTCTGGAATTATTTGGATAGTATTATTCCCTGTGGGGAAATTGGGGCTTTTTTTCACCAAACTGACCCCTAAATTGTTACCAAATGACAACAAAATTGGAGGATATCTAGTGCTGCATGTCCACTAAAGAGCCCCCCCCCCAAGTTTCAAGGAAATTGAATCAAGAGAGCTAACTCCATGGGCCCCTGATCAAGGTGCCCCCAGCCATCCTATCTGTCTCCACTGTTTCCTGGGGGCAGGGGCAGATTTAAAGAAGCCAATAGTCAAATCCACAAGAGCAACCCCTGGCCAATGCCTCCAAAGGGATACAGAAGCAACAAGCTCATAGGGGTGTGCAATCCAAAAAATTTCAGCTAAAGCCGAAAGCCGAAAGCCGAAAGAAGAATCTCTTTCGAATAAGCCGAAAGCCGAAATGGCCAGCCGTTTCGGCTTTCGGCTTTCAGCTTTCTTTCGGCTTTCTTTCGGCTTTCGGCTTTCAGCTTTTCAATGGGAAAATGCCTCCGTCTTCCTGGACGTCTGGGGGAGGCGTTTTCCCACCGAATCAGCCCAAAATTGGTGAGAACCTTCCTCTAACCCCTCTCTACAATCCCCCCAATTTTCAGACCGATTGGACTTTGGGGGGCCATGTTATGGCCCCCCAAAGCAGGTCCCCCTATCCTTCCATATGAAAGCGAAGGAGCAGCATATTGTTAGCATGCTGCTGCTCATCTTCTTCATTAGTTCCTATGGGGAAAAATGAAGAAGCAGGCTTCCTTTGCCAGGGGTGGCATTTTGCATGCAAAATGCCCCCTCACCCTCAGGGGCCCTTCTCCCACCCCTCCTCCCACCCCCCACCAAGGCTCAGCCTGCTCCCACTTGGGGGGGCCATTTCATGGCCTCCCCAAGTAGGTGCTCTAATCTCATTCTCTACCACTGACAGCTGGGGGAGGCTTGTCTTGCCAGGGGTGGCATTTTGCATGCAAATTGCCCCCCAACCCTCTGGGGCCCTTCTCCCACCCTTCCTCCCACCAAATCCCCACATTAGCCCCTCACAGACCCAAATCCACCCCCACAACTTAACATCAGAGAATCACAAAACACGATCACAAAACACCAAAGGGCATGGCAGCAGTATCTTACACAAAAATAACACAACTCACTTAACATCAGAGAATCACCCCAAAATATTGCTGTCAAAAGCACTTTATTTCCTTAACTGCTTTAGGTTACACAGTAGGAAGGCACAACAGGGCATGAAAGCAGTGTACTACATAAAAATAACACAACTCACTTCACATCAGAGAATCACACAAACACAACTGCTGTCAAAAACGGTGAAGTGGGTTGTATTATTTTGTGTAGTACACTTCTATCATGCCCTTTGGTGCACCCCCCTGCTGTGTATCCTAAAGCTGTTCAAGAAATAAAGTGTTTTTGACAGGAATTGTGCTTTTGTGATTCTCTGATGTTAAGTGAGTTGTGTTATTTTTGTGTAAGATACTGCTGCCATGCCCTTTGGTGTGCCCCCCTGCTGTGTAACCTAAAGCTGTTCAAGAAATAAAGTGTTTTTGACAGGAATCGTGTTTTGTGATTCTCTGATGTTAAGTGAGTTGTGTTTTAATTTTTCTGTGTGGGGGACTGCTGGTGTAATGTGTCATAATGCTTTGCCTACTTGTACTTTGAAAGGGAGAAAATAATTTTTAAAAAACTTTATTTTGTGTTGTTCGTGTTTTATTCTTTGTTGTGCAGTTGGTTCCCATCATAGGGAACAATGGGGCTGGCTGGCCAGCCATCTCTGTAGGTGGTGGGGGAATTTGAGGGAGGGTGTCTGTGGTTCAGGTGCTCTTTCACAGGGACCAGCTGGCACTCAGAAGTGTGCCCACCATTGTGGCACCCCTGGGCTGTGCAGAATTGCCCAGGGAAAGAGAGTTTAGAAGTTCCCAGCATAGGGAACAAAGGGAGAGGGCTGGCCTTTGCCAGCCTGTTCCTGGGGTTATGGGTGTGGGGCAAGTGGGGGTGGATTTGGGTCTGTGAGGGGCTAATGTGGGGATTTGGGTCTGTGTGTGGCAGCTGGGGGGGAATTGGGTTTGTGTGGGGCTGTAAGGGGTGGACTTTAGGGGATGAGAGGACCTACTTGGGGAGGCCATGAAATGCCCCCCCAAGTGGGAGCAGGCTGAGCCTTGGTGGGGGGTGGGAGGAGGGGTGGGAGAAGGGCCCCTGAGGGCTGGAGGGCATTTTGCATGCAAAATGCCACCCCTGGCAAGACAAGCTTCCCCAAGCTGTCAGTGGTAGAGAAAAGAGCACCTACTTGGGGAGGCCATGAAATGCCTCCCCCCAAGTGGGAGCAGTCTGAGCCTTGGTGGGGGTGGGAGGAGGGGTGGGAGAAGGGCCCCTGAGGGCTGGGGGGCATTTTGCATGCAAAATGCCACCCCTGGCAAGACAAACCTCCCCCAGCTGTCAGTGGTAGAGATTAGAGCACCTACTTGGGGAGGCCGTGAAATGCCCCCCCCCAAGTGGGAGCAGGCTGAGCCTTGGTGGGGGGTGGGAGGAGGGGTGGGAGAAGGGCCCCTGAGGGCTGGGGTGGCATGCAAAATGCCACCCCTGGCAAGACAAGCCTCCCCCAGCTGTCAGTGGTAGAGATGAGAGCAGAGCACCTACTTGGGGAGGCCATGAAATGCCCCCCCCCCCAAGTGGGAGCAGGCTGAGCCTTGGTGGGGGGTGGGAGGAAGGGTGGGAGAAGGGCTCCTGAGGGTAAGGGGGCATTTTGCATGCAAAATGCCACCCCTGGCAAAGGAAGCCTGCTTCTTCATTTTTCCCCATAGGAACTAATGAAGAAGATGAGCAGCAGCATGCTAACAATATGCTGCTCCTTCGCTTTCATATGGAAGGATAGGGGGACCTGCTTTGGGGGGCCATAACCTGGCCCCCAAAGTCCAATCGGTCTGAATCTTGGGGTTTTTTTTAGAGAGGGGTTAGAGGAAGGTCCCCACCAATTTTGGGCTGATTCGGTGGGAAAATGCCTCCCCCAGACGTCCGGGAAGACGGAGGCATTTTCCCATTGAAAAGCTGAAAGAAAGCCGAAAGAAGCCGAAACGTTTCGGCTTTTTTTCTTTCGGCTAGCCGAAACGTTTCGGCTTTCTCCTAAATTTTCGGCTAACCCGAAAGAAGCTGAAACACTTTTGTTTTGGCTTTCTTTTGGCATTCAGAAAGCCGAAACGCACATCCCTACAAGCTCAATGAAACCAACATCAACCCAGAGAATCCTAGTACAGCCATGGGCCAATGTGGCAAGCCCAATACAACCAATATTAAACCAAAGAATCCCAGCAGAACCAACTTATGCAAGGGACATTGTTGCAAGCCCAGCACAACCTATGTCAAATCAGAAAATCCGAGCAGAACCCAGGCAAGCCCAACAGAACCAACAGCCCTTCATCACTGGCATTCCTGTTCTCTTCCATCCCTCTTAGGATTGCATTGCTAGTGTACTTCCTACCTAAATGCAAGTAATCACACTGTTCCAATTTCCTTTCAAATTAGTTAGGGCCTAACCAATAGCAAAACATGATTATTTATTGTAACATATTCCTATCTATCATCAAGAGCAGGTGAAAGCCAGTCTGAGATACAGTTTGGTGTAATGGTTAAGAGTGGGAGGACTCTAATCTGGAGAACTGGGTTGGATTCCCCACTCCTCTGCTTGAAGCCAGCTGGCTGACCTTGGGTCAGTCACAGCTCTTCCAGAGCTCTCTTAGCCCGACCCACCTCACAGGGTGATTGTCATGAGGACAATAATAACACACTTTGTAACCTGCTCGGAGTGGGCATTAAGTTGTCCTGAAAGGCGGTATATAAATCGAATGTTGTTGTTATTGAAAGAATGATCTCCTCCACTGCAAAAAAAAAAATCCTGCTTGATCTCCCAAAGTTAGTATTATGTGAGTGGGGCACCAACTTCAGAACACCTGATGGTAATTGGGACTGGCTCACATAGTTGTGCTACACCTTCCTTGCTAGGTTGCCCCACCTTCCTAGCTAGGTTGGCTATACCCTTTCTTAGTCCAGTGTTTAATTGCCATAGGGACAAAGACAACTACACCACAGCTTTACTCAGCTGGAATTTCAGGTCCTTTGATATCTAGCCTAAGATTTTTTTTGTTTGATAATTCCATCTTTGAATTTTGATTGCTATTTTTTTTTAGTACTGGAAAAAGAAATTTTGAGCAATCTCCCTCTCTCTGTCTAAGTAGTATGTCTTCATCTTATATGCCCTTTCTCGATAATATCATGATGACATCTTTGTTAAAATATTTTTATCTGAATGTGTTTTAATCAATTGGTTTACTTAATAAAGGGCAAGAAGAGATTTAATTTAACTTTTATATATTAAAGTGGAATAGATAATGTCAAAATGACAAATACACCGACATCCAAATTTTAAATGATTTATCTTTTTTTTTTTTGTTAAAAGGTTACAATTTTAGTAATATTTGTCACATGTCAACTGAGGAACCAGGTTCAATGACAGTCTTTCTTTAGAGGCAGTACAGAGAGGACGCTTAAAAGAATGATTCTCCAAGTCAGTACTTTCAACATTGTTAATATGGTTTTTTAAGTCTCTTTGTATTTACTTCTAGTAAAAAAGATAATTTATGGAACATTTATTGCTCCCCCAGTCGGAATGAAGAGGCAGACACAAGGGCTATTTTATTAAAATTACCACAACATGTCTGTCAATATGGCAAGGGCCTAACTAGCAGTACGGGTCACTCCTGGACCTCCACACTTACCTGTCTGGGCAATCTACCCTCTGCCCTGGGTGCGAGCAATCCATCATATGGCTGGGACCTGGCCAGCCTAGTGCAGTGGTTCACCCCCTTAAAGCTCCCCCATGTGGACGTAAAGCTGCAGGTGGGGGACTGGATTGTCCAAGGGTTCCCCACCAGGGCATCTGTCCTCGCAAATGGGCCGTACAGCAGCCAGCCACTCCTGGAAGATCCCAATTCCCCACCAATGGCAATATGCCAAGGGTGGTCACCAGCCTGCTCATTTTCTCCAACTTCTAACCTGCCACTGCTAAGGTCAAGCCTCTGCTTAGGCCTTCTTTTTTTTTTTTAATTGATGCATCACTTATTATTACATTTCAATACAGTCATAGTTCTCCTATGATACATCTTTTACCCCTTTTGTAACCCTCCCCCCCGCAAGGTGACCATCCTATAACTACAAATTAAATTTTTAGCCACGAGCACATTTTTTCCAATTTTCCAAATATAGTTGTATTGGCTTCTCCATTATATACCCATTGAAAATATACAGACCATTTCTCTTTTATCTCCTCCATTTTTCCATCCCATGCCTTATCTTTTTTTAAACATTCCAACATATCCGATTGAATATATTCATACAAGTAATCATTCCATCTTTCTAAGGTCCATTTTAACTTCTCCTTCCAACCGTATGCAATCACTGCATGTGCAGCTAGTATCATCGCTTTGAAAATATCCTGGTTTTGTTTCTCAATTCTAGTGTTTCCCAATACACCCATGAATATTAGATCTACATCTATATTGAGGTTGACCTTACATACCAATGCTATTTTTCCCCGTACCTTGTCCCAGAAATCTATGACCTTTGGACACTCCCACCATAGGTGGGAGTACCACCCTTCTTTTGCATTGCAATGCCAGCAGTTAGGTTTCATCCCTTTAAGCATGTATGCCAATTGGGCAGGAGTTCTATACCACTTCATAATAATCTTCCTTTCAAGTTCTCTATACTTTTCTAGCTTAATTGCCTTCAAATTCACCATTAACTTATTAACCTCCTCAGAAGTTATTTGTTTTTCTTTATTCCATTTATTTTTTAGAGTTCTAAACATAAACTCCTTATCCCTCACCAATTCAAGGTAAATTTTCCCTGCCAGCCCTTTCTTTATTTCATCCACATATAATGCGTGTTCTATATTATTGTCTTCCCTTTTAATAGCTTCTTTATATTTGTCTTGTTTAATTAACTGGTGTAACCCCATTAGATTTAACCAATATCTTTCCCCCAATTTTTGATTCAATTCCTGAAGTGGTAACAAATCCCCTTGACCATTGTACATGTCCTTCACTCTAGTTATACCTTCCGCCTTAAGATCTTCCCAAAATTTCGGGTTCATCTCCTTCTCCCAGATATACTTAAGTGGAGTCCATTTTGAGTTCTGTGGCATCATAGCCGTTTTCCACCTCTTCCAAGCAATCAAGGCTATTTTTCTTGGGCCTTTTGCTTGTCTTATCTCCTTTTGCAGATCTCTAGTATAAATTCCATAACTACCTGCTCCCTTATTGATTGCAGATTCAAATCTTACCCACTTATCCCCTTTCCTTCATTCTAGCTCCATCAATGCTTTCAACTGAAATGCATCATAAAAAGCTTGCAAATGTGGGAGTCCCCATCCTAAATCATCTTGGGGCATATATACCAATTTTTTTGAGTTTCTTGCTTTTTTCCGGCCGAACACCCAATTTTTAATATTTTCATCCCATTTCCCTATATCTTTCTGGTCCAGTTCTATTGGGAGTACCTGAAGTAGATATAACATCTTGGGTAATATAAACATTTTAACTGCTCTAATTTTCCCTAAAATACTCAAATGTTTATTCTTTCAATCCTTCAGTTTCTTTGTTATCTTTGTCCAAACCTTATTATAATTGATTTTTTGTAGCTTCTCTATGTTTCTAGTAAGATATACCCCTAAATATTTAATTTTACTTACTCCTGAATTCATCCCCGTTAGAACTAATATCTCTCTTTTAGTTTCCCTATCTACGTTAAGAAACATTATTTCAGATTTCTTAATATTGACACCAAGCCCCGAGCTTGACTTGAAATCTTCTAAAATAACTAGCAGTTCTCTTATTGCCTGTAGTGGATTACTTATTGTCAGCAGAATATCATCTGCAAAAAGATTTAACTTAAGTTCTTCCTTACCTATTTGAAATCCCTGAATTCTACCACTATTTCGAATCCTGTCTGCTAGGGGTTCCATTGCTAATGCAAATAGCATCGGGGATAATGGGCAACCTTGCTTTACTCCTCTCTGGATTGAAATTTCTCTAGTATGTCTATCGTTTATTCTAATAACTGCTTTACCACCCCTATAAATTTCCCTTATAGTATTTAGGAACGGTCCAGTAAAACCAAATTTCTCCAATACCTGCATTAAATAATTATGATTTAAGGTGTCAAACGCCTTATAAACATCTAATTTTAGCAGAGCTAGGGTTTTCTTTTCTTTACCAAACAAAACATTTAATATATTTCTCAATGGATGGGCTATAGATCTATTCTTGACAAAACCATATTGATCTTCCTTAACTAGTTTTGGTAAATGTTTTCCCAGTCTATTAGCTAGAACTTTTGCGAATATTTTGTAATCTTGATTCAATAAACTAATTGGCCTATAAGAATTTGTATCTAAAGGGTCTCTCTGGGGTTTTAGAATTGGAAGGATCTCAGCTTTCTTCCATGAATCTGGCATTTTACCTTCTTTTAATATATAGTTAAATAATCTTTGCATTTCTGGTATCAGTAACTCCGCCATTTCTTTATAACATTCTGCAGTAAATCCGTCTAAACCAGGGGATTTTCTATTTTTTAGACCCTTTAATACTTCTGCTATTTCCTGTCGTGTGATATCTTTATTCAGGCTCTCCCTCTGTTCTGTCGTTAAATTGTTTTCTAACCGTTCATCAAATTTTTGATTTTCTCCAGATTTAAATAACTGTTGATAAAATCTAGCAAATTCCTCTCTTATCTGAGTATTCTTAAAAAGCTGTTTATCCCCATTCCCCTTGATGCATCCAATTTTTTGCTTTTCCTTCCTTGTCTTTAAGTAATTGGCCATTCTTTTCATTGTATTTATATTGATTCTGTGATATTCATTTTTCACTAATATTTCTTTCTTCCACATAGATAAAGAGTCTAAATTCTCTAGTTCTTTTTAAAGTTTTTTTAGGAGTTCTTTAGTCTGTCTACTGTAATTTTCCTGCAATTCTTTTTGTTTTTGTATAATTTCACTTACTTTCCTGCTTCTTTCCTTATTGTTTTCCCTTCTAATTCTAATTTCTTTAGCAATATAAACTCCTCTTATGACTGCTTTAGCAGCATCCCAGAGCACTTCCTCTGTAACTGAGTTCCTATTTTCTCTAAAATAGAGCTCTATATCTCTTCTTAAATCCATCCGATCCTTCTCTGTTAACGGCATATTAGCCTTATATTTCCACATATTTTCTTTCTGGTCTTCGCTTAATTTGAATTGTGCTATCAAAGGGGCATGATCCGAAATCCATATAGGTTCAGTTATTGTTTTTAGCACCTCCGTCTCATTTGTTTCCTTTATCAAAATATAGTCTATATATGAAAAGGTCTTAGATTTATTAGAAAAATATGTAGGTTGTGGTGTTTTCCCTCCATAAGTAAATGCGTCCTTCAATTTCCATTTCTTAAGTTTCAAAGTTTTACTTTTCTTAAAGTCATAATTAACATCTCCTGCTACAACCAATTCCCCTTCATAGAAATTCTGTAATTTCTGAAATACCTTGTTTAAAAACCTTACTTGACCTGTATTTGGTGCGTATATAGAAGCTATTGTGAACTTCCTGTTGTTCAGCTTGAATTTCAAAAAAACATATCTCCCTTCTGAATCAAATATTTGATCTAATACTTGTATCTTTAAACCTGAGTGTACGAGGATAGCTACCCCTCTTGCCTTTTTAGTTCCTCTTGCCTCCACCTTTGTTTCCCATAATGGGGAATTCAGTAAAGGTTTCTTATCTTTTTTGCCTTTATGGGTTTCCTGTAGGCATACTATATTTATTCCCTGTTTTTTGATCAAATTTTTTAATCTGTACCTCTTTAGATCTGAAGCCAATCCATTTATATTCAAAGAAAGTAATTTAATTATCTCAACCATTCTCTTTTGTAAATTTAATATATGTGTGCTCATTTCTGTCCTTTCTTACTTTGATGGTCACCCCCATTCCCCTTCCCCCTTCCCGAAGAGCATCCCCTAAGGGGTATACAAGTGACATACGCCTCCTGACCTCTTCGTTGCTTAATTGAGGGCCGCGTTCCCATCCCCTCCTCCCTTATTATTTAGTTTAAGCATGTTTCAATAGAAGCCACCTTACTTATTTCATATTTTATCCATTCACAATGAGAAAAATCAAAAATAAATTAACATCAGTGCTATATCTTCAAACAAAACCTTATTATGAAGTACCAGATGTAACCTAAGAGCGACTAGTGTCTTTTCTCAAGCGCTTTGGCTTGCTTTGTAATGACTGGCTTGACCCCCCTTCTTCTTCTTCGGTGCTAGTTGTAGTAATATCAAAAGCTTCCTGTTGCTCAGCTTCTTGATCCTCCGTGTTTTCTGGTTCTAATGACGCCGTACTAATTCCCAGTCTCTCCATCATTCTCCTTGCCTCTTCTGGGTTTTTTGCACGTAAGAGTTTACCTTCTCTAAATACCAAAATTACCGCTGGGTATCCCCATGTAAACAATATTCCACTGTCAAAGAGTCTTTGAGTATAAGGTTTTAGCAATGCTCTTTGCTGCAGTGTCTCTGGAGAAAGGTCCTGTCTTATTATCACTTTAGAGCCATTAAACTGTAGGTCCTTCTGGCTTTTTAGCATTTTATAAACAATGTCTCTTGTTTTCTCTCTTGCAAATGCCATAACAATGTCTCTTGGCTTTGCTCCCAGACCAGGTTTGGGACGGAGAGATCTGTGTGCTCTTTCTATTTCCTCCGGGCCAATTTTTATTCCATGTTGTTCAAACCATTCAGTTAGCTTTGCTTCCAAATCAGTCTTTAAGATATCTTCAGGAATGCCAGACAAACAAATGTTTCTCCTCCTTTGACGGTCATTTACAGAAGCTAATCTGCTGGTCAATTCCTTAATTTTGGCCTCATTAGCTTCAGCTTTCTTGGCTGCCTTGTCAGCAGTATTTTTTATGCTCTTAATTTCTAAGGCCATCTGTTTCAAGTCTTTCTTGAGTGCCTTAATATCACCCCTAACATTCTGTTCTGAGGTGGTGATAAGCTGCGTTAAATCTTTCAGCTCTTTTTTAGTCGCCATTTTACACTTCTTTCCTTCTCCCCCAGCCCACGTCTAGGGAGTATAGAAGCAAAAGATATCTCTCACCTCCAAAGGCTCACAGAGAATACAACCTCTCTGGTTCTCTGGCACTTTTCCACAGATGTTTCAGACTGTTTTCCAAAGTTTATCTCTCTTCTTGGCAGCTTAATAACAAATTTCTCCGGGAGACAGTTTTGGGAGCGTCTTAGCCGGATCGACGCATGCGCAGTCCCCCCCTCTGCTTAGGCCTTCATGCCCCACAGGTGGAGTAAAGCCACCAGAGCCATTGCCACATCTCCAAAATGTTGTTCCTTCCATTCCCTCAGTAGAGGTCACAAAATGCGGCCCTAATTTGCAGATGAGGGGGATGACCTCCTTCCCCCAATACTATAAAGAGGGCTCTAGGGCTTCTGCTCAGCCCTTCAACCAATCCCAAGCTCATTGCACACCACAGGTGAGGAGCCTTGGACAAAATTGCAAACTGGGGTCCAAGCTTCTTGCGCACACCCAGTGGGGAAGCCTTGGGCCCAAAACAGCAAATTCCAACTTTCCACAACCACCGACAGTGAAAACTTGCTCACCCAGGCGCACAGGCCGTGGGCTGAAAACAAAACCTCCAAACTTCTTGCACACAACCGGTGGGGAAGCCTTGGGGTCTACCACAAATTCCAGCTTCCTGCATCACAGGCAAGGAAGTCTTGTGCACCCAGGCACAAGGCCTTGGGCCCAAAAGAAAACAATTCCAAGCTTCTTTGCACACATCCAGCGGGGAAGCCTTGGAACCAATACCATAGGACTCTTCTGCTTTTGAAGCACACATTGTGTAGAAGCTGTAGGTCCTAACCTGAAACAAACTTAACCAAGAGCTCATTAAACTCCGGTGAGGGCTTGATAGGCCGCATAGCCCCATGTCATGGGTCGTCGCCAGTCTCAACAACCGCACCTAAAGAGAAAACACAACTTGTAACTGCCTTCAACAAAAAGTCCACAAAACTTAATCAATAATCTGCCCATTCATTCATGCAGCGAAGGCTCTTTGCCCGCCTGTTGCTGGGCAGCCCCAGAACCATCTGTACCACACCTTTTGCCCTGTTCTTGATGCTTACATGCCATGAAGCCATGAGAACCCGTGCAAATTTAGTATGCATGGCAAAACTTGCAGGTCTTCCTAGAGCAAACCCTCTGTGAGGCAAACTCCTAGCAGAGCATTTGTGGCTGTGCCTATGCTCCCCTGGCAGGCGAGTGCAGAGGGCCGTTGCACCAAGTGGCCACTATCAGAGCAGTCACCTGCAGTGGGCCTAGCTGGGGACATCACTTGCAGCCAAAGCTTCTGGTGAACTTGATCCCAGGGCAAAGAAGGAGTAAAGGCAGCATGCATTCAAAATTCCTCATCGTATTGCAGTCAAGCTGCACCGGCAAAGTCCAAATACCTCCTGTATATGATGTCCATGTACTGAAACAGGGGAGCTGCCCTCCAAGGCTGTGTGTGGGCAATGACCCCTGCAAAAATCAGGAACCCTGGTAACCAACTAACCCATGTCCTGTCAAACTTACGAAGCTTAAGACACTCTTTATCCCAACCATCCAGATCACCTTTATCCTTCTTCTACAGTTCCCTGAAGAGAAGGGTAAAGACATCCATGTAATCCCCTTTAAGGATTTTTTCCCTGTTTGCTGGTGTCACATGGTCTCCCAGGGGCATTGCTGTGTCCACAAAGGGAAAGGCCCTGAAGGATACTGACCCATAGTTAGCCCAAGGGGGCACACAACCAGAACCCCATGGTGCCACAAAACCCATGCCAGTCTGAGTCAGTGAGGGCAAAGCTGGGCATTCAGCAATCCCAGATGGCTGCCCCATAATGGAAGGTTGCCCCCACTGTGGCCAAACACCGCTTGGATTTAAAGAATGTGATGTGCTCAGCTGTGTGTATGGAGCCTGCAATGCATAAGGGCACGGGGGTAGTGACCAGACTACAGGGCCCTCATGGCCATGCAGCCCCCGGTTGTGGTTGGGAAAACTTACCATTCGACTTCAAAGGCTGAACCACCAATGCCACTTGTCCGGACTCTGCTGACCAACCTGTGTTGCCCTCTGCCATGCCAGCATCAACTGTCAAGACCTCTAGAAGTTAACTGCCAGGTCCAACACCCTCAGGTGTGCTAGATGGTCCTCTGGTGCTAGATGAACCCTCAAGGGCAGAAATGCAGGACAAGACATCATTAATAAAATATGCACATGATGCAGCCCTTACTGGTCCAGCAACTCCTCCATCTGAGGATGATACTGCTACCCTGGGCCACCTAGGGGCAGACTGCTTTGCGGGTCACTTGCCCTTCTTGGGAGTCACTGTTGGGCAGAACCGTGCTGCTCTCAACTCCTACCAACTGGCTCACATCCAGAACAACCCATTGGTTCAATAAGGCCTTATTAGCCAAGGTTCGGCCCCAATGGCCAACAGGCCCAGAGCCACCAGGGACCCACCCCTTTTAAAGTGTCCTGCCACTCTTAACCACTATTCCTACTGGCTAGCCTGGCAGGGAACAGCTACACTGGGGGGAGGGGGGGCAGAGCAACCAGCAATGCAGGCAAAGTTAACCCTGTACCAAAGGGAAAAGGCAGATCTTCCTTTTCAGTCTTTAACTGTATTTTGGATTCCAACTAGCATTCACATGGGCACGAGTCAATTTTCCTGCCATCCTTTCTGTGGGAGTCCAAAATGTCTCCCTGGAAATCCTGATGGTGCAGGACATTAAAGCTCTTCCAAGAGAAAAAGGGTAGAAAATAGCACTGTGAAAACAGAAGTCCTTCAACAGAAGTTCTTCAGCTTAGGTTCACCTATGCCTTATTCACGAAACTCATTCAAGAGAGCCAGCAGATTCATTTCTGAACACTTCAGCACTGTACATTTTGAAGACAATCTTTGAAATATCACTGATCCACAAAAAAGCTCACAGGACCTCACAGAACTTCATTCATTTTGCTCCTAAATATGTTGTGTGTGAGGGGGCAATTAAATGCAACAGATTTAAATTTATATACCTATTTGCAATATGTATGGCACATGTATTTATGGACCTATTTATGAAGACATAATTCAGAGTATATAATTGCAAATAAATGTGGTCCTTCTTATGTGCCCAGACTGCCTCACTGAAGTAAAAATCATTTTTATAAGATTATGTTATATTTTCACTGTTTGCCTGGATGGAACAGTACTTTCTTTTAGGCACACATTTCAGTAATGGATAGCCTGGCCATGCAATAATTTTGTGCACAACTCTTGTTTTTTTTGACAATATCATAATGTTTCCATATTTCTGACAGAAAAAAAGTCTATAATTGAAGGAGGAGCGCTGCTGACATTACGAACTTTTGGGAAAGGATTTTTCTACCACTCTCTGCCTTTTCAAAATGATTTACACAAATCTGGGGACCCTTTTAAATAATTCAGCACATTCAAGGTGTAATAGTCCATTAATCCTCTAACTGGGAAAGTGGTACCAAAGATGTATTCCATAAAGAAAATTACAGGGGAGCTTTATAAGGCAAACTCGCAGTGTTTTTTGGAAAGCAGAATCTGTGAGCAACTTTCCACGATTGCAGTTATTGTAGGCAAATTACTATGCATTGGGGAAGGGATTGTGGCTCCATGGGAGACCATCTGTTTGGCATGAAGAAAGTCCCAGGTTTAATCCCTAGCATGTCTAGTTAAAAGGATCAGGTTGCAAAGGATGCAAAAGACCTCTACTTGAGACCCTGGACAGTTGCTGGTAGAGTAAACAATACTGGCCCGGATGATGTGATATAATGTAGCATGACATGCATGTGTATGTACATTCCTTAGGATTCTGTTTCACTTTTACGAAACATGAGATTTCCCCATTCCATGTTTGTCTCAGATGTGGAAAATGGGGATGGAAGAATTCCTGGGCAGATGCAGTGGCAGGGGTGCTTAAGCCTTTGGTTGTTTCTGCTTTTTGCAGGAAAACCAGGGCTCATTTCGAGGGTGAACGTGCAGGAACACAGTTCTGGCAGTTCTCCAAAGAGGTCACATGTCAGGTGGCCCCGCCCACCTGAGTCTCAGACATTTTGGACCCGTTTCATCCTGGATTGGGGCCAAAATGGCCCAGATCGGGCCTTTGACGAGTGGTAGATCACTCTCCCACTCAGCAGTGGCCTGATCCTGACCCTTTTGGGCCCCTTTTTGCCATTTTGGGCCCAATTTCGGCCCTGAATGGCCAGGATTGGGTCCAAAACAGCCAGGATAGGTGATGTCAGGGGGCATGGCATATGCGAATGAGTTATGCTAATGAATTATGCTAATGAGTTCTTCCAGCTCTTTTTCTACGAAATGACCCTTGAGGAAAACTATTTCCCTCTTATCTGTTTCCCCCCAAGTTCCTTGGGAAACAGTCTAAATAAACACATTATTATTTTAATGTCTTGTTTATTGATGGGCTACAAGTAGAGATGGACACGAACAGAAAAAAAAACTGAACATGATGTTCGTTGTTCGTTGCCATCCACGAACAGGGACTCATAAACAACCACGAACATGGCCCTGTTCACGAACATGTTCGTGGTTGGCTGTTCATGGGAGCCCCAGCAACAAAAACAACTGGTAGGTACAATATCAGACAATCAACACAAATTATCAAAAGTGCAAAATTTATCAAGTGCAAAGTGCAAAGTGCAATATTCAATAGAACAATTAATACACAATAAATGTCAATAAATATATACACATTACATCCAACAGTTATTCATACAAAAGATGTTCCGCAATCCGTACACAAAAAAAATTCTACAATTTAAACGCTCGCATGAGCAACAAATTTAACAAGGTGCAAATTTCAAAAGGAGTACAGGCAGGCGCAACGGTGGTAAACCTAGATCACTCAAGGTGAATGAACACCAGTCCCATGTAGGGTATATAAATGCCGACCGGTTGATGCGGGGCAAGATTTCCAATTCCCGTTTCGCACGTCTTCTTCTTGGGCAATTATCTGGTGAGTCGCTGGTCACCTGCGCTCCTACACACCATGTACTCACTGCACGTCAAAGGATATGGACTGTTCATGGGAGCCAGAAGGCTCTCCTCCAGCCATCATCCAAGTGAAGATCGCTACTGCACCACTCCCCAAAACCTTACCTGAGCAGGCAGCAGGAAAGGTACCAATAATAAATAGCTTGACCCAGAGCCTGGCAGCAGCCCGGAACTTGAAGGGGTATATCCCTATCCCACCACACACATAGAAAATTCAAGCTCCAATGCACTCTCTCTATCAAAATGCCAGCAGCAACTCTCTCCCTCTTCACTGTCTGCAAACTAAGCCAGAGCTGGGAGCCCTCCTCCCCCCTGGTCTTTGCTCCCTTGTAACAAATTTGGAGCTCCACACATGAAAGGAAGACCTGCCTATCAAGCTAAATTGGGCTTAGATTGGGGTTTCCAGGGCAACAGCAGGAGTTCAGACAGAGTTCAGACAATCCCTACCTAAGTTTCCAAGGGAATTGCTTGCAGGTGCCAGACCGTCTAGCTTGACGAACAGCAATGAACGAGGCTTACAACACCCACCTGTTTGTTTAGAATGGGGCCTCACGAACAGCTTGTTCGCAAACAGCTGATTGCACTGTTCATGGCTTTTTTTTGTTCATATTGCTGTTCGTGCCCATCTCTAGCTGTAAGTATAGCACCCTCCCCATGGGGCAAACAGCACAACCCAGATTTTGGGCTGGGGAAAAAGCCAGGGGGGGGGATTGCAGCATCTTCTCCCTCCCACAGTGTGGTTCTGGTCCCAATTGGAATCCTTTAGGAAATGAATGTCCTTGCAGTTGACCTATGCCTGTCTGAGTCAAAGTCAGATCAGAGGGAGGCTGGACAAAACACATTGAAACTGTTAATGTGTCATTTTAACTTAACAATGCAATCCTACTCAAGGCTACACATTTCTAAGCCTATTGACTTCAATGAAAAACATGCTTAGAATTGTGTTGTAAAACACCAGCACAGGGCAGTGGGTGTGGTAGCCCTTATCCTATACATTGTTTGGATCTGTCCCTTCTTTGTACTTCCATGGCAATCATGCAGTTGGGAATCCTGTGTTTTTTATAAGATTAAAATCAGAATCACAGAAAAATCTGCAGAGTTGGTCTTATCATGTATGAATATACATATGTGATATCAAGTCACAACTGATTTACGGCAACCCCAGCAAGGGGATTCCAAGGCAAGTGACAAGCAGAAGTGGTTTGCCATTGCCTTCTTGCACAGAGTCTTCCTTGGTGGTCACCCATCTAAGTCCTGATCTTGCATACCTTCCAAGATTAAGATCAGGCTATACCATGGCATTTATGCCATTATCTCTCCCCATCAATCATGCAGTCCTTGATTATTACTTGACAAGTAGAACATTTGCAGCAACCACAGGGTAGTTTTCTGTGTGTGTGTGTCTGGAGATCATCTTGCAACCAGCTTCTCTTAGCCCTGTTTGGTAATTTGCTTTAGACAACCCCAGCTCGCCTTAAGAAAATATTAGAGAAAATTTGACATCCACATGCCATAATACCTTTCAGAAAGGCAATGGACTGTCATGTCACGTTTGTGTCTGATTGGTTCCTGAAATGCTTGCCGCTAATCCTATAGATATTCTAACAAGATGAAAGTATTACATAGTTCCCCAATTAGCTTCAACAGAAATTTAAAAGAAATAAAACTCTCCACTACTTTTGTTAACAAGGGGATAGTGTGCTGCATAGACAACAGAAAATTTTGTTCTGATCTGGAAGCACATGTGGCTGGTCCTATCTTTGGTTTAAGTTCAAAAAGGAGCAAATGCAATTCACTGAAGCTCCAGAATGAAATGGTTAAATTGAATCAGCGCAGGTTGAAAGGTTGTGTCCATATCACTGTGTGAAAAAGCCATGCAATGCCTAAGCAACTAATGTGGTGGATGTGCAAAATTACTTTTTTCCATAAATGTAACCAAACAGTATCCATGGTTCATTAAGCTCAGTGTATCACTTGTAGGAAAAGTGCTTACTGAAGAAAAGATTGGATAAACTGTTCAGGGGAGGTCTTCTTTTGGAAGAGTAAGGAAGTGGTTCAAAGAGATTCTTCAATAAAGGCTAGTGCAGTTTATTACATCATGTCAAATTGCTTATGTTTTCTTTCCATTTTGTTTCAAATTTCTGTAATCTATACTGTATTGCACTGTTTATTGAATGTCCCAGCTGTTGATAGTATATAGTTATACTGTATAATCTGTCTTGAGTCTCAGTGAGAAAGGCTAACTCTAAACTATGGGTGTGCAATGTGCATAACTTAAAAAAAATGAGCCAAAACCACACATTGAACCTGCTGGTTTGTCTTGTTAAAGCACTTTCCAGAATGCTGAACCAAACCAAGAAACTAAAGTGAAACGAGTCCCTCCTACTAAAAAGTCTCTGTGTTTTGTTTTGTTCCATACCTTCAGCACTGGGCAAGCTTGTCTTGTAGGGCAGCACAGCAGCTTATTTTCCTGAATGGCGCCAATCAGATCCCAAAGAGAGAGAGAGAGACCTTTCATTATTAATTAACTGTTGGTGGGAAGAGGGAATGAGACCAATGCGCTTGAGTGCATCTCCATCTCCCTGCCCATCAGGTCCTCACAAAGGGAGACCCCTCTCTTACCTGCCTATCAGCTTTGAAAACATTTGGAAGAGAGACATGAGTGAAACTTACTCTGCAGTAAATTGCATAGGATTGCAACTTCATCAGAAATCAGCATGTCTTATCAAAAACAAATATCGTATATAAGTATGTTCAAGCAGCCACTGACTTGGCTCTCACCATGATCATGTGGTTACTAGCATGGAGGCCACTGTTTGGCAAGGAGTTCAGATCAGTTGCACGCAGTTTCACACCCTTCCTTAACAGATCCTGCCTATCAGCTTTGAAAACATTTGGAAGAGAGACATGAGTGAAACTTACTCTGCAGTAAATTGCATAGGATTGCAACTTCATCAGAAATCAGCATGTCTTATCAAAAACAAATATTGTATATAAGTATGTTCAAGCAGCCACTGACTTGGCTCTCACCATGATCATGTGGTTACTAGCATGGAGGCCACTGTTTGGCAAGGAGTTCAGATCAGTTGCACGCAGTTTCACACCCTTCCTTAACAGATCAATGTTCATAGGTATGCAGAACAGCATTGAGCAAATTCACTCTGGCCACTAACAATTGTGTTTGTCTCTACCAACCAGTGATCCCCCCAATCAGGGAATCTGTCCCTGGTGGGAAGTTTATTTCCCCTACTGTGCTTATGCAAAATCACTTAAAAGAGATAAAGAAACAAAACTTATCAACCATTGCTACTGTGCACCTGAAAAGTTTGATGCTTGAGTTAGGAAGGGGTAATAGCAACAAGAGAAACTGATCTGACACTCAATTTGTGGTAAGGCACAGTTTGTGAAGAAGGTACATCTGCCTGATGACCATGGAGTTCTCAGCATACCTAACTGCAGAAATTCAGATTAGCTCTACTCAGAACAACCTGCAATTGGTGGTGGTGGTGGTTGTAGCCATGAGTAGACATGGGCACGAACCCCAAAAAATTAATGACCCTGTGGTTTGTGGTTCAGTGCTGACGACGATCCCAAGGTTGCGAACTGCAACGAACATTTTCCATTGCCGAATCAATTCGAGGTTCATGGTTCATGGGCGTCAGAACGGCCCCTGTTGGAATTAGAGAGCCCATATTCCTGGGGAGTGTTTAACAAGCTCTCCTCCAGCCATTACCCAAGTGTGGTCAAGATTGCAATAGGGATCCAAGCTCCAATTAAACTCCCTGTCTCTCTCCTCAAAGGCTAGCAAGTAGCAAGCAACAGCTCTGTCACACTCCACTGCTCGCTGAAAGTGAAACCCAGCCTGGGAGCCCACGGCTATTTATAAGCACAAGTCCCATTGAGCAATGCAGGAGGTTTGTGTTTGGCCATCAGAGCTGCCTATCAGGGTTTGCAGGGATGAGATTGGAGTGCCCATGGCTACAGAACACCCCCTTCCCTCTCCCTCCCCTGGGTGTCTTGTAACCGCTTTGCAGCTCCGTGGTTGAAAGGAAGACCTACCGATCAAGGTAAGCTGGGCTTCCATTCGGGTTTCCAGGGAGACAGAAGGTGCACAGACAGAGTTCAGGCATTCCCCCGGCTCCGTTTCCAGGGGAATTGATTGCTGGTGCCTGAATGTCTGGCTTCCCGAACCGCAGCCGAATGCACTGAATCAAGCTTCTTCCGAACGCTGGTTTGTTGGACAAGGACAATCACAAACTGCCAGATAGCGATTGCGCGATCACCAAATTCGTGGGTTTTTGAAGTTTGTAATGCGGTTCGTGCCCATCTCTAGCCATGAGATCAATTTATGAACAAGACATTGAAAAGGGTGGAATTTGTGGTGGCCACTGATCCATGTCTGCTCCATTAGTCTCCCAAACAGTGAAAGAAGACATGTTATGTGACATCACCACATCTCATTTCTCCACCAAAGCTACATTTCACTAGTGGTCACTTAAAGGAGAGCATAGAAACACTGAATGAGACAACACACATATCGTTGCATGGGATGTTACCAGGGGCTGGATATTACTGGAGGGAAGATGTAGGTCAGTGGCAGCCATCTCTCATTTGGACCTTCCATTACTTTGTACAACTTGTAGAATTGGAAGTGTTAATGAGGATGCATTGCTACTCTTTCAGATACTGGGAAACAACAAATATAACCGTCACCAACTAACTAATACAACTCAAAAGAATATTCAATACTCTTATATGCAAAATTACAAAATTTACTCATACAACATTGAGTCATAGATATAATCCATCCAATTCAAATAGAACAGCCGTATTAAGGCACGTGTACTTCAAAAGAAATTAACATGGGGAGGAAAAAGGTTTTCAAGCCAAACCCCAATGTTTTCTTTGCAGAAACACAATCACTTCAAATAGGGCTAAAAAAAGCCTCCACATAAATGGGTACAGATTTCAGTATATACAAGGCACATACATGTTGCTTTGATACTCTGCATACGCCAGTGAGCGAGCCGTAAGTGAGATAGAAACATTATTTGAATCATCGTATGTAAGTATGCATTTGCAGAACCAATGTATGAAGGACTATTGCATGTTAGTTTCATTTATATTGATTTGTACCTTTTATATATCTTTCACAGTTGTAACTGCTCTGAAGAAGGGGATACCGGAAACGGGACCTCTTGCTGGCTGACCCGTTCAGTTACAATTTAGAATATGCTGACTTTGTTCAAAGCGTGTTGAAATATTGCTTTGAGCAACATGTATGTGCCTTGTATATACTGAAATCTGTACCCATTTATGTGGAGGCTTTTTTTAGCCCTATTTGAAGTGATTGTGTTTCTGCAAAGAAAACATTGGGGTTTGGCTTGAAAACCTTTTTCCTCCCCATGTTAATTTCTTTTGAAGTACACGTGCCTTAATACGGCTGTTCTATTTGAATTGGATGGATTATATCTATGACTCAATGTTGTATGAGTAAATTTTGTAATTTTGCATATAAGAGTATTGAATATTCTTTTGAGTTGTATTAGTTAGTTGGTGACGGTTATATTTGTTGTTTCCCAGTCTTATACTGTCACCCTCTCTTTTTTGTGATTGTGACTCTTTCAGATACTGGCAGGATCAATATACAAGTATGATTTTTGGTTGCTGCCCAGTATTAACACCCTCGTTTTTAAACTGCAGTTTATTGCCAAGATTATTTTTAGACTTGGATGAGGAAAGCTATTTGCCAAAAAATGCTGGATTTTCTTTCTTTAGAGTGCATTGATCTGGAGGCATACACACTAGTTTCCCAGGACACTTAAAAATGTAAGTCTAAATTATATTCTCAGAGACAGGTTAGAGCAAAGGAAGAAAAACATATTGAGTTTATGCCAGGCTTTTCTAGATCTTTTTCCATTATATTGATTCCCCTAGAGCAGTGTTTTTTAAAATATATGTATGTGTATATGTGTGTGTGTGTATGTGTAGTCTACACTTACATAATCCAGCCAGGTTGTTCTGTAAACTGTATAAAACTAAATTGAGCACATGCTCCCAATGGTCTGATGTGAGCCTGGTCTAAATAATTCAAACAAATGCCATATAAAGATTCCCAACACCATGACTCATTCTTCCCATTACAACACTCAATCATCATACAGATTGACACAACCTTTCTCTGGATTTACTTTCCTGTAAATCAACAGCTGGGAAATAAAGGTGAGGCTACTGTTTTCTTAGGTAAGCCAAGTTCTTTTTAACATCCCCCCTTGAGAACCTACAGAATAGGAGGTGCTTCTAGAAAGTGAGGGGGAAAACCTCCATAAAAGGGATTGCTAGACATCTTGCCCCCAAGGCCTGTGTAATTCACAAATTTATTGGCTTGGAGATAGCTTTGGGAAAATAGAGGGCAATAGAACTTGTTTCTCTAAAAACAAGCCATGGGCCACTGCTAGAGTTGCAATCTGATAACGATCTCAGTGGGAAAAAAGGAAGGCATCAAGTTGTTCTAGCAGTTTCTCTTGGGTTTATTGTGTTTGCTTGGGTGTCAGGAAGTCAGTTCTCTAGCCAGAGCAACACCATGTTAACTCTTGTTATAATCAGTAGTTTTCCAGTTTTCCTCCCTCTAGACCCAGATGTCGTCCAGGCCATTCATACTCATGGGAGCGAAGAGTCTTATCTGTCCAGCCCAGCCAACGACCTTGATGTCCTCGTCTTCTCAGGCCTTTGCAGACGGGACTAGGGGGGAGGCTGGGAATGGGTGTTTGAAGTGTTGAAACTTTCATTTTACATGCCATTCTCAACAAAGCTTTCATTCAGCCAGGGGCCTCTCCAGCCCTTGGATTATGGACACCTGTATCCTGAGCATAGTCTTTCAATAAACCTTTTGAACCAAGAGACCTTGTGCTTCTTGCAGAAAGGGTGGGAGACGAACTCGAGATAACTGGGATTCCATAGTCTGACATTGGGAGTAAGAAGGGAGCTGAGGCTGCTGAAGGACTGAGGTGATTCTCATGGAAGCTTCTTTCCATTGACAGAGATGGAGAATAGGGTTGGCTCCTCACAATTCCAGTACTGGATGTAGCGAGGGCTGAGCTGAATGTTCACCATGGAACATTTTCAGCATGAAAAGGCTGATTCATGTGGCAGAAATTCCCTCAAATCCTTAGCCCTCTCATGCCTGTTCACAGTGTCAATCAGCTGTTATATCAGCACCATTTATTTTCCTTTAAAGTAAAATAAAACATTAGTCCAGCAGCACCATAAAGAATAACAAAATTGATTCCAGGATACGTTTTCATGAGTCAGTCATTTCAAATCGACCTTTCTTTGTGACTTCTCCCTGTAAACCTCTCCCCCCCCCCCATGTCTCTTGTTTGTAATTCTAAGTATAAATAACGGAATAATGGCTGTGGGAGTATACTCCAATACATCTGATGAAGTGAGCTCTGATTTAAGAAAGTGTATGCTAGAACAAATTGTGTTAATCTTAGAATTGCCGTTGAACTCCCCTCCTGTTTATTTTTCTGCAACATACAAACATAACAACCCTCTGGAATTCCTTTAAGGCTCTCATTCTTTTATTCCCTCTGAAAGGTTTAGCTCCCATACAATCTGTATGATTTGGCTGCATGTTCATTTTACTAAAGGCAAATTTATTTATTTAGTACATTTTTAAAACCCCACTATTCTTCCAAGGAGCTCGAGGTCACATATGTGGCTGCTCCTCCATTTTATCCTTGTACCAACCCTGTGAGGTAGGTTAGGCTTAGAGAGAGTGACTAGTGCATGATTAGCTAGCAAACTTCATGGATGAATGGAGATTTGAAGCTGTTTCACCCAGTTCCTTATCTAGTGTCCTACTCAATACACCAAGCTGACTCACCAAGAGTTCTTTCACCACTCCCAAGATGGAACTATGGTTGGAAAGAGGGGGAAAATGGATGCAGGATGGGATGGAGGCAGGAATAGGGGGATATTTTTAACCCTTTTGAGACCCTTTCCAAATGACCATGGGAGGGATTTCAAGGATTTGTTTTGGTGAGGTTGTAACCCTAAATGAAATGTATGAAATCTTTGCATGACACTGATAATAAACAACTGGGCACATGCAAAGGAAATGTTTACTGTGGAAGGTGTACAATTGACCTCAGAAAATGTGCGGTCTTTGAGGCAAAATCCTTCCTCTATTTGACATTCCTTTAAATGGTGAAGGGGGAACTTCTGATTTGAAATCTCTAGATGCATTTTGTTCTTCAGTTTTATTAAATTGACATTCTCCAGCACCCCTCCACTAATTTGACCTTCTCTGAATGATGACAACAGTGAACTCAGATTCTTCCCTGGCTGGTTTGAGAGCTAGATTATGAATCAATCACTGAAGCCATTTTGGCTCATTAGCCTTATTTTCTTTGTTACAGCTAATACACTTGTAGAGTTGATCAAAGAGCACAAACAAGACAGAATGGTAACACAAGCAGCAATTTATTCTGCTCAACCACACAGCAGGCTTAAATGAGGAGTCTCATGTTGTTACAGCATTGGAAAATCTCCAGATATTCAGATATCAAATCTATTCAGATATACTTAAGGAGCTTCTGTGTTTCAGAATGGGAGTATATGATAACATAAGGAACATAGCTCTTAGTAGGAATCATAACAATCAAATCAGAAAAAATTACTAGACACAATACATGCATGCATTCCTTGTGCTCAATGCAGTCCAACCCCAAAGTGTATCAACCAGAATGTAAGAAAAGCCTTTCTGAATTTGACCCAAAGTTCATTTGTTGGTTTCCAGCAGTGGTGAGCCATTTGTCTCTGGAAACTTGCAGGTTGGGCAACAGATTCATTTATTAATCCACTGATTAAGTTTAAATACATGTGCAGTTTGCATATTGGTGCAGCTGTTTTTCATTTCAATGTGGATTGTCTTGGAGAACTTTCCAATTAATTGTGTCCCAATGTTAATCAATGTGTGTATAGTTGGGCTTGCGTTGTTGTGGATTTTCTGCTTGTCTCAGGTTGGTTCTGTTGAAATACCATTGGGCCTTAAAATTCTTTGGTTTTTTAATATCTCCCAATACAACTACCCAGTGGCATAATTACAATGGAAGAATGGAAGGTAGGTTATATTTCTCTCTCACACACACATCAAAAAATATCTGTGAGTCTATTAATAAATGAGAGGACAAGAAAAAAAATTCCTTCATGAAAGCACATCTCGTTAAAAGTCTTTATCTGCCTTGGAAACACATGAACCTAATCTGATAATCTCTCAAGGTATTTACAAAAGGGAATAGACTAACAAACACGGCTGCTGTAAACAGAGTTAATATCTTCTCCATTTTGACAGGCTGTTAGTGGAAACTAGACAATATGTCAAAACTGACATTTCTTCTAAAGCTTGTAATAGTGTTTTCTCTCTTTTTCTGAAGGAACAACTCCTCTGTGAAGAAGTTCCTGGAGTCACGTGTACACAGATCACTACAGAACTACAACCTACATAGTTGTTACCCGCAGGAGTTCAATAGTCTCTTTAATCTACTGTAAGTAGAAATTCCAGGGGACCATTTCTGCTGACAGAAGGGTACTTCTATCAGTAGAGGAACCATTTCTACCAATTCCCCCTCATTTCTTCCCTGTGGTATTCCTCAGAATCCCTTGTGGGGAGGAGACTCAGTGGGTTACAATAGGAAAGGGAGGATGGAAATTTCTGCTTCAGATGCTCCACTTTGCTTGTGGATCTCATAGGATACAACTCAATGTGAATAGCTGTAAGAATAGCAAAGTTATTGTTGAATACATGGGAAGGGGGATAATATAATTGTAAACCATTTCAAATTACTGAGAATCTGGTGATGGGATTTTAGTTGGGTGGTCAATATACCATTTAGTGATACTTGTCTCTCATTGAGTATATTTCTATGGTGGAATGGTCATTTTTTTTCCAATAAAGAAACAAAAATGCAACAAGGATTTTAATCACCAATCTTACTGGTATTCCATAACTATAATGTCTGTATGCTAAATGGACGAGTGGAATGGGAGAGCCAGTTTGGTGTAGTGGTTAAGAGCTGGGTTTGATTCCTCCTCCTCTGTTTGAAGCCAGCTGGGTGACCTTGGGTCAGTCACAGCTTCTCAGAGCTCTCTCAGCCCCACCCACCTCACAGGGTGATTGTTGTGAGGATAATAATAACACACTTTGTAAACCATTCTGAGTGGGTGTTAAGTTGTCCTGAAAGGCAGTATATAAATTGAAGGTGGTGGTTGTTGTTATTCTTTGAGTAAGATATTGCAATGTTTCAGCATCTCTAAAGCATAACTGGCTATGCCTGGATAAGCTGTGCAGATATTGTTCAACACCTTATCTGGGATTAAAACTATGGCAGGTTCTAAAGCGGAGGAGAATACCTGATCACAGTCCAGCAAAGGCATCCCATGTCTCAGAGTAGGACTCTGAGTAGGACTCTGAGACTGCACTCCCAGTGGGCCTGCCTTCCAGGCTAGATGCACGAATGTTTGAGATATAATTAATAATATGAAATATATTTAATAATATTTGGTATCATTATTTTTAAGGGTCTTGTGCAACCTTGACAACAGCAGAACAAATGCTGAAATAAGCAAGGGTAGTATTGTAGAGGGTATCAGGGCTTCAGTTTATTATTGCTATTACCAATGAAAAGATTAATGTTTTCAAGAAATTGTCATTAACAAGTTTTCTTTAAATTTGGGAACGATTTAATAAAGGAGAAAACAAATCATAATAATTGGATATCATCATACTGTTTTTCCAAGTAGCCTGTGTATCTAATGGCTCATTTGTTATCCAGCTAGTAGTTACATATTTTTTTTTTAAAAAAGAAAGCCTGTTAATTTACAAGTTACCAGTGCTGAAGTAACATGTACTTAAGCACTTTAATTCTCGAACACCCTATTTTTACCAGCCCGATGCCATATACAGATGATGGTCATTACATGCAAAACAGAGGCTGGGAATATTTAGTAACAGTGGGAGACATTCAGGTATTATATTCTTATGAAGTTACTTGCAGGGCCTTTGTCTTTAGTGTAGTATCTCAGAACAGAGAATGTGCCAAATGAAGAACCATTCATATATATCCAGTTACAAATAGGTGTTGCAACTAATCTATATTACGCACCTTCAGACTAAATGTCCAATTAAGGAACGAGGCACTACATCGGTTGCATGGCTACTAGGGGCGTGCACAATGGAACAAACGAGATGAAAATACACACAGAAATCACTAGTTTGGTTCATTAAAGCACCTTCCAGAATGGTGGAACAAAAATAAAGCTGTAATAAGCCCTCCCCCGCCCCACACACACCAAAAGTTTGTGTGTTTCATTTTAGTTCTTACTATGCAGCGGTACCACAGGCAGGCAGGCAGTGGGTTAGCAGCAGCATCTTGTTTTCCTTGATTGACTTACCAACCAATCATATTCCAAGGGGAAAGACTGACCCCTTAGTGTAATAACAATGAACTCCGTTAGGAAGGGGAGTGTGCACAGTGCGCACAAGTGCATGTTTTCTTCAGTGCTGCCTGTACAATGGCATTGTCCCCCTGCCAACTGGGTCATTGAAAGGGGAGATGAACTGACCCTTCCCCCCTCACCCATCGGCTCTGGAAATGTTCCTTAAATTTAACTCTGATGGAAGGGAGAGGAGAAGATGCATCTTTTTTTTGGCACTACCTGTACAATGGCATTGTTGCCCTGCCAATCAGGACTTGGGGGAGCAGTACCGCTGACTGACCCCTTCCCACCTATTGATTTTGGAAATGTTCTTTACATTTAACTCAGTGGAAAGAAGGTATGACTTTTCCTCCTTCCCTATACAGGCAACAGTATTGTCTCCTTGCTATGATCTCTCTGCCAATCTGCTTTGGAATACAGAGATATATAAGACAGTATTTTTATTTAATATACTGTGCTGGTTGGAGTGCTTTTCTGCTTGGACACAGCCCACTGCAGCAATGCCGCTACCATTTTTTCCAACCAGTTTCCTGCCATAGAGTGTACCCACTGACACTCATGTTCTTCAGGCTCCATTGTAGTGTGGACAGTGTAGTTGAGTGAAAACTTGATGATTTGATAGTTTACAGGGAGGACTTCATTCTACGTGATTTTGGTGCTAAGTGCAAAAAAGGCTGCCCCAGAGCCTCGTTTCCCTTCCCAAAAAGAACAGCATGCTTCTGCGCATGTGCAGCCAACACTTGCCTTGCACAAGCAATAGTGCCAAAATGCATGATAATGAAAAAAGCAAATGAATTAGACTTGAACCAGCAATGGCCCACCCAAAAGAAATCAATAGTGGAACAGAGTTTGTTTGGAACCATGGATTCAAAGCTAACATTTTTTTTCTCAGTGCACACCCTTAATGGACAACCTCAAGTGATGTCTGCAGTCTGACATCGTGCAGCCCAAGCACAGATTTTCCATCTTTGTAAGAAATAGGCCTCATTCTTGCTGGGGGACAGGTTACAGAACTCAACATCAAATGCTTTTGACCATCTCTTTTATCTAAAGTAATGCTGCAGATCATTATGAGTAGACTAGCAACAAAGCCCATTGTGGGGAAAAAATACAATGGATGCTAGAAAAGGGAGGGTGGGCAGACAGGCAATCGCTCCTCCTCCGTCACTGATTCCAGCTGGTGAAAGAGGGGGGTGGGCATTGTCATCTGCTCAAATCCTCATCTGCCTGATCTTGGCCATGTGAAGGGGTAGTAGGCTTTGCTAACTGCTCCATGCATGATACATGCCGGGTAAAGAGGGAGACATTACCTGTTCTGTGCCTGACTATTGCTGGGTGAAGGGGGGCAGGCATTACCACCTGCTCCAAGCCTGATCCTAACTGGGTGAAGGGAGGTGGGCATTGCCACCTGCTCCCCGCTGGGTGAAGGGAGGAACAGGCATTGCTTCCTGCTCCGCGCCTGATCCTGACAGGTGAAGGTGGGCGGCGGGCCTTACAACCTGCTCTGCTCCAGATCTCAGCTGGGTGAAGGGGGTGCAGGCATTGCCACCTGCTCTGCTCCTTATTCTGGCAGGTTGAAGGGGGAGCAAGCATTGCTGCATGCTTGGCTCCTTTCTCCAGCAGGGTAAAGACAGGGTGGGCATTGCCGACTTCTCAGTGGATTATTCTGGTAGGTTGAAGAGGGCAGGCATTGCCACTTTCTCTGCTCTTTATCCCAGCTGGGTGAAGGGAAGAACAGCATTGCCTCCTGCTCTGCACCTGATCCCAGCCAGGTGAAGGCATGAGGTGGGCATTGTCACCTGATCCACTCCTGATCCCAAATGGGTGATGGTGGCAGGTGGGCATTGCCACCTGCTCCACCACTATTACCAGCTGGGTTAAGGCAGGGGAGGGCCTTGCCACCTGCTCCACCACTAATACCAGCTGGGTTAAGGTGGGGGATGGGCATTGCCACCTGCTCCGCTTCTAATACGGGCTTGGTTAAGGCAGGGGGGCATTGTCACCTGCTCCACTTCTAATCCCAGTCAGGTGAAGGAGGGCAGGCATTGCGATCTGATCTGCTCCTGATCCCAGCTGGGTTAAGGTGGGCGGTGGGCAATGCTACCTGCTCTGCTCCTAATATCTGCTGGGTTACAGCAGTGGGTGGTTAAAGCCACCTGCTCTACTTCTGATCCCAGCTGGGTGAAGGGGGGGTGGGCATTGCCAAGTGCTCCATTCCTAATACCAGCTGGGTTAAGGTCGGGAGTGGCATTGCTACATGCTCTGCTCCTAATAACAGTTGTGTTAAGGAGGGAGGGGAAATCCCACCTGCTCCACTCCTAATATCAGCTGAGTTAAGGGGGGGCATTGCCACCTGCTATGCTGCAATGAGGGTGAATGTTATTTAATGTTCTTTAATGTTGTTTGCAGTTTAAAGTTAAAAAATGTTGATGTTGAAGGCGTGGGGGATGAGTGGGGCAGGTAGGGATGATGTGGGTGGGGGCCAATGCCAGCTGATGATGAAGGCTACATCCCAACACTAACTCACGGGTGTTTTCCAGTTCAGCCTGAAGCTGGCAGGGGGTGGGGGGAACCTCTGCAACCATGCTCCGCATATGCTATTGTGTTGTGCTTGTGGCTAGGTACTGTTCTGCTCTGTGGTGTTTCCTCACTGGCTGAACTGAGAGCCCAGCTGCAGGAAATAACAATGGTTCTGCTGGACTGAGTTGCAAGAGTTTTCCCCAGTTCAGTTTAGTTTGGGTGGAATGGATGTGTGACAGTGTAGTTTGGCTTCCTTGGACTCACTACGGTTATGTGGGAGGTTGTAAATGTTGTGCTGCTGTATTATGCTGTCTACCACCCTCAGCCCAGGAACTCCAAGAAATAAAATCTTTTTGCAAGTACTTCTCTCTGTGTGTTTTTTTATTCTTTGATGTGAGGATAGTTGTGGTGCTACTGCCTAGGCGACTGTTGTGATATGTTGTGATGTGCCTTCTATGCTATGTAACGTAAAACCAAGAAATAAAATCTTTTTGCAAGTGACTGTGCGTGTGTATTGGTGATTCTCTGATGTGAGGATGGTTGCGGTGCTGCTGCCTAGGAGACTGTTGTGATGTGCCTTCTATGCTATGTAACGCAAAGCCAAGAAATAAAATCTTGTTGCAAGTACTTCTGTTTGTGTGTTGCTGATTCTCTGATGTGAGGATAGTTGTGGTGCTACTGTTTATGAAACTGTAGTGATGTGACACTAGTGTCATGTGCCTTTAATGCTGTAACTGAAAGCTAAAAAATAAAATGTTTTGAACTTGATTCAGTGTGTTTTTGTGTGTTATTCCCTGGTGTTAAGTTCCTCATCACCCCCAGAGCAGGCTGGCCAGCCACTCCCCATTGTTCCCTATGTTCCTGGGAAGCCAGGAGGGTTGAGCATGTTGAGGAACTCCACAGGGTAGTGGACCGCATCATCCATTTGCACCACTGAGCCCACAGATCTGTACTCCATTTCTGCCCCTTCGAGGGAGTTGTGTTTCATTAATGATGGCAGCCTTGTTGTTCTTAGGGGTCAGAATGGCATGCTTGCACAGCCTGTCCATGGACTACTCCTTGATAGTAGTGATACCAGGGTATATTGTGGCTGTTAGGTCTGCTGGGGTCATCACTACTGTGCCCAGGTGTGCAAGGATGGTCACCTTTCCCTTAGACTCAGGACTTGCTGGTACTTGGCCACTGCTGCTCAGTGCACCACACGAGTACCATGTGCATATTTCTTTGCTGCATCTTTAAGTTGCTTCCTCCTTTTAGCATTGGTATATCTTGCACAAAATCTGCCAGGAGGCTTCTTGGGGGCAGTAAGAGATGATGGCTGCAAGTGGTGTGAGGTGGAGTTGGACTGAGGGAGGGATGGTGTGATTGGCAGTTTGGCAGGTTCATGGGAGAAGTTTGCATTGAAATGGCCCCTAGAAAGGTCATGCACCATCTCCCCATGAACATTTAAAAACTCAGCGCCATACTGACTTTTATATAAAATCCCTTTTCAGGAGTCTTGTACTGTCTTTCTTCAACTGTCTGCAATTTCCTTTGCCTATTTTTTACCTCCGAACACAGAGTTCCACAGCTGACACATCAGCCTCCCAGCCACACAGGAAAGTCAGGCCCCACAGGGAGATTGGCAACCCTACACTGGTAGGTGTATTTTTACCTGAGGACACATTCAGTGACTCCCAATAGCAAATATATACTCTTTAGAATGTTGGAGAGATGACCAATCAAGGCCATATATGCAAATGACCTCAGGGAAGAGTGGCAGTTGGTGGTGGGGGGGAGGACCCTGCCAGCCACACAGGAAAGCTGTATCCCTATGGGAAAACACATTTTACCCCTTTTTACCCTCTTAGGGGGTGAATTTCTTAAAATTCCTTCTTAGTGAGCCCCTACATCACAAAAGGAACATCCTCCTCAAATTTCTATGTCCACGCGTTTGGGCTTGGCGTTGATGAGTCAGTCAGGACACTTGCCTAGAGAGAGAGAGAGAGAGAGAGAGAGAGAGAGAGAGAGAGAGAGAGAGAGAGAGAGAGAGAATAACAACAACAACAACAACAACAGCAACAGCAACAACTTAATGCCCACTCAGAGTGGTTTATGTCATTGTTATCCCCGCAACAAAACACCCTGTGAGGTGGGTGGGGCTGAGAGCCTCGCTACAAGTGACATCCTACATGCGAACGGCACTTGATCATTTTCGCAAGTCTTTCTGGGAATTGAAGTCCATCTCCCCCACCCCTTTTCCTTCTGTTCCTTCCCCTCTCTGTTAGAATGGCTGCCTGAAGAGACAGAGAAAGCCTGCTTTTGGAAATCTCTCCTCCAGTCACAAGCCTGCTCTCAGTGATCTTTGGGGGTGGGCAGCTGCGACTTTCGAAGCTTTCTCCAGAGCATCTCCCCCCCCAGCAAGACGATTAGCAAAGTTGCAGCTGCCCGCCCCCAAAGATCACTGAGAGCAGGCTTGTGACTGGAGGAGCGATTTGCAAAAGCAGGCTTTCTCTGACTTTTAAGGCAGCGATTCTAACAGAGGGAAAGGACACTAGGACTTCACCGACATGTCAACTTTCTCCAGAGCATCCCCCACCCCCCAGCAAGACGATTTGCAAAAGCTGCTATCATAGGCTTTCTCCGTCTCTTCAGGCAGCCATTCTAACAGAGAGAGGAAGAAACAGAAGGAAAAGGGGTGGGGGAGAGGGACTTCAATTCCCAGAAAGACTTGCGAAAATGATCAAGTGCAGTTCGCGTGTAGGATGTCACTTGTAGCAAGGCTCCCAGAGAGCTCCAGAGAGCCGTGACTAGCCCAAGGTCACCCTTGAAACAGACACAATTTCATCTTTGATGAGTTATAATTGATCTCCAGACTACAGAGACTAGTTCCCCTGAAGGAAGTGGCCGCTTTGGGGGGATGAGGACTCTATGGCATCATTCTCAATCCCTCTGAGATCCTTCTTCTTCCCAAACTCCAACATTCCCAGCCACTGTCCCAAATCTCCAGTAACTTCCTAAACTGGAGTTGACAACCCTAAGAGGAGAAAAAAGTTTGATCATTGGAAGTTTGTTAGCCAACAAGATAGGGATTATTCTTCTAGACAAAATTCATCAGGGAGAGCAATAGTCCTCCCTTGGAGGCAGATAGATGAACTAGACAGCCTTGTATTCCCTTCCAGGTTTTAATTCTGTTTCTTTTATAGCAAACGTCTAGCATTTCTCCATCACTGCATGGAGCATTATCCAAATATTACATCAAATTCAAGTTTGAGTAATATGGCCCAGATGAAAGCAACCAATGAAGGTTTGTACAAACTCTACATTACTTTGAAATTCTCCCGGATCAGTGAACAAAATGGCTTTTTAAAACAAACTTAGAACTGATTTCATGAGTGCTGGGAGTCTGCTTTGTATTTCACATTTGCATGAAACCTCTTAAGGTTTCTAAAAGGAAAAAAAATAAGTTACTTCTCTTTAGGGTAGAGAAAACCTTTCAAGTGCTATCTTGTCAGTAACGACTATTTCTTTCTCATGAAGTTCCAAGAAATGAAACAGCTCATTTGACCAAAACGGTTGTTTGAACTTCTAAATGCGTATATAGATCCTAAATTAATCTTGAATCACAAGGGGGAAAATATGTCCCGTTGGGAACCAAACATCCAATTTCTTGTGATTCACAGCAAGTTTGCCGCATTTGCAACAGAAAACATCTTTTGACTTTAAAAAATGAATTATCAGGACAGAAATGCACTGTAAGCTGGATATTTGCCAAGCTCATTATAAATAACCTTAGAAGTTCATTTCTGATATGCAGATCAGGGCCACTGCAGCATCAAGCCAGTTATCAGGTAGGATTTTAGCTTTGCACTAAAGCACATGTATTTCACTCAGAATGTCCCTGGTTCAATGCCTGGCATATACAGATCGAAAGAATCAGGAAGCAGGAAATGGGAAATACATCCTTAAGACCTGGTGCCAGTGAGAGTGGACAGTACTGGGCTATAACCAGCAATTTGTGTGATGTGATAAGGCAGTTTTCTAAATCCAAATAATTACTTTGGATGTGGACATGGCTGCCAAGACCCACAACAGGTTCCCAGATAGATTCCCTCTGGGTTACTCTTAAACAAACCCACTGGCTTCCGGTTTGGGCTTCATGGAGGTCTGACACAGCTCCATTTGCGGAGCTGACCGGACTGCCGTTTTAAGTGGCCGGCGGGGGAAAAATAGCCCGCGGCCGACTGCTCTCAGGCGGAGAGCAGGCAAAGAACGCTCAAGACCCTAGGGTGTGCTAGATCTCGGACGAGGGGGGGCTCTACACAACGGGTCCCCTCCCGATCCTTGAGGTCCCACCCTGCGACGGGTCGGCTACAATCTCTGCGGCAGTTCTGGGGCCAATTCGGCTGGCATAAGACCTACATACCCAAGCTTCGATTGGGGGAAGAAACGGAGAGGAGAAGTTAAAATCGAAACAGCGATTACAACCCGAGAAAAGTGAATGAGAAGGTAAAGATCACTATCTTCTGTTACAGGACAGATTGATTAAAGCAGAGAGGAATAAAAGTAGATTTTCAAACTGCAACAGGCTAACGATAAAGAGGGGAAGACTCGGCAAGAGTTGTATTTGAAAAGAGACTCAGTTTAAAGAAGTTATTAAAGGAATTGGACTATTGTTTTGAATACTTGCGGTTATGGAGCTGTGAGAAAAAGACACCATCGCGAGACCTACTGTGGGAAGTTGGGAGACAGGAAGTGCGTAACAACAATAGAGTTGCTGGAGAGAAGCGACCCTTGCTGGAGGGCAGGAAGAAGGGAATCGCCATCTTTGAAAGGGGAAGGGTTGCGGCCTCAGCGGAAAAGGAAGTAGGCCATCTTGGATTGCAAAATCATAGAGAAACCATAGAGAAAAGACGCCCGACATTTTGGACTCTTTAAAATTTAATTTTTGTAAGAAGACCGGGACATTTGAAATAAAAGGACATTAAATTTTACGCCACGGAGTTAAGGAAGAGAGCGGACTCGTGGGAGCGAGCCAAAGCAAGCCCCACGATGTCAAAAAAAGAGTGGCAATCGGCAATAGAAAACCTGGATAAAAAACTTTTAGATGTGATTAAAGAACTTAAGGACACGAAATTGGAGCTGATTAAAGAGGTTAAAGAGGTTACACAGACAGTAAAATCGGAGCTGTCAGAAGTGAAAAAAGGTATGGAAACAATACAAAGTGAACTACAAGGAACGCAGCAGAGAGTTAAAACAGTAGAAGACGCGATGGAGAACTTAGCAGACACGCAACAAACAGAGATGAGACTGATGAGGGGGAGAATGTCAGTTGCAGAAACTAAACACATGGAGAAGCAGTTACGTTTTCGTGGCTTGCCAGAAGTGGAAGGAAAATCAGCGCAAGAACAGATGACTGAGGTGTTAGCTGAATACCTGGGGAAGGAGGAGGAGGAAGTTGTGGCTATCCTAGATGTGGCATATCGTGTGAACTCGAGAATTGCAACCCAGAGGAAATTACCAAGAGACGTGATTGTGCAGTTTACGACACGAAATATGAAAGAGAAGATTGTGACAAAACAGTTTCAAGATCCATTGGAGATTGATGGCAAGACGATTATCATAATGAAGGAATTACCCAGGTCAGTGTTATCAGATCGGAAAAAATACAAAGTGCTAATTCAGATCTTGAAGGACATGAAAATCAGGTACAGATGGGAGTTACCAGAAGGTGTGTCCTTTGAGTTTGGAGGGGCCAAAAAGCGCATCAGATCTGAGCGAGAGATGGAGCGATTTATAAGGGACAATGAAAAAGACTTACCAACAAGACTATGAGTATGGAGTGTAAAGTTTTATCTTGGAATGTAAATGGACTAAACTCACCGAATAAGAGAAAAAATATTTTCCACTGGCTATTAAAACAAAAATGTGACATTGTTTGTTTGCAAGAGACCCATATCAGAAAGCAGGATGTAAAATATTTAAAATCAGGAAAATTGGGCAAAGAATTTGTAGCGGCCTCCAACAAGAAAAAAAGAGGAGTGGTGTTGTACATAAAAGAGGAGCTACAGCCAAAATTTGTAATGAAAGATGTGGAAGCCAGATTTATTGCAGTGGAATGTACTTGGGACTTAAAGAGAGTGTTGGTAGTCGGAGTTTATGCACCTAACGGTGCAAAGGAAAGCTTCTTTGAGGATTTGAGGAAGCAACTAGATGATCTTTCATACGACCAGATAATTCTTGCCGGAGACTTCAATGGAGTGACGAACTTGGAATTAGATAAAAAGACAACAACTGCACAAAAGAAAAGAGGACTATTACCAAAGCTCTTTTTTGACTTGATACAACAGGAGACTTTAGAAGATGTATGGAGAAGAGAATATCCTAAAAGTAGACAATTTACTTTTTATTCTGCAAGGCACTGTACACTATCAAGAATTGATATGATCTGGGCCTCAAAAGACTTAGCGTTATGGACTAAGGAGGTAGAAATAATGCCGATGGTAGGCTCAGATCATAATCCAATCATGTGGAAATTAGGGAAAAGGAGAAAAAGGAAAGCATGGAGAATAAATGAGGACTTGCTACAGGAAGGAGAGAATATGGAGATGTTGAGAAGAGAGACAAAGTTCTTCATACAATACAACGTAAATAAAGAAGTACCAACTGACAAAGTTTGGGACGCTTATAAGGCGGTTATAAGGGGCATACTAATGGACTTAAATGGTAGAGCAAGAAAAAAGAGGAGAAAAGACAAGAGATTGAGGAGAAAATAAAAGCCAAAGAAATACAGTTAAAAAAGAGACCAGGGGAAAAGAAATTATATCAGGAAATTAAAATACTTCAAGAACAGTTAACAGCAATGAATAATAAGGAATTGGAGTGGAATCTTAAAAGATTGAATCAGAAAGCGTTTGAAGGTGCAAATAAACCTGGGAAGTATTTGGCATGGCAACTGAAGAAGAGAAGGGAAAAGAAAATAATAAATAGAATTTGCGAAGATAATAAAACGTATTTGGAACAGACTACCATTAGTAGAGCCTTTTACAAATTCTACGCTAAGTTGTATAATAAGAAAGAGGTAAATAAAGAGTCAATAGCGTTATATTTGGAGAAAATGAAACTTCCAGTAATTTCGGAAGCTTGGAGAAATAAACTGAACAGTGAAGTAACAGATGAGGAACTAAACAAGGCAATACAATCTGCAAATCTAGGAAAGGCGCCAGGGCCAGATGGACTTACAGCGAAATTTTATAAGGTAATGGCCAATGAACTGGCACCATTCCTAAAAGAGGTGATCAATGGAGTTTTAAAGGACCAGCGGATTCCAGATACCTGGAATGAAGCGAATATATCATTGATCCCCAAAGAGGGCCAAGACTTGACTAATGTGAAAAACTACAGACCTATATCGCTACTTAACAATGATTATAAAATCTTTGCGAAGATACTGGCGGAGAGACTGAAGGGGTGGCTTACGGAAGTCATTGAGGAGGAACAAGCAGGCTTTTTGCCAGACAGACAAATCAGAGACAATTTAAGGACAGTGATTAATGCTATTGAATATTATGACAAGCGTTGTGACAAAGAGGTTGGTTTCTTCTTTGTTGATGCTGAAAAGGCGTTTGATAATTTAAACTGGGACTTTATGTTTGCCACTATGGAAAAGCTACAATTGGGAGAAAGATTCATTAGAGCAATTAAGGAAATTTACAGAGACCAGACTGCAGCAATTGTGGTGAATGATGAAGCGACTAAGAAATTGATTATAAGTAAAGGAACAAGACAAGGTTGCCCGTTGTCTCCACTGCTGTTCATTTTGGTATTGGAGATCCTGATGATACAAATACGACAAGATGAAAAAATTCGAGGAATTAAAATAAAGGACTATTCATATAAGGTCAGAGCATTTGCGGATGACATAATGTTAATTGTAGAAGACCCATTGGAGAACATGCCAAAAGTGATAGATAAGATTAAGGAGTTTGGAGACTTGGCAGGTTTTTATATTAATAAAAAGAAGTCAAAGATACTATGCAAAAATATGACTAAGCAGAAACAACAATTGTTAACGGAAATAACGGATTGTGAAGTAACAAGTAAGGTGAAATATTTGGGAATCGAACTGACTGCTAAGAATATAGACTTATTTAAAAACAACTATGAAAAACTATGGACTCAGATAGAGAGAGATTTGATTAAATGGAACAGACTAAATTTGTCATGGTTGGGAAGGATTGCAGCAGTTAAGATGAATGTGTTACCAAGAGTAATGTTTTTGCTACAGACAATACCAATCATCAGTGACTCTAAGCAATTTGAGAAATGGCAGAGGAAAATATCAGACTTTGTATGGGCAGGCAAGAAGCCTCGAGTGAAAATGAAAGTTTTACAAGATGCAAAGGAAAGAGGCGGAATGCAACTGCCCAATCTAAGACTTTACCATGACGCAATTTGCTTGGTGTGGTTGAAGGAGTGGATGACGCTAAAGAATAAGAAATTACTAGCCCTAGAGGGATATAAAAAAATATTTGGATGGCACGCATACTTATGGCATGATAAAGTAAAGGCGAACTCGATGTTCCTGCATCACTATATACGGAGAAGTTTATATACAATCTGGAAGAAGTATAGAATCTATCTGGAAGAAGGAACCCCTTTGTGGGTAGTTCCATATGAGGTGATAGATCCGAGAGCTGTTGATAATGAGCAACAATGTCTAACTTATAAAGAAATAACTAGAACTGAAGAATCTAAACTCAGAATAAAGACTCAGGAGGAACTATCACCTTATTATGATTGGTTCCAGTATAGACAGATTAGAGATTTATATAACTCGGACTCTGTAAAGGGAGGTATACGAACAGAAAACTCGGAACTAGAGCAGTCCCTTCTTAAAGAGGACAAGAAAAGAATATCTAAGGTATACCAAGCACTGCTGAAATGGTATACTGAGGATGAAATAGTTAAAGGACAAATGGTGAAATGGGCCATAAATTTCAACAAAGAAATAACAATGGAGGCATGGGAATACTTGTGGAAGACTACAATGAAGACAACGACATGCACTAGTATTAAAGAGAACATTTACAAAATGATTTACCGTTGGTACATGACACCAAAGAAGATTGCGCTAGGGAATTTGAACACTTCTAATAAATGCTGGAAATGCAGGAAGCATGAGGGCTCCCTCTACCACATGTGGTGGACGTGTGAGGTAGCTAGGCAGTACTGGGGGGAAATAATAAGAGAAATGAGTGAGATTTTACAATTTCAAATTAATAAGAACCCAGAACTCCTGCTACTAAACTTGGGAATGGAGGGAATTCCAGCCCATCATAGGACGTTGATATTTTACATGACGGCAGCAGCTAGACTTTTGTATGCGCAAAAATGGAAAATACAAGAAGTGCCAACCATTGAAGATTGGATCCACAAATTGCTGTATATGGCAGAAATGGACAAAATGACAAGAAAATTGAGAAACCTGGACTCAGGACAGTTTAACACAGACTGGGAGAAGCTGAAACAATATTTGGAGAAGAAATGGGAGGTGGGAGGAGAACTGTGGCAGTTTGAGAACTACTGAAGTACAATAAAATGTAGAGGGGGGTGACTTTACCGGGGAGGAGAAGAGGTAAAAGAGAATTTCTAAGCAGTTATGATATTAGATTGATATATATAGAATAATAAATAGAATATTGATAGAAAATAATTAATCATAAGGGTTAACTATAAGGATTGATTAACTAATAATATTTTCTTTTTGATTCCGTACAGTGTACCAAACTGAATATGTTTATTTGAAGTTGTATATGAGTCAAATTGATTGATATCATATATAGACTTATGACTGAAGGGGAATAGAAATACTAATGTAAACAAATATAACTAAAATAGAAAGAAGAAGATAGAATGAATAACATATAGAGTATAAGTTAAACTGGCTGATTTATATGAATGTATGGTTTACATAGTTTATGATATATAGAAATATTTGAAAGTGAAATAATGAAAAATGGGATAAATTGTTTATCCATTATGGAAAAAGGGACTCATAGTCAGGGTACAGAGTATTAAAAATAGTTAAAGAAGTATTGCTTAGAATAAAGGGAGAATATATATTTGTTAGATAGAGGAATATATAAAGAGTAAGGGAAAAGGGATAAAGGGTTGGAAAACTGTTGGAAGTCAACAAAGTGGGGGGGGGAAGGGAGGGGGTTAGAAATTGGGAAATGGGAATATTGACTGTAATGTGTAAACATTTGATCCTAACCCAATAAAAATTTTTTCAAAAAAAAAATTAAACAAACCCACTCAACAGCCCTGGCCAGTCCATCATCAGAATGCTGTCATAAGCTGTAACTTTTGCTGGCATTGCAAACTGATCCACAAGATCAGCTAATGCAGCAGTAGTCATCAAGAAGGATTGGGTATAAATTGTTACTTATCATTTCTGGGTTAACGTTTCAATTCTACACCCCAGTTCAGTAAGCAGCTCTAGAACAAATTAACTGTAGTTGCTGTGCAAAACAAACAAACAACAACAGTAGGGTTGGACGAAGATATGCTTGATAACTCTGTTCACTGGTCTGGATCAGGGAGCCTGTAGTCCCCCAAGGGGCTTGGCTGCATCTGAACAAATTCAGTTTGGCAAACTTTGCACAATTAGCCTGTTTCTCAGCACTGTAGCCCCACCTATTGCTGCCACTGCCCTCTTCATAGACACATAATTGAAGGGGGGGGAAATCAGATTGAGATATTTGAGCTGAGACTTACTATGTGGGTGCTTCTATGTAGTTCTACTATCTGTCCATGAATGTAGCTAATTTTACAATTAATTCTAGCATTCACTCCAGAATAGACAGCGTTGACTGTGCAGTTGCAAAAAATAGGCCATATATCTTCTGTAGGGTTATTAAAAGGATGCATCTCTGACTATATGAGTGTAAAGAGGGAATGAAGTGCATGTGACTCCATTTTTTTTAACTCTTTATTTTTGAAGCCTATTTGCACACACCCCAACACTGTTTTAAAGGTAAGCATCAGGTCACATGTGAAACATAACTTGGGTTGGCGTTTCCTCAAAGTCACATTTGCTTGCATTTTGTGTAACACGTAAAGAGACACTGAGTTTCTTTAGTTCAGGGGATATGCAAGTGTAAGAGTACTCAAAAGCTGCAACACAAAGTTGTCCTTTATTATCAAGGCATGTCCAGACTGTGTTTTGAAATATGGAGGTGCAAAACTGCTCTTTGTGGTGCTCAAGAAAATTTTGACAATAACCGCTGTGTGGATTTAATAAGTAACTAGCTACACATGAAAGCCAAGAAAGTAAAATTAAGGTAAATACACCTGAGGATTAAGTTCATATCTAAGTGCTCAGTATCTTTAGCTGCAAAATAGTAAAAAGTCCAGTAGCACCTTTAAGACTAACCAACTTTATTGAGGCATAAGCTTTCGAGAACCACAGCTCGAAAGCTGTGAGAGAGCTGTGGTTCTCGAAAGCTTATGCCTCAATAAAGTTGGTTAGTCCTAAAGGTATTACTGGATTTTTTACTATTTTGCAACTACAGACTAACACGGCTAACTCCTCTGTATCTTTAGCTGGATGCTTTTTTCAATTTGCTCTAGAACCAGACTGTGTGTCTATGTGATGCCTCTTTGTCTGAGCTGGAAGCTTTTCTGTGATTCTTCCTTTTCTTCTGGTGTCTTTGTTCTCTCTCACCTTGTGGTCTTGCAAGAAGCACGAAGCTTCTGAAGAGCTCTCCTGTGAAAGCATGCCAGAGATACACCCATGCTACTCATGTGCAGCTGGATTAGCTGGCCACTTGTAATAGGGAATAGTGTTATTTAAATTAAATTAGGCTCCTATTGTCTTCTGCTTTTACAAAAATGCAACTGAATAAAATCAACTTCAATAAAAGTAAGCTTTATCTGTTGCAAGAGTGTTTTGCCACATGTGTTGTTGCTCCCAGACCATTGCCTTAAGGGGACCCCCATTTTGGTTCTTCATTTAGTTCTAACATGGGCTGAGGGCTAGAAAATGGAGTCTGCATCCTGCTGAAGTTAAGCTAACAGCAGTGACTTGCTAAGCAGAATGGGCCATGCAATGAAGCCATGATGAGTCATTAAGCAGCAATGGTATGCAGACCTGATCCTCCCTAGAGCCCATCTTAGGCTGATTAAATTGAACAACTATCTCCCCAGGGACCTTGGAAGCCTCCTCCCTAAGCAATTCAACCATAATGAACGACTCAAGGTTTCCAGCTCATTCCTACCCTTCTTTAATCTCATTAATCACACAGCCACAATTCTATCTGCTCCCTACCCTCAAAATCTCCTAAGGGGAACATACTTCCACTGGGCTCTTGCCTTTTTTCTTATCCTGCTCTAACAAACCAGGAACAACTCCCCTTTACAGTATTAGTGTAACTTCCTCATGCATCTCCAGGTGCAAAATTAGATTTCCATCATCCAAATCACCCATTCCTGGGAAATTTAATCTTTTATCGTTTAGATGCCAACGTTTGTTCCCCTCCTTCATTTCTGGCAAAAGGAGTATAAACAATCATCCTCTAGCTGCCAATTTTGTAGCAAGTGTGGATCTCAACTCATTACTCCGACTTCAAAGTTGGCCTTTTTTCCCATGGATCCACCTTGCTGTGCTGCTTCACCCTGGAATACCTCCTTTGTCAAAGATCAGGATTGAATATCTTATTATCCCCACCCACCTACCCCGCCCTCTCTTTTTATCTTCCCCAGTTGGCAGGTAGCTGTTAGGAAAAGGTTTGGTTTGCTGCTTTATGATCTCGCTCTCTCTCTTTCCACTTTAGTAACAGTTACTTAATTGGGCTTGTGTGTTATTTTTTTAAAAAACTTTTTTTCTTTTAAGATTGCTTATTCCCCCCACATTCTTCCAAGTTCTGTGCTGAATCTGGACCTTGGTATACACAGGTTAAACATCCCAAAGCAGCATTTTAAACTCTCTACCAGGGAGCCAGTTTCTCCAGGTGCCCTCACTAAGTTTGTGAAAAAGCTAGTATTTGGCTTTGAATCTGCCACGTATTCAAATATAACATTTTTTTTTTAAAAAACAGTCAATATATTACATTATATTTGATGCTCATTTTTTAATTCTTTTCCAGATTATACATGGGCAAAAGGACCCTACCTTTTTACTCTGGTCAGGACAGCTACAATAGTAACAGTTACCATCTGTGTGTAATTATGAGAAGCTCTCACAGGGCACAGAACTGTGTTCAATAAATATGCTCCTATTGGCATGTTATTCCCAGCAATGAAATGAAAGCACAATGGAACCCAGGATGGGAGTATATACATCTGGTGGAATTCAGGCTATCATAAGTAATTATGCATTGGACAAAAAAAGTGAAATTCAGAAAATGAATGCACAGTGTGCCTTCTGTTTGTCAACTGCAAATGACAATCCAACATTTAACAATCAGAGAAGGAAAACTGCTGGGGACCTGTGACTGTGCATTGTATAAAAGATCAATACTGCAGAGAATAGCTTTTTTACAATTTCAAAGTTGTTTTCTCTGAGTTCCAGCAGCCGATTGACAGTACTTTTTATCATTTTCAATTAACTCCCCCCACCCCCATTGGCCTGAATGGCTGAGTTCCAGGATTGGTTTTTTCTTCATTCAAGCACAAACATGTGCTGTAAATAATATTGGGTGGTCCTATAGAAAATTAATCTGAAGTGGGTGGACAAAGGCCTCTAGATAGAAATTATCTGAAGATGAGAAAAAATGTTTTTTGAACAAAGCACTCTGCTTTCACCCTCCTCCACACATACACCATCTCTGATTCAGTCTGAGAAGCTCAAACAGCGAAACAATTATTCTTGTCATTAGAAGTCTTGTGTTTTTACGACACCCCAGTAATAACTAAAAGGAACAACCATTTCCTGGAAAATCATCTGGGGGGAAATGGTGTTAAAAGTGAACACTGAGGAAGATGGAACAAGACAGTTCACATTTTATACTGCAAAACATTTTTGCAGAAACAATGATCAATATACAATTAACCAAATTAAAAATCATGTAAAATTATGAAAAAGATACTCGCAGTAGACATGGGCATGAACCTCATTACGAACCAAAAAAACCCCACGAACCACCTGATCATCAGTTCGCGAATTGGCAATTTGTGAGCGTTCATGGCCAACGAACCAGCATTCGTTGGAAGCCTGGTTCGTTGCATTTGCCTGCAGTTCGTGAAGCCAGTCAGGCACCATCAATCAATTCCCTTGGAAACAGAGCTGGGGGAATGCCTGAACTATGTCTGCACTCCTTCTGTTGCCCTGGAAACCCGAATCGAAGCCCATCTTAACTTGATTGGCAGGTCTTCCTTCCAACCATGGAGCTGCAAATTGGTTACATGGGAGAAGACACTCAGGGGGAGGGAGGGGGAAGGGGGTGTTCTGTAGCCATGGGCACAGAACACTCAGGGGGAGGGAGGGGGAAGGGGGGTGTTCTGTAGCCATGGGCACTCCAATCTCATCCCTGCAAACCCTGATAGGCAGTTCTGACGGCCAACCCCTTGTACACTGGCCCAGTGTCAACTGGTTGCTCTAATTGAATCAAATGGGAGTTTTCTGGGGGCCTTGGATTGGAGAGGGTATAACTCCAAGATCCCTATTGCAATCTTGACCAAACTTGGGTGCTGGCTGGAGGAGAGCCTGCTAAACACTCCCTGGGAATATGGGCTCTCTAAGAGCGGGACCACAAGTGACGCCTGACACAGGTTGGACACTTGCCAGCTTCCCTCAAGTTTTGATGGGAAATGTAGGCAGCATGGCGGAATGTTGGACAAGTGACAGTTGAAAAGTCCATTGGAAAGCAGTTAGAGAGTCAAGCTGCAAGACCAGGATGCCTACATTTCCCATCAAAACTTGAGGGAAGCTGACTAGTGTCCAACCTGTGTCAGGCATCACTTGTGGTCCCGCTCTAAGTCCAACGGGGTCTGTTCTGACACCCATGAATGACGAACCTTGAACCAGTTCATCAGCGGGAAAAGTTCATTTTGGTTTGTTGGTTCTGGTTCGTCGGTGGCACTGAACCACAAACTGCTGGTTCATTAAATTTTTGGGGTTCGTGCCCATGTCTAACTAGCAGTCTTCTTAGAGATGTGAAGACTATATCTAGTTGGCCATGTACATCATAATTTAGGTTTCAAAGATATTTATTTTATGACATATTCGTACCCTCCACCCCTTTTTAAGAACCCTGCTGGATCAGACCAGTGTTCCATCTAGGACAGCATCCTGTCTCACACAGTAGCCATTTCATCTTGAAATTCCACATTTCCAGTAAGTTTTCCACTGATACACTGACTAGACTCAGACCTATTTAGCTTCAGTGAGGTTGCCGTATTGTATGCCTTCTAATCATATCTTGGGAAGTGGTTATTCCACTTATCCAAAGTGAATAGTTGCAATGGTATGGGGATGGACAATAGCTCAGTGATGGAGAGGTGCTTTTCATGGATAAGGTCCCAGGTTCTGTCCCTTGAATCTTAGTTTACACTAGGATCTCAGATAGCAAATGATGAGAAACAGCTTTCTCTGATTGAGACCCTGGAGCATCACTGTCAGTCAATATAGACAAGCCATGGCATCTGCCACTGTGTTACCTGCTGACCACTTCCTTCTTTTCCAAAGCATATCTTCCAAAAAACAAATAACCAGGCCTGGCTTTCCTCTACCTCACTGGAGCAGGTAACACTTCAGAAGGACTCAGGAGACATCTCCTTTATGTCTGCAGGAGGCATCCATTGAGAAACAGCTACATCCAGTAGCTTGGAACTTTCTAACATTTTGTGGAACCTTCCAATATTTTGTGACTGGCCCCATCCTCCACAAAAGCCATTTGGTGGTAGTACCACCACTACCTGTTCTTAATATCCAAATGTGCCAACCGGCTGGGGACCACTGGAATCGACAATATGACCTAGATGGGACAACAGTCTGACTCAGTATATATTATATATACATATTCTCCAGGATCAGCCCTGGTCAGTATTTGGATTGGAGACCACCAAGGAAGTCCAGTATTGCTACTCAGAGGCAAACCACCTCTGAACATTTCTTGCTTTGAAAACTCCATGGAAGGTCACCATGAGTTGGTTGTGACTTCACAGTAACCCCCTACCCCTTAAAAATTTTGGTGAGCAAGACTTGGGCTTTAGCTCTCAAATTTCCAGCCCCAAGACTGAAGAAAGAACAGCTTCTTTTTGCATGCAGAAGAGAACTTTGTAGAGCTGTGCAAGGACAAAACTACAAGGTCAAGTTTTTACAACATCCACAAGATCCAGAGGTGCCAAAGCTGAAAAATATTTAGTCAATGACAATTTTCCCAAGACATCTGGTACTGTTGCTTGTGATTTTTTACTGGAGATTACCCATCAGTTAGCACAGATTTGTTTTTTAATAGGCCTGCCTGCACCTGGCATATCCCAATTCCCTGTCCTCAGAAACAGAGAGAATGATGGCAGGTATCTTGAAGGAGGGGGAATTTAATATTAAAGCGCTCCAGGATGGACTTGCTTAGAAACAATTAATATTAAAAAGACAAGAATAATGTACAGTGGCATGAAGTGACAAGGAAGAGGACTAAAACCTGGGGAGTAGCTAATGAAGAGGATTAATTAGCCAAAAAAGAAAGATCACCAAAGGACCTGCTCCTGCAATAGCTAATACTATCAAGAAGAATCTCATTGGCTTTACTATGTTCTGGATTGGGCTCAAATGGTTTGTTTGTTTGTTTCTTAAATAGCAAAGGCTTCAGCAGAACACATTATTTTCTGATGAGGCACCGATGATGTACGTGGGAGATAAATTATAAACAGGTGCATGGGGCATCTAGAGGGTAACACTATTCAGCTGGTTGATAAACCAACCGAATGGCAATGTCAGCTACTCAGCAGGTGTGTAGGCAAACTGGAAGCTATAATGTCTTGCTTCATTGTTTGACCTTAATTGTGCCTCTTGGTACACCAGATCTTATTTTATTAAAATAATGTAATCTCTGAAATTTCACTGAATTATCTATATACAATTCTGGCTCACTAAGCAAGTAGGCAGCCACAGATGATAGGAAGCCACCACTATCACCACACTATAAACCCAAGCCCCAAACAATTACCTTTTAATTAAGATAAAATAGTATGCTGAAATTTAATTTTCTAAATGTCTTTGGTTAGCCTCATACAAATAAAAAGTTAAATTCTAAGAATCTAACACAAGTTGGGAATGAACAAGTGGAGACGACAATGGTCTGAGAGCAGAAAGAAAGCATTCCTCTGCTGGATCAAACCAAAGGTATTCCATTTGCGACATTTCTCAACCAGATCCTTCCACCACGGATCCCATGGTAAGATAATGAAATGCAGTTAGAGACACTGATGGACCACTAGACGTTCTTGGTTAAGGATCTCATTGCCAGGCACTGGGTTAAGTGGGGAAATTCTTGGGCTGGCAGTGAGCACAATTCCAATTTGTTTGTTTGTTTGTTTGTTTGTTTATTTGATTGATTGATTGATTCAATTTATGTTCTGCACTCCCTGCATCAGCAGGCTCATTTGAATGCTTGTATTAGGTGTAGTATTGTTCACTCTGCTTCTGGCTCCCTGTCTTTTGTGTTTGTGATGGCCAATGACTTCTACTCTTGCATCGATGTGAAAACATGATGGATAAAGCACCATTCAGCTATCGTGGCCCTACAGTTGCCACTGATCTGCCATCAATCTACTTTGCCTATTTCAATTCAGCAGAGTTTTCCTGGGGTGGTGATAGTAGTACTAGAAATAAATGAAACACGTATATGCGAATCAAGCAGGATCAGCTATTTTGATCCTCCCACTCCAACACTGCAGTCCTAATCCGAATTAGAGGGTTCCTCTGTGGCTATTATCTGCCCCACTACCCCCAAAGAAAGATCCCCGTACTAAATGGGGTCCAACTGGGATTTATTTACTAAATTGATCTGAGCCTTATTGATATCCAACCCTCAGTGCTGGCACCTACCTAACAAGCTGCCAGAGGCCTGACAGCATTAACAAGCAAGCCTACGCTGGCTCCAGGCACAAGGCAACCTTAGTATAGTGGTTGGGTTGAGAATCAGCACTCTGCTGGTTGGAATCCCACTACTGCCATGAGCTCAGCAGGTGGCCTTGGCTCAGCCACTCCTCTTAGCCCCAGTATCCCAGCCACATTGTGGAGATAATAGCATTATCTTTCTTTACCACTCTGAGCACTAATCTGTCTAGAAGAGTGGTATATAAGTGCAGGTGTTGTTGTTGTTAATCCACCAGTCCTTTTCATGGCCTGCATGGTAATGTATGCTGAGAGAGGTTGTTGCTCTGCCAACCTCCCCTCATGCTGGCAACTAGAGATGGGCACGAATCAAAATACAAACCAAAATTAAGCACGAACCAGGCTGGTTTGTGGTTTGCGAACCGTGGTTCATCAGATCCCATTTCTGACAAACCACCATAAACTTTAGGCTGGTTCATTTGGTTCATTTTTTGGTTCATGACTGCAGACAGCCTGGTGCCAATCAATCAGTTTCCTAGGCAACAGGGGATGGACTTCCTGCAGACCTTCTGCTGATCTGGAAGTGACCTTCTTCTGGCCCGGAAGTGACCTTCTGCTGACCTGGAAGTGATGATTTCCTGACTTGGATGTGACGTTTTCACAAACCAAACAAACTGGTTCGCGAACCAGGGGCAGGTTCATGAAAGTTCGTGGTTTGTGAAATTTGACAAACCACGAACCGCATGGTTCAGTTTTTTTCTGGTTTGTGCTCATCCCTACTGGCAACCCCAAGGGCTCAAATAGGTGAAGTCCCAGCCCCAGGAGAACCATGTCCCAACCCTTCTGACTAGTAAGCCATGAAAGGCTGTTTCAGGAAGCATCCCCCCATTACAAGTTACTCAGGATGCTCACCATAGTCCCTTAACTTAAACAAAAGCCTGCACTGTTCCAGTCAATCCCAGTAGGGCCTAACCAGTCCTAACCAGGCCTAATTAGGAATATCCAAGAAAAGCATGTGATAAAGAACCCTTTGTCACCCAACCTAAAAGAGTCCAAAAATTTTCTCCTTAGCACTGAAGAGGCCAGCTACTCCCTGCTTACCAAAATACCAGGGTGGTAGGGTAATCAACCTCCATGTGGTACCTGGAGATCTCCAAAAATTACAATGGATCTCCAGCCAACATAGATCAATTCTGCTGGAGAAAATGGTCGCTTTGGAGGGCAGAGTCTATGGCATTACACCTTGCTGTCCTACCTCCCCTCCCCAAGCCCTGCCTTCTCCAGGCTTCACCCCCCAAAAACTCCAGGAATTTCCCAACCCCAAGCTGGCAACCCTACAGGGTAGGCAGTTCCAAACAGCAAGTGCTGTTACAGGGGAGGAAAAAAGCTTATAAGGTTTGGTTGTCCTTTGTCCTTGATTGACAGAGAAGTCAGCCTCCCAGCATGCCTCACAAGCAATTTTAGTATTTTCCTTATTTGTAGAGAAGTTTAGGCAAAACCAGCTCCCAAGCTACCGGAGGTAGGACCTTATATAATGATTTCAGGACTCTGGGATCCTTGTGTTGGATCTTAAACAACACATCTGGTTAATTCCTAACATCAGCATATGAAACAATGTGCTGGGGCTCAGCACTACAACCTGGCTTCTTAGTGTGCATGTAACACAATTCAAGCATGTATGGAAAATGAAAATGATTGTGCTTACATTTGGGGGAGGGATCCAACTTTATTTTAAAAAATGGCCTCCAATCCAGAATTTTGACTTTTACGCAGAAAATTGTGGCAACTGTTTGAGGAGGACAGAAAACTGGCCAGGTCATTTCCAGAAAGGCCATAAGGCTTAAGTTTGCATGCACCAGAAATTTTCCTGTGTGGCTCAAAAACAACAATTACAAAAACAGGATATGTAGGGCCTTGGTAGGAGGTGCCAGTGTCCAAACCTTCTAACAGCTATCATCAATAAGAAACTATTTTGAGGTCCAGGGAAGGGTTGGATTCAGAATAAATCACTCCCTGGTTTCCAGTTTGACTTGATGTGTCAGGCTCTGGATGACAGGATATGGCAGACAGATCTCTGGATCATTATAGCAAGACACAGGTCCTTGGTTAAATGACTTTTATTCAGAAATCAGATTTTTTCCATAATCAGGTCCATAGGTCTACTTAGGAGCAAGGCAAGCCTCTAAGCAGCTCGAGTAAAAAATTGACAGGAATGACCACATGGGAAAAATAAATTTCTTTTCTACCTCACTCCCCCCATTCTAAACAATCTTTTGCCATTCTTTCTTTGTGAGAACATTTCACATATTTGTGCTATCACAATGTGTTGCTAGGACGAAAGACATATCATGGTCTGAGAGGAAATACAAGGTCATAAACATTGGAGTCCAACAGATAACCACCTGTGAAAAACTGAGAAACAGAGCACTAGCAAAAGGAAATTGAGTTACCTCAGGATCATGTTTACAACAACTGGACTAAGCTTCAGAATCAGAATTAAAATTGGCATGGTTGAATGGGTACATGACATACATGACATTCTGCCTCCCTAAAGATGGCCCACCTCCCTAAGGGCCTGGTTTGCCAGGATAGCATCTATGGAAGTTAAAAATGAGTCTAGGTGCATTCATTTGGGGCTGCTCTACCCATTCTTTGTACGATTCATCAAAGTCCTTCCACCTGACCAGGTAAAAAAGTCTATTGTGTTTAATCTTAGAATTATACCAGCTGTCCTTAAAGTGTTTAACTATAAAATATGTGCTAAGCTACTTTATGGTGCTCCTATTTGGATTTCTGCTTCCAATGAAGCGATTGAAAGAGTCCAATCTAAATTTCTTAGGAAAACCTTGGGGCTTCCAGCTTGTGTACCTTATGCGGCAATTTGCCTCGAGACAAATCAGAGACGTTTAGTTACAAAGGCATGGATCTCAACCTTAAAATTCTGGCTTCGCCTACATTTTCGAAGCTGGCCTAATAGTCTCATAATGTATATGTTACACGAGTCTAGCACGTGTGACAGGTTGAACTATATTAAAAGGAAAATTACATTGATGGGGCTCAACGTAGAAGATCTGTACCTTTTATCTGAGAAGAATGCTTTTGTTAGGATTAAACAGAGGCTAATTGACATGGAGATGCAAGACCTTAGAAGGCTTGCTTCGGGACATTGCTCTCCTGTTCAATGGGGGATTCCATTTAGTGATGCGCCAGCAGAGTATTTTTCCTGTTTAATCGATCCCTGTATTCGAAGGGCATTTATGTTGGCCCATTTTAGTGTGCTCCCTTCTGCTGTCCTATTTGGGATATTCAAAAAAATCCCATTTGGAGAAAGGTTATGCCCGTGTGGGATGTTGGAAATCAAGGATACAGCCCATGTACTTTTATCGTGCAGATTTTATGTTTTATGTGCATTTTATTTTGATTACCTACTGCAATCGCTGGAGGGCAAATCTGTTGAGAGTAAGATAGTGAGTCTTTTAGCCTCAACCAAGGTTGAAGTCACTGAAAGGGTGGCAAATTTCCTTTACCGTGTATACAAGAGGAGAAGTGTGTTTAGAATGTTTAACAATTAACAGGCTCCACTTGTTTTTGACACTGTTACAGTTATGCCAATAAAGGTTCTGTCTTGTCTTAATCTTAGAGTCTAGGACTTCTTCCACTTCATAGTGAATGTGTCCATCTACTAACATGGGGTGAGGGGGTCCTTTTTCAGGATGCCACTGATCTCGTGGAGGAGCCCTCTTTAGAAGACTGAAGTGGAACACAGGATGGATTTGTTTTAAGTTCTTTGGAAGTTCAATTTCTACAGACACATTATTTATTACTTTCTTTACAGGGAAAGGACATAGGTATTTCCATCCAAGTTTTTTACTAGGTTGTTCCCCTTTTATGTTCTTGGTGGAGATGTATACAAAATCTCCTGGCTTCAGCTCCCACTGCTCTGAGCGGTTTTTATCAACAAACTTTTTGTAGTCTTCTTTGGCTTTGTCCAAAGTCTTTTGAATGATTCCCCATTGGGAAGTTAACTTAGTCCACCATTCCTCCAGGTCTCCTCCCTGTGAGGATTCAGAGGCTGTAGCGAAAGGCAGAGCGTTTCCTTCATATCCATGTACAATTTTAAATGGGGTAGTTCCTGTTGAGGAATGTACTGAGTTGTTATACGCATATTCGGTAAAATCAAGAAAATTTAATCAGTTAATGTAGAACCTTAAGAACTGTTCAAGCATCTGATTTGTGCGTTCAGACTGTCCGTCGGATTGTGGATGGTAGACAGAGCTAATCCCTTGTTCAATCCCCATGAGTTGAAGAAGCTCCCGCCAGAAGTTGGCAACAAACTGAGGACCCCTGTCGGAGATCACCTTATTAGGAAAAGAGTGCAATTTCACTATATGCTTCAGCAACAGGCTAGCTAGTTTCTTGGCTGTAGGTATTGTATTACAAGGAATAAAATGAGCCTGTTTTGAAAAGAGATCCACTACTACTAGAACGACTTTGGAGGGGGGAAGATCAGTAATAAAGTCCATTGAAATTACAGCCCATGGTCTAGGGGGAGTCTGACTGACTGTGTCTGCTTCTCCAGGTCAGCCACCTCAGCCTCAAGGGTGCAAACTCGCTCCCTGAGAACCAGGAGCTCCTTGCACTGAGCACACACCCAAGACTTCTGCCCAGTGGGCAGATAGTCGTACATGTGACACTCAGTGCAAAACACTGGCTAGCCCCCAACCCCATGCAGGCATAGTACCTTCATAATTTCTCTTTAAAAAAATTCTTCTTATTTTTATTTTTATATAACTATATATATTCCTCATTTTAATACCCTACGTATTTATTTGGTCTCCTGTGGAAAGTCCACTTACCTTATTGGGAGTACTAGGAGACTAGGCCTTTGCCCCTTGGTTCATCACTCCTCAGTTAAGAAAAGTTAAACAGTTAAGAAAAGGCAAAACTCACCACCTCAGCAGCAGCTGCAATAGCTCCCCTTCCTGCTCTGTCCCAGGAACAATCCCCCTCTGCAATCAGTTTCAACTCAGGAAAAAAAGACAAACAGAAACACTTACTTCAACTGGCACCACTTTACAGCAGGCTCCACACACTCACACAACCCCAAACACTGTCCTCCCACACAGTAACCTCAGCAAAATCTCTGAGCAGTTAAGGAAGGCAATAGAAAAAGACTCACCGCTCTAGCAGCTCCCTCTCCTGCATGGATTTATTGCAGAGGAGGTGGTCCTTCAGGTCATAAAGGGCTTTAAAGGGTTAGATCCAGTGCACTGAATTGAATCCAGAAGGCAATCTCTAACCCATGCTCTTTCCTCCACCATGGCACATTTTCTGGAGGGACACGGTGCCTTACCTAGGCTTCCCTCCATGGCAGTGCCCTCTGGTTGTGCAATAGGCACTATTGATCACTGCTTGACTCTTTACCAACTGGCTCAACATAGCATTAAGGGTTCCACTAAGGCTATGTTTGCAGCGTTTATGGATCTGACTGCTGCCTTTGACTCAGTAGACTGGAACTGACTGTGGGCGAAACTAGGAGGAACTAATATCACTAAACCCCTTTTCTTCCTAATTTGGGAATTTCATTCCACTATATCTGCTAGAGTTAAGACAGGCCTCACAGACTCTTTAACAAAGGAGATCCCAATTACTTGGGAGGGTCAAACAGGTTTGTGTTTTTAACATCATAATTTTATTGTTTGGTGTTTATGTTTTGTTTATGTGTTTTATTTGCTTGATTGTGATGGTCTTTGGCCACATGTATAAAATATTCTGGTGATAGTGTTACATCATTTCTGGGAAAACCTGGAAGTGATGCCATGCCTCTCTAGGAATCGCTGGAAATTCTATAGTAAAACTATGAAGTTTCTGGAAATTCCTAGAGAGGTATGACATCACTTCTTGGTTTTCCTCCAAAGTAACATCATACTGTTGGCCCACTGGCCAATTTTGTTTATTTTTTCTCCAAGCTACAGCCAAAAACAAGAGCCACGGTGGGAGATCCCTGGCCTCTGACAGAAAGATAGTAGACCTAGAACAAGTTTCCTGTCCTAGGGGCATGTGACACACCTCTGAATAATTTCACTAGCCTGTTCCAAGTTATTTTGGCTGTCTTTGCCTTTCTTTGAATTTTACAAAATTTTGGTGGGACCTCTACCATTACTTTATGAGGTCTCTTTCCAGTAGAGCAATGCTCAGCAGAGTTATATCCTTCTTGGTCTGAATTTTACTTTGGAGGTTTGGACTGCACCCAAACCTTCACCTTTAGTTTTAAAAAGTTTCTCTCTCTTAGCAGAGAACTTGCAGGAGGGAGGAAGTCAAGTCTTTTGGTCTCCAGCCACACCCAGCCAGGCTTTGGAAATGATAGCTTGCCTGGCCAGAGACAATGAAGTGTTCCGCTCATATCAATCAGAGGAGAGAGATTTGGGAGGCTTAAGATGCTAGACAGCCTCTTCCTGGAGTCTTCAGGAAATGATTTTTGATCCACAAGGGGGTAAGCAAACAGAGATAATAAAACCCCTTGTCATGACCTGACCCCTCAGTGTGTGCAAGTGCAGTAAGCACTAAGCAGTCCCTTTTTTAACCCGATGCTGCTTAGGGGAAGACAGTTGTTGAATTGTTGTTCAACATAAAAAAAGTCTTTGTCTTTCCTGGTATTGTGAATAAATAAATTCAAGATGGGAAAGCAAAAAGCAAAACTGTATGAGAAATCAATGGGCTTAGACTGGAGTAACTCTACTTAGGACTGCACTGTTAGTCTGGATCCAGTCCAGTGGGTGGTATTACAGTCTCTTCCCATATATTCCCCAGAGGACACTCCGATCAGGGGACAAACAGCTGCTGGTGGTCCCTGTCTCCAAGGAGGCACACCTAGCCTCGACTAGAGCCAGGGCCTTTTTGGTCCTGGCTCCTACTTGGTGGAACGCTCTGTCTGCTGAAATCAGGGCCTGGCAGGACCTACTATCTTTTTGCCGGGCCTGCAAGACAGAGTTGTCCCACCAGGCATATATAGGGTTGCCAGGCCCCCTCAATCTCCCAGCAGGAGGTTGGGGCCTGGCTCTTACCTGGGGGGGGGGGTGCATGCGCGCTTCGCGCTCCCTCACTCCTGCAAGCGTGATGACATCACTTCTGTGAAGTGACATCATCATGCAGCCCCTGGATTGTGCCGTTGGGGGCTGCTGCGGAGCGCAGGAATGCTCCCGCGCTCCAAACAGGCCCGACCTGCCCCCGTTTTGGTGTGGATCGGTCCCATTTTGACATGGATCGAGTCTGTTTTGGGCCCCTGCAGAGTGCAGGAACACTCCCACACTCTACAGGGGCCCGAAATGGGGCCGATCCACGCCAAAACGGGTGCGGGTCGGGCCCATTTTGGCATGGATCAGGCCCGTTTTGGGCTGCTGCGAAGTGCAGGAGTGTTCCTGCGCTCTGCAGAAGCCCCCATCGGCAGCCCTCTCCAGAGGGGGCCCGATCCAGGCCAAAACAGGCCTGATCCTGGCGGCTGCTATGCGCGGGGGTGTGCAGCACCGCAGAGGGGCACGCATGGAAGGTGCACGCCCCCCCGCTGGCCAGGTAAGTAGGGGTGGGGGTGAGAGGGTGGGGGCGGGGGATCCCCCGCCCCCACCGGGGGTCTGGCAGCCCTAGGCATATCCGGCATGGAAAAAAGGGGTGTATAAAACCCTCCCTGTGAAGGCTGTCCATCATCCTGTTTTAGATATGTTGTTTTTAATGAACATGAATTTTTAATTGTATTTTAATTGTATTTTTAATATGTTGTTATCCGCCCTGAGCCCACTCGCAGGGCGGGCGGAATACAAATTTGAAATAAATAAATAAAATAAATACATACATACATTTCCACATGTTTCAAGGAGAATTTAATTTAATTTAATTTAATTTATTATATTTATATTCCGCCCTCCCTGCTTTCGCAGGCTCAGGGCGGATAACAAATACAAACATGTTTAAAAACATTTAAAAACATTAAATAATACATTTAAAAACATTTAAAAACATTAAATATAACAATTCATGCTGCCCAGTGGTTCATACATGCCTCTGTGTTTGCATAGGGGTGATTGTTTAACCCTCCCTTCACGGGGGGGGGCGGGCACTGCCCGGCGTTAGCCATATGCCTGGCGGAATAGCTCTGTCTTACAGGCCCGGCGAAATGCAAGCAAATCTTGCCGGGCCCTTGTCTCGCAAGACAGAGCATTCCACCAGGTCGGGGCCAGGACTGAAAAGGCCCTGGCCCTGGTCGACGCCAGGCGGGCCTCCCTAGGGCCAGGGACACTTAAAAGATGTTTTCCGCCAGAGCGGAGAGTCCTCCGGGGCTCATATGGTGAGAGACGGTCCCTCAGATACGTCGGTCCCAGTCCGCGTAGGGCTTTGTAGGTTAACACCAAAACCTTGAACCTGATTCGGTACTCCACTGGCAGCCAATGCAGCTGGCGTAGCACCGGTGTAATATGCTCCCACACCGGTGCTCCAGCAATGACCCGCGCTGCTGCATTCTGTACCAGCTGTAACCGCCGGATCAGGCCCATGGGAAGCCCAGCGTATAGCGCGTTACAGTAATCCAACCTAGAGGTGACCATTGCTTGGACCACTGTAGTCATGTCACGGGGAGACAAATAAGGGGCAAGCTGCCTGGCCTGCCGAAGATAATAAAAGGAAGACCTGGCAACTGCAGTGATCTGGTCCTCCATCTTCAAGGAGGAATCCAGAATCACCCCCAGGCTCCTAACCCTAGGGGCCAGTGTAAGTGCTGCCCCATCAAGTGTAGGAAGCTGGGGTCCCAAAGCCATCTCCCCACGACCCACATACAGGACCTCCGTCTTCGTGGGATTCAATTTCAGCCGACTTTGTCTCAACCAACCAGCCACAGCCTCAAAAGCACGCTCCAGGGCATCAGGGGCCGATCCAGGCTGCCCGTCCAACAACAGATAAAGCTGGGTGTCATCCGCGTATTGGTGACACCCAAGCCCGAAACTCCGCACCAGCTGGGCGAGGGGGCGCATATAGATATTAAATAATAATGGAGAGAGTATCGCTCCCTGTGGCACACCACAAACCAGTGGCCTACGAGATGACACCCTCTCCCCGAGCGCCACCCTCTGTCCCCGATCGTGGAGAAAGGAGACCAGCCACTGCAGTGCTGTCCCCTGAATCCCCACATCGGCAAGGCGGTGGGTCAAAAGCTCATGATCGACCGTATCAAACGCTGCTGACAGATCCAGCAAAATCAGCAGTGCTGATCCGCCCTGATCCAGATGTCTGCGGAGATCGTCTGTGAGGGCGACCAACAATGTCTTGACCCCATGTCCCGGGCGGAAACCAGACTGGAAGGGGTCTAGGGCTGAGGTCTCCTTCAGGAAAGGAGGGCTACACTGGGACTTCTATTTGTCTATTAAAATATTTATACTCTGCCTTTCTTTTGTGACTAAATGCAGTGTACAAACACAACTAAAACATATGAAGTGCAATAAATCTTCAAATAATTCCCGTCCCAACGTCTCAATGTCTTCAGCCTACTTTAAAAGCCTACCAAGCCTTGCAGTGCTTTAGAAACTTCTAAGGGTGGCACTCGCCTCACCTTCATGAGCACTAGGAAAGAGTATGGCCTTGGTATTGCATGGATCAAAATGCTCCAATAAAATAAGTTAGCACAATTTTATCCTAGTTCTTTAGACCTTGAAGAAATGTTGAGCTTTACTCAGAAGGGACTGGATATTAATTTATTTTTCACTACTGTGCTTTTTGAAAAATTTCTGCGTTGACCCCATTGTGTCAAGTGAATATTTTTTCTACATTCCGTTCACCCCATTAGAAATGTCTTCGTTTCCAATCTTCCTCATTGTTAAGAGAACACTTTTGCACAAATTGGCGTCTCTTCTTATCATATTATCAAAGGTTCCTTAGAGTAAATTTCTCCTTTGGTCTGTGGTATTATGGCTAAAGTGAAGGACAGTGATTACATTTTCATAGCTAAGTGAAATCATAATTCATTTCTGAATTTCCAACATTGAATTCATCATACAATGAAATGCGGCATCTTTTATTTCGAAAATGCTTGATTCATATAGAACTTCTTGACCACAACATACTCCTTGGCTGATGCATGCTTTGCAGAATGATGTAATGGCTCTGTGCTTGAAACCGTCCTTGGGATTTCTATTTTCAACTCATCAGCTTTGTGTTTCAATCAAAGATTAATTTATTCCTCTGCCACCACCCCCTTTGAAGAGTCTCAGAACTGCCCCCATTGTGCCAAGTGAATGTTCTTCTCTGCATTCAGTTCATTCCATCCTTTGACTTTGGAGAGTTTGAACTTCAAGACATTTTCCTTTGTTCATGTTTGTAACATATTGCTGTAGCTTCACAAGTTTTCCAGGACCCCAAAACATAAGTAGGGTCACTGATTTATCCTCTCTGCTGTTTCTCTAAGTTCCTAATGAGTTAAGTACTGTGTTTGCAGAGCTTTAAGAGGCATAACTCATTTTCTGAACATGTAACACAGATAGCTTCTTCCTCTATGCAAATGATATAACGGATCAATATGCTGATATATTTTGGTTGAATGTGGTCATGAATCAAGGTCTTCTTATATCACCCTCTCTTTCCTATATTGCCATCTAAAGTGAAATTCAAAGGCAATCTAAGGATATCTAAGAAATTCCAAGGGAAACCTCAAGAACTTTGTAAAGGAAAACAGCAGCAAAAATTCTCAGGGAAGTTCAGCTAGGGTTACCAGGTCCCCTTAAACTCCCAGTGGGAGGCACTCACATTCTCTGCGTCCGCTGCGCACATGCAAAGCATGCATGCAATCCTGCACCTGCATGATGATGTGCAAGTGCAGAAGCATATGCATGCTTCACAGTGGACCAATTTGCCCCCCAAATCAGCCCCAAACTACCTCCTGTGAAGCACAGGAGCATTCTTGGGGCAGTGTGATGATGTCACTTCTGGGAAGTGATGTTGTCATGCTGCCTGGGAGTGTGCCCAACACCTTTCCTCCTTGCTGGCCAGGTGAGTGGTGGCAGGGGATTCTCAGCTACTACTGAAGGACTGGTAATCCTAGTTCAGCATATCTCTATGTTTTTACCTAAAGCAAATTGGAGACCTTTTGTTCAACCAGTGGTATAACTAGGGCAGTGCTAGTACAATACCTGCCCTGTCAGAGCAGACAAAGAAGCAAAGAATGGGGCTACTTCACAGACATCTAAGGAGAATCAAGCAGAAGGTGGAAGAGGGCTCCCTGGCATACCCCCACATGGAATGCCTAATCCACTGTCCTTACACTTCGAGAAAATACCAAATTCTTTACAGCCTCTGCTATATTATGTAGGGATCAGAGCTTAGTGCAAAACTGGTTGCAGTGATACAAAGTGGGAATCCAGTTTGCAAAACTTGTCTCAGGCACAAAAACATTTAATTACTTCACAATTCTCTGATAACACAAAGTAGGGCCTTTGAGGAAAACCAAATGATGTTCCCTTAAGATTATTTACCTAACTATATTCAGTTCTGGTTGTTGTTGCCTTTGATGTCTAGTTAGATAGGTAAATTTTTCTCAAGATTCATGGTCTTCCTTCCTTCCTTCCTTCCTCCTTCCTTCCTTCCTTCCTTCCTTCCCTCCCTCCCTCCCTCCCTCCCTTAGATCCAGGATGTATTACACAGTGCAAGTGAAACACAGTATAATCAACAGCTAGGACATTCACTGAGTAAAGTACAATAATGAACAACACGATATTTAGTGAAAGACACAATAGGGTAGGGTAGCAAGAAATTTGAAGACAAGCATAAATCTGAGCACAGAGACAAATTTTTTCTGAAACAAAGCATAACTAATTTACATGGCATGTTTAGCAACGTGGGAACTCCCTTGTAGGCACATATCTACTTTAGCAGAGAGTACCCAATAGCGTAGCACATGTCCCTCTCCCTACCAAGGGATCTCTCTGAGTTATTTCTTATGACACAGCCCTATAATCTGGGTAGAAAGCCCTCCTGAATAATTCAGTTTTTTATAATTTGTGGAAATCTAGGAGAATGGGAGCTTTCCTCACCTCCTCAGGCAGGCCATTCTATAAAGTGGAGGCTACTACAGAGAAAGCACGTGTGTGAGCAGCTGTTGATTTTGCCCAACTGCAGGTTGGTATTCTTGAATCCTGATCTCTTTTCACTCTACCTCTCTTCCTGCATCAACTTGTCTCCCCCTCCTCTTGTATCTGACTTTGGTCAATTTTGCCTGTTGCTGTGCCCGTTCTGTCAGCACTTTCTGAAACAGCCAGATCCTAGCAGAGCAGCCTACTCCTGCCTGCCTCATATGGAATACCACCTGTATCATAGAACATTCAAAAACATACTTTTATAGAAGAAATGAAAATTACAGGTCATCGTTTGCAATAGCTCCTAAAAATAATATATTGATATATTTTTTTCCTGAACTTGTCTTAGATAAATCCAGGGCATGATTCAATACATTCATTGTACACAGAGAATGTCTTTCACGGCTGAGAAGTAAGTATCAGGTTCAAAAATGCAATTGTATTATGATGCTTATTCTAACTGTGCAAAATAGAAGGGTTTCCCCCTCCCCCCAGGTGTGGTTTAATTACAAGCAATCCAGTCCTACACAAATATCTGACTTAACTGCTCTACATAATACCAATGGATGAACACATTAAGAATTTGCATGAACATCAATCAGTGCAAAACATTTCTTTTTGTACTTCTTTCTCTCTCCTGCCTGGGCTAATACTTCAGAACACAGAATGCACAGAACAAAATTCTCTTCTTTATGGTGTCACCAGACATATTAAGCTGTCAATGTCATAGAGCTAAATTAAGTCCATTATCTTTTGACATGATGGGCTGTACCATCCGGAGTGTGTGCAAATAAAAGAATTGCAAAGGATATCGAAGAAGCCATCCTATAACTCTAGAATCGTCTCTGCTTGAATAAAGACATTTCTTTTGCTCAAGCCAATTTTCTCCTTCTAAACATTCGGTAACATCCCAATTAGATGGGCTTTGACTAGGTGGACATGCAGCTGTCATGATTACATGACATGGCCATTTGGTAATTGTGCAGCTGCCAAAGATGACATCTCTGAATGAATTCTGATGGCCATTTAGCCACAAGTAACTTATTGCAGTAGACCAACCACCTGGGAAACTGATTATTATTAAAAATAGTTATATTTCGTTTGGTAGCAGAGTTACCCAGTCAAAAATGTTTTCCCCACCATGCAGTAATTAATCCTCAAGCAATTAAATTCTAAAAAAATAGAAATTCATCCTCCCAGAAATTCATCCTCCCAGCAACAATGACCTTGTGACTTAGGGGACAGGCTGAAAGAGAGCGATTGACCAATTTTGGAGGATCTTAGAGCATTTCTTCTTACCTCTCTTTTAGCTTGCAACTCTGAATTTTCAGTCTTGGATGCTTTGCACTTTTTATTTTGTGATAAAGATTTTAAGTTTACTTTAGCAGTAGCCAATTTTGTTTCACACCTTTCATCCTTTAAGTCATAGTGATTTCTGCTGCTCAAGGGCATTGTCTCATGATAGGAGAAGGACATTTTTTCTCTCCCCCGCTTCCCCTCCCCCATTTACTTAGTGCCATTGCTTCCAGAGTCACAGCTCAGCCTGCTGCTGTTGTTCAGCCAGGCCACACAGGGATGCTGATGACTGGCAATTTCTTCCCCTATTCCTAACTCTTCTCGTATCTTGTCTGCCTCTTATGATGCATCTGAAGTGTGGCCTCCTTGGACACTCTGCTACAGATAGGCTCAGGCTGTGGATTCATTATTGATGCCGGGAATGCTGGGAATCTATTTTCCAGGGTGCCAAAACACACAGAGTTCAAAGCAGTAGGGGAGGCAGGGTAGAAGGAGGATTCTCTGCCTGCAGGGCTGCTCTACATCAATGCTAGACCTGGTTGGCATAATCTGGCAGTGGTGGTCATTGGTACTACTCAACTTGTTGTACCAAATCAAGCATGCAGCTCAGTGAGCTGAGAAAAGGTGAATGAAATTCCTATTTTATTTATAGTATCCACTCTTTCCCCTTCCATTTGACCTCCATTAAAGTAGACATCCAGATACCAGGGTAACAAAGATACAAATAGATACAGCTGAATATTAACAGATGTTGTTTTATAAAAAGTTTGTTTCCATTATATTGATGCTAATGAAGTAGCTTTTTTGTTTTGTTATTTGATTAATGTTCAAATGGATATCCCTACTAAGGAAGAATTTTTTAAAAAAATCTAGGGTAGCATTAAAATATTTGATTTCTCAAATGGGATAATGCACCAAATAGCTTGGATTTGAAATGCTGGCAAGCAGGGTTTTTTTATAGGAAAAGAGGTGGTGGAACTCAGTGGGTTGTCAGCACAGGGGGCAACTCTTGGTGGGAGGTGGTGCCCTTGGTACCACATGTGCGCCCGTAAAGTGCACACATGCTCCTAGGACCAATGATGTCACTTTGGGTCAGTTGGAACAAGGGAGGAGTTTTTAAAAGTTTAAATCACCCTTGGCGAAAATGGTCACATGGCTGGTGGCCCCGCCCCCTGATCTCCAGTCAGAGAGGAGTTTAGATTGCCCTCCGCGCTGCTCCAGCGGTGTGGAGGGTAATCTAAACTCCCCTCTGTCTGGAGATCAGGGGGTGGGGCCACCAGCTATGTGACCATTTTCAAGAGGTTCCGGAACTCTGTTCCTCCATGTTCCAGCTGAAAAAAAGCCCTGCTGGTAAGTCCTCTTGAGGAAAGCAGCATGGTATAACCCAATCTCATAAGATCCTGGAAGCTAAGCAGTGTCAATACTTGGATGGGTGACCACCAAGGAAGAATCTGCAGAGGAAGACAATGGCAAACCACATCTGCTTCTGAGGGCCAAGCTACAAGTGACAAATGACACTTGAACAGCAAGTGGATTGAGTGGAGGGCAAGTGAACAGGGAGAAATACACTTGCTGTTCAAGTGTCATTCGTCACTTGTAGCTTCGCCCTTACTTGCCTTGAAATCCCCTTGCTGGGGTCACCATAAGTCGATTGCAACTTGATGACGCATACATGTGCATTTATAACCAGCAGTGAATTATATTCTCTTGGCTCATCAAAGATGCTGCATAGTCATTTGTACTGATATCGACCTCTCAAGTGCAGTCCCTATCAGCTTGTAAATACAATCATCTCTATTCCTGATCTGCATGTCCACATGCAGGGATGGCATGTGCAATCACACTCATGCCAGGAATCTATAATATGGGAAGTGCCTATAAATCAGGTCCTTCACATGTGTAAAGTGTCCATTGCTGGAAATGTGTTTATAGCTCATGACACACACACACACCACACACAAACACACTAAGTATTACAGGCATGAGAGCAAGATTTTAGCAGAAAATCTAGAGGAGTGATATTTTCTGGGCGAGAAACTTTTGCAATAAGTGAACACACAAGAACCCTCAGTAGGATTCATGGTTTGGGGTCTCTCGAGTTCAAGTCCAGCATTCTAACCATTCTACCCCCACACTGTCTCTCAGTACACAGTTAATCAAAGAAGCAACAGAATCCCAGGAGTGAATCGTGCCACTGAAATCACACTCCAGAAGCAGTCATGCCCTCTTGTCAAATGGATTATTGAGCTGTCCATGTCATGTCAATCAGAGGCTGTGAGTAGCTTGAATCAGTAACAGAGCTAGAAAACAGAACTACAGCTTCAAATAACAGGGAATTGGTAGCACAGGGCTGGCATGTGAAGGAGGGTGACAGATTGCTGTGAGATCAGAGGCCTTCCTGGAAAACTAGTTTATTTTCATCAAGGAGGATAAATGCAGAGCAGGGCAGCCATAAATTCTTCTGATTGTGTTTTATGGGACCGAAGGGGGAAAATCAGATTTTTTTTTAAAAAATTGAAGGCTTAGGCACACACTTTGTTTTGATTGGAGAATTCTTGTGCATGGAGAGCACTGTTCCTGGTGCTTTATTAACCCCTGTAATTAATGCAAGAGGAATTTCCTGGCATATTCAGAAAGACAAGCAGCAGAGGAATCTGTGACCTCAAGCATATCCAAGACTGATCAGTAAACACACCTACAACTTGAGGAAGCAGCATTATCCCATTTTTCTAAGCATGGCTTCCTCTAGCTATTTGCAATGTTCATTTAGTTAACTAGCCAAACTTCAAATCAAAAACTCCTCTCTTGATCAATAAAGCTATTATAACAAATCAGAATGGTAATGGGTAAAATTCAAAATCTTCATTATTCTGGACCTGTTTTAGAGTCACAAAGGACAGAAGGGTATGATGAGAGAGTGAATCCACAGATCATCCAACCAGAAGAGTTCATGGAGCTTTCCAAAAAATTCCCCTGAGTCGTACTGCTGCCTCATTGGTTTGGGGAGAACTTGGATTCCATATAAGCATTGGCTCGTATTTGGTTGAGCTATTTGGTTCTCTTGTTCTGAACTTGCCAGGCACAGAGGCAAATGCCTTGAACACATGCAGGTAGGTTTGCTAACTCTGGCTTGGGAAATTCCTGGAAATTAGGTGACAGTACCTGAGGAGGGCAATGTTTAGGGAAGGAGATCAGCAGTGATGTGATGCCATAGAGTCTGCCCTCCAAAGCTTCTATGTCCTCCAGGGGGGCTGATCTCTTAGCTGGAGAACAGCTGTAATTCTGAGAGAACTTCAGGGCTACCTTGAGGTTGGCAATTCTACAGGCTGAAGTTTGGGGGTGAGATCACTAAAGGTACCCCCTCCACACACACACACACTTGCTAGTTCTGGGGCACACAGGCAAATAGCTCAGACAGTGCTACAGTCTGAGGCAAATTCAACACTTGCCCTCATTTCTGGTACTGGGTGGAAAGATCATGGGAAGGAGAAGCTTAAACAGTTCCTTTCTGCTGGTACTGGTCTCCCCCTTGAAACTACAGCCCCAGCAGCTGCATTCAATTAAAACAACAAAATGTGAGTTGGAAGACTCACAGAAGAAGAAGAAGAAGGAAGAAATTGTAACTCATGTAGACATGAGGTATAGTTTTTTTCTCAGCAAAAAGATAATGCAGAGGGTTTGTGGCCCCTGCAAGCTCTTCCGTTTTCCTGCCTTTGTAGTCCTGGAGAGAGAACCTCATGTTACTGCTACATGTGGTGGCCGTATTTTTAAAAATTATTCATGCCCACCCTGTCATTCCACCTGCTGTCTTTGGTTACCAAACACCTCACTCTCCCCATTCTGCAGTTGGGACACAATTTTAATGACCTACAAAATGGGGCGTTGATTCTCCTATCTCCTTGAAAATTAGCAAGATAGGATCCTTTTGGTGAGGGAGTCCAATCCCTGAGACTTCCATTTCCATTTATCAGGCTTTGTATGCATACTTTCTGCCAAAGCATCAAGGTAGCATACATGGGAGTTTATCTCATTTTCTTCTTGCAACAATATGTGATATCTGTAAGCATGTGCCATCAGTCTCATCTTACTGATGGCAACTCCATCAAGGGGTTTTCAAGGCAAGTGAGGACCATTGCCTTCTTCTGCAGAGCAACCCCAGTCTTCCTTGGAGGTCTCCTATCCAAATACTGATGTTGCTTAGCTTCCAAGATTGGGCTATACTGTGCCAGCTTCCCACTCCAGTATGTAATAAACTAAAAACAGAGATTCTCCTTGAGGAGACCAAACAGACATCAGGCAATAGCCAGGTTAAGACATTGTAGGTAAAGATCATGATTGAGTCATAAAAAGTAAGTGATGAATCAGACGAAAGATTCTTCTAATCTAGCTTCCCAGGAGTAGCCAGTCAGAAATGGTATAGTCCAGGGCTCATTTTGAGGGGGAACATGCAGGAATGCAGTTCCAGTAGTTCTCCAGAAAGGTCACATGTCAGGTGGCCCTTCCCACCTGATTTTTGGCCATTTTGGGTCTGTTTTGGCCTGGATCGGGGCCCAAAAGGGCCAGGATCAGGCTCCAAATAGCCAAGATTGGTCCCAAAATGGCCAGGATCAGCTCTCTGACGGGTGGTGGATCACTCTCCCACTGAGCAGCAGCCCAGTCCTGACCACTTTGGGCCCCTTTTTGGCCATTTTCAGCCCCTTTTGCCATTTTGGGCCCAATTTCGGCCCTGAATGGTCAGGATTGGGTCCAAAACAGCCAGGATAGGTGATGTCAGGGGGTGGGGCATATGCAAATCAGTTATGCTAATGATACACTTCTGGTGATGTCAAGGGGCATGACATATGTAAATGAGTTGTGCTAATGAGTTATGCTAATGAGTTCCTGTAGCTCTTTTTCTACAAAATGACCCCTGGTATAGTCCAAGATGAGCTATGATACATGATGTTTCTGAATGCTTCTTTAACAGTATAATCCTAAACAGAGTTACACCCTTCAAAGACCATTGACCTCAATGGACTTAGGTTTGAATTCTGTTTAGGATTCCACTGTAAATTGTTCAAATCCAGGAAATCTACATCTGCTTACTTGGTATAGTTTACTCTACTTTCTTTCAAACTTGCATAGAATTTAGACAGGGGAGCAAGAGCTGGGATGTGTGTATATGAAAAGAGAAATGGAAATTAAAATCCCAGGAAATAATCTTTGGTAACAGGCTACATGTCGAATTGTATATATATGTATGCAATCTGTATACTTTATTTCCTAAGTCTCTAAATATTATATCTAGCTAGTGACCTTTTTACCCACCTTTCCTCTAAGGATCTCAAGGTGACACACACAGTTCTCCCTTCCCCATTTTATCCTCACAACAATCCTGTGAATTAGCTGAGACTGAGAGAGAAGTTGGCTTACAGTCACCCAGCAAGATACATGACAGAGTGGGAATTTGAACTGAGGTGTCCCGAATCCTAGCTTCACATTCTAATCACAATACCACCCAGGGTTTTGAATGTGCCAATATTTAATTCTACTAATCATTATGTCTATAACTTGTTATTTTTCCTGGACGGCAGTCCTGTGCACACTTCTGAGGGTATAACATGAATCACATCAATCACAGTGGAATTTGCTTCTAAGTAATCCAGCAAAGGTTTGAGCTGCCAGTTTCCTGACGCCCAAATGCTCCTTTGTGTATTATATCACACATAATACCCCCAACAAAACTTTGATTAAGAACATTTGAAAAATTAAATTGATGCATGGAGAAGAGGGAAAAAACGGTTTAAATGAAGAATGGGAAAGTAAATTGCAACACAATGGCATTTAAAATAAATGCTGCTGAAAACCACAACAGTAGGTAATTATATTTCTAAGTGAGGTAATCATTGTTAAGCTGTGAAGAATATAATTAATTTTTATCACATTCTCTAGTGTTGTAGTCAATACAGATAATAGACTTGCGCAGATATTAGCTGTCCAAATACATTCAACTAATTTAACGAGTCTCATTGTGCATTCTGTTAACCGGAGTCAGCTGTAATGAAGCTTTTGTCTCAGTTACTGTAGTAAACTGAGGGATGCCAGAGACTGAGATTTGTTGAGATTAATTCAGAATTTGCAATAAACTTTGTACTTTTTCTTTTGTGGGGAAAATAATTTATTTTGCTCAATATGACTCTGATTCTTCAGTGCACATGCCAGGGGAGGGAGAGCCTTTCTCCCAAGTGTCCCCCCCCGCCCGTGCAAAAACAGTGTGAGGGAGGCGGGGGGGGGGGCTTTCTGCTGCCACACATGCATACAATACTTCCACATGGAGCAGCAGAAATGGGAAATGTCCCTCCTCTGAACACTTTTTTTTTTTTTTAATAGAAGCCAATCCCTGGAATTGACATGGGTCTGGATGGAGTACGGGTTGGCTCCATTGAGAACTCATAAAAGAAGTAATATGTAGAGTGACTCTTTGCCATGTTTCTTGCTGGGTGATTCTGGGCCAACCAGACTCTTTCAGTTTAACTTGTTTGGCAGGTCTTAAAAGCTATTTAACATAAACTGAATAGGCCAGATGGTCAGCTCACATCTGGTCAACACCTTTGAACACAGTAAGTTCATTAGTTGAACATGTCCATTCATGGCAAAATTCTCAGCATCCTTAACCTACATGGGACTGGTGATTTACATAGTCAGCTCCTTCCAGCCAAGTCACAAAGCTGGTGGTGACCCACAGATTCATGAAACAATTGTGTAGGGGTGCCCTCAGGGGTGAAGTGGACCGTTGTATAGTTCAGAAAGATGTATGAAATATTGCTAGGAAATGTAGTAAAATTTGCAATGCTAGAGAGTCCTTGCACCCCCAACCCTTGAGAATAAATCATATTTTCAGCATTCTGTAGCTGAGCAACAGAGGAAAGCAACTGCATACTCTTTGTTTGGGGAAGCTAAGTAACAAGAACCATGAACCCATTAACCTTTCTATCCCTATAATTAGCACGGAAGCCTTGCGAGACCTCCCTACCTATTCATCTTTATTCTGATTTATAGGGCAATCCTATGTAGATTTACTCCCTTCTAAGCCAATTGACTTCAATGGTCTTAGAAGAGTGTATCCCTCTTTAGAGTTGCACTGTTAGCTATCCTTGATCATGACAAAGTTTAATAGATGTGGCAGGTGCTCAGGATCACCTGTCATATTCAATACCCTGCAGCTGAAGCTGATGCTGTCGGGGTGATTCTGTTATTTGAACCCAGGGAGGGAAACTGGGAATGGGAGGTGTTTGTTCCTGTTGTAATCTCTCCTGAGCCAGGGAGCCTGCTTGACCTTCAGTAGCCCATGAATCACACAGCCTGTTTCCCTGTCTGCAGAGATAGAGGACTGTCAGGAGAAAGGGGGGAGAGATTAAAAGTAGCCTTGGGAACCTATATCTGCTTGATTCTTGTCTGTAGCTGCCAGTCCTAGCAAGGATGGCATAAGTGTATGATACTGGCAGCTGATCAATAAAGAACTTTTACTCATGAAGTGAAGTCTCTTGAGAGTTGCCTGGCATCCTCACAGATTGCTAGGACTGCCTTCTTTAACCCTCAGACCTGACTCACCATAGATTCCTAACTCTGAGCCAAGGTGGCTGAGGGAGGCAAGGGAACTGGTGTTGCAGAGCCAACCAAGGGAAGCCTTAAAGACCCCCCCTTGAGGAGTGTGGCCCAATGCAGGAGTGTTGGCTGGAGGTACTGTGTCGACTGAGGGAAGCTTTTGAAGACCCCGTGGATGAGCCAGGGTCCAATGAGGAAGAGTTCTGGGAAGATTCCTCTGACAGAGGGGAGGACCCAGAGGGAAATGGAATATGGGGAGCAACCTCCATTGATGGAGTGGCAGAACTTCGGGCTGAGATGGTAGAGCTGAGGAATGATGTGTATACATTCATGGAAAATCTCACCCATGTGTATATGTGCATAAAAAATGTTCAATGGTGACTGTCTCACTGGGACAGCTGGGTGGTCTTGGTGGGCCACTAGGACAAGTCGTCCAGCCACGAGGAGACCAGCAGCCTACCCCACCTGCTCTCCTGTCACATGGACAAAGAGTGCTTGCGCCAGAAGGCCAACCACCCATCCTTCCCCCCCAATGGGCAAGGAGCTCCTGTGCCGGCTGGCCCACCGGCCAAACTCATGCACCCAGCCAGAGTCCCAACTGGTCCAATCCCTGGGCCTCTACTTCAGCTGCCATGGGAGCTACGGAATTTAGAATCTGCTTTGAGGGGGACCCAGAGGAGTTGGGGTACTTTGTAGTGCAAGTGGCAGAATTTGTAAGAGAATGGGACCACACCTTCCCTGATGAAGCTAGCTGGGTGAGCTACTTGGGCTTCCAGTTGCAGGGAGAAGCAGCCAAATGGAATGTAACTCTCTGTACAGCCTGAGCCCTGGGGCTTCAGAGTGTGAGAGCCTTCATGCACACATTGCAGGCACAGTATGAAAATCCCCTCGATGGGGAGAAAGCAAGAACCAAACTGAAGTGCATGCAGTAGGAGAAGCGCTCAGTGTGCAAGTTTGCAGCTGAGTTCAGAGCATGTGCTGCCAAAGTTCAAGACTGGACTGAATCAGTGAAGGTGGAGTTTTTCTGTGTCGGCTTGAATTCAGACTTAGTGGCCAAAGCCAAGGTGCAAGATGACCCACACACCCTGCTGGGTTGGATACAACTGGTGTGTGAGATTGAAAACAGAGAGGAGGTTGTAAGCTTCTTCACTTGCAGCACCAAGCTGGCCAACAGCAGGGAGCCACCGAGAGAGGAAGAGGAGACAAGCTTTACATGAGAGGACTGATCCTGTTAGGCGAGATGGAGAGGAGGCGGAATCAAGGTTTGTACCTAAAGTGCAGCATGGTGGGCCACTTCACCATGGAATGCTAGAGGTTGAGAAGAAGTCCCTCTGAGAGAAAGTCAGGATCCTGCAGCAGCCTGGCTGGGAGACCAAGGCAGGGAGGAGCAGCAGCCCCAGCTTGCCTGAGACATCCCAAGTGTGAGAGAAGGCAGCGGTGGCTGAGATGGGAGAAACACCCAAGAGGCTGGGAGAGGGATCTCCTTCTAGCAGTGAGGAGGAAGAGCCAGTGGGAAACGGTGTCAGTCTGCTGTGACGGGCACCCATCAGCAGGTCAAAGAAGAGCAGGTGACAAACATGGTGAGAGAAAAGGGGACCTTATTTTTCCTCCCCATTACAATAGTACACCCTAGATGGGTGACACACATTAGGGTGAGAACTCTGATCGATTCAGGGTGCAGCAGGGACCTAATTGCCCCAGTCTAGTCACAGGTTTAGGGGTGGATCTGGTGAAATTAACAGAGCCTCTTAGATTTGAGTAAATGGATGGCTCTCCTATGAAAGGGGCTCCCTTCACCTATGAGACTGAACTAACCCAAGTTGGAATGGGGAGTCATTGGGAGGAAAGAACTTTTGTAGTAATCCCAACTGCAAAATTTCCAGAAGTTTTAGGAGTCAGATGGCTATATGATCATGACCTGTACATACAGTGGAAGATGGGGCGATTATGTCTGCCCGCGGAAGTTTGCCAGAAACATGTATGGAACCCCTAATGGGGTGCCATCTCTCTCTTATGCCTGAAACTGTATGTTGAATAAGAGAAGAAATTGATGTAATCCCCCCTGAATGCCAAGACTTAAGTCGGGTCTTTGGGGAACAAGGGGCAGACGAATTATCCCCTCACAGGGCTACAGACTGTGCTATTGAACTGATCCCTGGGCAGAACCTTCCTAAGCAGAAGCTGTATTTTATTAACCCAGCTGAGCGAACAGAGCTTCACAAGTTAATTGACAAAAACTTGGAAAGGAGTTTTCTTTAGCCTGAAAGTTCCCCTCATGCTGCCCCAGTGTTGTTTTGCAAAAAGAAGGATGTGGGCTTACATTTGTGCACGAGGGATTAATGCAGTGTCAATGTCAAATGCATGCCTGTTTCCCCTCATTAGAGATCTACAGGGAGTGATGGCCAAAGGAAAGATTTTCACCAAGCTGGACTTAAGAGATGTTTACCTCAGAGTGCACATCAGGGAGGGGAATGAGTGGAAAATGATCTTTAACACCCCCCTGGGAAAGTTTGAGTACCTACTCATGCCATTTGGACTTCAAGGGTCACCTGGGGTCTTCATGATCTGATTAATGAAGTGTTGCATGAATACCTTACAAAGGAGTGATTGTTTCTCTTGACGATGTTCTGATCTATTCTGATGACTATGACTCGCATGTGAAGTTGGTAAGGGAGGTTCTGCATACCCTTTATAAGAACAAATTGTATGCAAACTTGTCAAAGTGTGAGTTTCATAAAACTGAGCTGGACTTCCTGGGCTACAGAGTGTCCAAGGAGGGAGTTGGGATGGACCCCACTAAAGTCAGAGATGTGTTGGGATGGAAGGCTCCTAAAATGGTTTCCATATTAGATTTTTAAATATGCATTTCAGGTTGTGCCCCAATAATTCTGTCAGGATGCAATCCCAGAGTTGGTCTAGATGACCTGAATGATGTCAGATGAGGATTCAATTAGTGTTCCATCATTCAGATGGAAGTGCAGGGAAACGAGCTGCATGGCTTATACGAAAGACTAAGAAGGAAATCTTCCCTGAAGAAAGCTTTGGGTCAGGTGTGTTCACTAGCTTGAGCAACAAGGAGGTCTGCTCTAGTGAAATATGGATCAAATGTTTACTGCACCTGCAAATGCACAGATGCCAGGTGTACAATGCCAGATATTATTCCTGAGTGCTCTTCTCCCAAGCTTATGCTCTGCTGCCCTAGGTGCTGCTGAACATTGTATTTATTTCATTGTTTTATTCCCACTTTTTTCCCCAACAGGGACCCAAAGAGGCTAACAACAATAACAAAACTAATGCAATTTAAATAAACCCCAGCCATATCCAGGCTTCAAGTACCCAAACAGAACAAAGTCAAGCATTCAGCCTAGACTAGTGGTTCCCAACATGGAGCCTGTGGGTGCTATGGCACCCATCAACACCTTTATGGTGCCCTCCAAGCATTTTTTAAATGTGGGTGGGATCACATGAGGCTCTTGCCCAGCAGGTCTTCTGATTGACCACTGGAGATCTGATTGGCTGGGTAGATTAACATAATATTATTTCAGCAGCAGCTGAATGTGGTTTTATTCTCTTTCACTCTTCTTTCCCCCTGTATTTTAAAAATTACCCTTCTTTCCCTCTGTACTTGGGCTTCCTCTGTGTGTGGTTCCACCTCCTGCAGCAGCCATTTTGTGGTTGCACACACCACCCTATGTCAGAATTCCAAAGGATTAAACAGGTTTAAAATGTTTAGTGACTAAACAGGTTTAAAATGAAGACTAAACAGGTTTAAAATGTTTAGTGAACTCTGGCCCTGATCATATAAGCTGACAGCAAATTTCCCACAGTTCCCACTCCTGCTGCTCCAAAATATCAGTCTGAATTGAGATCCAGGAAAAACAATGAAATTATTATTTTTTATATCCTAATCTAATCCACTTTTTTTTTTTTTACTAAGTACTAATTTTCTCAGGGTCCATTAATTTAACCTGAAGCAGCGTTCTTAATTGTGCATACCAGTTTGAACTGATCCATGGGTCAATCAGATGAAATTAAAATAGTTTACATAGAGTCAGCAGTATGTGAAGATATTGTTCAAACATTTTTAACTTCACTTACGGGCTTCTAATCAATCCAAATATTTAGGTTATTTTACTCCTACTCCAATCCACATGAGGTCCCTATTTCACATGCTTGGGAGAAAAACCATGTACAAATGTTATGCAATGCTGCATCACAGTATAAAATTGGAGATCTGGAGGTATATAGTAAAAGAGTTACCGAGGCAGTTCTTGGAAATGAAATAGCACTGTTTCTCAAGGGAGCAAGTACCCTCATATGAACCTAAAAAGTTGTCTTCTATTAAATATGATCATAGATACATCTAGCTCAGTAATATCTACTTTGATGGCCAGAAGCTCCCCATGGTCCCTGGTTGGACTTTTCTGATTGTGCTATCTGGAACCCTTTGTATATTAATTAAAACTATAATTATAATTATTTATTTGTAAAGTAATCTTGTCATGCTTCAGCACCCACTGGTTTGGCTAATGTTCTGCTTGCTGATCCTTCAGACACATTCACGCGAATTTGGATATGTCCAGTTGGCATCATTATAGTGTTTACTGACAGAATTACTCTAATTTCTCTCAGCTGTCATTTTTTGTTACTACCTCTGCCTCCAATAATTAAAAAAGCACATATTTAAATTGGGGGGAGGGAGATTCAATTTTAAGAATTTTGACTTGAGATTTACTGCTTAGGTGTTAAAAACAGTTTCCTGGAAGAAGGTTCTTCTGAAGAAAACAGGACTTACTTCCAAAGAGACTCATTTAGGATTATTCCCACAATTTGTCTTTGATATCTGGCCACAAATTGAGCTAATCTCATAATCAGTTCTTGCAAACACTTCTTGAATAGATGCTGCTGACTGTGTAGGCACAAAGAAGGGACTAACAGCAAATAATGCCATGTAAATCAGTTTAGTGACCTGACCGTGACCCCAGGGAATACATGCTTTTTCTCTGATAATTGAGGTGATTTACAGTGCAATCCTAAACGTTAACTTTTCCTAGGATTCCACTTTTTGGCTCTAATCCTGAGAACACTTTCCTGATAGTAAGCCACATTGAATGAAATGGGAATTACTTCTAAACTGACATACTTAAGATTACTCTCTTAGTTTTCAGTCTTGGCAAAAGTAGGACTGAGGTAAGTAATATCCCAAACCCTAGTGCCTATGGTGTACTATCTTTGGGAACTATAATTTTTGGAGTGTTAGGGGGCACCATAGCAGTTAATATAGATCCCTAAACAATGCAGACATTAATAGGACTCTCTAATGAAATTATTGTGCTGTGCTTAATGCATGGGTGTGTCTTGTCCATTAAACTGAAAACCGCAATACAAACAGTAAAAGAATTACAAGTAGACGAGTATATTTTCCCGGGAGAGTTTGGTTGTTGTCAGATATTTCCTAAAATACCATCTAAAGTGAATGTTGTATCTGTTTGCTTTAAAGTAAATGAGTTTTTCCTAGAAAAAATTCTTAGGACTGCATTCTTCATTTGACCAAGGTCAACTTCATAGAACTTCTCATCTCTCCGGTATAGGCAAATGCACAGCAATCTCTTTTCTTTCAAGGTGTCCTTGGAGAAGACAATCTTAAGTTGGATCCAAATCTTGATATAGCCGGAGTTCATCTAAGGTGATCTGCTCCCTCTATCCTCAAAGGAGTCTTTAATAGTTCAGTGGTCCTACTATTGGACAGGCGTACTAATTCAGAAATATGCTTCCTCCAAGAGCCTGGGGAGAATGGTGAACTGTGCAATGAAAATAATAAAGAGAAGTTGGCAGCCTATAGTATTTCTTCACTCCCAGGATTCTACTAAATTGTGCTCTTTTTTGGCCAGCATGTCTCTATTCCAGGTGCAACATAACATTCCTGCCAGCTCTTTTGATAAATTACGTCAGCAGCCCAAAGTCCATTCACTTAAATTATTCATCCCAGAACTCTTGCTGTTTAAATTCTACTCTTTCCATGGCTGCATTCCCCAGCCAATCTTCATCCATTAAGAGTGTGCCTAGTCCATTAGCATACTTTATAATGGAGCTGCGAAATGATGCAGGTATTAATTAAGGATTTATTTTTTTTACAATAAACTTGCTTTTAAAGAAAGTGCGGTGAGGAAACATCAACCATATTTATGACAAATATTTTGGACATGTCAAAAGAAACAATAGAGCTGGAGAGAGAGGAGAAAAGGGTGACTAACAGCACAGTTCTAAGCAGAGTTTCACTCTTCTTATCTTATGGATTACAGCATAGAATTGAAATGTGAGTTGACCAAGCGGATGGATCATCTTCCTTTGAAGGCTGAAGACCTTGAGACTTTTCAGATCAGTTAAAATGAGAGCTGAGGGAGACATGAACTCTCTTCAGACAAGACAAGTTTGTCAGGCCAATTGTATATAAGCAGAGTCCTGATGGGTCAGACCAGTAGTCCATGTAGTCCAGCATCCTGTCTCACATAGTGACCAACTAATTATTCTGGAGGGCCAATAACAGGGCATAGAGGCCAAGGCATTCCTCTGACATTGCTTCCTGGCACTAGAATTTAGAGATTCATTGCCTCCGAATGTGTAGTTTCCCTTTAGAGTCTGTCTATATGAGACCTCTTACATGAGGATGCTTAAGTGTAGGGAGAAGCAATGTTAACTGGGATGTTCTGTCAATTTCACCTCTTTACACTAGGGTAGTTTAAAAAGACAAAGCCTACAAGGAGGTGAAATTGACAGAGCCTTTGAGGAGGTGAAGATGAAATTAATTAATCCTCTGAGGAGTCATCTCAGCCTGCTCTGTTTTTTAAAACTACCCTCCTGCAGAGAGGTGGGATTGACAGAGCCTTTGATTCTGTCTCTTTAAACTATACTTCCCAGCTAACATTACATCTCCCTACACTTGAGCATCTTTGTGTAAGAGATCTCATGGAGAGGGACTCCTAGTCACCATGTCTAGTAGCCACTGATAGACCTATCACCCTAGTACTACATACAATTCACTTGATGCATCTGGTTACCATTTTGTGTTGCCACTTTCTCTAAAAAAAGGCAACATACACACCTAGGTTTCTGAATCCCAAGATCCCCTGTGAAACTGACTGAGAGTAGACAAAAGAAAAAGAAAACCAGACCATTTTGCTTGACATGGCAGCTCATATGCTCCAAAAGTAACAGTGAAGTCATGTTCAAATGGATTCAGTTCATAGTTGGAAGGTCAAAGGACAAGCTGGAAACCAGCAGGATCACAAGGAGAGAGTTCCTGCTTGCAGAACAATTTTTAAAATTAGAATGTGGAGTGTGATGGTCCTGAAAGTTGGAGTGTAAACTTTTCCACTGGTGCCTTCAGTCCTCCACTAGGTCTCTGCTCTCAAAGCAGCTTTTAGAACCAGACATTATGCAGTGAGGTTTGTCAGTCTTTGGCTGGCAAACCCCTGGAGACATGGGTCATGGGTGGTGAAGCCTTACTGGTGTCTTGTAATGCCACGTTGCCATTTCCTGCTGCCAAACCAGAAGTTATGTCATTGTGTTGAGGGATGCTCTAGGGCTTCCATAGAAATCCTAGAGCATCCCATGATTTGGTGACATCACTTACAGTTACATAGCTGAAAATGATATTGTAGCAGTGAGAGACACCATTCTGGCCTCTCCATTTTTCCTCTGCTACTCAAGGAAGTGAGAGAAGGCAGTGGAGGGTGAGGGAGGGAGTCCTCTGCAGGTCCTTGGCAATGCTATTAAGCAGGTATTATTTTCATCCTTTGCAATCACATTCATGAATATGTGCATTGAATATAAGACCATTGATGTTTCATACTGGCTTTTCTGAAGAAGCCTTATTTTAATATTTTACTCTCATGTAAAAAAATGAACTATATATAACAGTAAGCAAATTCCTGGAAGATAGGTGTATCAATAAATATTTCCATGGCTACTTTAATGGAACTCCATTATTAGAAACCCATATAGTAAATAATCGAATGATTTCTGGGAGCTAGGCACATGCAGAACAATGAGATGCTGACATCCTGCCCACTTGTGATCCTCCAGGAAAATCTGAATAGCCAATATTGGAAACAGAACGCTTAGCTAGCTAGACACTGCCATTCTTAAGTTCTTAAATATGTTCATCAAGGCCTCTTACAGTTATTGTACTCACTTCAATTTCTACAGATTTTTAGATAGTTTAAAACTTGTGGTAGGTTCAGGGACTCAGTTCAGTTTTCTCTCCTTCCACAATAAATGGTCCTGTCATCAAGATCACAGTTATCGTCTCTGGTGAACAGAATTCACCAATTTACATAGAATTGTGACCAGTGGTAGATAAGAATAGGACTGAAACACCTTGGAATTCTTTGTTCAGGTAGACAGGATTTATTACATTGAGATCACTGTAGGACCTCTCTAGAACCTCAGAAGAACTAGTCAGGTATAAATGTCTATATTACTTTCTCCACTGTTATTAGGGTTCCAACTTTCCTCTGGTAGAACTGATTCCTTTGTACTAATTTCCGTTGAGCTAATTTTTCCTAGTCTTTTCTTCTCACTTCAGGAAGATTTCCCCAGACAGTACAATGCTTTAATTGGAGGCCTCCCTGCTAAATGTTGCCTAGATTATTTACCTTCTGACCTTGTCCTCTCTAGAACAGAAGGTTCTTTCCCCCACTCTTGTAGGGAGACTGGTTCATGGGACAGAGAAAAATAACATCTCCTTTCTAAGTTGCCAGTCCACTTTTTGTTGTTAAAGGTGACCCAATCATTTGCCTCTCTTGCTGAGCATCTTGGGAGCTGCTAAGAGACTGAAGATGAGAAACCAACTCTGAAAACTATTGTCAGTTTCTTTGAAAAAATATGAGCTTTTGCCTGAATGTGGCCTATTTTTTCTCCTGCTGTATCACACTTACTGTGGTCTTAAAGAAAGCATAATGGAAAATGAAGACATTAACTAATTGATACTTTGGGTCTAGCTTCTGGTGTGAATGGGATTAAGGAAATGACCTGATGATATCAGGGTGTAATTTTTAAAATTAAGTTTGGCTAATTAAATTTCTAAATGTCTTTTAAGTGATGTGTAAGCTCCAAGTGTGCTCAGGAGGGGTGCAGAAAAATGAATCAATTAAGCAAAAAAGTAGATCATGATGGGTAGCTGTGTTAGTCTATCTATAGCAGTAGAAAAGAGCAAGAGTCCAGATATGTTTTGAAGAAGTGAGCTGTGACTCATGAAGTTCATACACTACCACAAATTTTCTTAGTCTTATAGGTGCTACTGGACTTTTGCCCTTTTCAGCTGCAAAAAAATTAGGTAAAATGATATAAATTAGAATCAGGATTGCAAGATAATTTTAAGAAATGGAAAGGTAAAACTTTAAGAGAAAAAGAAACTTTGATTCTAAAGTGGTCCAGGATAAAAAACCTCAGTTTCTGGGGCACGAAGTAACTCTCAGCTATCAAAATATACATACAAGAGTTGGATTTATTTCTACTAGCCCCATACATCAAATTACTTAGCTTTCTTTAAGAAAGACCTTAAGTTCAAATTTCTCAACAGCCAAAGTTGGCTGATATGGATACACTAATGGGACATTTTAGTTCATGCAACAGAAAAAAGATATATACTTTCACCCTTGCCAGTATACTGTTTGTTGTTAAAAATGAAATGTAGTCACTGTATAATCTTACATGACATACAGCCCGATTAAGAGGTTTAGGGAACTCAAAAGCTTGTGTTAACTATTCATGCTATTTTAGTTGGTCCTAATAAAAAGGTAATAGCCTATCACTATTTGAGTTTTTTTCTCCAATGTATCTGTGTGGTTAACTTCAAAATTTGCTTACATTGGAGAAAATGTTAGGTTTCGTACTAGAAAATATGGATTGAACTAATTCCTCATCCATGACACTCAGTGACTATCACACTGACTACCACCCTTATTGCGGGTAAGTGATTCTAGAAAAAAAATTCTTCTTAGTTACCATGAATATCAGCATGGCAGGATTCTTAAAGAGAGTACTTTACAGTGCAATCTGAAGTAGAATTACAACCTTCTAAGTCCACTGAAGTCAGTGGGCTTAGAAGGGCCTAACTCTGTTTAGTAATTTACCTTAAAGCGTGGATATTTCTCAAGGTCACTTCACCCTGCCAAACTTACACTGCATGAGCGAATATCAACTGGATTTTCCCAAGTGGATTAATTAATTGACAAAATAATTTTGTTAACCTCCCACCTAGAAAGGTGCCAATCTCAAACAAAGAAGATGGCTCACTACAACTTTAGATAGGTGCATAGATGGCATTTTCATATTACTTGATTAAGCATAAGTAACCATATCAATCTTTTGTTAGTTCGGAGCAGGGACCATCAGTCATTTACACTGTGAAACATGAAAGATCCTAGGGTCTCAGGCAACTAAAGCTGCAAAGCTCCAAATAATGTTCTCTGTTTAAGAGGCAAGGATGTCTTACAATTAACAACCTGCTAGAGGCAGGAAATGGCAAACAACCTTTGGTCTCTTGCCTACAGAACCCAGCAGGTGTCATCATAAGTCAGCTACAACTTGGCAGGACTTTCCACCACCACCACCATTACCTGACAACATTGATTGTCTTTGAATATGAGTTTGGACATGTCTTTATGCTTTTATTTCCATTTCTGAACGATGATTACTTGTCATTGTAAATAAGTACCATAGACTGACATTGCACAATTTGAAGGAGACTTTTGGGGAGGTAAGTATGAGTACCTCGGTACAAAATACCCATATAACATGTCAATATGAAGCAGCATGCATGTCTGCAATTTTTAGTCCCATTCAGGACAGCCAGTGTGCTATGGTGGTGCTGCAGTGGTATAGTAGTGGATGAAACATCTGGGAGACCCAGGTTTGAATCCCTACCCTGCCCTGAAAGCTCACCGGGTAATCTATCACTTTCAGCCAAGCCTTCTTCGTAATGTTGTTGTTGTTATGAAGATAAAATGGAGGAGGGGAGAATGATGTTGTAAGCAGTTTTGGGTCTCCAGCTGGGGAGAAATTAAGGTACACATAGCTACATCAATGTTCCTTTTTCTCAATATACAGATGGCAACCTGACTACAATAGATAGTATAAAATCATGCATGTTAAAATTGCTGAAAATAAATTCTATGACAATGTGAAATGGGACTTTTCTGAGAGAGACAGCAGGAGAGAGAGGAAGCTTGGATAATAAGGGAAGCTTCTTAGGAAACACCTGCTGTTACAGTCACAACCTTCAAAAATCTCTTCTCCAGGAGATGTCAAAATGGTTTTGGCCTAATTCCAGTTGCAGTTTTAATTTCATATATTCTTAGATATAGGTCAAGTTGATGTTCCTTCACAATTTCATGAGTTGCTTATATTTTGGGAATCTAACACTTGTTTTGAATAGCATATGCCCGCTTGGGTATGGTCATGTTTTGTCAGAAAGAAACAGTTCAGTCACAAAATCTCAGTAGTCAATGTGACATGAATTAGAAATCACAGATAATGTATCCATCACTTTGATGGACTGAATTAATCAATATGGCTTTGATCGATATAGTATAATCTCAGGTTAATTGATCTCCTGCCACTTCAATGCTGTATTGCCAAATAAGAACTTTATCTTTGGCTAAAATGATCATTAAGTATAAGACGACAATTTTCCAACTCTGTATTTAATACTTAATATAATGATCATGATGTGGCTCAATCACAAGTTAAGATTTTTCTGTGGTTCCTGTTAATTCTTGAACAGGGCTTCATTCCCGAGGAAGGGGTTAATAAAAAGGTTTAAATTTTCTTGTAAATATCACCTGTGATCTGGAAGCCCTTCTTTTCTGATGTTACAGATTGTATATAGTTGATCAGTTATGAAGGGAATGGATTCTGTACCTGTGCAAAAGCATTTCAATTTCATATATTCCTAAATTAAATCCTAATATTGGTGCACATCCAGGCACCGCATCATGCATGGCTGTTCCTCTTTGTAGCTCCCAGCAGTTACTTGCCAGGTGCTGAAAGGGGCTACTGGACCAGAAAGAAATGTGGAAAGATCCATGCTCCATTTACTAAACGATAAGATACATGTCATGGAAATGTATGAGCCCTGGCCTATCCTTGCATTTTCTGCCAATTTTGAAAGGCAGGACTGGGACTGCCAGGCCCCAGCAAGGAGGTACTGTGCCACTGAACATGCTGATTTTATTTTGGCATAATGTAGGCTTCCCATTTACTCACCTGGTGTGGAGAATTACCTGCTCTCAGCCCGTTTTTTTTTTCCCTAAGGAAATGAGGAGTGGGAGAAAAATGCCTCCCAAATAGTAATGCTCTAGGAATTTTTCCTAGATTCTATGGTCTTTAATGTCTCTCATAGATACTAGGGGAGGTAGCCTAGAGTGACACCTGGAAGTGACATTTTATACTCCTCAAACTTTGCCCTTTCTAGGCACCAGCCTCCAATCTGGCATTTGGCCAGGCAGCCTTTGGAACCCTATTAAAGTGGCCAAAAATCAGTGATAAACCTGGCCTCCTTGAGTATGTCTTTTCAAGCCATCATCACCGGGAGAAGACACAAAAGGGAGCCATTGAAATGTGTGCTTATCACTAGAAATTCATAAGAAATCATCCTATGAAACCTCAGTTAGTACAATTTCCCCCCAAATGCAGAAAATCAAGACGGTCTAATGGCATGTAACAGACCTTGCAGTAAGTACATTTTCTTCCCACCCCACCCTAGCACTCCCTGCAGTTTGGCTTTGGCATTTGCAGAGATAACTGCTATCTCTCAGTTTACAAAGAATGACAAGGTATGTGCCCAGAATCTTCTTCAGCCACTTACCTCTTATGAGGCATAACTCTTCCAACGTATTGCTAATCACTGCTCTGGCCAATTCAGAGAAATCCTCATAATTCATCCAAGCATCTGCTACAGCTTCTGTTATGTTTAATCTGTAACAGGAGACTTATGATTATCAAGGATAATGTAACATAATGCTTACAAGATAGCAGGAAGTGCTAATGACAGCAATGATTGATATAAGAAATGCACACCTTTGGTGAAAGAATTTGGAAATGCGTACAGTGCATAAATGGTCCAAGTGAACTAGAATACAATATATATATATATATATATATATAATGTCCTAGATAAGAGTACAACCCCCATTGTTCTATTCCTTATTAACGCTGGGCATCTTTTTTGGCTTTGCTGGATATCAAGGAAATTATGTCAAGTTTTTGTTACAAATTTTCTCAAGAACATGTGACGTACTGAGAGAAGATTTAATTAGCTCAAGTGCCTTCAGGCAGCAGTGATGAAACCCAAGAGAAGAGGAATCGGGTTGCCTTAACACATAGACTAGGTGAGACGACATTCAGGCAGGGAATGCAGCATGGCATAGCCAAATCTCAGAAACTAAGCGTTGTTGGTACGTAGATGGGGGACCAACTAAGGAAGACTGCAGAAAAAAGCAATTAACACCTCTGCTTCTCACATGCCTATATATATATATATATATATATGAGCCACGTTTAAACATTTTTAGTTTCCACATATTTCATTGGGAGAAAAGAAAAAAGACACTAAGAAGATCAGCCCAGTGGTCCATTGAGTCCAGCATCCTGTCTTCCACAGTGGCTAACCAGTTCCTCTGAAGAGCCAACAAACAGGGCATATGGGGCCAGCCCTTTCTCTGATGATACCAGCTAGTGCTAGTATTTAAGGGTTCTATGCCTCTGTCTACAGAGGTTCCCTTTTGCTATGGCTGCCAAGCCTCCTGCTTTAGTGACAGAAACAACACCTGAGGCAGTAACCCGGAGAAACTATACAAGTAAATCACCAGAACATGTTAACCAAAAACTATATAAACAGTATTTTATAAACTGCAACCTGTGTATCAATGCATATACGAAAAATTACACTGTCTTAAAGAGACCAGGTATTAACATATATCAATTCTATCCAAAATGGTCCATTCAAAGTACCGAATGGAGTGCACGCAGGCACTTACAGACACAGCAATGTAAAGGTGCTCACAGGCACTCTAATGCAATCTGTAGGTGCTCACAGGCACTCTATGAAATTTAATCAAGATGGTGGCGACAAAAATGTCTATACTCATAGGTCAAGCAGTATAACTCCGATATGAAGATATGAGGCTGTGAGGTAGCAGATGGAAGGGCGATGTCCGAAGCCATGTCAGCCACGCCTACGGGATTTGCCAGCATATGTTATTCCAATCCATTTCGTGCTATCACTTCTTCACAGGCACATTATTCTCATATATGTTATATGACAATGCAATATTGTAAAATAAAATATTCAATTCAGAAAATCACCATGTCTACCATACCTGCTAGCAGCTGGCCTTGCCTGCTGACACACCAAGTGGTGGCAGGAGAAAAGAAACCAGTTCCCTATTCACCACTGCATCACTTCTAGGGTAGTTCTAGGATTTGCCTGAAGCATAATACCTTTTTATTAGTGACAAACAAAAAGCTCCAAATAGGTGAGAAAACCCAGATAATGCTGTATTGGGTCAGATGTTAAGCAAAAATAGTAGGGGAAATATGATTTTGGTCATCATGGAAAAGGAACCCACCCTTACTGCAGATGGAGACAGAGTACAGGAAGTACTAACTGGAGATGAGATTGTTTGGGTTCTTAATAGAGATGAGCACGGAACAACAACAAAAAAAAACGAACCAGGAGATTCGTGGTTTGTGGGTTTCACAAACCATGGAACTGGATCAGTTACAAACCAGTTTGTGGTTTGTGGTTCGTGGGGTTTAAATGCCCCTTTCTGGCCTTAACAGCAGCAGGGAAAGGGGCCTTTAACAGTTTAAAGGGCCCTTTCCTGCCTTGCAAGTGGCAGGTCCCTTTAAACTAGGTGGGCTGGGTCCCTTAGGTGGGCTGGAGTTTGGGCAATTTAAAGGGACCTGCTGCGGCAGGTCCCTTTAAACTATCAGCTGGCAAGTGGCAGGGGGGGATACTGCCTGCTGCCTGCCAGCTGATAGTTTAAAGGGACCTGCCCTTGCAAGCCCCTTAAAGGGGCAGTTTAAATGGCCATTTCCCTGGGGAAATGGCCATTTAAACTGCTCCTGTAAATACGACCCAATGAACCAGTATACAGTTTGTGGAAGTTCCATGAAAAGGAGTTTCCACGAATGCTGGTTCGTGAACCCCGAACCAGCCTGGTTCGTGGTTTTTTTTGGGCCATATTTAGGTTCGTGGCCACCTCTAGTTCTTATCTCAAACTAGTCTGGAAGATGAACTCTTTTCACTGACTTCACATTCCTCTTGGTTAAGAAATTCTTCATTACATAGGCTGGGTCTCAGTCGGATTGGCTAGCCTTTCATTATTTAGTTAGTACATTTTTTTATCCCAATTTTCCTACAAGAAGCTTCGGGTGACATATATTAGTGTCCTCTTTGCCATGTTACCCTCAGAACAACCCTGAGGCCTAGGTTAGGCTAAAAGAGTGTGCTAGCCCAAAGTTACCCAGCAAGCTTCAAGACAGAGTGAGTTTTTGAACCTAGGCTTTTCAGATCCTAGTCCAACATTTTAATCGCTCCACCAAACTGGCGCTCAATAATCCACATTAGCGTAGATTAGTGTAATTCTTGAAGATTATTTAGATGGGCAAGTCTTCTTGGGCATCTAAGGATGGGGTGAGGTATCTGAACCAGACTCTTTACTGACCAGAACCAAGGGATGAGAAGGAAACTCTTTTAGCACTGGACATTAGCATTTGAATCTTCCTGCTGACCAGCATAAGAGGACAGTGTGAATGAACAACATCTCTCAGCACTGCTTATTGTGCTGGCAAGGAAAAGTCGGAAGCAGCTGGATTGCCATTCTCAGTTTTGAGCAAGGATGGAATTACTCCAAAGCTGGAAACCTCTTTGGGTAGCCTAGTAAAGAACCTACACTACTAGGTAAGGAGCAGGTAAAATAGAAAAGTGTCCAGTGGCACCTTTAAGACTAACCAACTTTACTGTAGCATAAGCTTTCGAGAACCACAGTTCTCTTTGTCAGATGCAACTGTAGTTGCACAGTTTTGAGAACTGTGGTTCTCAAAAGCATATGCTAGAGTAAAATTGGTGAGTCTAAAAGGTGCTACTGGACTCTTTTCTATTTTACTACTACAGACTAACATGGCTAACTCCTCTGGATCTAGGAACAGGTAATGTGCTATACAATTCAGATGTTAATAAACTTCAGTTTAACCTATTTATGTGTCCCTCATCTTTATTTCTGTCTTAGGAGAGGGCAAGTTCTGTTCTGTCCATGACCATTATGGAAAAACAGAGGTTTGTTGTGATGTATGAATACAAAAACACGGTTTTGTTGCCTTCTTCCTATTTCCCACTTTTAAAAATTGGCTTCCAGGAGGCTTTTCTTTACAAGGAGTGAGAGATAAGAGGCCGTTCACTGAATTGATGGGAAGGGCTGCCTCCCCTATACGCAAAGGTGATGACACCTAGTACGAGGCTGGCTGAAAGATGCAAAAAAAGATCTCTCCCCTCCCACCATTTAGCCATTATAAACCACCACAGGAGACATAGAGAAGATTTCAGTGTTCTGGTTCCCTTTGATAGATATCTTTCCAAGGTAACACTTGATTTGATACAATTCAGAGAAAACACTAAGGAATGCTTTCGGGGGAGGGGATTCAGTGCAATAATATCAAATTTCTGATTGTCCTTGCACTTTCCTACAAGGGACCACTAGATATCAATCTGAAGCTTTAAGCAAGTAGGGCTATAGTTAGGAAGAGTAGATTTGACAGTTTGCTTTTGTGAAATCTTGCAAGAGTACTTTGGCGCCTGATGGAGGCTGTTAAGAGGAGAAGAGAAAAGGTTACGTCTTCGAACTCCTTATGAACACCTTGACAATAATTGCTTCTCAACAGTTTTTTTTTTAAGTACATTTGGGTAGCACAAAAGGAGAAAAAAGAAAAGAGACGTATCGGATGATATGATAGAAAAGGCCAAAAAATACCCTTGTAAGACAGCATTCTGATGTTAATGGTTGATGCCTCTTCAAAATAATGGCATGGATTTCTTTTCTAATTGGCATAATGTACATTTAGATGCAAGCATCTGAGGACAGTGAGGTGTCTCGAGCAAAATAGAAGCACCAGCATAAAAGGAAGCCTGCTAGGAGTCTGAAATGCAGTAACTCTTTGGAAAGGTAACAAGAATTGGAAACAGCCAGCCACCGTTTTGGCTTTTAAATGTCATTCTGATACCAGGAGAGTAGCGCTAAGAAGTACAGAGACGAAAGGTCTCACTCGAATGTACAAGATCTGAACCTGCTGACCCTTTAATAAAGGAAGTCTTTTACTACAAACATAACAAGAATTCTGTGGACAGAGGTAAAATGCCAGGTTTTTTTTTATTGCACTGTAATCTGTTCCCCTAAGTATTACATGGAAGAAAAAGGTAATGGTTAGATGAACAATGTTACATTATAGAGGGTCAGTGAGTAGGTGGATCAATGGTATAAAGCAACAGCAGGAGGCAGGCTATCACCAGTTATTTCCAGATCCACTCACTACTGGATCACTTATCATTCTGTGCAAGTTCACACAGCAAGTTCACTCCACCTTGGGAAATTCCTGAATATTTGGGAGGCAGTGCGTGGGGAATCTGGAGTTTGGAGAGGCAGCTCTATGTGATGGATTAGAGTCCAGCTTCTGAAGCTGACATTTTCTCCAGGAGAACTGATCGCTATTGTGTGCAGATCAATTGTAAATCCAGAACTCCAGGCCCTACCTAAAGATTGACAACCCTATTTGGCATCTGTCGCTCAGGTGCTGCTGAGCCTGTTGCCAAAGGGGCAGAGGTTCCCCCAAGGAACCTAGTAGGATGTTTCCCTGGTAGGATGTTTGTCTAAAGCCCTCATCGTGTGGCTGATCACGTGACGATTTCTAGATTTGGACACAGTAACTACAATAATCATGGCTGGAATCCTCCCAGGGAACACACAGCAAACAGATATACTCATGAAGCCAAGACTTCATTGCCACTACTCACTGCCAAAGAGATGTGCTCCTATTCAGCTTTTAAGCAGCATGTCTTTTCAGCAGTGGGAGCTGCCACTGACTGGTGAAGCAGCCAAGCTGCCAAACTTCTGGTGAGGAAGGGAGGGTAAACTTTTATTACCTGGCTCTTCTCACTTCTGACTGAGTCATCTAGGTGGGTCTGCTTATCTAGCAACTACATGAAGCTGCATTAGACTAAGTCAAACCATTGGCCTGTTAAGAGCAGTACTGTCTACCCTGTAGGACAATGGTTCTCAAGGGTCTCAGGCTGAGGTATTTCACATCACCTGGTACTTAATCCCTTTGATAGGAATGCTGCAAATCAAACTTGTGACCCTCTACAAACAAGGCTTTGCTATCATTGAAACATGGCCCACTATTACTTGCCATGGAAAGAAAATAATTGGCCAGGCTTACACCCAGAAGTTGGGAACAAGATCAATGATGGGGCCCATGTTGCAGAATGACCAGCCGGAATAAGTGTGGGAGGCACCTTCATTGCTTGATTTTTGGAGGCTCTGCAAAAGTGTGTGTTTAGGGGAGTTCTTTTAGTGAAGGGTAAGAAGAAAAGGCCCTGACCAGAATAGCCCAGGCAAGTCCAATCCCATGAGATCTTGGAAGCTAAGCAGGTTAGTAATTGGATGAGAAACCTCCAATGAAGGCCAAGATTACTGAGGAAGACAAAGTCAAACCAGTTATTCTCTTTCCATGACAAACCCATCAGGGTTTGCCATAAGTCAGCTATGACGGAAGGCATTTTTTAAAAACTGTGATTTTGCATACTAATGTGTTTTGTCATTTTAAGTTGTGGCTTTGCTGTTTTATTTCCTCTTGGAACATGATGTTGCTTGAGTTTTTGAAGAAAAATGGAACATATATTTAAAAATTAAAATTAATTAAAATGGTTGGAGGGAAAAAATGCCAAATTCCAACTTTGTGTTTGGATATCCCCCCCATGAATCTATTTTGCTTCTTTGCAACCCAGGCCTTCTTAATTCACAGAATGTGAGAACTGCCAACAAGACTTACTACAGCAGTAAAGAAATGCTGAAGGCTTCTTGAGAGATACATCAAAGCAACAGCATCACAAAACACGAGATTATGTCAATTTTGCATGGATGTTTCTACAGCCCAGGAGCAAGATACAGAAGTACAAATGGCCTCAGTACCAATTTAGAAAAGTTCAACAGAAGAAAAAGGTTCAGTTCAGCTGAAACCAACGAAGCTTCTTCAGTTTGCAGGAAATGTTTGCATTTTCAAATCCTTCAACAAATCTTGAGGATTGGATTTGATCCCCTTGAGCACTTTCAGAGTCCTTTGCTTTGTCTCACTTGCTTTACTTTAAATAAATGCTTTGGCTAACCTTGCAGTAGTATATCAAGCAACCAGAACTGGAACACATTTTCCTTGGCTATGTTTTTCAGGGCCTTCATCCGTATTGCTTAAAAGTTCTTCTGAGAGCCGGAAATGGTTTCACTGCATGTCAAATCAAGCAGAAATTTGGAACTGGGCTACTAATAGATGATGCTATCAGCATCAGTTATGCCAAAAGGGCACTCTGGTTAGTAAGTGAACGTTCATGTGACAGTGGCTGATCGCTGGGAGTGGAATTTTTATGTTTTCCCTCTCCAAAGATGCCATTTAATCAGCAATGTTAACTGGAACCATTTAAATATCTTTTATTTATTTTGTATTGAATACAGATACCAAATATATTCCTCACTCATTAAGGTTGCCCTCATATATATATAAAAAGAAGTTAAGAAATGAACATGCTTACCCATATCTTCCACCCATACCTTCTACTATGTATTTTAAGAAGAAAACAATGAAAGCCTTAGGGTTTACCAGCTCTGGGTTGAGAATTCCTGAAGATTTTGGGCCTGGAGCTAGAGGAGGGTGGGGTTTGGGTAGGAGAAGGACTGGTGTAATGCCATAAAGTCCATCCTCCAAAGCAACCATTTTCTCCAGGAAAACTTATCTCTGTAGTCTGGGTATCAGTTGCGATTCTGGGAGGTCTCCAGGCCTCAGTTGGAGGTTGGCAATTATTGTATGCATGGTGCAGGATGCATTGGATGTGAAGGATGATGGAGGGTATCGCTTGGAATTGGGGATCCATTGCACCAAAGCGGTGAAGAATGGTTTGCTATAGGTATCAAACCTTTCTTCACCAGTTTGGTGCCATGGTTAAGAGTGGCAGGACTCTAATCTGGAGAACCGAGTTTGATTCCCCACTCCTCTGCTTGAAGCCAGCTGGGTGACCTTGAGTCAGTCACAGCTCTCTTAGAGCTCTCTCAGCCTGACCCACTTCACAGGGTGTTTGTAGTGAGGATAATAATAACACACTTTGTAAACCACTCTGAGTGGGCATTAAGTTGTCCTGAAGGGCAGTATATAAATTCATCATCATCATCATCCTAATGTGAGGCTAAAGAGTTAAAATTAGCTATAAATTCATTCTGTTTATTCTTCACTGGGCTAATGTTTAGCAGCATAGCTCATTAATATCTTACCAAGATTAAGATTAGTAAACATCCATACAGCATATCAATTAAACATTTTCAGTCCAATAATCCCTCCTAGCTCACCAGATGCAAAGGGATTATTTTTGTTTGACTTCTTTTAACCTTTACATAATTAGCCTGCAGCTGCTGAGGTTTGCTTTTATCTTTAAAAATAGCTTGATCCGAGTTTGAAAACAATAATAGTAAATGTTAACGTTAAATATGATTGTATTGCATTGCTAAGGAAAAAGGATTCCAGGTTGTTGATATTGTTATTACTCAAATGGCCTAGGAGTGGATCACAAAATGAACTAATCACTAAAGAACTGAGAAAGAAAGGAAGGAAGGAAGGAAGGAAGGAAGGAAAGGAAGGAAGGAAGGAAGGAAGGAAGGAAGGAAGGAAGGAAGGAAGGAAGGAAGGAAGGAAGAGTTTGATTGATTAGTTCAAAATTAATGCATCCTGTTTGGGGGCTTGAATTTTGGGGACCATATGCAACAGGCAAACTCAACAGCTAGTGAAGGCCCATGTAAGAAAAATATACACCTTCCATGTATTTTCTGTGAGAAGTCCATCTAGCCTCTGCCATTTCAATAAGATGCTTATGATACGAATTCATAAGCCACTGAATCTAATGTGCTTCATGCCACACAAGCCAAATTGCACAGCAAGGCAGAACGTTGTCAGCTCCTGCTTGGGAGGCTGAAATGTACATCTCAAGCAAATCAAATGCTAAGTGATTATACACCATTGTCTCCTGCCTCCAAAACCCGAAGCAAGCAGATCTCTGACAAGAAAGGTGCTTGTGAGTCACCTTCCCTCAGACATACCAATCTCCATTCTCCCCACTGACTAGATCCTGTCCTGCAATCTAGGACCATTAAACAGCTCTGATAAGTTTAAGATCTTCCTGAGAATACTTGATCAAAGCTAAATTCATCAGCCAGCTTCAGGGAACATTTAATTAACTATAGCTTCTTCGTAAGACACCAGGAGCAGTCAATCTAATTATTTTGGCACACCCCAGAAGCACCAATCAAACCTTTTGTCCTTCCCAGGAGGTGGCCTTTTGGGTCCTTTGTCTCACCAGCTGAAGTCACTTTTCAGCCTCAGGGTCCGTTTTACCCTATAAAACTATTGGCTTTGCCACAAACAAATTGTACGTGCTTACTTGGATCCAAGTAAGATGCTGTGCCCTTAACATCTCTCTGAGCTTCTCCTGGTTGAGAACACTGGCCATTTGAAGACCTCTTCCTCTACTCCTCTGATAGATATTGCCCAAAAAACCCTTAGATCTATTCCTACTTTCACCACTGTTTTCCTAGGAATCTTGTGTACTTGTGATTTGCCTCTTGTTGTGTATGTATGAGAGTTTCCCCCTTTAATAAAACTATTCTTTATTTTGGAAAACACCCATCTCATCAGTTTCCTTAGAGAAGGGACCCCGTAAAAATTGGTGGAGTATCTCACTAGTTACTGCCTCTTGCATACCCATCTCCTTGCTGTTAATTCACTTAACTTGCAAGGAGACCAATTCTGTTAATATTGCTTGTTAAATTGTTGATTTGATTATAGTACTTGGAGATACATTAATGCATGGGCACCATTTTGCCTGATCTATATGTAAACCAATTGATTTCTCCTCCCTCTACTACTCTGTACTTATTAACTCTTAGCTAAATGAGAGAAACTAGCAACAAAGCCGGTTTTTTTTTTTAAAAAAGGTTCTAAAAACAGCTCCTGAGTCCTGCAGCAGCCCAATTTTGGCCTGTTTGAAGCCGATTCAGGCCCGTTTGGGGATGAAATCAGGCTGCTGAATACTGCACCATTGCAGGGATAAAAAGTGAGTCAGCAGCAACACAACTTGCCTTTTCTGTCTTTAGATGACTTAATTATTAAGAAGGGACTACCTTAAAAAAAGAAGGGACTATCTTGTGGATTGTACCACCAGCACAGGTGATCTTACCATCTACCATCTTTTTCAGGGATGGCTTTAATGTGATTCTACTAGTCTTTTCAGGAGTAAAGATATTACTGAAACAAATTTTAGAAAACAAGAAATAATACTTTTCTTAACAGTTTTCTTCACATATCTGATTTATGTTATTTTGAAATACGTTTTTTAAAAATTCTTTTCACCAGGCCTTTGAGCCATAAGGTATTCAGCTGAATGCTAATTTCATCTCTTATCCCAAATTGTTTGGTTTATGCTTTAACTTAGAATTGAATTATAAAAAAAAAGTTATGCCTTGCTTGGTGGACCTGTATTTTTAAAAGCCAAGGAATAAACTGAATGAATTAATACCTAAGAAACAGTGTAGGATCCAGCCAGCTTTCCCAATCTATCTTGCCCTTTTCTCCTCTTTACTTCAAGCCTGATCCCACATGGCTTTTGCCCATGCATGTCCTGTTTTCCCTGGTATAGCCTTCTTGGGTGGTCAAAGAGGACCTCTCCTCTCCTTTGTACCAGAAGAAAAATTGGTTGGATCCAACCCTAAGAATTATAGTGTGTAATTCAGAGAATTTTCTGATGTATGCAAGAGACATGAAGGTTTGCTGTTGGAGACCAGATATCTTGAGTGCGTGGAATTATCTTGTGGGGTTCAACAAGGCACAAACTTATCCCTCATGTAACAAAACCGGTATATAAAGCCTTCAGGAGGAATAATTCATAGCAATGGAATGGGATGTCATTAATAGGCAGACAATGTCCAGCTCTGTATCTCATTAGACAAATCCCCTAGTGTTGCAGTAGAAGCCTGACAGATATGGTCCAAAGGCTGAAAGTGAACAAATTGAAACTTAACCTAGAGAAGATGGGGGTGGAGCTGGTTGGGAAGGTGGAGATCTTGAAAGACATTGTGCTCTCCCCTTTCAATGGGGTTCTGTTGACCCTTGCTGACTCAGATAAGAGGCTAGGGGTTATACTGAATTCATCACTGCTGCTAGAAATGCAAGTAAACGCAGCTGCAAAAATGACTTTTTTCCAATTCAATGTAGTCCAGAAGATACCGTGATACAGCCGATCTGGCCACCTGGATCCATAGGCATGGTAACACCGAGACTACACTACTGTAATGCACTCTACGCAGGTCTCCTCTCAAAGTCAGCTTCTACAGTGCAGAACACCACAGCTCAGTTATTATCAGAAGCTAGACACAGCATGCTTATTACTAAGCCAGTTTGGTGTAGTGGTTAAGAGCGCGGGACTCTAATCTCGAGAACCAGGTTTGATTCCCCACTCCTCCACTTGAAGCCAGCTGGAGGACCTTGGGTCAGTCACAGCTCTCTGGAGCTCTCTCAGCCTCACCCACCTCACAGAGTGATTGTTGTTGTGGGGATAATAATAACATAATTTGTAAACTGCTCAGAGTGGATGCTAAATCATCCTGAAGGGTGGTATATAAACTGAATGTAATTGTTGTTGTTAAAGTTATACTGTAGTTACTGCCCTCTTGATACCTTTTTAATTATTTATTATGTAAACTGCAATTTTAATGTGGTTTACATAATAAACCACATTATGGTTTTATGAATTTGTAAACTGCTGTTGTATTGTGACTGTGTTTTCAATTGATCTATAGAAATATAATGAAATAAATAAATAAAAAATATTATTATCATTCTGCAAACACTTCATTGGTTACCCATCAATTACTGGGCTTATTTCAAGGTTTTGGCTATCACATTCAAAGCCCTTTATAGCCTTGGTTCCTCCTATTTGTGGGTCCACCATTGTCCTTATGCTCCACCACAGCAGCTTCATTCATGTGAACAGGGCCTTCTGCAAGTGCCTTGCTGCAAATGGGCAAAATCAACAACTGCCCATACACAAGTGTTCTCTGTCTTTCCCCCCTACCTTATGGAATTGTCTGCTAGTTGAGGTTAGGAGGGATCGCGCTCTTCTTGCTTTCCACAAACTATGCAAAATTGAATTTTAAGGAGAGCTTTATTATGCAGGTAGGAGGGCTGTACTGTAAGGAAATGGTTCAAACAGATACATTTGGTAAAGGACCAGGAACAGTAGTCCATACTACTATGTACTCTCTGTTATTATGATATGTTCCTACTTGGAAGTTTCCACGTTGTTTGGTATGTCATGAATTCACTCTTTCATTTCATTAAAGTGGCTTCCAGAGCAGTGAACCCAATTCAGAAAAAAATTGTAATGAGTGCACCACCACCACCACCCTGAAAATTTGTGTGTTTTGTTTGGGTTGTTACTACACAGTGGCAGTGCAGGTAGGCTGGCAGCAGCATCTTGTTTTCCTTAACAGTCAGTCTACCAACCAATCAGATTCCAAGGGGAGAGACCAAACCCTTATGTTATATCAATTAACTTCATTGGCCGTAAGGAAATATTTGTCCTGGGCATAAGTTCATGTTTTGTTTAGTGCTTCCTGGGCAACAGCATGGTCTCTCGGCCTATCAGGTCACCAAAAGGGGAGGAACATGGATCCCTCCCCTCACCCATTGGCTTTGAAATTGTTCCTTCAATTTAACGGCATTGGAGGGGAAGGGAAAGCTACATCTCTTTTTTTTTGGCACTGCCCGGTGCAATGACATTGTCTCCCTGCCAATCAGTACTTGGGGGAATACTGCCACTGACTGACCGCTTCCACATATTGCCTTCAGAAACATTCCTTCAATTTAACTCTGTTATAGTTCTATTTGAGTGGTTTGGGGGGAATCATGCCACTTGCTTGCACTTGAGTGATAGAAGAGATTGGCAGCGATTAAGGTGAGAAAACTCCATTTTGCAAATGGAGTACAAAAGGAAGGATTCGTCCCTGACAGCCCTTCATCATGGGAACAAAACTTTAAAGCACAAGGAAACATAGCAGTGACATGCAACAGAAGGATGAAAAGGTAAGAATAATTTATTGACACTATCATCACCTGGAAAAGGAAAAGATAGATATGTAAAAGCAGGATTTTTCTTTAATGCCATCACTGCACTGCAATTGTGGGAGTACTCTCCTGCTTGGGTGCTGCCCTTCGCCGCAATGCCACTGCCCTTTGCCAACCAGTTCCCAGTCATAGTGTGTGCGTGCTGACATTTGCTTTCTTTGGACTCCATTGTTGTGTGTGGGGGGAGGTAGTGTTGTTGAAGGAAAATTGTGGGTTGATGTTTTATAGGAAGGACTGTGTTCTGTGCAATTTTGGTGCTATTAAGTGCAGAAGCAGCTACTCCACATCCTTGTTTCTCCAAACCCTGTTGAAATGAACAGCATGCATGGTTGCATGCACAGCCAACCCATGTCTTGAGTGTGCAATGGGGCTGAAATACATGATAATGGGGGGGGGGGGTTGACCTGAACCAGCAGTGGCCCATCCAAAACCAGCCAGTAACAAAATGGAAACTCCAGATTCAAAACTGTAACCAAAATGTTCTCAGTGCATACCCCTCACAATTGCCTTGGAACCATTATTTTAGAACCATTACCTTGGCTTAGAGTTCATGGAGGTCAAAGCACAATTCTAAACGGTTAAACCCTTCAAATCTGTTGAAGTCTAGGGACTTAGAAGTGTAGCTCTGCTTTGAATTCTAAATTGTCCCTGTTTCACACACAAAAAAGTGCCTCTCTCAAGTGGAAGTGGACTACAAGATCCAAGCCCAATTATTTAAACAGCTCACAAGGTTTGTTTTGCAGGTGTACAACCAGATTCTTGAGGCCCAGATTCTCAGAACCTAAAATCTAATGGCTAAAGTTATTTTGTGTTCAAGCATTGATGTTTGGACATTAGGGCAAGTTTAGAATTATCTGATCCAGAATTATCTGATTTTCTTTAATTAAAAATTACTCAGCCCGAGAAAGATAGAGCGAGAAAGAAAGAGACAGAGTGCCATCAGAAACACAAGGAAGGCTTCAGTTTTATCTCTGTCCCACAAGGATTCCATAAGATAAGATAGAATTTTGAAAACACCTTTTCAAACCTACTGCTTCTCTTCATTGGTGCATAATAATGCATAGGAGAGTGCAAAATCACTTGCTGTGTGGAGGTGGCTGGCTGGATGAATGGTAATACAAAAATTCACAGTACTCTTTGATGACTAGGTTCAGTGCTATGCTGTATCACCTGTAGCCTATTTTGTTCATTCTCTCAGTTAATGAAAATTGCTTCTCTGAGGTTGTGGATCTAGGCAGCTGCAGGTAGCTTTGATTTGTTTCCCACATATGTTTCTCAAATTGTAGAGGAAGTACCTGTGTCAGCTCAGCACTGTGTCTAATCTCAGCAGCCACATGGATCCCAAACCAGAAGGAAATGATTCCACTATTAGAAGATCTAAGTGATGCTGGGAGCTATGTGGTAGGCTTTGCACGAATGGAATTGTTAGAGATCTGGACTAGGGCTTCCTTCCCCAGATCCATCTGTCATTCCTTCTTGGCCATGCCCCATCATTTGAGGAGAAGGGCTTGGGTGGTGCTAAGAAAAGTCAGTGTGAGGCAAATGAGATAAAGGGTCAGCACAGATCAGGAAGCCCAGCAAAGCAGATCCACATACTGTATGAGGACTACAGAAGACAGATTAGATCAAAACTCATTCATTTAAATTTATTTCTGCTGCATTTTGGAATGACGCATTTTCAGATAGTACAAGGCCATATATTTCATTCTCCTTTCAGGGGACTCTATTTTTCATGCATAGGTAAATTGTGTTTTCTTACTTCTTAATTTAATTTGTATCTACTAGTACATCATACTAATACCTCCTCATTGTCAGAGCCAGCCCAAGGGATTTGGCACCCTAGGTAACCCAGGACTTTGCATCTTCCACCATGATCCTGGCATCCCACACATGTTGGGAGTCAGTGAGGCAAAGAGCCAATGTAAGCCAGGTGGCAATGAAGCTGGCAGCTGCCTTTCTTCCTTCCCTCTGCCTTCCTTCTGATTATAGGGTACACCTGAAAGGCAGCACTGGATCTGGTGGTGCTTCCCAGGGCTGCTGCTGCAGCTGATCAAGCTCCAGCCTGGACTCTTTTGACACCCCACCTCCCTAGGCAGTTGCCTAGATCCACCTAATGAATGGGCCAGCTCTGTTAATTTTATGACTGGTTTTAAAATTGTGTTTGCAATTGGTTTCATGGCTACTTCTAAAAGTTTTTGCTGGCCAGTTTTACATAGGGATGTTACGATGTTTTGTAGTCACTTCAGTTTTGCAGTCCTCCCAGACGACAGACTAGGCTGCTGAGGCCAGGGGCCGGGTTTGCCACGCCAGAAGGGGACAAGGCAGCCAGCCTCTTCCCGGGCATCCAGGCATTGGCTGGGGGAGGGGGCGGAGCTGAGGGCTTATAAGTGGGCTCTGCCCCTCCGGTCTTCAGTTGTTCTCCTTGCTCGGCCCACCCACCTCTCCCTATGTGCAGTGCAGGATTAGCCAGTCACTGTTTACCAGGGCCAGGTAGGAATTTTTTCTTCTTCCCTAATTGTCTCTTCAGGGGAGTTGTTTTCGCCTACCTTGCACTGTGGGAGTCATTAATTGAGGTGTTGTAGAGGTATTGTAAATAGTTTGGCTACTGGCAGGATAGGATAAAATGAGCAGGCCAGTGACCCCCTTGGCACATTCCCATTAGTCGGGAATTTGAGATCTGTCAGGAGTGGCTGGTGAGGCTGTACAGCTGCCACCTGTGAGGGCAGACTGCCTGGTGGGACCCCTGAACAAGGCTTCCCCCAGGCTCCACATCTGGTGGGGGGTTGGTGCTTTAAAGGGGAACCATGTGCCTGTTGGGTCCCAGCCATCCTTTGGATGGAACACCCCTGGGGCAGCAGGGGCATGTCCAGACAGGTGAAGGCGGATGTCCAGGGGAACCCCAGGGCTTGACTTGTACTGTAGTTAGATTCCTTGCTGCAATGACAGGATATGTTATGTTGTAATTAATAAAGTGGCCCTTGTTTATACCACAACCTGGTCTCTGCCTTTTATTTTGACTGGGGGGGGCAATAACTCATCCCCACTCCCCTTTAACTACTTTCTCCCTTAAGCAGAATGGAACCTGGGATCCTCTAGTTTTGCACTCTTTTATGTTGCCTCATACAGAACTTTATTTTATTAATTTCATTTATACTCTACTTTTTTCTCCAATGGATGGCTTATATAATTCTCCTTTTTTTCCATTTTATTCCCATAACAACCCTGTGAAGAAGACTAAGCTGAGTGTGTGTAACTAGCTCAAGGCCACCTATGGCAGAATGGGGATTTGAAGCTGGGACTCCAGGGCCTATTCTGAGACTCTAACCACTACACAACACTTTCCCATGTTATTAATGTGTTTTTGATGTCATTTTTGCATTATTTCTGCATATAAATGGTCTATTTAAATGGCATAAAAGAAGCAAATAAGTAGACAATAAAAAGTGACAGAAAAAAATTAAGAATATACCGAAGCAGGAAGGGCATAGCCATACGTCCTTTATTTTATGAGGAATTGCTGCTGCTCATTCTGGTTTGTCGTCTTACTCGTGTTCTAATTCATGCAGAGTAGCAATGAAAGGAAAAAGGGCTCCTGCAGCAGCTGCTTAACTACGTTGTACAGATGTGACATTACAAACTGCTGTAATTGAAACAAAACATGTAAGCACGTGGCTTAGTTTTAAGCTCAAAGCCATTAGAATTATGCTTACCTTCACAGATATATTCAGGTCTTTTGGCCTTTGGAGGCCACTAATACTTGTGATACTTGTTCCAGTTAACTAACCCAATTTCTGAGGTTCTAAACTAATATCATAATGTCAGGGTGATTCCCAATGAACTGATTCCCCCACAGGGACTCTATATTTGCCCTTCCCAGAAGCCTCTCTGGCATGGCTGTCAGAGGTCTGATTGAAAAATTCTGTTTAATATCAAACTGAAGTCCCTGGATCTAGGCAGACGTAGCTGCAGGGCACTCCTAGCTGTGAATAACCCACTTACCTGAAAAGCTCCGTGGAAACATTAATCAAGGACCATTCAGACTCTGAAGCTGCCAGACTCTGAAGCTTGACCATAAGAAAAGAGCCAGGTATGTGGGACAATAAGCAAGTTTTCCAATCTGGACATACCTTTCCTCTGCCCTAACCCCATTTGGCCAAGCTTGAGAGAACCATCTGGTCTCTGCTCAGTCCTTTATTAAGCCAATCCAAGTGGGTACACTGGGCAGGTAATCTAATCAGCCTATCCTTGGCTGACTTTGCCCATACAAAGCATGGAAATATGTGCTGGTCTGCAAAAATTTTTACCTTTCATTCCCCCCAGTGCAAAATCTGCTAATGAGAACCAAGACTACACGCCTCCTCACCTAACCCTATAAAAAGGGGCACTCTAGCCCCTCCAATTTTGTGGCTGGTTTCTGGATTCTACCTGTTAGCCCAACCCCATGGTTGGTCAACTCCAGGGGTCCCTGAAGGTGCCCACTGATGCCTTACTTGATACCTGTCAATTGTTTTTAGAAAGTAGGTGTGGCTGGTTGGGACTCTAACAAGATTTGTGGTTGGTTATGAGTTTTCGTGAGTCACAGCTCACTTCTTTAGATAGCTTCACTTCTTCTTTGGTATCAAAAAAAGTGAGCTGTGACTCATACCCCACCACAAATTTTGTTAGGTGCTACTGGACTCTTGCTCTTTTCTCCTGCTATAGATCTAAAATATTACTACTGAGGAGATAAGGAAAAAATGTGGAAGCTAACCTCCTCAGTTGTGGGATATTATGGGGCTCCTTTCCCACCTTATCTGTTAACATTTAATTAGTGGCAACCATGCATTCTGGATGAAATATAGAAAAGACATGTGCCTGGCCTTTTCAATTTGTATGTGGTAAACACAGGTAACCTTGCTGAAGTCCTGCAATGGGTCATTATTATTCCTAAAAATATATCTTCAGGTCTTTTTGTGGCACATTGCTTTTTCCTCTTCCCTACTTCCCTTTCAACACATGCAATGGATTACTCAACACCTTGCTCCAAATCCAAAATAATAATATATATTTTTTAAAGTTCATGAAGACATGAACAAACAGCTACAGTGGCAACTTTTAATTACTCCAACCGTGTAATGAATCGGTTCAAGTGTTTTGTTATATTATCCTGTCACTTTCAATCACTTTGATGTGAACAGTATTTGCATGCTCTGAGCTTCTGTCTCAGATCCTTAAGTCCATCTTTAATGCTGACACAAGTCACTCTTACAGTGCAATCCTAAACAGATTTATGTCCTTCTAAATCTATTGAAATCAAGGGCCTTATAAGGGAGTAACTGCTTAAGATAGCACAGAGTACTGAAGAAGAACAAACCTCCTCTGTCTTTCAAGGTTTTCCTCCCGTTCCTCCCTCACAGGGCTTTATTAGCAACACCACTGCTTATCTGCAAAACAAGGATTTTTGATCAAGCTTGAAAAAGGCTCCTTGTCTGTATTTTTTGTTAATCTCAGCATTTTACAAGATTTACCCATGTTGGAAGGGCTTTAAATAACAACCAAGAGTGCTCAACTGCTTTTCTTTTAAGAAGAATGGGCACGATCCAGTTTAGGTTAAACTTTCATATCTCCAGCTGAAACAAGACATTTAAAATGCTTGTTGGTCAACTTAATGTCCTGCATTTTTATTAACATGCAGATGTTTGCTAATTAAATCCTTGAAGTTCTTGATCAATCAGTTAAAATAGAAATGGGATTAACATTTCCTTCTCTGAACTTTGGCATTTTTGTTAAAGTTGTCTTTTCCCATTTGTCACTATTGTAGATTCATTTGAATTTTTCATGCATGTGGTACAGTTTTTATACACGTTTTTTAGAAGGGTGTGCTCTGAAGAAAAATGTTATATTTTCAGATCCAGGATTGGGGGGGAAGGGCTTTACCAGGTTTGCTGATTTTCAGGTAGGACATTACCTGTTCAGGATTCAAATGTGAGGGAGGGAGGGGTCCTTGAATTTTGGTACTGTTATTTTCAATGATAAACAAATCCGAGGGTCTGGGACAACTGTTTTAAAAGAAAATGACACCAAATTTGCACATATTATAGTCCTATTCTAAATACCCCCCTAAGTTTCAAGTAGAATAGATAAAGGAGTTTGATTTTACAAAGCCCTGAAAGTAGATGCCTTTTGTTGCAGGTGTAGTTCTCTTTACTGATTCTAGGGAGGGGATGTTGGCAACCCAGCAGAAGAGAGGCGACCACCGGTATTTAAAACGAAATTCCTGTTAACATATATTTTTAATGTAATCTTACAGCAACTTACAATAAAAAAAGTTTACCTTTCTGCTGAAAACTGCATTCTCCCTATTTCCTCATTGTGGTCCATTGTTTCCTTTCACAAAGTAAGGAAGGCATCCTTTGCAGAAATTCCTCCCACCCCATCCCAGTGGGTTAAAAGTATACTAAGAAATAATAGAAAAAACAGGAAACAGGAAAGGACATGAAAATTAAGAATCATCAGTTCAGTTCTGACAGGAGAAGCAATAAGGATTTTGAGTCATAGTAACAAAAATGAGAATTTATTAAAAGTCTTATCAGTTAAAATAAATTAATCAGTTGATGGTTCTCAAAATAACAGCACATTCTTAGGCATTTTCCTTATAAAAGCCTCTTTTGAAGTTATACAAAAAAAAAAAGAACCAACGGAAGATATGAACATGTATTTCAAGGAAAATACCAAATCTGTTTGGTGTATACAGAAAGATATGAAAACATAGCAAGACTCTGGATTATGTACTCATTTTGTGCCTTTTGTCAGATTCATACTAAATACAAAAAGGAAAGCTTCTTAATATGGTAATATTGCAATACAGTACACAAATTGCTATAGGAAGCTACTGAATCCCAGACCAATCCTAAATCTGAAGGTATTCCAGTGCTACCAAAGTGGGACTGAATTTTAAAAGATGTACATTTAACATCTGCATAAAACTCAGCTGTCTCAAGTAAGAATATGAAGTCAATTTCCAAGTTGCTGGGTTGAGGACTTCTTTGAGCAATGCCACTGGTTCAAATGTGAGAGTTTAAACTCTGAGAAGGTGAGAATTTTGAAGTTCAATTCAAAAACTAATTTTCTCACTAGTCTCAATTTTGGTGAATGAATCCATGGAATTCTATTCAGACTGCTGCTGCATATATATTCATAGGAAAAGGTCTCAGGCTTTCCCTCTTTCCCCCTAATAGAATATAATTGTTTACATCCCACAGTTAAGTGTCAAGTAGATTGTAATAGACTTTTAGCTTATTTCATACTTCCATGAGTCCTCATAGTAGAACTTTTACAAACCTATTTCACTCATCCATAATATATTGCATTACTGTATGTTACAATGCATAAAAGCCCCCAGCCCCAAACTTACCGGGGCTGGCATTTGCGGGCAAAGGAGCAGGAACAGCATCTCCTGGGGTGGCCCAGCTCAATGGCGCATGCTGGCTACAAGCTGCACTGCACAGTTTGAATGGCCCAGCCGGCCAATCAGGGTGGCTGGCTGGGGTCACATGAGGATGGGAGCCGTTGCCCAACCTGAGAGGGGAGGTTTTCCCTCAGGTCCTCCCACCCTCTATATTAAGCTAGGCCAGCCCTAGTACCTGGTAGTCGGCTCTGGAACAGTGATCCCCACCCACCCCTCCATGTGATTCCAGCTATTGGGGTTTTTCTAAGAGTTCAAGAGTTCACCTTAGGTAGTACGTGTTCTGTTAGAATAGATATGTTGACATAGTTTGTTCTGCATTTGTACATGGGGATATCCTTATGATTAGAGCATTGTTCGGGGTTCCTTGTTCAAGTACTTTAACTGGTTAATCTGTCACAACTTTAGGTTGGCAGTTTGGGTGTTGGGCACTGATCCCTTTGGGGGGAAACAGTGCCTTCATGCACTGTTTTCCCATAGATGGGGATCCCCATAAGGGATCTTGAACCAGGCTTGGCAGTGGCAAGCCCAGCTTGCGGGCTGACGGAGCATGCCTGGCTTCCAGATGACAGGGGAACCACACAAAGGCTACTTCCCAGTGTGGCTCCCTCAACCATCATCCCATGGTGTTCCCCTTTCAGCAGGTGGGCTGAAGGGTTGAGGGGTCATCGACTGACAGGCAGGTCAGCCTATGTTGGGATCCGTGCCCTACGCAGCCATCACTCCTTCTTTCTGTAACCAAAAAAAGTTGTGGCCTGTTTTTTTCCTCCAGATAAGTATCAGTGTGTCTATTTTCCTGTGCAGTGAACCCTGGCCATATCAGTCTGGCCCCGCAAACAACCAGCCTGATCTTTGTTTTACAACATGTCATTACGTTAATTGATTCTTATGAAAATGAGCAATTTCAATGAAATATTTTATTTCTAAACATCTCCTGGGCACTTAGAAACTCTAATTTTCCAATGATCTCCTTCCTTCCCCCGCTAAATATCTTATGGAGAGTAGTTAGTACTTAAACTATACAGATTCTACCACCATAATTTCTACAATTGGGGAAAAAAGGATTAGGATAGAACGACCAAACACAAAATTTCCCAATACTTGTGGAGATGTTGACACTGCAGATGTGAACCTGAAGCATGGAGATAATCCTGTGCAGAGATAGGTTGGTGGCTGTATTAATATATATCCCAGACTGTCAAGGATTATACATATTCACTCGTACAATTCAGAACATTACAATATGTGTAGATGTCACTCCCATCACATATAATCATACCCCTTTGTTTATCCATAACCATCCTTTCCCATAAGCAGTTTATTATGATGGGGGAGGGGTTCTCTGGTTCCTTCAGAAGGCCGCCACCACCTAAACTGAGGAGGTTTAACCCGTCACCAGCCATTTGGGGAACTGGGGAGCCTCTTGTCTGTGCAAAGTTCTAGCAAATAGTTGAGCAGAAGGTCTGTGGGTTAGAACACCATTGACACAACTTGACTTAACCAAAGAAAGATCTTTATTGTACTACAGTAAAATATAAAATACAGTGAGCACAATGATATCTAGGAAGAAAGTATACTGGGCTTGGTAACTAATAAAAAGAAAAGAAAGGAAAAAGTCTACTATCTAACTATCCCTTGAGAATTACCAAATAATACCTGAAACCAGCTATCTTCTTGATAGAACCACTTCTATCTCAAGTGTTCTTCACTTGAGGAGGTACGGGATATAGGCAAGTCCCCTGTAGCACTCGCCTTCTTCCATCCCCAATATACCACACATACAAAAGGCAGCAGCCCTTTTTAAACGGTCTCTCCAGAGAGGGGAATGCCCCCTCTTTCCAGACAGGTAAAACCAGTCCTCCATGGCTAGGGTCTAACCTAATCACATCACTCAGGGGCAACATGGAGATTGTTTTAGGATGGCTCCCCAAAGGCAGGAACAACATACATTTATCCCTGAGGATGTCAGTTATAAGAAACATCCCAAGGAGAAGTGTCAGTTGAGCAAATGGTGTACTGCCCTGCTAGCTTTTTATTGGCCTCCTCTTCCTGAGAAGAGAGCCACTTCTCAAGGTTTCATTAGAAAGTGAATTAATTGCCAGGTTGTAATCTAAAAGGACTGCTAGATATATATCTTTATCATGACATAGTTCTTGTTTCTTGCTATTCTGCAATGTTTCGAGGCAAGTGAGAAGCAGAGGTGGTCTGCCATTGTCTTCTTCTGCAAAGTCTTCTTCGGTGGTTCCCCCAGTCAAGTATCAACCTTGCTTAGCTTCCAAGATCTGATAAGATCAGGCTATACTATGCCACCTTCCCTCCAGTTCTGGCATTAGGGCAATGGAAAAGGGACAATACTCAAATATTAATGCCATAGGCAGGACAGAAAGTTTAGACAGTGGTTCTATGAACTGTGTTGTTGTTACCCAATATGGCCATGATCTCATGTTTCTGCTAAATGTGGTACTCTCTTATTAATTTTATTCATAATGTACATATTATTTCATCCCCTCTGCCACTCTACCTGCTGCCTCTGCCAGCTAAGGCCAGACATTGTTATCCGTGATGAGGTGAAGAGGAAGATTACCATGGTAGACATCACCATCCCCTTTGAAAACCAGAAGGCTGCCATGGAGGAAGCCAGGGATTGCAAGCACCAAAGGTACGCTCCCCTGACAGATGCTCTCAGGCAAAGGGGGTAAGACCCTCCTGGTCAGGGTCTTAGGTGGTTGGAACCCAAAGGACAAACCAGTACTGTGAGCCTGTGGCACTGGAAGCCACTATGCCAAGTTGATGCGTAGGGAGACACTTCCTTCTCAATCTGTCTGAAGCTTGGTGGGGAGGATCCCTTAAAGGAAGGGTAAATTATGAATAATTGCATCTCAATTAGATGCAAAAAATCATACTAGCATAAAAATATGTTTTCTGTTGAAACCAATAAAAACAAAAATTAAGATGGGTAGCCGTGTTAGTCTGTCTGTAGGGATTAGACATGGGCACGAACAGAAAAAAAAATAAACATGGTGTTCGTTGCTCATTACCATCCATGAACAACGGACAATGAACATTGATGAACATGACCTGTTTACAAATATGTTCATTGTTCGTGGGGGCCAGCAGGCTCTCCTCCAGCCATCAAGATCCCTACTGCACCACTCCCAGAAACCTTACCTGAGCAGGCAGCAGGAAAGGTACCAGTAATAAATAATATTTTGGCCCCAGAGCCTGGCAGAAGCCTTGGAACTTGAAGAGGTAGATCCCTATCCCACCGCACACAAAGAAAATTCAAGCTTTAATGCACTCTCCCTGTCTCTCTCTCAAAATGCCAACAGCAACTCTCTCTCCCTCACTGTCTGCAAAACCAGAGCTGGAAGCCCCCCTCCACCTGCTCTTTGCTTCCTTGTAACAAATTTGGAGCTCCACACTTGAAAGGAAGACCTGCCTATCAAACTAAATTGGGCTTAGATTGGGGTTTCCAGGGCAACAGCAGGAGTTCAGACAGAGTTCAGGCAGTCCCTGCCTCCGGTTGCAAAGGGAATTGATTGCAGGTGCCAGATTGTCTGGCTTGACGAACAGCAACCAACAGCAATGAACACAGCGTCCAACGACCACCTGTTCGTTTAGAATGGGGCCTCATGAACAACTTGTTCACGAACAGCTGATTGGGCTGTTCATGGCTTTTTAAAGTTCCTATTGCTGTTCGTGCCCATCTCTAATAGGGATCTTGATGGCTGGTGGAGAGCCTGCTGGCCCCCATGAACAATGAACAACGAACGTGTTCATGAACAGGTCATGTTCATCAATGTTCATTGTTTGTGGATGGCAATGAACAATGAACACCATGTTCATTTTGTTTCTGTCCGTGCCCATGTCTATTCATGAGCCATAACTCACTTCTTTAGATACAGAGGAAGTAAATTGAATAACTGAAATTCTCAATGAATGTAACAAAACTAACTCAAGTTTATTTTTAGAAAAGGAAAATGAACCAGCCAACCCAGCAAATCATGCCCTCCTCTAATCCATAGTGGGGATACCTATTCACTACTGCAAATACTTGTTTTGTTTGTTTCATGAAACAAAATATGATGCATACTTTTTGCTTCCCTAAACTAAATAAAGCCTTCCACTGGATATTTGCTGAAGCAAATTCTAAAACTGCATCTGAACTATGCGAAAAAGTCAAGAATTCCAAACTTCTTAATCTTTTTTTCTCCTCTGTTGTCAGCATGAAACACTTTGGTTACTCTACTTTTTTGTTTGTCTTTCTAGTCCTACTTGTTTGATAAGAATATGGGCCTTCAGTATTTCCAGAGAGTGTTGTGGGGGGAGAGCAGAAAGGAGAAAAAAGTTTATTAATTACTTGCTTCTGTGAATATTTTTAAATTTCCACAGCTGTAGTTGCATAAACGACCATGCCAATTGCACACGGCAGAACAGAACCAATAATCAGCAGAAAAAATAATAAACAACACTATTTTGTATGCACCAAAGGATGGAAAATAAGATTTCTACTACAAATTATGAGTGACGGGTGGAAAGGAGCAGTCATGTAACCTGATTTGCAAGAATATATGGACTGTGGGTAATTGAATTGTGACCAAACAAAAAATCACTAAGCTAAATAACCTTGCTCAGTGTTGGATGAGATATATTAACTTTAGCAAGGAGAAATTACTATACAATAGAGTTTTTTTCATTATTAAAATACTTCAATTTATACATAAAATCCTTGAGTTTTTCAGCTTCCCGGTAGAGTAGAAATATCTACCAGTACCATAAAGGTACCAAACGCCAATTCTCTACAGATGGTCTGTAGAGATACGGAGGTTGGATTGGATCCTAACTCTTCTTTCATTCACACAAGTAACATTTCTGCAAAGTACTCCTTCCACCGCAACCCCCAGGTTTGTTTGTATTTATTTACTTAATGTATACCCACTTTTCTCCCCAATGGGGACCCAAAAAATCATACATTTTCCTCTCTTCCATTTTATCTTCATAACAACCCTATGAGGTACGTTAAGCTGACATTGGCCCAAGATCACCAAGTGATCTTCCATGGCAGAGTGAGAATTTGAACTTGAGCCTCCCAGCTCATTGTCAGACACTCTAGCTCCTATCATACTTTTGGTATTGTGCTCTGTGTCATCACCCTAGCTGCATTTTGAGTACAAGAAGCCGTGGCAGTGCTAAGATTATAGACCATTCCTTTTCTCCTTAATTTTCTCTGCCTGGTAGTAATTTTTTATAATTTATTCAGATATTTTGCTCCCGAATGCGGACTTATATTTTTCTTCCCACCTTCACTTTAGCCCCACAGCAATCAGCTTGTGACTGAAAGAGAATTACAGGCCCAGTTCACCCAGCAAGTTCCATGATAGAATGGGAATAGGAATCTTAAATCTTCCAGATTGAGTCTGAAACTCTACTGATGATGATCCCAGACTGGTAAAATGGACACCTTGGCTGAAAATGGCCTCCGGGGGCCTTTTGGCATTGCGACTCTGGATGCGTGTGCACTGAATCCCCTTGAGATTTGCCCAAGCCCCTTCACTGGGCTCTCTCATCTTGTTCCTTGAGGCTCACAGAACCTCATTAAGGGCTTAGTGGGCCCCCCTGAGTGAAGTATCAAGTAATGTGCTACATTGCTTACCTTTGTATCTAGCAGCTGTCAGTAGGTTTGGTTGGATCTTCTGCTCTGTCAAAGAGTCTGAGCAGGGGAGGTTCCCTCTCAATGGTGGAGGTGCAGCAGTACCTCTCTTGTGCCAGAGACTCAGAACTGGCTGGGGTCCCTCACAGTAGTAATTAAAGGGAGGGATGTGGGACATTACCTTGATGGTGGTAGAGCTGGGAAATGCATGATGCCGAATCTTCCCTTTAATACATAAAGGAGATGGGACTCTAGATAGTGTTGATGATCTGATGATATCTCCATATTCTTTATAATCTCTATCTCTACCCTGAGATTTCCACTGCTGACTCTTTGGATGGGTTAATCCTTTAAATTGCCATCATAGTTCAGTTTCAGGTAAGTGGATTTTTCACTCCTTTCAGCATATTAAACTACTTCTTAGGGTAAGAAGTTGGTTTGCACTGGAATTGCTGACGACCTGCTCTGGCACCTCATGTTGTATATAATAAGAATATAAGGCTAAAGGGTCTGGCCAGTCAGATAAAAGTCAGCATATTGAAAAGGTCAGAATAATAATCCACATTATTACCATTCATATCCCAAAGAGCCAGCATCAAGATTATTAGGGCAATGGAGAATTTACTGAAATGACGCTATTAATATTCCACTCTCATATTGTGATTTAATAGTCCTTTCCTTTCCAAAATTGTAAGTTAGCCCTTAATAGACATCATGACCACAAGCCTGTCAAGAATGGATCTAGAGTCTTTGACCATAGGGAGTAGAACTGGGGGAGTTCATCGTATTTAAATTTTAAAATAATGTTCTTTATAAAACAAGAGATTTTTTTCTCAGCCTCCATGATAGTTCCTTTTAGAGGCTTTCAGAATCTGTAGAAAGGGGGCTTCTCCATCAAGACCAACTGACTCAGAATGCAACGCAATGAGAAGGTCTAATTATCCATGTAAATATAGTGTGCCACTTTGCACCACTCTAGACTGGCAGCAGCAACCACCACATAATTAGTCCCAGTACTAGCTACCACACAACTTGACCTATCTCAGCTCAGCCTCGCCCAGTGCATAACTTGGCCTGACCTGACCATCATGCAAACCTAACCTGCTGGTAGCAGCCATGCACAGCTCAACCTAGCTCAGCACCAGCCACCACATAACTCAGCTTGATGGCTACTGCACAACCTGGCCCACTGGTGGAAGCCACTGTACAACCTGGCCTGGTAGCCATTGCACAATTCAACCTTGCCCGGTGGTGTCATGACTCATGACTGTACCCCTACATCCATGTCATTGTTCTAGTGGGTGAACAATTGCTAATACGGTGTTTTGATTTCATGTTGCAAATGCTATATGTATCACTTTCGTTTCTCTCCCTCCCAGCCTGAGAACACAGCTGTGTAATCTCTTTCTTTGAAGCTCACTGAAATGACCTTGCAATGTCTGAAATGTTACCGTTTTTGTTATGCCTCTTTCTGTCTTGTCTAGATGATGTATAAACTCCAGCAAAGGTTCCCAGACTTCTTCCCGCTCAAAACTTGCGGTTTAGGGAAGAGGGAAATGTTTGAGTATTTAAGAGCTGTACTTTTCTCAAGTCTCTATTCCTATCAAGGAAGCTGTACTGCTTGGAGGCTTTCTTGCTTCCAAGTAAACTTATGGATATATATATGGAAATGATTTGATTTCTGAATAAAAAGCCATTTAACCAAGAATGTGTGTCTTGCTGCAATGATGCAGGGATCTGTCTGCCATATCCTGTCATCCATAGCCTGACAGGTGGCAGCAGCTGTTGCTCAAGTTAAACCGACTGTGGTGGCCACTGTGCAATTCAGTCCAGCCTGATACAACTTAGCTAGACTTTTCCCAAGGACAGGCTGCCAGGGGAAGGGAAGGAGGGAAAGCTGAAGATGGAAGCAGATGAAGGTAGGTTGGTTGATGGGTGGGAAGTGGAGAAGAAGCAGAACAATGAGAGGGGCTCTGGGGTGTTGCCATGGAACGAGTTGCAGTGCAGATTCTTCCTGAGCTGTCATGATTCTACAGGCTTCTCTATTCTCTGTGTACTTGTTGGCACTTCTGCAGCACTTTGTGTCTTCTTGTACGCTTTAGCCCTGCTGCCACCATTACTGTAAACAAGAAGCCTGCTCAGTTGCTCCCATGACATCAGGCTGTTCCCTTTGGCTAGATCTACAGGGCAATCCTAAATAATGTTACACCTTTCTAAGCATATTGGGATGCTGCTAGTCTCCTCCAATGGATGCTGTAGCTCTAGCTTTTCATTTATTTTCAGAATCAGAACAAGTGGAGTTAAAAGCCGAGTGATTCATGCTTTTCATCACAACATTATACGTTGTGGGACTGAGCACTCTTTAAGGTCCTTTCTGAAGTTTTAACTTGCGAAAGGCATATATACAAGGCTAACATCTGCTTGCAATATTAAGAGGTCTCTCTGAACTGTTGATGTTTCTATTTTCTGGTTGTTTTGGTTAACAGCTGGATGTTCCTTCAAAGAAGGCCAACAATGCTTGTAAGGCCAACAATGCTTGTAGATCTAAACTGTTTTTCAGTCAGTACTTCTAAACAGGCTGAAGATGAAGGACTAAAAACTTGTACCATACTCCATTTAAAGCAGTCACACTCAAACTTGTGAGAGAAGGCTATTCTAGCTTCCTGAAGTAACAGTTTTGTATACGTAGGGAACACTGCATGCAAGTCAGTAATGATATATCCAACCCCATACGTGCAAGTTGACTGTGCAGTTTAGCAACTCTTACACCAGGCATCTGTTTGCTTCTTTCCACTCCACTGTGTTGGGGAATAGGTAGATTAACCTGGGGAATAGGTAGATTAACCTGCTCACAAATATGCTTATATTTTATTCACAGGGTCTTTTTTATATATATACATGGGAGATCATTCACAGATGCAATCCTTGCTGAATAGTTTTAATATATACTGAAAGTATAAAGACTTTAAGCACATTGTTTTATCCACTGATTCTTGTAGCATAGGAAAACATTGAATATTGTTATTGAATCTTTGAAGCTTCCCTTTCTTCCTTAAAACTGAAAAGATCTACCAGACAGGTGTCTCTGCTGTTATTACTATCTTTGTTGAAATCACATAAATTGCACCATATTGAAGACCAGTGGTATATTTAGCATCATGTACTGTGTTGTGGGCGAAATTGCTGGAAGAACAGTTTGAAATACTTAGCACCCAGGAACAATTAAACATAATAGACTGGAATTATGACTGTTTGTTTAACCTAACACTTTGAGACGTCCTTTTTTTTTTTTTTTGCAATTTGCTTTATTTGTTTTAATTGAAATGAAGATGTTTTTCTTATTCAAAACAACCACCAAAAACTTTAAAATAATGGTTCCTTTAAAAAGTCTTAACCTCTAGTAGGCTGCTCATAGCAAAATAGATATAATATTTAAGAAAAGATGTCTGATATAAATATTTTTGAGGACAAAGTGAGAATGGTTTCATACAGCAAGCAGATGGATCCAGAATGGTTGGGGAAGGATTTTTGCATTGCAATACAAATGTGTGAGGTGTTGCCGGAGAAGGACATCGTCTAGGAGTTAAAGGGAACTTTCTCAACACCTACTAGATAATCCAAGCTACTTGCTCAGGTAGCATTATGTATGGAGGCCCAGAGAAGACCCAGTCACTAGAACCGGCAAGGTGAAATACAGTGAGCCATGTGGGAAGGTGCAGCAAGCCCAATGGAGAAATCAGGAGTGAACTGGTGCAGGAGGACGTATGACTGTATAGTGGAGGGGGAACCATGCCTCTTAAACATCCCAAAATATTTCAATATTATCCCATAAAAGTCAACTCTTATTTATTTATTTAGACATGTATACCCTGCTTTTCTCCCAATGGGTCCCAAATAGGGTTGCCAGGTCCCCTTACCCTCCTGGTGGGGGGGGGGGGGGGACCCAGTACTCACCATTTTGAAAATCGGCCCCAAGTGAATTGTGGGAGCATTTTCGTGGCTAGCATGATGGCGTTACTCCGGGAAGTGACGTTGTGCCCCACTGGAAGTACACCTGTTGTGGGATTGCCTGGGAGGTATTTTGACTCCTGGTCCCATTCCCCATGCTTCCCCCCACCCCCACTGGCAAGATGAATGGTGGCAAGGGCCAGCGGTTGGGAACTTGGGAGTGGGGGATCCCCTACCCCCACCATGAAGGAGAGCCGTATCCTCCAGGGGAACAGATCCCGTAGTCTGGAGATCAGTTGTAATTCCAGGAGAACTTCAAGCCTTACCTTGAGGTTGGCAACCTTAGATCAACTAGACTATAACCATTAAATAAATTAGCCACTTATGGAAAATCAGGGGCAAAATGTATAAAGCAAAATGAGTATTTTCTACAGATGGCTCCTCAACTCTCTGTGATTTTCTTCTGTCAGTGAGAAAGCTATGCACATGTTGTAGGTCTCAAACAGTTTAGAGGATATTACTACTGAATCTGCAAAAATGCAGATGAGCAAGACATTAAATCAACTGTGCATGTGATGTGCTCTTTAACAATGATTTAGATATATAATATGCTACTTTGAGAGATACCTGCTTTTGAATAGGTAACATGATACACAATTAAGGCCATGGCAGATGAATAATATGCATGCATGCAAGATACAAGAGTAATTCAGGTCTCCTTTGTGAAAAGACCTTATCTGGCAGGGTGGATGAGCAAGACAGAGCACTAATAAATTCAAGACTGCTCCCGCCACTGGACTGTCTGTATACCCTCTCCAGCACATTAATTTTCAGGGGCTTTGGGGCAGTGCAGTATGCAACACATGTAATCATGACACAAGGTCTTATTAGAGGTTTGCAGCTTTGTTAATTATTTCAAATTAATATGATTTCTGGCTTTGGTTCATATTCCACTCTATTATTTATTTCCCCCAAATTTTCCTTCCCTCTCATATTCCTCTCCTCGTTTCTCTGAACTATCCTTTTCTAGTCATCTCTTAGCTGTTTCAGGACCATGCATCTTCACCCATCCCCCTATGAGCAATTTTGCCTGCTGCTCTTCAGTATCTAAGAAGCGCAGTCAATGACAGCCAGAGGCTCTTCACAGGGGTAACCATTCATTTCCAGAAACTTCTTTCTTACCACCCCCTCAAAATCCCTTAATGCATTACAATATATATTGCTGTCCTCTTTTTGCTGGACCCCCTTGGGCTCTCTACTAAGTGGAGAAGGAAAGAAATATGTTGTTTTATCCTTTAATAAGTTCCTAAGCTAATTACCACAGACTCTTCATTAGGAAAGTGCCAGAGTACTTTTCAACTAGGATGCCCTCACAACCCTGAGTTAACACCTGCTTTAGATTTGCAGTCCAAGGAAGAAAATGGAGGAGTAATTTTTTTAAGCCAATTTTTAAATGCCAAAAAATTAACATATAAATAGGAGCAGATGTTGCTTTCATAAAGGTTTTCAATAACAAAAATGTCAGTCCCACACACTTGTAGAGAAAGCTTCCTCCTGTTTTAATATCTTTTCCCCTTTCTGTTTTATGGATGGTTTGTGCTACTCACTAGGAATGCTTCAGAGTACAACTTATCAATGCTGTCTATTCTTTTCCTTTGCTGGTTATCTTTGCTCCTAAGTGTGAATGCTACACTCTCTGGGGTATGTTGTGATACCGACTCACTTGACAGCATGTTCCCATGTATCACAGCTCATTTTCAAATGCCAAATGGCTGAATTACAGAATGCTAAATGTAATTGGCTTTGCTCAGCTTTTCTTTTTTTTATCACACTCTGATTTTAAATGAATGCTTCAGAATGGTGCTGAGAAATCAAGATATTCTTCTTTTTTAAAACGTCCTCAGTTCCAGGCAAGTACCCATGTTTGTCTGTTGCAGCAAAACTGAGAAAACGTTATTGTGGCACCTTAAAAACAATCCAATTGATTGGGGCAGAAGCTTCCCTAGCCCCCTTCATTACAGCTCTTTTTGGAAAATAAAGCTTCAATTTTCATGGTGTTTTGTGATTGCAATATGCACACGTAATGTGCATTCTTTTTGTGTGAACACGTGTTGCTGCTTAGAATCACAATCCTTGACATTTAAATCTACGAATTTTTGCTCAGAAGCAAGTTTCATGATAGCCAGTGGTGCTTACTCCAAGGTAAATCTGCATAGGATTGCATGAAATCCTTAGAACTAGGAATCTGACAGCTCTAACACTGAAGATTGGGGTATTTTATTGTTGTTGCTTTCATGACTTAGATTCAAGGCAGATTTCATACTGCAAGTGATTACAATATAATCAAAAACTAGGGCATTCAATAACTAGGACATTCACAGGAAAAATACAATATGATCAGCAGTTGGGACATTCAGTGAAAAGCAGAATACAACAGAGTATGGTAGTAAAAAATTTGAAAAGTAGCATAAAGCTGAAAAACATGGATCAAACTTTTTGAATTAAATCACAAGTTAATAATATATCATTAGTAATGTCAAACTACCCAGTAGGAGTGTATCTACATCACCAGATAGTACCCGATAGCCTAGCATATAGTCCTTGTCCCTTCCCAAGGTTTCTCTTGAGCTATTTCTTATGACTCTGTCCTATGATTTGAGTAGAAAGCCCTCCTGAATAATTCAGTCTTGCATAGTTTGCAGAAAGCCAAGAGAGTGGGCACTTTTCTGACCCCCTCAGGTAGGCCATTCTACAAGGAGGGGGCTACCACAAAGAAAGTGCATGTACAGGCCAAACTGCAAGGTGGTATCTCAGAAGGCCCTGTTAAGATGAGCGAAGCTGCCATGGCAGAGCATAGGGAGAGAGGCAGTCCTGCAGATACGAGATGCCTAGGTCATGAAGGGCTTTGAATGTAATAATCATGACCTTGAATTAAGTCCTATAAGTGATGGTAGCCAATTGAGTGACTGCAGAATGGCAGTAATATGCATACTCCATCTAGCTACTGAAAGTAAATGAGCTGCAGCATTTTGCACCATTTTGTAGAATGAATTACAGTAGTCTAGTCTAGTCTTGATGGTACCATGAAATTAATCCAGGTGGCCAGATCAGCCGTGTCAAGTTAAGGGGCCATCTAGGGATCCCATTCCCCTAGTGAGGCATCCCCCACTTTCACCCTCCACACCCTGCCACCACTTTCATGGCCAGCAAGGGGGGGGGGAGATATGGGAACAGGCCTCCTGGGAGCACTCCTGGGGCAGCATGACAACTTCACTTCCTGGGAGTGACATCATTGTGACACCCTGAGAGCACTCCCATGCTTTGCAGAGGGCTGATTTGGGTCCCAAACCTGCTCACTGCTAAGTGCTAGCACAATCCCATGCTGGCACAATGACATCACTTCCTAGAAGTCATATTATTGCAGGGTTGCAGGGGCATGTGCGTGCTTAGTGCACATACAAGGAGCATGATTGGAGCAGCAAACAGGTAAGGAATGGATCCCCCCTCCAACCAGGAGGGTAAGGGGACCTGGTAACCCTAGGGCCACCTTCCAGGATAATCTAAGTTTAGAGGTGGTGGTCCTTTTTGCTGCTTCACACATGAGGCATCATGAATTCCAGTAGAAGATTGGGGTGACGACTAGGGGAGTGCAAAGGCACACCGTTTCAGTATTCTTGTTTCGGTTATTACCGAAACAAGAAACAGTTTTGGTAATCGCTAATACCGAAACGGCAAGCTGTTTCGGTATTCACGATTCGGTAATCGTTTTGGTATTTCGGCTTGTTTCGGTAATGCATTTCGATGGGAAAAAGCCTCCCCCAGGCTTCCTTGAAGTCTGGGGGAGGCATTTTCCCACCAAATCAAGCCAAACTTGGTGGGGACTCCTCTCTAACAACTACGCAAGTTTCAGACATAAAAAGGGAAAGGTTTTCGCTTGCTCCTGCTAATCTCTTATTTTGTGCTTGCTACTGCTGATCTTCATTATTTCCTATGGGGAAAAAATGAAGAGGCAGGCTTGTCTTGCCAGGGGTGGCATTTTGCATGCAAAATTCCCCCAACCCTCGGCGGCCCTTCTCCCACCTTTCCTCCCACCCCCCACCAAGGCTCAGCCTGCTCCCACTTGGGGGGCCTCCCAAAGTAGGTGCTCTTACCCCCCCTTTCTCCACTAGTTTCCAGCTGGGAAATAACAGAGGCTTGTCTTGCCAGGGGTGGCATTTTGCATGCAAAATGCCCCCAACCCTCAGGGGCCCTTCTCCCACCTTTCCTCCCACCCCCCACCGAGGCTCAGCCAGCTCCCACTTAGGGGGGGCATTTCATGGCCTCCCAAAGTAGGTGCTCTCAGCCCCCAAAGTCCACCCCCTACAGCCCCACACATACCCAATTCCCCCCCAGCTGCCACACAGACCCAAATCCCCACATTAGCCCCTCACAGACCCAAATCCACCCCCAGTAGCCCCACACCCATAATCCCAGGAACAGGCTGGCCCTTTGTTCCCTATGCTGGGAAATTCTAAACTCTCTTTCCCAGGGCAATTCTGCACAGCCCAGGGGTGCCACAATGGTGGCCACACTTCTGAGTGCCAGCTTGTCCCTGTGAAAGAGCACCTGAACCACAGACACCCTCCCTCAAATTCCCCCACCACCTACAGAGATGGCTGGCCAGCCAGCCCCATTGTTCCCTATGATGGGAACCAACTGCACAACAAAGAATAAAACATGAACAACACAGAATAAAGTTTTTTAAAAAATATTTTCTCCCTTCCAAAGTACAAGTAGGCAAAGCATTATGACACATTACACCAGCAGTCCCCCACACAGAAAAATAACACAACTCACTTAACATCAGAGAATCACAAAGCACAATTCCTGTCAAAAACACTTTATTTCTTGAACAGCTTTAGGTTACACAGCAGTCAGAAGTGTACCCACCATTGTGGCGCCCCTGGGCTGTGCAGAATTGCCCTGGGAAAGAGAGTTTAGAAGTTCCCAGCATAGGGAACAAAGGGGGAGGGCTGGCCAGCCTGTTCCTGGGGTTATGGGTGTTGGGCTACTGGGGGTGGATTTGGGTCTGTGAGGGGCTAATGTGGGGATTTGGGTCTGTGTATGGCAGCTGAGGGAGGGAATTGGGTATGTGTGGGGCTGTAGGGGGTGGACTTTGGGGGCTGAGAACACCTACTTTGGGAGGCCATGAAATGCCCCCCCAAGTGGGAGCTGGCTGAGCCTCGGTGGGGGGTGGGAGGAAAGGTGGGAGAAGGGCCCCTGAGGGTTGGGGGCATTTTGCATGCAAAATGCCACCCCTGGCAAGACAAGTCTCTGTTATTTCCCAGCTGGAAATAGTGGAGAAAGGGGGGGTAAGTACTTATAGACCCTGCTCTAAAATTATTTAAGAGTAAGGTTATTCCCCACCTTTTGTATGGTGCTGAGGTGTGGGGATGGAAAGAGGATATTATTACCAGTCTTGAAACAATCCAAAATCAGTTCCTACGTAGAATTTTGGCTCTTCCTAAGGGAGCACCAGTTGCCCTAATGAGAGCAGAAACAGGTCTGCCCTCTTTGAGGGCACGGGTGCACCTCGTGGTATTAAAATTCTGGAAAAAAAGCAAAGCAGCTGGACCTGATACATTCAGATATCTGTCATTTAATCAAATGCTATCTAAGGACCCGGTGCGCCATTGCTTTTTTCGTAGTATATTAAACAGATACTCCATCCCTGATGATCTTCTCAACCCCTCAGCAGATAACTCAGATCTCCGAGACTGGGTCTATAAGGGTGATGCTCTGATAGATAGACAGGTAGTCTTGAACTGTCAGTCAGCCTCTTGGTTTAAACTCTTCAAGTGCAATCATTCTAGAGCATCTTACCTAGTTGGTATTGCAAACTATAATTTTAGAGCAACCTTCACATCCCTATGCTTCGAAACAATGCCAACTGCAGTTTTAGCAGGCCACTACAGTAAAATTCCTCAGGACCAGCGCTTCTGTCCCTGTGGAACATCTGCAATTGAGGACTTACCTCATTATATTCTCAACTGTCCATTGTATGTCCAACCTAGGACTAAATTTCTTTTTGAGATGTTGTCCAACCTTTGTACCCACTCAGACCCTGAGAAGATTGCAATTTTATTAGCTGGCTCTGATGCTAATGTATCCCACAAAATGGCTTTATATGCCCTGGCTGCAAATAAAATACGGGCCAATGCTGTACTTAAGGGATAACATTAATATTGTACATTGGGGATTTTTATTGTCTTTACTGTTTTAACTGTGTATACTTTTATTGCCCTATATGAACTTGACAACTAGAAATGGTTTAATGGCTGTATGTAGTTTTAAATTTTAATGATTTGACCATGTATCTAGTTTTAAATTTTAATGCTTTTGACCATGTCACATCAATTTTATTCAAACTTGTGTTTTGGTTCTGTTTGTTGTTTGTGACTTGTAATGGCCTATGGCTGTATACAATAAACCTTCTATCTATCTAATCTGATTACTGAATTGCACTCCCCTAGTGACGACTATTTAAAAATAAGAAGAACAAGAGAGGAAAAAATGGCCTCACATCTTCTTAGTTCAAAAACTACATCTCATCCTGCTAGAACAGCTAGGAAGTCAATTCTTAAAGAAATAGTCATCTTTCTACCACATATTGTATAGGCCACAACAAAGAGGGAAACAGTTATAGTTTAAACATTAAATTAATATAACTTTTTGTATGATTTCAATTGTTGAAATGCAATAATGTTCTTTTGGAAGTTAGCATTTTTCGTGGAACTGTGCATTTCATATCTGCTTGTATATTTAAAAGCAACAATATCCTTGCTTCATTGCACATGAAGCTGTGAGAACAACAGGTTTCATTTGGGTATTTTTACCAAGTGAAACCAAATGCCCAAATATAACTAAGAAAAGTAGGAATGCCACTCTACTGAGCAAAGCAGAAATGTGTACAGAGTGGAGTTGCCAAATGGCTTAGGGGAAAAAATTCTGTTCCTTTAACAGAGTCTTGAAGAGATGTTCTCTTCCAGGTGATGTTATTTACGTCTGTGCCATGAAAAGCTTCAATTGTCCATTTGTACACATTATGTTTCTATTAAAGTGATAGAACAATTTTTTCTATGCCATTTGGCAACCCTAGTTCCCGCATCACTTTGTTTCTTTACACCTCTTTATACTTGATGACTGGCAACAGAATGTGTGAACTGACTCAGTATGAAAACTATTGCATTTGAGGTGATAGCAATGGAAAGAAAAGGTCCATCTGTGGCATTTTAGGTGTTATGCCCTATTCACATATGAAAATAACCATTCGATACTACAGACATCATGATAATCATGCATGTGTGAATCAGCCCTAATTCCAGAGCAATCCTAAACAAGTCTATTTGAACGCAAGTCCAATTTTTTCCAATAAGGCTTCCTTCTAAGAAAGCATTCTTAGAATTCTAGCCTTAATCTCATTGTTCCGAACAACATGACCTAGTTAACTGGTGGTGGAGGAAAATGCCATCAGGTAATTGTAGAGTTATATCACCCCCTGCAAGGGTTTTAAGGGGTTCTAAGAAAAGTGGTTTGCTATTGCCTACGTCTGCACAGGAGCCCTGTTCTTCCTTGGAGGTCTCCCATCCAATTACTAACAAAGGCTGACCCTGCTTAGCTTCTGACCAGATTGCGAGATTGAGCTTGTCTGGGCTATCCAGGTTAGAGCTACCTTGTCCATACAAACGTGAAATTAAATTCAGTTGTTGGCTAATAAGTTAACAGTAATAACATTGAGGTGATGACAATGTCTTACCACGTTCATTCAGCTTTAGGTTGTTGCCCAGGTCTTTTTATGATAGCATAGTGTGTGTAAGGGTTAATCTAGCTTTCAGCTATACTTTTAACTTCTTTCAAGGCAAGCTGAACTCCCACTCTTTGTTGTTACATAACTTGGTCCTCATGGAGCAAGCTACAATTTTTACTGGAGGGCAATATGTCAGTGGCAAACAACAGAAGGCTCTGCATTTTAATTAACAGTGTGATCTGTCTTAATGCCTTTCTTCACATATTGTGTGCGTTTGTCTCCCTGCCCCCAATGATTAAAAGGGAGAAATCAGTTGGGTTTTCACAACTGGAGTTTCCATTCTGCTTCCTATTCTGCTTTCATTATCTCTGACTTATGCATGCATCTTTCTTTATTTATCTGCCTATTTTCTCAAAAAAACAAAACAAAACCAGAATTCCCCACATCTTGTCAGCAGGAACAGTAAAGCTGCTTCATCCCTCATTAATAAGGAAGGAACATTAATACTAAAGTCTTACACAAAATATTGATCAGGCTTGGGGTTGAAATTAGTGTCGGGGAGATATACTGAACCCATTGTACATCCTTTTTTACATGTGACAGTGCTCAGCACTTGGTGAGAACATACAGGAAAATAAAAGAAAATCTTTAAATTAACAAGAGGAAGAACTGTTGCAAGACTGACTTAGGGAAGCAATTAAAAATGGCATGCCTTTAGCTGAAGGGGGCTTGCTACTGCTTCTGGTCTTAATGAATAGTATTGTCTCCTTGAAATCTGGCCAGTTAACCCTTTGATTTTTGGTCAGCAGGAGGTTGCTCTTGCTCTCCAACACAAAAAAACACACTCCAAGGAGCTGGTATTTTTTTTTTTATTACCAACCATATCCAAATTGGCTTGAGAAAAAAAATCACACTGTGTTCCCATAATAATACAATAGTCTCAGGTACAAATTTCCCAATATGTATTCACTGCTAGTAAACCATATAAAGTGCAAGTGCTATACAATCATAATGATACATCTAGTCCCCGTGGGAGTTCCTATAAGAGAATAATACATATACGACAATAAATTCAATTCATGGGTTAGCAATAAATCCTTTCACAATATTCAATAAATACAATGATGAGCAGCAGTTTTCATAAATAGTACAATAGTACAAAAATATCAGTCTGTTTGGTAGCTTCTCAACCCAATGGTACAAAGGAAAGTGGAGTGGATACAGTATAATAAGATGAATAATTATTCTTATCCTGTATAACTATATTAAATTGTCCCTGTGAAGGTAAGGTAAGTATCTTTCAATCTTTCAATCTTTTCTCAGTGAGACGCAACCCAAGTGGCCTTTCGATGTTGGTAAGAACAAATAAAGTTGCCACAGGGGACCCAGATGGAGATAAGGATATACCAAACAATCCCGACAGGATGCTAGCTACTCTCCTGTTTCGTCTTATAACAACTTACTCATGGGAGATTTTCTGGTTTCATTGCCTGCCAGCCAATATTTCACCAAGTCTTTCTTCTGGTCCAATAGCTAAATTGGCTTAGCTGCTTACCTCAAACCTGATCTCTTCTCCCATCCCACAAGTCAGTAGGTCATATACACAATCCTTTCCCATATGGGTGCAGTGCCCATGTATTCCCACGTGACTCAACAGAGCCCTGTTTCTTCCCTTTTCTTGTAATGGACCAAGACAGTCCAGAAAATGAGAGGTGTGGCCCAACTTGTGTCACACATCTTGTAGACAAGCAAAAAGAATTAGCACTGTTTCTCAACACGTGAAGAAAATTTGAATTTGAAGGGAACAGCTTTGAGTTTCTAGGCAGAATAAGTTGAACCTGGGATCTCACTTCAGCCTTCCTCTTTGTTCAGTTAAGTAATTTAATCTCTTGGAGCACAAGCAATTTGGCCAAGTAGAAGGTGTGAGTGTAGCTGGAGGGGAAGTGGGAGGCACGAACTGATACCTCTTATTTCTCTACCACCTCATCCTTTTAACTGAAGGGGCTGGGAGTCAAACCTGGGCCCTTGGACCCTCTCTTTCATGAATGAAAGAAATGTGATAGTGAAGGGAAACAGGTAAGTGGCCAATATTATGTGGAAACAGTAGATGGTAAGGGGGCAGCAATAAGTCCAATCAAGAATTCTCCACACCTGTCACTTGTGGCACAATTTCCATCAGTCTTACACACCATTATAATGGTGGCTCCAGAGATCTTCAGGACCGATGCACAATTCTCCTGTTCTTTACTGATTATTCAAGGAGCGCAAACAAGTCTATACGTTTGAATTATTAGGTTTTTTTTACTATTGTTGCAGAACAATTGTAAAATAACAGCATAAAGGGCTCATCTACACTGGAAGTGTGATATGAGTTGAGCTGACTTGCAGTCACACTTACCATTGGGAAGGTCTCCTTCAAAAGTGCCATTTATAGACATTTTACATGAAATAGGTAATAACAATGTGATATCTGGATTTATGGATTAATAATCATGAACAATAAAAAAGAGGGCCCTTATGTTTAACATAGAATAAGCGAGACTTTGAAAACGATATATAGTTGTTGTGAAGAAAATCGAAACTCAATTTGTAGTTTAGTTTTTGTCTTTTTCTTATCTTTCTAAACTGTATTTTCTTTTTATTATTATCAAAAAGTGTTCTGTTGCTTTAGGTGGCTCCAGAGCACTGTTCAAGGAGAGGGGCTTCTGACTTCCCTCCCATGCCATTTTCCAGAGAGGTAATGGCTGAGGAGGGGTCAGTTTCCCCTGTCTCATGCTCTGCATATCCTCAATCACATAATCCCAGGACATTTGGAGTCAGAAATGGGAGCAAAAAGATAAGGCCTCCCCCACAGTCTTTTCTGCTCTGGAAAGTGGTGTGGGAAGGAAGGCAGACACTCCCCTTGTGCAAAACTCCTGAGCTGTATCAAACAACAGATTGCTTTCTAAGGTGAATTCCCTGATGGTAGATGTGACTGCGAGTCAGGTTGGATAGCCCACATTATCACACATTTCATGTAAAAGCAAAAACAAATTATCCCTAATCAATGAATGTCATCATAAACACAAAAAATCAATAATTATATTTGAACAGTGTGAAAGTACAATAGTGCCTACAGTATTATAAATAATCGTTACATAAATTCATCCTACAATAAATAGAATTCATCATCCAATTAACAGAGCTAAAATGCACTCTAAAAACTTATGAACAGTCTACAAATTTCAAGTCATAAATGTCAAAGGTACAATTCATGTAACTTTTATAAGCTAGTTAGACTAACTGTTAAAGGTGCAGTCCATATGAGTCTTCTTACTCAAAAAGAGCCGTTCTTGTTCTCTGTGTGGATCCAATCAACTCTGCCAGAGGCTCCCACTGGAACAGAGGTAAGTGATATTTTCCACGTCTTCTTCTATTATTGATCTATGTTTTCTGTTTAATTTCAGGCATCAGCTCTGCCTGCTTGAAGCCGCCAGCTACAGCAAGCCCAACAAGCAGCTAGCCCTGCCGGTTTCACAGGCTGGTGCCTTTTCAAGGGCTGGTTACAGTATCTGAACAAAAACATATACGTGACAAGCTCAAAACATCCATTATCCTATGCTGAAATCTTTTATTCAATAAACAAATTATTATATTGTGTGTACTCACTGTCTCTATCCATATCCATTATTCATCAGATGTACCCATTTAGTTGGAATGAAAGCCGTTTCCGTGAACATCATAACTGACCTAGTCATTTATATTCTAATGTAGTTGTCCACTTACTCACTGTCTTAAAGGGGCACACTCAAAGGAAACAAGATAAATTCCACTCCTGATTCAAGCCTTTCAGGGCTTTAGGTTTTAATCTAAATATCCAAAAAGATTCCCTTTGTAGAAGGTGTTTCGGTATCACTTGCCCTTCCTTGTTACATACAACCTTCAAAACAGTGTATCATCATAACTCCCTTTCGTTTTGATGGATTTCAAGAAACTATGTTACCAAGGGAGCTTCCACTACCCATCTCCTGATTTTTGAGAGATGTTCTTGTATTCTAGTGCATATGGGGCGCATTGTACTGCCTATGTAAATTTACTCGCAAGGGCATTCTATGAGATATATTAATCCTGATGTACTGCAAGTAGAAAAATACCTAATTACAAGGGCCATATTGGACTTATGTAGTTATATGATGTCACCTTCTATAGTTAGTATGTAAATATTACAATGTCCACATTTGTAATGTCCCTTGGGGCAGTCTCTTATATCCGGAACAACCTTCATATCTGAATGAACCAGTGCATCATGTAAGCTGCTGGTGTGTCTAAAGTCTAAAAACGGTGTCATGGTGCAGCCAGGCAAATAGCTAACTATGTGCCAATGCTGTTTAATTATCCTACTAATAATAGGTGCCAACATGATCTAATCTACTGCCCAATGTACCCTTTGTTCCTCCTGTCTGATTTTGGTTTCTGGTAGCTGTTCCCTTCCCACACTAACTGCTTTGGAGTGTGCCCTTTCAACTATGCTTCTTGGATACCCTTGCTGCAAGAAATTCTTACCTAAGCTCCTTCTTTCCTTTAGATAATCAAATTCCAAAGTAGAGTTCCTTTTAATACAAAGGAACTGACCTAACAGAATGTTCTTCCTCATGTGTGCTGGGTGGTGGGGTGTGTATAACAGGTATGAATTCCTATCAATCGACTTTTTGTACGGCCTGACTGCCAACTTGCTTTGTGTTTGTTTATACACCACTACATCCAGGTAACTGACCTAGTTCACATTCATTTTCCAGGTGTATTTTAAATTAGGGTTAAGTGCATTCATCCATTCCCCAAATTTAGTAGCTATATCTGATGATGTCAGAATAGCAAAAATATCATCAATGAAGCACTGGTAAAAATTAAATGCTCAAAAAATGGATTTTGCTTATGATTCCGAACATAGAGCTTCTCTATTCTACCAATGAAGAGATTTGCAATGTCATTAAAGAACAGAAAAAAATGGTTCAGTTACAAAAAAAAGATTGCAGAGGTATGTCTCTGGGATCCACTTCAGGAAAAGGGTGGAGTTATGGAAGAGCAGAAGCACTGTCAGTGTGCATGGAAAAATCCAGAAGGTAAATGTTTCAATGGTGCAACATCCACCAATGTGTGTATCTTTAGCTAAAAAATTCCATACATTAAATGCCAGAAAAGTATTGACTGGTTTGTGCAGAAGAGTCTTAGTGTATAACCAACCTATGTGCATGTTCATTTGAGTGTCCTCACTGGATAGTAATGAACATTTGTAAAACACTTCTGCTAAGCATTGAAAGCTCTTGACATAGATTGTTCAGTAACCATTACAAAAGTCCTATAAGCTAGGCCAATATTATTGACTCCACATTGCAAAAGCGGAGAGTGGAACATAAAGTGAGAGAAGAATACTCTATGGTAATCTAATGTGCTCTCAACTGAGCTGAGCTATGTATTATCACAGCTCATATTCTTTGACATTAATTCAAGCACTGTACATGCTTAACATATGTCAAATCTAATAGGCAGAGAGTGGAGACAGTGGGTATGTGGATATGAGTCAATGGGCATTCCCCCAACTTTACCCTTCCAAGCGTGCTCTGCATTGACTTTGCATTGGCTTTTAGGGATGTACAGCTGCCATGGGGACTCATCAATTTTTTTCTTTGTTTTTTTTCTTCATGGAAATAGATAAGTGGCTGTCATAGTGCTATAGAGCAGCTTCTTTTCTCCATTCCTTTCTGGGCAATAGGGACAAAAACTGCCTACATCTTTCCCTTTATATCTCTGCGATGGAAAAGACTGGATTCTTAATTATTTAAACAAAAACTGGAAATTCAGTGGAACTAAAATTTGAAATAGAAATATATAAGTGGTGACAGATCATTATAGTACTGTCACATGTCCCCTTTTTACAGCATCAGAGAGGATGTAAAAGCATTCTCCATCCTTATAACATCCATGTTTATTTCCTTTGACAGGCTTCTGTTCTAGGAAAGTTCCTCCTCTGCCATGTAAGCTCATTCCATTCAATATACTCTAAGAACCCAGAAATACTGCATAGGATGGAAAGAGTTAACAGGCAGAGTCTAACACTCATATAGTCTTCTTGACTTATAGGACCCCTGGTCTCCACCCATTCACTGCTTACATTCACTGCTTCTCCTGGAGGCAGCAACCAACTGTTGTTCCTTATTGGAGAATGCTTCTCCACTATGGACTGCTTGACTGCCCTTTCCACACTGCCCATTATCTCTTCAAAACCCAGAGCACTCCCTTCTATCCTCTCTTTTCCCTTTACAACTTCTAGAAAGGTGGATGCTCTGCTGTCACTGTTGTCATGTCACCTCCAGACTGACCATGTTTCATCCGGTTGGGATAGTGGAGGTGTGGAGCCATCATGTAGTCCTAGCAGCTGCTCCGTCACAAGTGCTTTGGCACAATAGCAAGTACCAGATCTCTTCCAGAGTAAATAACAACATCAACAACATTTGATTTATATACTGCCCTTCAGGACAACTTAATGCCCACTCAGAGCGGTTTACCAAGTATTATTTCCCCACAACAAACACCCTGTGAGGTGGGTTGAGGCTGAGAGAGCTCCAGAGAGCTCTGTGACTAGCCCAAGGTCACCCAGCTGGCTTCAGGTGGAGGAGTGGGGAATCAAACCCGGCTCACCAAATTAGAGTCCCACGCTCTTAACCACTACACCAAACCAGCTTGGAAAATTGGTGAGGAATAGCACCCATGATGGATTGACAGTGGGAAATAGCATTATATGAGCAGGACTGTGGCAGCATGAAAATGTGTGCTGCATTCTTGCCAAAAAGAATGAAGTAAAGCAGGTTTGGAAAACAGCATATTGAGGACAGGGAAAACCTCGAAAGAGGTCGAATAGAAAATGTAATAATCACACAGATGTCCCCTTTCCCCCAGTGCTCTACTTTGGAAGTCAGTACAGAGAATAACTCCATGTGGAACTAGCCCCTGAAGTTTTAATGACTCTACTTGGTAATTCATCCTTTATCTGTCGCTTCAGATGTATATACAAGAGTGTGAGAAGGCATGAAGGTAATAAAGATATACAAATGGATAATGGGGGCTCAGCAAATTAATAGAACACTTCCGTTTCAAAATTAATAAACAAGAAGAATGGCTCATTTAGATAACTTAGATTGCCACCATGGGAAAAAAATAAGAGAAAATAAAAGGGAAAGTGTTGTTCAGAGAGTGACTAAAACAATATGAAGTTCTTTAAGTGTGTAAAAGAAAAAAAGATAAAGGATGGGAGGCTGAGGTAATTAGCTCACTGAGGAACAGGATATAAGAAGAATTAAATGAGTTTTCCACCCTGAGTGTAAATTGTGAGAAAAATCCAAGGTGATGTGTCATAAATAAAAATAGAAACACATTTTACTGGGCCGAGGAATGAAAATGAAAGAGCATCACCTCTGAAAGAACTTAAAAATCCCTAAAGTTGAAGATAAAGATTCAGGCCTCTAAGATTTCTTCCTCATAGTATCAGAAAGCAGAAGCAACATAAATGACCAAAATATTTCTCCTCCTCCTTTTAAAGAGCCATGATACTGAAAAAATGAGAAAGGAAGACATCACTCTTACAACACTATGGGAGTAAAAGAAATCAGAAGCTTGAGATGAAAAAGTGCTGTGTGCAGCTGGAAAGGGCTGTAAAATAAATCTATATTTATTACTTCATTTATAATATACTCATATCTTCATCAATAATGTGATGTAATTATTCTAAATCAATAAATATCACTTCCCGGAGTCCAGTGAAATTCAATGTACATTACGGAAATTGGGTAGAATTAGGATCATGGGGTTGGACACAATTTCAGATTTAATGAAGGATATAGTTGCCAACTCTGGGTTGGGAAATTCCTGGAGATTTGAGGGTGGAACCTGAGGAGGGTGAGCTTTGGGAGTGGAGGGACCTCAGTAGGTTACAATGCCATAGAATTTACCCTCTGAAGCTGTCATTTTCTCAAGAGAAACTGACCTATGTAGCCAGGAGATCAGCAGTAATTCAGGGAGATCTCCAGGACCTACCTGGGATTTGGCAATCCTAAGAGGCAACACATTCAGCAAGGTCCAGAATGCCTCTATGGGATGCAGTGAAAGTGAAATTGGAATCAAAAAGCAGCAGCAACCATTATTGGCATTACATCCATATTAAGAACAAAAGCACTCGACGCCATCAAATCTCAGTCTACAAATACACAACTTGCCTCATAGACGCAAGACACAAAAATTGGAATGAAAAAGAATCAATTTGATGAATATTTCTTGCATATTTTCTTTTTTGAAAACACTTAAGAATTATTGCAATAGTTCTGTCTGTGTGAAAGAAATGTGTCAAGGTATTTAAATATGGCGTTATCTTGTAGGAGGTGGATTGGAACTGATTTTTCCAAGATTGGTCTTGAGGAGAATGTAATGCCTAAATATCTAAATGTTGTTACTTGTTGAATGTTGGTATCTGGCATCCTCCAGTCCTTTTTCTTCAGGCGGCATCCTCTTGCAAAGACAACTGCTTTGGATTTCTCAGCATTTATAGTTAAGCCTTCATCCGCACAGTAGGAGTTAAAGCTAGCCAACATGTGTTTCAGTCCTATCGATGTCCGATGTTATACTGGTTCATCTTGGCCGTTTCCACACACGTTGAATAATGCACTTTCAATGCACTTTAGTTATCCTTTAGAAGTGGATTTTTTGTTCCACACATGGAAAATCAGTTATAAATGTTCACTAAAGCGTATCGAAAGTGGATTATCCAATGTGTGTGGAAGCAGCCCCTGTTTTTGTTGTCATTGCTGATGGTCCTCCTTTTGCTTCTTTTCAGCAGCACCATTTATATGCTACCTTTATATCACTCATATGCCCTTTTCCACCATTTGGCATTTTGGTAAAAAATTATGTATGATTTATGTGTGTTTGATTAAAAAATATGTTTATTTTAGCAAAAAAAGCTCAGAGGGGTGTGAAAATAAAGATTTACTCACAAAGGAGGAACAAAATCAAAAGTAGTGATCTAGCATTTTTCAGTCATTACAGTTTTGGTGCCGCTACCTCATCTACCAGAAAAGCACACTACGCATGATCTTCATGAAATGTGCAATTGCCATTTTGAGTGAATTAGTTGATGTGCTCATTTTCCCTCTTTAGTATACATGATTGGAAACTCAGATCTTTTTAGGGTATATCTTTGAAACTGGAAAAATAAGCACGAGTCACTGTTTACACAAAATCCTCTTGGTATGTACGGTCACCATTTTGTGATAATGACTGTAATAATGATGATCATAATGTCTGAGAAGGGCTTCTACCACCTTCCAGTGAGATTCAGACTCAGATGTGTTCCTGACCTATGTATTACCAAACTAAGGCTGCAATCCAATGTATTACTGTGTGAGAGCAGATCCATGGACATTTGTGGGATTTTCTTCTGAGGAATGAGTTGGGAATGAGTTGCCAAGTTCTGATGTACATTTCACCAAGCAGGACACTTCAGGATTAATTTATTTATTTATTTACTTATTTATTTATTTACTTTATTCGATTTGTGCTCCACCCTCTCCGCACCAGCAGGCTCAGGGCGGATTCCAATTGATAGAATAATATAAAATACAATATCTTTAAAACCAATAAAACATCTTAAATATTTAAAAAAGAAAACACAACAACAAGTAATACAGCAGCAGGTTTTGAAAAACACATGGCAGCAGATTTCACCAGCAACTACCACCCAACCACCTACAGAAATATATGGCAAAGGCTGGTTACATACGACTCAACACTGAAGCTTGAACCTGAACTGTGCTAGAAACTCAGTATGGAATTTGCAGTTTCAAATATAACTCCCGCAGTTCACAAATGGTGCTAATGTGCAGGATTTGTGCTGTTTGGATTCTTCCAGTTTGCCTTACAAAGTAGTTTTAGATCTAGATTTTATATTCATATGTACAGCAGTTTGAGTCCTGCAAATTCTGTGTAAGTCAAAGCCAAAACGCTTGTTATGTGTGACACAACTTGGGTCACAGGTGCTGAACCTTAACCTCAGTCATCATACATTCATGTGGGGACTAACCTTTTGAAAGCTCTCTGTTACTCTGCATGGCACCAAACACTGCAAGGGGGAAGAAGGGTCTTCAGGCTCCTGCCCTGTGCTGTTTTTGCCAGAGAAAATGGCCATGGGAACCAGTTTGTCCCTTCCTTGGCTGCAAATGTTCATCCTAGGACATGTGGAGCCCAGTAGACAAACAGCCCCCCCCTCCGGCCGAAGAGTGTTTCCACTGGTGAAAATGATGCAGAAGGGAAGCCTTTTCCCTTGCATCATTTGAACAGAACAGAAATGAAAGCAGACATAGGGGAAATAACACAGCAGGATGCCATAGTGACCTGAGCTACTACGGAGGAAGAGAGAAAGAAGTGGTACTGCACACCCTGGGATAGATGTGTAGAACCCTGAAAATGGCAAACAGGATCCCACAGCAATGGTAAAAACTACCCGACATGTATCACACATATTGTGTATCCCTACCCCACCTGCCAAATTCTAGCTATATAGATTAATTCTATAGCTAAGTTGGTTAAAAAGTGTTTCCAAAATGGGTCACCGGGATTTCAAAGAATCTTGCTTGTGTTAGTTTAGAAATGCAATGGAAAGCCTGCCACCTCATTGTAGTTTGCTTATTTTAATTTATGAGACTGCTGGTCAGAGGGAGTGTTTAATTAAGGTGTTTTACAAAATTGCTGACTGCGCAGTCTCTGCACAAGTGGCAGCGTGCACGGCCTCTTTTGATAAATTCTTTATTTACAACGCAGCAGCACTTCCCTCTCTTTTCCTCCACAGTGGCTCAGGTCACCATACTATCCTGCTGTGTTATTTCCCCCATGTCTGTTTTCATTTCTGTTCATCAAGACAATAACACTCTGGTGTGCTGTCTGTTGACTTTTTTTGCAGAATTGCTGTACAAAGGTCCGTAAGAGAGTCTTGGTGTGAGATGTGAATTAATGCCTGCTCATTGCTATGTCAAGCCTTTTTTAGAAGAACATCAAACATGGACTGTGTTCCCTTCTCTCTCTCACTCACACACATTCTCTTTGTGGAGTGGTAACAGTGATGATGATCACACAGTTAATAACTACATTATTTCTGTCCATGATTGACAGCATCCATAAGAAGAGCCACAGCTGGCATCAGTAGATCACAAGGTGGGACAGCATCCAGGGCCCATGACTTCTGGTGGAGCCCACTGCTGCTGATACCTTATTCACACATCTCCTCTGATGGCTGCACTCCATACCCTTCCACTTTGAGTTCTCTGAGTGCTGTGTCACCTCTGCTCCCAGCTGCATATGCTGCCTAGCATTGCTGGAGAAGGGCATGCAGGTGGTGCACAAAGCATCAGTGTTCCTGTGGGCCATGGCAGTAGCACTCCTAGCTGCACCCACCCTCCAGCAACCCCGGGGAAAGAGTGTGCAGGCAGTGTGGGCAGCTGCGATTGCAGGTGGTGGGAGAGCTTTCAAGTCAGCAAAGGAAAGACACACCGGCAGGTGGGAGCACGTGGGTGGGAAGGCAAGAAGGGGATCATAGAGGGGTCAGGCATAGAAGGGCCTGGCTCCGCTTCCAGTTTGGACCAGCCTAGCCCATGTGAGCCACACACAAGGCCTGGGAATTGTGCGTGGCTGAAGGCTATGCCCAACTCCAGAGGAGGTGCATGTGAACAGAAGCACCTGGCTTGGACAAGCCACATGCAGTCTCGGGAAGGAGGTGCCTGGCCCAGGTGAAGTGAATATGTATGGATGCACCCAGCCTGGGCAAGGTGCATGTGGATGGATGTGCCTGGGCTGGCAGAACAATGTACAGTGCTCAGATGGATGTGTTGAACTGAGTGAGGTGTGGAGCTGGCCCGCTGGGAGGCTAGCTCTTTCTCCTTCTGTTCCTCCTTTGGGAGCCATGGTGGGTGAGGGCATGGGTCCCTTTTCAAGGGCTGTTTTATTCTCCCAGCATACTCCATTTCTATTCTACCTTCTGTCTGGAGAAACTCTCAAGGTAGCTTACAACAGATATAAAACAGCTAGCAGAGAGCATAGAGGAAGTCATCAATGTCCATCCTTCAGACTTGAGCAGGTTCCTAGCAGGTTTGTGTAGTGTGGTGTGCTGCTGATTAGAGTGTCAGACCAGCATCCGGCAGACCCAACATCCCTACTTTGCCAGGGAAGCTCATAGTGTCACTGGGGGCCTCTCTCTCTCTGTCGGCTTAGCCCACTGCACAGGGTTGTTGTTGTGGATAAAACAGAGATGAGGAAAGTGATGATGTAAGCTGCTTTAAGTCTCCACTGGAGAGTACAGCAGGGTATAAATATCAAAATAAAACTGAATTCAATAAATAGATAAGTGTGGCACCAGCACAGAAGTTCCTGTAGTTCACGTCCTGGTTCAACCAGGCAATGCTGTAAGCCATTCCTGGAAATTCCAGCGCTTTTTTCTGCAACATTTTCTTGTCAAGAAACCCCCACTTAGAATCCTAATCTCTTTTGCACACCCGATTCTCCTCATCATTCATTTTCTGTACATTAGATGTTCACTTTACTTTCCCAAAGCAGTAACAATTACCCTGACAGTCATTATTTTTCTTCAGCAGTTACAAACTTTAAATCCTGCCAAGAGGATGAACTTCAATTTTGCTACCTACAACAAGTTTAACACTAATTAAACTTCAAAATACTCTATGTATATTTAATTGCATGGAGCTTCCTAGATCTCCAGCAACCAGCCTTGGATTAATTTACATAATATCTATGTTATGTTAAGAAAATATGTTCTGTCAGCAGGAAACAAGCTGTAATGAGAAGAAATTCTATTTTTCCCCCTTAAGGATCGCACTTCTGTCTTTCTTTCTCTTTCTGTCTGTCTCTGAGTATGTGGGTATGTGAGAGACAGGTGGGGGGGACAGGTCAGTGTACTGAGATAATAACTATTTTGAATTTAAACTTTGCTGTTAAAAAGTGTGTCACAAAGGAAATTCAAACTAGCAATCCACCATACTCCCTAAATTCTACAGGGCCTCCCTGTAGTTTTTATAGAGTTGAAGATGCTGGTTTTGAATTATAAGGAGTGAATAACTTAAGCACATTCTAAGTTAGAGCAACAGTTTCTATTTTTTTATTACCTTAAATTAGCTCTTTGTATAGCAGCTCTTTTGCCAAGATAACCTTACACAGAATTACAGTGCATTGCAGAATTCTAGTGCATTGCAGAGGATTCGCCTCCATGAGCATCACCAGGGTGGGGACTGCAGAAATCGATGTCATGTGACACTCTAGGGATTCCTCATATCTCTATTGTTTTTTTTAAAAAACTCATATAGATCTGGGAAATTCTTAGAGCATTGTGTGACACTATGATATTACTTCTGGGTGCAAATTTACAAGGACCATTAATAGCCTTCATGAGTTCTAGCCAGAGGCAGGGAATCCTTTTGCCCCAGCTCATGTTTCCTGCTGCTGCTCCTGTGTCCACTGGGAGAGAAAAAAATGATTTTACCATAAAGTGTCTGGCAATTTCTATAGCACACATGTCACTTCCAGGTTCCCCTAGAAGTGACATCACAATGTTGCATGATGGCACGTCTGAGTTCCCTGCACTCACACCAATTGCAAGGTCATGCTTGACAGCCCTAAATTTCGCATCTTTACATGACACTGGTTCCTCCCCCCCCCCCCACATTCCGCCATTTTGCTCCTGGTGTTTCATGGAGCAGCAGTGGGAGCCTGAATGCTGAGAAGCTGCCACCGTAGGAAACCTGACAATACTAATTCTGGGGCATGTTCTAGTTAGTAAATCAGTTCATGTAGGGTACACAATCCTATGTTTTTGTTTTGTTTCTTTCATTGTCAAAAAGGTACCTCCGTATTTTGAATATGATCTCTTGTTTTTTATTGCTCCCTGAAAAAACTTTGAGTCCTGGACATTAGAATAAAGTATGCAAAAGTCAACAAACACTGGCTTTTTAAAAAGCTCTGCAAACCCAGAGTAACCCACAGGGCACAGGTTAGGAAAATGCGACATGAGGATGCATTCATATAAATGTTGCTTGTTGCAGAACGAGTGCATGCCTCTGTCCTTCCCACTCATACAGACTTAGCTAGTAAATTCAACTGCCCATAATGCAGACTAGTGGGTGAGCCATAGTTTTTATGCTAACATTAATGCTAACTTCTTTGTAAAAAAAGAGATGGGAAAAGCATGTGTGAGCCAGAACCATACTGGGTTTATGGATATTTTAACATAACCACAATGAACTTTGCCATTGGTAGGAGCAGACTGGGCGAAAAAGCAACCGTGGAAAAGGATCCTGTCCCTCAGCCCAACTAGGCTCTGCTGTTACTGGGAATGGGTCTCCTTGTGAGTAAATGGGGGAATTAGTGGCAAGGAAGAAGGCTATGCGAGAAGGGTAACAATGGGATATCTCCACCAGTACTTATGGGGTCCCTTCCCCAAGGAGGCAAATGAAACCAGTGATCTTGAATAAAAGAGTTTTTATTAAAAGGGGAAAACTCTCTCTCTCTCTCTCTCTCTCTCTCTCTCTCTCTCTCTCTCACACACACACACACACACACACACACACAAGAGATTGTTCACAAATGCACAAGATGCCTAGGAAAAGCAGAGGTGAAGGTGGAATAGATTTGAGGAATTTCAGGGTGATAATTACCTATCCAGAGCATAGGGTAGTCCATGGAGGACAAGCTTCAAACGTCCCACATTCTCAGCCAGGAGAGAGATTCTTAGGGAGAGCGACCCTAAGGGAGCAGCTCTTGGATCCAGAAAGCGTGTGTGATTTTAATGGGGCTCGAGCCCTGATTCTTAAAGGGCAAAACATGTCCTGAGGCTGGGGAGCCCCCTCAGCCATTGGAACAAAGACCCTACAGGTCAGTTCCTGGGGATTACAAAGGTTTGATTACTTTGATTACTTGCTGCTGGGGTGTGAGAAAGGAAATGCAGTGTCTCTCCTGCTGCCTCACAAAAGGGCAGTTTGCTAATGAATCTCCCTGGAGCTGGGTTGATGAATTTAGATAGGGACGGCATCTTCCCAGGAACAAACTATAAACTTATCAGAGCTAATTGACTGCTTCTTGATCTTGGGGTGGGCACTTCATCACAGAAGGAGGATATTGGAATATGCTAAGAGGGGTGACTCAATGAGACCCGATCTTATTACAGCTCATGTGTGCAGCTGGAAAGGCAGTAAATACAATCACCGTGATCACTCTACATTAGCATGAATGTCATGCTAATTCATGCTTGATCTCCTGGGTGGGATTCATGCTTGATCTCCTGGGTGGGATTCAGCAACTCTGTCTGGATTTCTCCCTGTTGCAGTTCACGCTGCATTAATCCAGGGGCCCTATGATGTTTATATCACGGGCAGCTATCAAACAGTTATTAAATATGGCGGAGGCCAGGGCTGACTACTTACACCGCCTCCTCAGAAAAAGGAGGGAGAAAGAGCAGCTACTTCTCAGACAGCTCCACTTCATCCCTTGGTCAAGCCAAGTGGTGGTTTCCCTGTGCTGCAAGGGCTCAGCCATACTGGATGATTGCTTGTGCTATGTCTCCCCTCACTATAAAAAGCAAAGTCATTTTTTTCAAGTTGGTCATTTGCACAGTAAAACACTGTGATTTTCTGACTGAAATTGTCCTAATCCAGTCCATTTATTTCATGCATACCCAGGATTACAATGTTTAAACATTTCCTTTCTCTTTTTACAATATGAAGTTTACTTGGATTCATACTTCTCATATTCCATGTTCCTATTACTTGTGCCCAAGTTTTTAACTCCTTTTGCATCTATTCACATCAGCAACTGGACAGTCTTACAGCTTTAATCCAGTCCTGTAATTATGAACAGCACTATTGGTACTTATCCCCTGTTCTTCTCCAGGAACCAATTCAGTGCTATCTGACCTGGGGGCCCTGTCTTCCAGCACTTTATTTTCTTTTTTGTAGATCTGTCTCATCATAACATTTTTGAAGTAAGAGATTATCAGAAGTGGTTTATCATTGCCTTCTTCTGCACAGGGATAACCAGGATTAGCAGAAATGTTACTGCTGTTGTTTGTGAAAGATCCTCTGCCAGTATCACCTTCTACTACCGCTGCTGCCCAGTTGCTATCCTTCAAGGATTCTTCTGCTCTCTTCACATTGGAACTGTCAGTTCTCTTCTCCTGATGTGACCATTGATTCCTGAAGTGGGTGGATGCATCTTAGTCTGGGGTCTCAGGACTGATCATTCCACCTTGAATGACACAGCAGGAAGTTTAGACTCCTGATTGAGCCAAAACTTTAAAGTATTGTTCTCAGTTTCATTGACACATTCACATTAAGATGTGTATCCAAGAGGACACTTTTCTTCATAATCACTGGTATTTCCTACATCGTCATAAAAAATAACTGGATAAGGGGATCAGGATATGTCTTTTGACCCCATTTGGTTGTTTTATCCTGATTCTATCCATGATGTTTGAGAGTTTTGTTGTTGTTATTTGTTGCTTTAGAAAGTTGCCATACCTTACACACATATTTGGGTTGATAGATGTGTATTGATAGACTTTGTTGACATGGTAGAAGACTAATCTATTATTAATTTGTCTTCTCACAAACATAGTGAAAATCTTTACTGGCTGCCTTGATACTGGTAGAATGCTATGCTATCAACTCATTCTGCAACTTCATACATTAATTACTATCTCTCAAGTCAATCCCAAATGAATGAGATTGCATTTCCCTTATAGTTGTTCATTAAATTAAATCACAGTTTCTTTTTCATTTTATGACAGCATAAGAAATATTATAGTGTCCGTAAAGGTTTTCAGTCCCAGAAATTTTTCCATAGTCACATCTGGTAGAAATGCACATCAGATTAATCAATTTCCTGTTTTTTTCCATTTTAATTGTCCAGGATGAACATTTAGTCAATATCAAGAAAATGTGCTAACAGAAAACAGATAACATCAGCATCACCAGATGCTGAATACAGTCCCACTTGGCCAACTTTCTGTGACAATATTTACAGGGCATCTTTGAATCAGCTCCTTCTGGATTTGACCAAAACAGTTCAAATAATTTTGTTCTACTTCCCATAATTTTGTAACAGCCTCCATACTTTGAAAAAAATGGTTACTTCCCATACAATTGTTGGAGCTTTGTATTATCAAATACTCAGGGTTTTTTTTCTCTGGGAAAAGAGGTGGTGGAACTCTCAAGAGGCAAATGAGGAAGAAACACAGGATTCTTTGAAATCATATTATTTTCAAGCACTATTGCCAAGTATTTTCAAGAGGTGCCGAAACTCCGTTCCCCCACGTTCCCCCTGAAAAAAAGTCCTGCAAATATTTATTATGACAATTGCTTGGTGACAAGCTGCATTCTGAAAATTCAAATAGGGTCATTAAAATATAGATATTAGTCACTGTTTGGTTATTTCTTTCAGATGGTTTATTGGTTTATTCTATGTATACCTCTGCAACAACATTAGGCCTTTGGTATACATCCATTATTTCATGAGAAATCATAGTTGCAAATTTCCAGTTTCATTGGCCACTAGGATAAGCAGGGCCCCTGGAATATGGTCACCATAGGTTGAAGGTGACTTGATGGCACATAACACACACACTGGAATCCTGTGCCCCCAGTCTCAGCTGGTCATTGGCCACTTGAAGGCTTGGAGCCATAATGTATACAATAGAAGCACTTACTAGTAGAGAAACATCTTTGACAATTAATTCTGAAAACTGTTCAGGGAGGCTGTCATGAAGCATAAGAGCTGCTACAATAAAAGCCAAGAATGTAAAGATTTTAAAGCTGGACTAATATGACCCTGATAATAAATATACAATCACATTCTGAAGTGTCTTTATTGTCTTCCAGGGGAGCCTGACATGGTATGTGTTATAGTAGTCCAGCCTTTACGTACTACAACATGGATCAGCATGGCCAGATTAGCTGAGTCCAAATAGAAGATAATTTATACCACCACATTAATATGCTATTCCAGAAGAGGAGAAACATTTCACAGAATCTAAGTGATTCTATCACTTCACAACTAGGGATGGGCACTAACCGAAATACAAACCAAAGTTTGTCACGAACCGGACCAGTTCATGGTTCATGAACTGGTGGTTCATCAGAGCCCGTTTCTGATGAATGACAATGAACATTAGGCCAGTTCATTTCTCGTTTAGTCACTGTAGACAGCCTGGCACCATCAATCAATTTCCTAGGCAACTGGAGATGGGCTTTCTGCAGTAGAGGTGTTTACCTGGCAGCTTTTCAGCTGATAGGAGGTTTGAAAGCAGCAACACCTTTCTTGCCTGCAAGAAAAATGTTGCTGCTTTCAAAGGGTCTGCTGCACCTCTCATCAAAGGGCCTGCTGCACCTCCCATCAGCTGAGGTCCTTTTTGCACTGGAACTTATTTGTTCTGCTTCCCATGTTTGTAGGCGTTTGTTTATTCCCTGCTGGCTTTAAAAGCCAGGAAATGGCTGGTCTTTCCCTTCCTCTTTTGGGGTATGCACATTCTTTATTTTTTCCCCAAAGGCAAGAAAGGGTTGTAACATTGTAACATTGCAACATTGTACTGTTACTGCACATTCCTCCTGGCTTGAAAAGCCAGGAAAGGATTAAATGGCTCCTTTTCTCTCCTTCCCAGGCATGTTTCAGGCTTTGAAAAAGAGGGGAGGAAACCCAAGCATTTTGCGCAGCCTTTTAGAAACAAAGTGGCAGGGAAGCTGCTGCTTCATCTCCTCCCAGCTTCCCAGCTTCCCTGCTACTTTGTTTCCAAAGAGCTGTGCAAAACACTTGTTTTTTTCTCTTGCCAACTCACCTGGCTGCGGAGGCCAATGAAAGGTTGGTTTGAGCCCTTAGCCTTACCTGTGTTCTAGCGACCCACAGTATCCCTGCCACTCATAGTTATGACCTAAACAGTAATATAGACCAGGGCTAATTAATTACTCCATAAACAACATCGATTAGGTAAGCAAAGGTCTCCTTGAGTGCCAATATGAAAGAGATCTCCAAAAAGTTCTTCCCAAGAGACAGCCAAGAAAATTCAACCCCAAGACGCAGCCAAGGAATCTCGTATTATTCAGTTCTTCAGCTTGCAGCAGATTCCGTATGGAAGAGGTAGAGCATTTTTATATGGCTACTATGATGTTGCTTCCTATTGAAACCCACAAAGCCTAATCCTCCTCCAATAGGAGCATTAAGCTCCTTTCAGAATTGGGACAGAATTGGGACATGCACAACAATATCTTCTCTTTCAGTGGAGTAGGGAACAAACTTCGAAAACAAGTCCAGAACTTCAAGGAGAAATTTATATGAGGAGTTCGGAAGTATCTGAAGAAATAGCTAAGTTTTCCTTTCCAACAATAGGATAATTTGCAACAAAACACAACTTCAGTTGGCTGCTTCAGTACCTCTAATCTCAAACACAGAGTGGATCACACTAATTCACATCCAAAGTGACCAAGATTTACAAAAATACACTCACATAAAGAAAGATACAGACATAGACAGAATCAAACGTATTTCACTCAAGTTTTCTATCCCCAAGAAATAATGAGGTTCCTGGAAAAAAATGTTACTCCCCTCATCCCAAGGGGCAATTACAAAACAACAAGTATATAGCAAATGCATCAGTATATTTTCTGGAAGATAAAATAGCATAAACAAATCTTTTTTTTTTAAGGAAATAAATTGTCTGTATAATCTCCAAAGTTTAGAAAAAAGATTCTTTACAAATTAGTCTTGTGTACAGAAATAACCATAATCCAGATAAACCTCAGATTTGTTTTTTTCCCAATAGGATCCCCATTAAAACAAGTACAGGAAAACAAACACTGTTGGCATTTCAAAATTTCATTCAGAATAAATACTTCTTCTCCCTTAAGGACATAGTCAGCCCCTTCAGCCCCCACTCCACCACGCTGATGCATCCTCATTCTTTTATTTGAATCTTTCTTTTTTTCTCCCTCTGATGGCAGTAAAAAACCTTGCAATTCTCTTTTGGAATACAACTCTGTTTGGGCGTTCTTAAAACAACTGGGAAGATAAGATTTGTTCATGCATCTTTCCTGAATTCTGTTTCTTTTCAAGAGATTCTAATCAATTAAATAGATTCTTATTTAATATACCTGAGCACTCTACTTTGCAGTTTTCTAATTAATCATTCTCTGTGTAATTATCTTCTCCAGCTGGGCGCGCTATCCCTAATATCATTCTGATTATAATTTTCATTGCTGAGTTTTCTGTGCCATCTTCCTAGAAGCACAGAAATTTGGCTAGTTAGTTCAAATCAATATGTGATTCCCTCATCCCTGCAGCTGCTGGCCCACACAATCTTCTCATTTCTTCCTATTTTTCCTTCCACTCCCATGCCCTAGATTTCTTCTTTGGTCAATTTTTCCCCTTTCAGTTTTCTTGACCACTGACTAGTCCCTTCTACTTTTTTTTGTAAAAACATACTTGAAAAAGTTAAACAATATCAAAATCAGTACTACAACTGCTTTTTATCAAACAAAAGAACAAATCCACATATCTAATGTTCAACATGGCACCATCTGTGGATACTGAAATCTGGAAACTGGAGCCATGGACAGACCAGACAGTTCTTTCTATAAACTTGAGAACAGTTGCAGGTTTGCAGAGAAATGTGAAATTAAAAAAAAAACTGCAAAACTGTCAGATTCACCTCCCCCCCTGCAATAATAAAATCAGAACCTGAAGATTGAAGAAATAAATGCTCTGTGGCCATTGCTAGGCAGACACAATAATATTGCCAGCCTTTGTTTCTGCCAGTAAAGGGCAAGAGGAAGGACAGAGTCATTCGCAGGGATGCTTTGGCCTTTTGTCAGTTCTAAAGACAGCAGTCCATGGCAGATAGACCTCCAGACCCCTCAGAGCAAGCACTTCAGTGCATTGGTTGAATAGGTCTTTATTCAGAGATCGATTACGTTCATGGGTACATCCGTAGATGGGAAAGGGTGGCAGGAATGAGTATACAAGCAAAGACACTATTGATATAGGGAGTACTATTCCCCCCCTCCCTGGGAGCAGTTTGCATTTAAGCACGGTTGCATGAAAACACAATAGCTTAGTCTGGGTAACACCAACATAAGATTACAAAAGAATCAAAGACTTTCTCTCTCTCCCCTGGGAAACGGCTACATTTCTGGGTCAAGCTGCAAGGACAGTGCCACATATTTTCAGAGATAACAGGCTGGTTAACTTCTCTGTGAAATCAGCATTAGTACTTTCGTTTTCAGGCAGGCCAAGAATGGCATGATGATGTGGCTACATTACAAAGCTCATGGGATAAGATCAATACATTTGAATAGAGATATCCTTACAGTAGATCAAAGAATACATGAATGGCATGGGTGTGTGTACACACCAATGATAACTTTGAGGGGCCAGGTCCAGAAGCAACCACTTGGCAACCTGCTACCACATGCATTGCGTGACTCAACAAGGCCAGGCTATTTGCTACTGTTCAACAGCAGCCACCCCACTAAAAACAATGTGATGTAGTGGTCATACTAGGATCTGAAAGACCCAGGTTCAAATCTTCACTTTGCCATGGAAGCTTGCCAAGTAGGTTTACCCAGTGCCTACTGGTGGTGGGTAAACTCCTGGTGATCTGCCTTGTCATGTCTCAGGTGGGGTGAGCCAGCTTACGCTGCCACCACTCTGGGATTAAGGGGCCCTTGGGAAGGCCCAGAGTACCCTCCCAACCCTTCTGACCTCCATAGCTTGGCCAATAAACAGGCATGAGGACCTAGCAGAGGAACAACAAACAAAAGGATTTCTTTACAAGGAGGTCCGTTAATATCAAACAAGCAAGCAAGCAAGCAAGGTGCTTTAGCAACAATAGATGAGTGAAAGCAAAATAAACAAAAGGCCCTAGCGTGACTGAACACACTGTCCCTCTGTCTGCCAGGCCTGTCTTCTCACCCTACCTGGATGAGGACCTCCCTCCCTAGGAGAAACCTCCTCTGGCCTGCTCCCTGGGAGAAAGAATGCAGGCTTTTTTCCTCCCAGACTGATATAGCACTAGCCCCCCTGTGTTCTGATTGGCCAAAAAGGGCACCAAAATGGACCAGGGGCTCCTGGGAATTACAGGCAGGCCTACTTCCACTGCTAACAGGCTTCTGAGGCCTTGCTAGGCCTTCCTGGCACAGCCAGATCATGACACACCTCTTTGATCACCAATTGCTAATGATCAGCAGGAGGCAAGCTGTCCAGAGATTCTCCACCATAGACAAACAGCCAGTATAAATGCCCTTATATGCTTGCTTCTGAACCAGCATGAGATAATGTTGCTTCCAGTTACACCACAAAAGAAGGCATTACATGATTCTTTAAGAATCAGTCCCAAATATTCTGGGTTGATTCTTAAATAATTGACCCTCACACAAATATTGCATGAGCTCCAATGGCTCATGTGATGATATCACTACTGGAATTGACATCATCATGCAGGCTTCAGGTGCACATGCACCCAAAGCATATGAGAGGAGATTAAATTATATGTACATGCACTCCTCCACACACCTCCACCCTCCAAACCCCCTAATGGTTTGCTGGGGGACCTGTCAATCCTATTGCTGGGTCACTTTGAGACAGTCACTCTCTCTCAACCTAACCTGCCTTACAGGGTGAACCTATATCATACAATGGAGGAGAATGCAGTAAGCTGCTTGAGGTTCCCATTAAGGGATAAAAGTGGGTCATAAATGAAGTAAATATATAATAAATATAGCTAAAGATGGGAATCAGATAAAAAGATGGTTGGTGGGTGGGTGGTTTCTCCTCAGAAATTTCTTTCTTTTCTAGAGCTCAAATTAGTCATTATGACTAGACATGGGCACAAACAGGGAAAAAAATCCGAACAAGCTGTTCGTTGTTCGTTGCCATCCATAAACTGATAGTTTAAAGGGCCCTTTCCTGCCACGTGCAAGGGGCAGGGCCCTTTAAACACCCCACAAAAGGCATGATCTATGGGTTTGCTGTCATTTTCTCTTCACAGTGGCAAAAACGGGATTCTCTGCTGGAAGTACTTTGAAGGGTTAAAGCCAGAAGGAAAGCCAGAAGGAGTTCAGGCAGAGTTCAGTCCCTGCCTCCATTGCCAGGGGAATTGATTGAAAGGCACCAGACTGCCTAGCTTGACGAATGGCTGATGAAGGCAATGAACGAGGCTTGCAACGACCACTTGTTCGTTTAGAATGAGGCCTCACGTATGGCTTGTTCGTGAACAGACAAACGGGCTGTTTGTTGGTTTTTTCCGTTCGTAATGCTGTTCGTGCCCCTGTCTAATTATGACTTTTAACAAATGGGTTCTGAACCCAACTCATATTTTACACAGTCACACAGGAACTGCAGGGGGCTGATTCTGCTTGGGACCATAGCAGGTGGAGAGGGGAGGGCTACAGTTTCCTGAATTGAATGACTGTGGGGTTATGGGGCACATAATGCCCATGAATCCGGACCAGATTTGTTAAAAGTCGTAAATCTAGATTTAACCTTAGGCATAGCCACCTACTACAGCTCATTCGCAGGGACAATAAACCTTTCCTTCACAAATTGCACCGGAGGGGGGGGGTCAAATCCATAGGTTTACACAAGAAAAGAGATCTAAGGTGGTGGCATGCTACAGGTGCATGTGGATGAGAAAGTCGATGGAGATTCTTCTTCTTCTTCGGTAATACTTGCAGGTACCTGATGAAGTGAATGGACAGACAAGGAGGAGAGAAGGAGTATTTACTATTCCAGGTCAGGAGAGAGGTAGGCAGAAATACTTCACCTTGCCTTATTACAGAACCGCCCTGTGCCTTCTTCAAAATTTTTCTAGGTCCCCCAGTTCCCTTAGCCGGCTTCTGTCTTGGATCTAGGCAGCTTCTTTCTTAGGCTTCACTCTGTTCTTTATTTCCTATCCTGTTTTGACTGCCTGCACCTTTTTAGAATCAAACAGTTCTATGTGTGGCAGCCAGAGACCCTTTTGCGAGTTCTCCATCTTTTAATGCACCTCAGCCAAGCTCTGATTGAGTCTTTACCCTCAAACATCATCATATCTGCTGATTCAGTATAGAAGGTTGGCACAAGCTTGAAGAAACTCTCAGGCCAACCACAGCATATACATTAAGATCAGCTCTTACCATCACTGGATCAAGTCAATAGTGATGGCTGCCTGGCTCAAAATTGAAACAAATGGCTGATGATTTTGGCAGCTCAAAAGACATCAGCCATTTGCTTCCTGTCTTTGTATGCAATCAACAGTCTGACAAGAGGCCCACTTTATGCTGTTAGATCTCTACCATTATAAATAATGCCGCACAGAAAATGAAAAAGCTTAGCTGTAGATAATCACCACTTATGGCATCCCAGGCCTTGCAATATGCTCCAGTCTGAGCACTGTTACAGCAGTGATTATGATGGGAACACCTCCCAGCTGGCTCATGCCTGGGTTGCTAGACTGAGGCAGTGAAGAGTCAGAAAGCTAACCAACTGGCTCAGAGGCATGCTGGTCAGCATGATAAGAAAGCCTATAGAAAAGAGAGCTCTCTCAGTTAAGACAAGAGGAGACAGGAGACAGTAAATAAACGGGAGAAAAGGGGAGAGAAGCAACATCAGGGCTGGAGGATCTAGGTCATTGCCCCAGAGAAGGGGTTGAAAAATGACCCTATTTCTTTATTGTTCAGGAAGTTTACTCTGCCTCATCTCCCAAGCTCCAGTGTGTTTATTTAGTGCATTTTTATTTCACCTCTCCTTTAAGAAACTCAGGGCAGCATGCATGCTTCTCCCCTGGTCCACTTTATTTTCATACGTAGGTTAGACTGAGAGTGACTGGCTCATGGTCATCTGGTAAGTGTCATGGTTGAATGAATATTTGAACCTAGGTAACACTCTCACCACTATACCACACTGGCACTCTAGGAGAATTCAACTAGTTTAACTAGTAGAATTTCTAAAATTAATTCCCAAATTGACCATCGTAATACAGTGGTGAGATTGTCAGAGCAGATACACCCAGGAATTAAATTAAATCCCCAGTCAGTCAAGAAGCTCCTTGGCCTAGTCAATTGCATCCATAGCAATGTTGTTACAAGGATAAAATGGAGGAAAGAACTAAATATGCTGTTCTGAGCTCCTTGCAGAAAGGGTGGAATAAAAATGTGATAGATACACCATACGAGTGAGTCTTGGTTTTTATTTCTTGCAGTTATCTTTCCATTCTTTGCATTAGCAATATGTATTGTTAACCTTTCCAAAAGAAATATTGATGTGATTGTACATATGATGGAGTTAAGATTCTTTTTAGGCTGTGTTTTAACAATGCACACATGCACTCCTGAGCACTAGGAAAATATCACACAAGAAGAATCTGGGCATGTCAGGAAGACTAATCTCTGCAGTGTTTTATCTATGCATACATGGGTAGATTCAATTACTATCTGCTGGGAGTGTCTGCCTGTACAAAAATACTGAAAAGCAGTACATGTGCTATTGACCTAACAGTGGATTATGAAATGTACTGAAGCCCATTCCACAGGCCGTGTTCAGACCTTATGTGAAAACATGGTTTAATTAAACTACCTACTGTTTGTCATCTGAAGGCAGGCCACTTCACTAACTATGGTTTGTTATGATTAAACCAATATCTGAAACTAGGGTTGCCAGATGGCTTCTCCCCCCAACCAACTTGACAGGGACCCGAGGGCTTACCCTTAGTATTTTTCTTTTGCACGCATGCATTGCATGTGCATGCTCCCTGCTCCAGCGTGATGATGTCACTTCTGTGATGTCATCACTGGAACATAAGAGGCCAGGCAGGCTGATGAGCTGGCCACAACCTGGGTGTGTGGCTGCCCAGGCATTCGGGAAAGTGGGCCGGGTGCATACCATGCAGCAGGTTGGACAGTCAGGTATGTGGGCCAAGTGTTCACTCCCCAGGAGAGTGGCAGTCTGGGCAGTCAGGCAAGTGGGCTGGGCACACACTGAGCAGCAAACCAGGTGGTTGAGTGTGCAGGCCAGCTGCTCCCTGGACATTCAGGAGGCCAGGCAGGTGAGAGGGCCAGCCACTCCCTGGGTGCATGGCAGTCCAGTCAGCTTGCCTCCCCAAGTGTGCCCCATGCTCGTGCATGTGCAGTTGTCTGGTTTTTCACCTTTGGTTCCGTCAGACAGTCTGGAAAAAAACTGGCTATTCAGGGGAAAACCAAATACCTGGCAACTCTATCTGAAACTAGATATTAGCTATGAATGTGCATGATATTTGTTTGTACACCTTGGCTTGTTCCCTAGTGATGCCTTTATGCACTCCCAGGTTACACAGATGTCTGGCCACAGTGAAGCTGATGAAACCAACAGCTGTGAAGGAAGGAAGGAAACCAACAGCTATGAAGAAAAATCAGGATTTGAATGAAGTGTAGTGACTAGAGTGTCAGACTAGGATCTGAGAGGCCCAGGTTCGAATCCCCACCTACTCTGGCATGAAAGTTCATTGGGTGACCTTGGGGCAGTTACATACTGTCAGCCTAACTTACCTCACAGGTTTGTTTTGATGATAAAATGGAGGAGCATTAAAGCCACTTGGAGTCCCCAAAGTGGAGAAAGGTGAGGAAAAAAATGAGGTAAATGAATCTGTGACCCTGGGTTCACAAACTAATCATAGTTAAAATGATCCGTGGTTTTGTGTAATGTCTGAAGGAAGCCCATATTTAATGAGAAAACATCATTATCAATTAATCTGGGATTCATTTATTACAGCTTAAATTTAATTGTAAAATACTGGTGTAGTCCAGAACCGATCTCATTCTCCTCTTTAGACCCTAAGATGCGAGCTATTGCAGAGATGTCAAAATGATGGATTGTATTCATAAGAAGAAAGAATCTTATCAAATTGTATCAAAACCATTTGTTGAACTGATGACAGTTGCAATATGAATGAAAGACCCAGCTTGATGTAGCGGCTAGAGTGTTGAGCTACGATCTGGAAACTCGGGTTGGAAGCCCCATTCTGCCATGACAGCTTGTTGTCTTCCTCTCTTTCTCAGCCTAACCTGCCTCACAGGGATGTGGTTATTATAAGGGCAAAATGGAGGAAGGGAGAATGATATTGTAAGCTGATCAAATCAATAAAAATAAGTGTTATCTTGCCTTATAATGATAATATTAATTCTAACGTGTGTCAGATTAGTATTGGGTGATGTGAAGATATTTTGCTTTTGATACTGATATAATTTTATTTTCTTAATAAAGAAAATTGGAAAGAAAAATCAATGCATACTTTTACCACCCATAATATGCACAAGGAAAGGGAGGAAGACCCAAAAGCAAATAACTGAATGCTATGGTAAACTGTAAATGCATAATGCACCGGTATAATATTCTAAAATCAAAACAGAACCATTGTGAACTCATAATGCATCAAAGGCCAGCTCATGTCACTCCAAAAGCTTGGATGAAATTCAGCGCAGAATTTCAGAAGCATCCTAATGGGGAGAGGGTATGGATTAATTCTTGGACTTTGATGCTATCTAGAACCCATTGGTTCTCATGGACTGAAGTTGAGACCTAACCTCGTAAGCTATCTGAAAATGGTGAGTCATTCAATCTCAAAGCTTGGAGAAAGCTGAGCAGAGACTGAGCTTGGTGTGCTAAAGGGTTTATCAAGTTAGTCTTTTAATTCACCTTCTGACTCAGGCCCTGGGTAAGCTGATCTCTTTTCAGGAAGAAGAGGCCATAAAAGAGACCTGGCATCATCATTTGCTGTCACTGAGATGGAGAAATGGATGTTTTTCTAGCCTTTGGTGCCATCACAGAACCTGGGCTCCATGAGCAATGTGACTAGGATCTGGTCTGGCTATGGAGTCTGGGGGAGGCTGGTCCTTCCCAACACAGGAGGAGGAAGGGGGAAGTCCACCCCTCTGAGGAAGGGTTTAAAAGATCTGCAATCTTTTGTGGTGTGTGTGGTTCATCTGGGAACGGAATTGGAGAAAGAGTGGCTTGTCTCTGATTCCTGACTCTCCAAAAGGATGTGAGCCAAGCCATCTTGCAGGATGCTAAAGAACCTTTAGTAACTCTCAAGTGCTATAGCTAGACAATTTTTACTTTTCTTTTCCTTTTCATATTTAGTTACTAGTCATAGTCATCATCATAAGCTTTATCACTTATGTGATACACTTTCCTGATATTGGCCGTTTCTGCATACCCTTATAGGGACAGCCCTCTCACAGAAAGTTGGTGGCTTTCCCCCAGAAATCCAGAAATCCCTGTCTGCAAAACCGTTGCAGGTTGTTTCGTTTCTGTTTTTCAGCACATTTTCTGGGACCATGGGAAGTCTTTTATATTCTAATGTTGTACAATAAAGATCTTTCTATGATTAAGAACAAAGCTGTGTCAAAAGGTGTCCTCACCCACTGGCCTACCACTCATCCATTTGTTAGTACTTTGTATACAGTCAAAGATTCACCAGTTTCCAAATGGCTGGTGAGGGTCAGAATCTATAAGTTTGGTGGAGGCAGAGAACAAAGGGAATATGACCAAGTGGGAATGAGAGAAGCCTGGCCATAATAGAGCTTATATAGGTAGGAATGAGGAGTCTTCTTTGTTCACAGCTAGGGTTGCCTACTGGTATTGTGTGGGGGGCACTTGCTGGTGACACACTGATGTCATTTCTGGCTCAACTTGGAAGTGACATCATCACCTAGGGACGATGCTTTAGCAGTTGCCCAAAACTCTATGGTTTATTCTAGATAGTTGCCCCAACTGATATCACCTCTGGATCACACAAAAAGTGACATCATTGCATCATAACCATCATTGGCAAACCCCCACTTAGCAAAGGAAGAAGGATATCAGTAGGTGGTCTCCCATCTATCCAGGAGTCCTGGCAGCCCTAATCTCAGCCACCCTCTTTCCAGCAGGAGCAACCATACAAAATGGCTGCCAGGTCCCATCATGTACAGTCTAGTTCACATTAGCCTGCTCCCACTTTGTTCTGTACATGATCATGTGGGCTAATTTGGCAGTTTGAAGCATCTTGAAGTTAAAAGTATAATCCTGACAAGTTCTTATATTGAGAGGAGAGAATAGTTAAGATAGTCCTTGACAGCAAGCAGGCTGTCAAGGCTGGCTGCTTTTTGTTTTCATTCCAGAAAGTGTGCCTGCCTCAGGCATAGGTAGTCACAATTGCTGTACCAGTAGGAGGGAAGAGGCTTCTCATTGTCTGGAACACTCTGTATGTCTTCAGGTGTGTTTAAGAAAAAATACAATGTTGTTCAGTCTGCAGGCTAGATCAAGCACACAGGATACACTCCAGTGTGGAAAGCTGAGGGAAGCTGATGACACACAACCTCCTACCCATACCCAGCACCATTTCACAACAATTGAGTCTGACCTGAAAACAGGCCAGTTTGAGTATTTATTCTTACTCAGCCTAACATAGAGACAACCATGAAAATATTTAGAAAACTGGAGTGGGGTGTTCAGGACACTGCATGCTATAATAATAGTTTTCAGATTTTTACAGCTATGTGATTATTTCTACGTTGATTGATCTAGAAAGGAACATATGTGCACTTTCTAGACTGCTCTGTGTTGTACATAATTAAATAAATACAGTATTCTGTAGAATGTAAGTTGTACCCTCAGACCAATTTTGCTTCTCAGTTGCCAGGTACGCCTACACTGCCATTCAGATATACATTATAAGGGAGAAACTGTAGACAAATGCTTTCAATAATTTTTGACTAGCATTAGAGATTTTCTTATCAAGGAACCCCTGACAAACTTTACAGAAATCTTGAAGTTTATAAAAACACTGTTTGAAATGGCTGTCTACAAAGGTCTCCTTCCATTTGGTCAGATATTGTGAGTTTCCCCATTTCCCCGCCCATTTTTTGTCAATTTTGCCAATTTTGAGACAATTTTTACGGATCTAAAAGAACCATGTGCTTGTTTGTGTGTTTGATTATTTGTGTTTTTGTATAGAAAAAATGTTATGTTGCCTCTCTAGGGAACCTGTCCATAGTGGTTTACAAAATACAATATAATGAAAACATAACACTAAAAGTCAGAGGAGTGAAATAAAAAAACTGATTTTCAACTTAAATCAGCAGATATGGGAAGTCGGAAATGATCTCCAAGAGACTACCATTATACACTATGGGGGACTTTTTTTCAGTGGGGTTGGAGTGCCTACTTTTCAACCAAATGACACGAGATAGTAGGGGAGCTAGCACTGCCTGTCCTTTAAAGATCTTCCCCTCTCCAAGTTTCAAGCAAATTGGACCAAGGTGTTCAATTCTGTGGCCCCCTTAACAAGGTGACACCAGCCATGCTACTTGCTGAGGAAGAAATGGCCCCACCCCACAAAGGAGGGAGAGAAGGAGGAACAAGCAAGAACCATAGTTCTGCCAGGCCCAGTGTCCAGCTTGTGCTGGCTGGGAGCCACTTTCCCTAAGCCACTGCCCAGGAAATCAGTAGAATCAAAGAAAAACAAAATGTCTGTGGCATTGTTGATTGTAAGCACTTGAACACAAAACACAATATGGATTTTTCAGGTAAGGGCTTTCATAATTCCCTAGCATCCTGAATTTGTGTTACCATTTCAGAAAATAACAGTAACAACTCAAAACAGCAATTTTTGTATACATTTTTATCTTGGAAATTTCATAATGCATACCCTTACCATGCTACTAAGAGGCCATTGCAAGTTTCTGAGACATACCTCAGTATAACTCTACATGTACTTGCGAGCTAGCAGTATGCAAATATGTTTCTTTAACTTCAGGCAGGCTATATTTTGCTTCTGTGTTTTGTTTTAAATTTATCAATTGTTGATGGTTTATTTTGCAACTGTTTTTGCACTGTTTAAATGAAATTAGTTGGAGAAGATCCTGCCTGTTTTTCATAGAAAAGTAACAGTAAGGTTTATTTGATTCCCTTTCCCAAATGTGTGATTTATCCCTTCATCTCCTATTGTTCTTGTTCAATTACTCTTATAAAGCAAATAGCTGAGACATTTCAGCTATTACCTTGTATTAAAGTCTAAACTACATGGTACAGCAGCCACAGATCCTACTAGTGGTTGCAAACACCATTTTAGAGAAAAATTCAGCCACTTAAAATGCTGCAAGATCTCTGATTTTCACATGGACAGTCCAGTATTTTGGGGGGACTGTCCAGGGAAAACACCTGGCCCCTCCTCCTAGTGGCAGCTCCATTGCACAGCCAAGCCCAGGTGCCCATCCAGCCTTGTCTGGCTGCATGGAACTGCAGCCGGCCCAGGGAAGTAGCCAACCAGCCCAGGCCAGTTACCCAGCCTCTTGCAGCTGTGCAGCGCTGGTGAGAGTGGCCAGCCAGCCTGGTCATCTGGAAGTTGGATTGGTGTGATGATGTCACTTCCATAGTAATGTTATCACACCAAGTGAGAATGTTTGTGCTGTGTACACACGTGAATGTTTTAAAACAAAGGTGAGTGCCCCTGCCCCAGGTGTCCAGTATTATTCTGGAGCCCAGCTGGCAACCCTATGCAAGGACCTGTGACATAGTGGGTAGAGCATCTTGTGCACTTTTTCAAATGCTGAAACAGCCATGGCGGGGCTGTTTCAGCACTTGAAAAGATGTGGGGGGAACAAGAACACTTAAAAATGCTGCACTGTGGGCCAGGTCAGGATCAAGTTCTTGCAGCATTTTAAAATGGCTGAATTTGTGTCTAACATGGCAGTAGATCTGCAGCTGCCATAGTTTGGCCCTAAGAATAGCAGTTTTGACTGATCTATGTTTTGTGTTTGAGGCTGCAAGTCCTGGCTTTCTTTAGAGGACAACTACGCCTTTGGAGGCAAAAGTACTAGTCCAATGAGGAAGGATCTTTTTAAGCCCCATTGATTTACAAATTGGCATTCATTCCCTTAGGCTGCCACAGGGAAGGAAGCCAAAAGAACACAACATAATGCCAGCCTATTCACAATCACAATCCTTGGAAGTAGGGCTGATTTCTTAAAAAAAAAATCATATACAGGTGCACTGTATATGTTTTTTTTAAAAAAAACTTGATGTTAAAAAATACATAAAACTAACCTTGCAATAGCATAAAAAGAACTACCTGAATTTAGTTCTTTAGAAATGGAACTCAGTGAGGGATGAAGCAGGATTCCTCAACATTAAATAACTCACAAAGAACTGAAAAATGCATAGGTTCAGGCAACCTTACCTTTGATGCCAGAGCTCCAAACTAGCATTCCCACTCCCCTCTGGAATGCTGATGATGTGATTAGAAAACTGGTATCAAGACTTTCACCCTAAGTGTATACAAAAGAAACGTAAAGTTTTGAGCTGAAGTACAATATTTATGAAATGTTGTCTGATCACCCTTGCCTGTCGGCACATGCTTATCCTTTAGAACATTTTCTAAAGTAATGGGTTAGATCCACACTAGTTTTTCCAGTAACGGAAAACACTCCCACCAGTGGAACAGTACTTCCTTGCCTCCCCCTCCCCTGACAGCCCAATAATTTCCCCAAAGTGCTGCTCCTGGGGGAAAGGAGACAGCCAGAAACACGCAGAGGGGCAAATCACGGCTCTTCAGCATCAGTGGAGAATTGACAGAAATTTTCCTCCCCACTTACTATTAGAAGAAAATTTAGCCCACATCCAACCCAGTGTTTCCTGATATGGGAAGGCTTGCTATTTTTCCATTTGGTTATTCAATCACACCTGCCTTTGTCATTCACTGGCTATTATCATTCAGCTTCTGTAATAATTACTCCACTTTCCAAGATATAAGGACAGATGGACTTCTAGCTGTATCTGAAGAAGTGAGCTGTGGCTCCCGATAGCTCATACCCTACCATTAATTTTGTTAGTCTTATCGGTGCTACTGGACTCTTGCTCTTTTCCACTGTTCCAATCGGTTAGTTAGATAAGACATTAGGAAGGAAAGTCTGTTGTGAATTAAATTTTTTGTGGGGGATGGGAGTGCTGAATATTAAACAATTAATGTCTGTTGTGTTTCTTCCATTTAGATACTTGCTGCTGAGATGGTGACAGGCTGTAAATAGCACCATAAGTATTTACTTGCAATGTTCATGCGCTTGCCTTGAATTGCTGCAGCTTTATGTACAACCCAACAAAGATGCTGCAGTACCCTTACGCTGAATATTAATTTTGATAGCAATTTTTTTTCCCTACGGGAAAGAGAATTTCTGCATGCTTAGTGATTTTGCTAGTGGCAGATGGACACACAAAGTTGTTCTGACGACTCCTCTAAAGAATTTCACAGAAAGAAGAGGCAGATGGCAAAGCAAATTGCTTTAATTTTAATAAAAGCTTTCATTTAGTCTGATTTTAGCACTGGCAAATTGCTGTGAGTCACCTAATGTGCAGATGATTAGAATCCAGCTTTCCTAGGGCTGGTCAACTTAGGAGGCTGGCAAGGATCTCTAGCCTTTGGCACATGGAACTGTGAGAGCTGATGTGGACAGATAATGAATTACAACCATCTGATGGTTCTTTTGGTGGTCTTTATGGTAGGTGATGTTTCTTCTGTTTCCTAAAAAAAAGGGATTCCACATATAAGAGAGCACTTAGGTTGGTGGCTTCCAAGTAAACTTGTGCAAGTGTAGATGTTCTTCAGATCTGTTTCGGTTCAGGGAGGGAGAGAGAGGAAATTGTCAGATATTCAGGACAAGTATATCGGGGCAGGCAGGAACTCACTCATTGTGCAGGCTGGAAGATCAGCAGTCAAGAAACACAGCAAGAAGACCTAGTAATCTCCCTCTATGCCAGATTGCTGAGGTGAGGGATAGCAGCAGTAGATGTGAGCCTTATACCAGCCAACAGAATAGAACTGGTCCTGTAGTATTATTTTAATCCCTAGTCCAAAAGAATTCTGAGCGGTTTTAAAAAGGATCAAAATAGTAGATATTCTAAAAGACCTCTGAGATTCTGGAGAGCATTGTCAATCAGAATAGACAATCCTGACTTTGATAGAATGATGGTCTGATGCAGTAGAATGAGGCTTTACGTGCCACAACATGTGGAAGGGTTTTCCAAAACATATGAATGAAAATTCAGCAACTGCATTTATCCTTTGCGGCTGCCATCCAGCAAACTTATGAGCATGTGAAAAAAACTCTGACACAACTGGGAGTGTCATTGAAATTTCTTAAGCAGACATATGAACTGCTGAGAAGGAGTTTATCACTTCCAGTTTACAGTTTAAATGAAAAATAGCTTGTCTCTTCAGCACATGGAGACCAACCCTTTAAAGAAGCCCCTTGTTCATCAGTATTTTGTTTGTTTGTTTGTTTGTTTTGTTTTTAGGGTAGAAATTTTACATTGCTTCCCCCTAAAAATCAAATAATGCTTCAAATATTGTATTTCACCATCCCATGCCTTTCAGGAACAATTCAAATGTAGCTGAATGTTTACATTAATATATTTTAAAGTTCTGCTATACAATCGAGGTGGGTTGGATCCACCAGAGCATTTCAATAAATCAAAGGATTTCCTTCCATAGAGCATGATTTTTCTCCCCTCACATTACAGCCTGAAATGCCACCCCAAATGCTATTTGTGAATGAGCATGGGGCACATTTTGAGTTGCAGAGGGCAAGACAAGAAAGTCATGCTTCTTGAGAAGAAATCCTTCTGTCGATGGAAATGTTGGGGTGGATCTAAGCCCATGATTACGCATGTCACATTTTTTGGTAAGATGTTGAAAATTAAAAATCAAACAATGTATACAGAATACCAACAAGTTACAACTTAAAAAAAATCCAACACCTCTTTTTCTGTTCACCTACCACAAGAAACATTTTTCTTTTTTTAAAAAAATCTCTCTCAATGAGATAATATATACAAATATAAAAAGGGGAAGCTGTCTTTCCATAATATCTGACATCAGAAGTTATTACATTAGTACTATCTCTGTGTTTATTAGGCCTGTTATCTGAAAGGTTAGAGAAAAGATGTGCCCAACTGGGAATTCAGAACAGCTCAGCATCTAACAAAATTCACACAATAACCCAGGTTACAGTCTGCTGTTTTGAACTGAATTATTTCAGAAATATGCCATTGAGCTATAATAATGGCTCAGCATGATGGGTGTTATTCCAAAAAAAGAATACATCACATGAGAATGATTGCAATTATCTGATTTATGGATTCTGCTGTTTCACTGTGTCTTCCAGCTCCACAAGCACACATTCAATGCCCCAGGCTTTTCACTGGGAATCAATGGGGATGTCTTTAAGGGCTCTAAAGTGAAATTTTATCACACAAAGTTGGATCAAATTAGTTGACTAATAATATTTACTGTAAAAGTGAAAAATTCTGGGTTCTATAACTTTGAGACTGGGTGGATCACTGTTTTAACTCACATTTACTGCTTAGTTTACCTGCATAATTGTGGGATTGTCTTCTCTAGTTCATAATTTTATCCATTAATTATTGAAAATAAACCAGGGGCAGAGGCAGAGATTCTTGCTGCGCAGTTTCGAACAATTCTAAAGGGACATGTAATTCATGAGAAAGCCAATTTGGTGTAGTGGTTAAGAGTGTGGGACTCTAATCTGGAGAACCGGGTTTGATTCTCCACTTCTCCACTTGAAGCTAGCTCGGTGGCCCTGGGTCAGCCACAGCTCTCTGGAGCTCTCTCAGCCCCACCCACCTCACAGGATGTTTTGTTGTGGGGATAATAATAGCATACTTTGTAAACTGCTCTGAGTGAGCATTAAGTTGTCCTGAAGGGCAGCATATAAATCGAATGTTGTTGTTATTGTTGTTATATGCGGTGCATTAAGCAACAAAATGCAACTGTGCTCCATTTTAACTGGGGATTTCTCACATCTGCACCGGGCAATTACAATAACAGAAAAATGGAAGCTTACATGGAGCTAATAAGTAGAGACTTCTCAACAACAGATGTTCCCTGATTTGGAACTGTAGGCTTTGATGAGAATTTCTATAAGAACAGAGTTTGGTTACATCCCCAATTCAAAGTCCTGCAAAACTATAGCAAACTGCTGCAATTCAATAACAAAAATGACAATGACAATGATGACAATGACAACCGATACCAATACTGATACCGATAACAACAACAACAACAACAACAACAACATTTGATTTGTATACCACCCTTCAGGATGACTTAACACCCACTCAGAGCAGTTTACAAAGTGCCTTGTATGAATAGTTCTGGCTCCCTCTCTTGTACTCAGGGAGGTTGTTCCACAATGTGGGAGTTACTACAGAAAATGTCTATGAATGAGCCACAATGTGTACACTGATGTGAAGGAGGGGATAGTACAAAACCACTGATGGAAAAGGCAGAAAGGCACAGCATGGGATGGTGGAACCAAGTATAATGTGAGGGAGGAAGAAAAGAGAGAGGGAAGGGACTGGCACTTAAGAGAGGATCAGAGTTACCCCATCTCTTGTATGACAACTGAATGCTCTTAATTTATTTATAGGTCCAAGAACAGAGACTGCACCAACTGAGCAATCCCAGTTCAATTGCTAGATAGATTCCTAACAATGGCCAACAACGTTTCCTTTTAGAAATATTATTGTTTTTAAAATTCAGCTTTATGGTAGGAAAAAAAGGACCACAATGAATAACTTTCACTCAGAGCCTTGCTACAAGTGACATTTTACATGTAAAGGATAAAGGATCATTTTCGTAAGTCTTTCTGAGAACTGAAGTTCCTCTCCCCTACCCCTTTTCCTTTTGTTCCTTCCCCTCACTGCCTGAAGAGACAGAGAAAGCCTGCGGCAACGGCAACTTTTGCAAATCGTTTCTCCAGTCACAAGCCTGCTCTCAATGATCTTTGGGGCAGGCAGCTGCAACTTTCTCAGCTTTCTCCGGAGCATTCCCCCCCCCCAGCAAGACGATTTGCAAAAGCTGATGTTGCTGTAGGCTCTCTCTGCCTCTTCAGGCAGCGAGGGGAAGGAACAGAAGGAAAAGGGGTGGGGGAGAGGAACTTCAGTTCCCAGAAATACTTGTGAAAATGATCCTTTATCCTTCACGTGTAAAATGTCACTTGTAGCAAGGCTCTCAGCTGAAAATGTCCTGAATAAAGTAGTTTTCAGCTACTGTGTTTTTGTGAGATTTGAAGAGGTCTCAGTTCAATGACAACTTTTCCAGATGTTCCTTATCATTGATTTGTTGAATTTAGTTAGTAAGTTCACCCATTTGGGCTGCATTGCAAGACTTAACTAACTATTCTGAAAGGAAAGGTAGAAAAGACTGATGCTGTTACTTGGCTACTAAAATTCTGCCAGCCATCAATGTACTCCAGTTCAATTAATAGAAGTTACAGCCGGCTAGCATTGGCTCTGAAAGCATACTCAGTGGTTCAGATGCAAGTCTCTATCATTATACTATCTTAATTACAAATGTTATTTTTTCCTAATATTGACTAATATTTTTAGTCAGTGGTACAACCTCTCCACATGTGGACAAAGTCTGTTTATATATCAGAGCATATACAACCTGAAAAGTTAGTAGTGTTGTAATATTCTTAGATTCTGTAATCCAAGCAGTGTAGTAATTTTTTAAACGTTTTTATACACACTGGACTTTTTACCAGCAGTCTTACCCATGTTCAGAATCAGAAATGTCATTATTTAAGATTTACTCCAATTCATTTTAAAGTTAATAGCTACATGTTTGTCATTAAAAAGAATAAAAAAGGAGTGCTGACATTCTTTGCTGCAAGGTGAGGGGTAAAGAAAATATACTGTTAACATGAATAACAGCTCTAGGTTAATGGTACAGTGACTACAAATATGGGGTGAACAATTCACCACTATTGAATATCTTCAAAATACTAAAAAAACAAAAATATTTTGGCACTCTATGTGATCAAATGCTTTTTCTGCCTTTAATAACATCACCTTTTCAAAGTACAATAATGAATTAAAAAGCATCCTTCTAGTGATTGTTGTCATAGGGCAATCTTTGATAAAACCTGTCTGATCATTATGAATAAAGGTGTCTGTAGTTTATAGGTGTTTATAGTTACACTATTTACTGCAGTCTGCACTTAGATGGACGTGACACTGTTTAGGATTGCATTGTTAATCACCTAAGTTGGGTCTATTATCTGTCATCTTTCAACTTAACAAATCTGATTGCAGACCTTACATTCAAGAGATGTGAAATTAGCACTGAGAGTATAGTATTTGAATAGGAATACCCTTTTATCTCTTCCAAGAACCATAATTTTTTTCTAAGGTATCTGATATGTTCGTTTGGATTTTTCTTGTAGCCTTTCCAGAATTCTTCCCAATAAATAAAAGGGAGAAAAAATAAGCACAAAGAGGAAAGGAGGTTACCAATAAATTAAGCATAACAGAAATAAATGAGGGATAGAAAGCAATATGATAAACGTGCTATTATAAGGAACCTAGTAAAAATGTGACATTAAATAATGACCATTTTCACATGTACTTGTAAGCATCTGGAAGATCTCATGAAACTCATGGCATGAAGCATCTTCCTAGCACAATTTCCCAGCATGATCCCCTTTAATGGTGCGATGACATCAGAAATGGTGCCATTAAATGGGATCATGTTGGGAAATCGCATTAGGAAGAAGCTTCATGCATTGAGTTTTGTGCAATCTTCCGGAGGCTTTGGGAATGTGAAAACAATTTGGCAAAACCCAAAAAGCATAATGTAGAGAAGAAACTATGCTCATGTAAAATATAATACAAAAATGAAAAGAACAATCTTAAGCAAGTCCTAAGCCATTGGCTTAGACTGGAGTAACTGCTTAGGAAGGATTTCACTGTCTGAGTCCTTCTCAGGTCTACTGAATGGTTGGGCTTACTCATGAAAAACAAAGCAGATGCAAAGCAGATCACATGAGATTGAATTATACTGAATCAGACCCTCTGTCCATCAAGACCAATTTAGTCAAACTGGCAGAAGCTCTCCAGGGTCTCAGGTAGAGGCCGTTCATATCACCTACTACTTGATACTTTTATCTGAAGATGCTGAGGATTGTACCTGGAACCATCAGCATGCCAAGCAATGCTTTCCCATTGAACCACTGCCCCTCCCAGGAAAGTTTTCCTACGACTGCACTGTAAGAATTCTAACCACAGTCATTAATCACCAATAACAACAAAGGTATAATGGTATAAAATGGCAGCTCAGAAAGTCATAAAGGTAATTGTTGAACTAGCAACCAAAAATGATTTCAGCTATCAGAAAATTAAGCAGTTGGCAATTATAAGGGCAGAGTGATAATAGTAGCAAAATTAATAACTAGAAATGGGTTAAGTATCAAGATAAAGAAGTTAATAACACATTTAGAGGTTGTTCAATGATAGACATGTCATAGTTTGGTGTAGTGGTTAAGAGTGCGGGAATCTAATCTGTAGAGCTGGGTTTGGTTCTCCACTCCTCCACTTGAAGCCAGCTGGCCTAGGGCCAAGCTACACATGACGAATGACACTTCAACAGCAAGTGTATTTCTCCCTGTTCACTTGCCCTCCACTCAATCCACTTGCCATTCAAGTGTCATTCGTCATGTGTAGCTTGGCCCCTAGTCACAGCTCTCTGGAGCTCTCTCAGCCCCACTCACCTCACAGGGTGTTTTGTTGCAGCGATAATAACAACATACTTTGTAAACTGCTCTGAGTGGGCATTAAGTTGTCCAGAAGGGCGGTATATAAATCAAATGTTATTATTATAAATCATTAATCATGATAACTGTCATCCCAAGAATCATAGCAACAATTAAGTATATTAGCACCATCTGAGAGGGCTTATCAATTGACCTACACTAGTTGTCCTTCAGTCTGGAATGCGAGACAGAAACCCTCTATTTGCTTGTTGTGATACTCCGCTGGGTAACATGGTTTATAGAAAAGCAGTGGATACCTGGGCTGATTCCAGATGACTAACCTGAAGGCGCTGCATGCCACCATGTTCCGGATCGCGACAGGGAAAACGCAAAATATCGTGTTTTCTCGCGCGAGTTTGGTGCGACATCACGCCAAACTCGCGCGAGAAAACGCGATATTTCGCGTTTTCCCCATCGCGATCCGGAACATGGCAGCATGCAGCGCCTTCAGGTTAGTCGTCTGGAATCGGCCCTGGTGCTTCTATAAAGGGTGTCAAGTAGAAATGGCTTCCTCTTCCTTCCATTCTTAAAAGGAGGAAAGAACTATCGACAGCAATGGAGACATAATGCAAGCAAATAACATTTTCTGTGTGTCTGTTCTTCTATGAGAACTTATAACATTTCAATGGAGGAAAGCGCTGCATCACAAGAGACATTACATTTCTTACATTTGCCTTCATTACTTTCTGTTGTTTTCACAAAAAAGGAAAAAAATAAAAGTATTTGTAGAAACTTGATTTACTGTAGATGTAAAATTTCCTAACAGTGCTTCAAGCTAAAGTGATATCTGGAGCTGGTGATAAAACTTTAAGTAAAATGACATAATTAAAACGTTAGTGAAGGGATGAATAAAAGATATATGCACCCATCCCTGTGTATTCGGCTGGATGGTGTTACAGCTGCCATGTACCTAACAGACGTTCATGCTGCCAAAATAAGATGTAAATTCTGTCTTGCTGCATAAATGATCGAATTAAATCTTCGAAGCAGGATTTACTGGTAAGGCATCGAAATCAATCTCTTTAAAAGGCATTTTAAGGACATAAACAAGTGTTGTAGATACCCTGGGCAAAATTAAACATAAAAATGTATCGCCTTTGAGGCAGAACAAAATAGTTTCTTGCAGTGAACAATATTGCAGTGTCTCAGCATGAGCTTAAAATTCTATTTCAGTGAAGAAGCTTGGGAAACAAATGCACACAGAAAGCAGGCATTCATAAGAAGACCCTGTCCTTGATAATGGAGGTTTTGAGATTCTAGACTGAAAAGTATGTACATATAACACTAGTTTCTGCAAAAAAAGTTGAGATATAAGACTATATTTTTCCTAATGTTAGCTTACTTCCTTTTACCCATGCTGATCAAAAAGTAATAGAACAGTAAGAAAACAACTAAGGGTGGAGAAATTGGGCATTTATTTCGGCTCTGCATTTACTATTGCCAAACCACAGATCCGACCATGGAATCAGTGTTGCCAGTGCAGGGGGCAAAGTCACAGAGATTCAAGTATGAGACCTTGCAAAAGACAAAGAGGGAATGAGCTTCAGCATGTGCCAAAAACCACATCTCTGAAATTTGTAAACGGCTCCTTCCTATGCCTAAGCATTCCACCAACCATATATTGTGATATGCCAATTGTTTGACACGTCTCTTATTGCAGTCCCTGGTTGAGAAACAGAAAAAAGTCTATTGAGCCTCTGTGAAGTACTATATAAGGGGAGGGGACCCCCACCTTGGGAAAAACCTGGAGATTTGTGGGGTAGAGTCTGGGGAGGGTGGAGTTTGTGGAAGGACCTCATCAAGGTGTAATGTAGGGTAGCCAAATCTGTGTTGGGAAATTCCTGGAGATATCAGAGTGGAACTGTGGAGGGTAGGTTTGGTACGGACCTCAGCAGGATATAATGTCATAGAGCCTACCCTCCAAAGCAACCATTTTCTTCAAGGGAACTGTAGTCTGGAGATCAGGTGTAATTCTGAGATATTTCCATACCCCTCTTGGAGTATGGCAGCCTTACTTTAATGCTGTAGAGTCCACCCTCCAAATCAGTCATTTTCTCCAAGGGAACTGTACTCAGATGTAACTCTGGGAGATCTCCATGCACCTCCTGGAGGCTACATGTGGCTGGTGGGTTGCATGCAGCTTGGAGAAGTATACATTGTACTGCCAAAGCAAAATACTAATATACTAAATTTGTATGTTCTTAACCTTGGCCATCAAATGCCAAAACAGTTTTTCCTTAAAAAAATGGTAAGACTTCCTGTTGGTTTTCCTGAGCCTTTTTCTGGTTTACCAACTCAGGGTGTACAAAATGAAACAAATAAGAAACGCCCAGAATTTGCTGTTTCGTTTTGCTAAAGTGGCTTCTGGAACAGTAAACCCAATTCTGGGGGGGGGGGGGGAGCAGTAATGAGTTCCCTTACCAAAATGTTTGTGTGTTTCATTTTGGTTCTTATCTTGTAGCAGCCACTCAGGTAGACACTGCATTTGCAGCAACATCTTGTTTTCCTTAACGGCAAGTCTACCAGCCAATCAGATTGCTACAGGAGAGACTGAGCCCTTAGAATTATACCAATTAACTCTGTTGGTGAGAAGGGGAATGTGGGCGATGCACAAGAGTGAATTTTTTTCAGTACTTCCCTGGCAATGGCATTGTCTCCCTGTCAATTGGATCATCAAAAGGGCAGGAGTACTGGCCCCTTCCCCCTACCCTTCAGCTTTGGTAACATTCCTTCAGTTTAACTTTGTTGGAGTGGAGAGGTGAAGGTGCATCTCTTTTTTAGGGGGCTACCCAGGCAACCGCATTGTCTCCCTCCCAATCAGGACTTGGGGGAGCACTGCTACTTATTGACCACTTCCTGCCTATTGGCTTTGGAAATGATCCTTTAATTAAACTGCATGGAGAAAAGGTATGCCTTAAAAAAATTCCATGGGGAATGGCATTGTCTCATGCCAATCAGATCCTAGGAGCATGATCCCTCCCTACTTATTGGCTTCAGAATACAGGGCTATATAAAAGCAGGATTTTTATTTAATGCTGTCACTGCTCTCCTGCTTGGGCTCCACACCACTGCTGCAATGTGCCACACTTTGCCAACCAATTTCCCACCATAGCATGCACCCAACAACACTCGCCTTCTTTGGGCTCTATTGTTGTGTATGTGGGTAGTGTTCTTGAGGGAAAGCTTGGTGGGTCAATGGTTTAGAGGGAGGACTGTGTTTTGTGCAATTTTGGTGCTGTTAAGTGAAAAAATGGCCCAAAGCCTCTCCCCCTCTTGCAAAGAACAGGGTGTGTCTGCACATATGCAGCCAACACTCGCCTTGCGGCTGCAACAGGGCCAAAATGTGATAACAACAACCAAAAACAAACCAATAATGGAATGGAGTTTGTTAGGGAAACCTCAATTCCAAACTGTAATGAAATTTTATCAGTGCTTACCCATTCTACCAACCAAAGCATGAAGCTGGATATCCTTATTCAGCTGGGTATAGGCAACACTGTAAAATGGTGCTCTAATTCCCTCTGGAAGGTTGATTTTACACTACTGCTCCTCTGCATATAATAATAATAATAATAATAATAATAATAATAATAATAATAATAATAATAATAATAATAATAGCATTTGATTTATATACCGCCTTTCAGGACAACTTAATGCCCACACAGAATGGTTTACAAAGTGTGTTATTATTATCCGCACAGCAATCACTCTGTGAGGTGGGTGGGGCTAAGAGAGCTCCAAGAAGCTGTGACTGACTGCCTGGCATATGATGGCCTGGTCTGGACACTCCCCCCCCAATCACTGAGATGCCTCAGGGTGTTTGCCAATTAACCCTACCTATCCTGAGCAACCTGTCCTATTCCTGCCAACTAGTTGTGGTCTAATCAGCTTTTAAGCAGGCCTATTTAATTCCTACCACCATATACATCATGGAGCAGGTGAAAAACAGGCCCTCTCCATTGCCAATCTGAGGGAAACCCCAAAAATTCCTGCTTGGCTCCAACTAGCGACTAGCTAGTCTTATAATGTCCTCAGGGAGGGTGAGTGGGTCGATCTCCGTGGTGAATACCTGCTGAGAGAAAGGAGCAGGTAGATATATTCCTTTCTGCCCCCATTTGGATCGGCTGAGACACATCAGCCCCAACTACCAATGCCTTGTGCCATACCAAGTCATGTGGGCTGAGGCAAATCTTGGTTTCAAGTTGAAAAAAATAGAAAAAAATCATGGAGCAAATTTGGGAAATCAGTGCTGACTAGATGGCATGCCAGAAATCAAACTGTGGTTGGGACATCCATTTCAAAAATGGATGAGTGTTTTTTTTTGTTCAATTTGATTTAGATTTCAAAATACTGTACTGCATGAGTTTAGCATTGCTTGTTGCCTGATGTACTTTGATCTTCAGCACCAATTTGCTGACAGTCTGAAAGCTGAAAAACTTCCCCCTTGCCAAACCCATAGCAATTGTAGCATATAACTCCATGGATGTGTAAAAGATTTGGACAGCATCCTAACCCCTGGTGTGCTTTGCTTCCTCATCTGCAACATAATAAGGCTCAAAGCCGGTATTCACTTCAACAGCATCATTATTCTTTGCAACAAGCTTCATTATTGCAGCACCTGGATTATTTTTTAAAACTGGTTTCTTAAATGCAGCTTTTCTGCCTTCGCTTAATGAAAACAAGGAATGGCAGCACAGAGGACAAAACTAGCTGAATGCCATCATCATCCCAACATTTCCTACTGAGATATATTATTTTGATGCTGTACAGCAGCCAGACTATATTTAGTTTTAATGTCTTGAAAACAGCATGTATTAGGTGTTAGGCATGTGCCTTGCTTTTCCATAAGAAAGTGTTTTTCATTTTCTATAATTTTCTGTTTTTACCAGCTAGCTTGGAAGAGTCTTGCTCATTTGCATGCATAGAAAACATTGTTCCATGTTTGGTTCTCAATAGGCAAGAGAACTCTCCAACGAGTACAACAACTTTCCAATTTTTTTCCTTCTATCTATCTATCTATCTATCTATCTATCTATCTATCTATCTATCTATCTATCTATCTATCTATCTATCTATCTATCTATCTATCTATCTATCTATCTATCTATCTATCTATCTATCTATAAAATTCTGATCAAGGAATTTTTTTTCAGTTTACCTTGACATATATTCAATAATTCTAATGATCAAGGAGAAAAATAATCTACAGATCACATACGATTTCTGGGAAATGAAGCAGCTATTTCTCTTAGAGGAAGAGCGGTCCAATAGCATTCCTGATTTAAACATCTACCATGTCATTTACTAATCCTTGCTGTGCACTGCTCCAGTGGTCCATCAGCGGGCATTAAAACCAATGGCAGTTTCTCTCGGATAGAGATGTACAAAGGTTGGCCCTTTCTGTCTGCAGATATTTAAGTTTCTCACATCCTGGTATTTTGGGCCTTTTGTTTTGTGTGCTTTATTTTACTGAATAAAATCTGCTGATATTCTAGAGACAGGGAAAACTAGAAATTTTGTGGATGGATAAGTGGATAAGCAGGAAAAAGTTGTTACTGTGACTTTCATTATACATAACAGAGCCTGCTTGTGTGGAGAGGGTGGAATAAAAATAGGGAAAAAATAAAAATGAAATGAAACAATCTGATGTATGTTGCAAACATGGCTGCAATTCCAGTACAATCCTAAGCAGGTTTACTTAGGATGCTACTCAGGTCTAATCAATGGGGCTTCCTCCCAGGAAAGTGTTCTTAGGATTCCGATGTTAGTTACCTAACTGTACAGATTAATATATGACAGATTCTGAAAAGAAGCAATCTAGTGTCGACAATCTAATACAGAATGATCAGATACTTAATAAATCATGAAGCGGTCTCAAATGGACTTGAGGATATAGATGGAAAATAGATTATTCAGCTTAGAGGAAACTAGTGGTCCATCTAATCTAATCCAGCATACTGTTTCCCAAAGTGGCCAACCAGATATGCACAAGCAGGGCCTACAAGCAGCATCTGACATTCAGAGGTATTTTGCCTCTGAATCTGGATCTCCCATTCAGCTGTCACAGCTATTAGCATGATATAGCAGTCAGTGTGGAGTAGTCTAAAGAATGTCATCCTGGAATCTGTGAGACCCTACCTTGGAGCTTCACACTGCATGGAAGCCCTCTGGTTGACCTTGGGCCAGTCACTGCCTCAGTCTAACCAAATGCACAGGGTTGTTGTTAGGAAGATAAAACGGAGGATGGGAGAATAGTGTTGCTTTGGGTCTCCACTGGGGAGAAGAGTGGGATATAAATTTCTAAATAAATAAATAAACCTATTTTCCATAATTCCTCCAACTACCTTTTAATAAGAGGGCCACAAAGATGGTGAGGGGTCTGGAGACCGATTCCTATTAGAAAAGTTTGAAGGAGCTCGGTATGTTTGGCCTGAAGAGGAGACGACTGAGAGATTATATGATAACCATCTTCAAGTACTTAAAGGGCTGTCATATAGAGGATGGTGTAGAGTTGTTTTCCATTGTCCACAAAGGTCAGACCAGAACCAATGGGTTGGAATTAAATCAAAAGAGTTTTTGGCTAAACATTTGGAAGAACTTCCTGACAGTTACAGTGGTACCTCAGTGGAACAGGCTTTCTCAAGAGGCGGTAGACTCTCTTTCTTTGGAGGTTTTTAAGTAGAGGCTAGATGGCCATCAGACAGCAATGCTGATTCTGTGAACCTAGGCAGATCATGAGAGGGAGGGCAGGAAGGGTTACATCAGTACTTAGTTCTTGTGGCCCCTTCTTATATGCACAGGTAATGCTGATTGCCACTTCGGGGTCAGGAGGAAGCAATTTTCCCCGGGCCAATTTGGCTAGGGATCCTGACTGTGTTTTGCCATCTTCTGGGCATGGAGCAGGGGTCACTGGGGGTGAGGGGAGGGTGAATTTCCCACACTGTGCAGGGGATTGGACTAGATGACTTTGGAGATCTCTTCCAACCCTATGATTCTACGAAGCGTTCACCATGTGAGAATGGATGGCTATGTTCTTTTTCATATTGTTCACCTTATATTTTCAATGTAAATGGATCAGTCCACCCACTTCTGTTAATGATATGTTTGTTCCTCTTATGCAGGTTTTACGCAACTTATATACACAATTTATATATGCAATGTTCATCATTAATATGTACCTTATATGTGTAAATACTGATTTATTGACGCAAATAACAGAAGCCTGTTTTCAACTATACAGTTCTACTGAGAGAATGGCTTTTCTATTTGTAGAAGAGAGATGATAATTTCTTCCAATATCCCCTCCCATCCCACTGCAGACCCACCACTTTGATTCTTGTACTGTTCTTATGGATCTACTAACCCCCAGGAACAAAATTTCTGGGGGTTCAGGGTCTGCAGCTGGAAGAAGAAGTGGGGAAGATCTGCGCCATGAATTTTTTGGAAGACTGGATTCATGGCATAAAACTCAAGATGGCTTTCCAATTTTCAGCAAAACTGAAAAAGATCACAAGCCTTATGACCCCTTTTCAGCATGTTAATTCAGTGTGGCCTGATGCTGAAAAAATTGATAATGTAGAATGACCAGTTTAATATGCAAATAGTGTATCTCTGTTTCTGATCAGTTAAATGAATCAAAGAAAACCTATGGTATTTTATTGGAATTTGAACACTTGGCTGATCTCAAAATAAGTAAGGCAGAATACAGAACTCTTAGAATAAGTAAAGTTGATGACAAATCTATGAGATTTGTAGCAGTATGAGATCTTAGAGTAATGTTATTAAAATTAAAATAGTATAAGTGTTTAAAAACAATGAGAGAACATGTTTTAAAGTTGTTGGGTGAACACACCTCTATAGGTATTGTAGCAAAAGTATTAATGGTTAAAAGAGTGAGCTGGATCCATGAACAGGTCCTCAAAGTTGCTTTCCCCCCCCCCACCTTCTCCTTTCCTTGACAGCTGTGTAAGATCTGCCAAAAACGGGCAGCGGGAGGGGGGGCTCATAGGAACCTTGTGGACAAAATGGCATGAGCTATGGGAGAAGGCTACATTGAGATGACACAATTGAGCAAAATGGCCTCCAACTCCTTCCTTCTGCTGCTTAAACAAACCCAGCAGAGCAAGCTTTTTGTTGGCTCAGGGAGGGGTTGATCACCCAATTCCCCTCCTCACTGTACCTCCCAAAGCATTTCATCTGTGAGGCTCCTCCAACCCCAATATTAGTTTCTCAAGGATCTTAGAGGGCTGCTGGGGGCAGCACAAAGTGGGAAAGATCCATCACCATGAATGTCTTCTCCCAATTCATAGGAGCTTCTCCAGAGATTTTACCAAACGACTGCCAAGAAAAGGGTTAAACACTCACTTTTTAATTCCTATTCCTCTGTATGAAATTAGAGCTTTATTTTTTTTCAAGCTACCGTTGTGCACAATTGTAATAATATACAATTAGATCCTAGGGGCATATGTGTGCTATAAACATTTATGGTGGGGGGGGGCAATGTGCAAGTGTAATAGGGTAGTCAATTCATTCCGTAGACATGGGACGTTGCTCTTAAAATCTCCACTCAGTGAAGGGAGAGCTTTAGAGCTTTTCCTTTTGACTCTTGACCAGGTCCTCTCTTTCCTTGATAACATGCAGCTTTCCAAGTATGCTGAACAGCTGGTGAGGGGGGATCTGGAGAAGGCTGTGGCTCCATGATAGTACACATTCTTGTCATGTAGAAGATCTCAGGTTTAATTCCCAGAATCTCTTGTTAAAGATCAGGTAGCAGTTGTGAAAGATTTCTACCTGAGACTTTGCTGAGCTCACTACTATCAGTCAGAGTAGACTATATTGACCTTGATAGACAAAGGGAGTGACTCAATATAAGGCAACTTTATGCATTCAAAGATCAAATTGGAAGGGAAAAGTAGGAGGAAATGCAATTGTCTTTTTCCTGCTACAGATGAAGGATGAACAGATTCCTCCTGTTATTTTCCTTTACTGCCCCCAAATTTAGCACTTTGCCTCCTTTCACTTCTCTTTAATTCTGGGTTAACTAGAAAAAATTCAATATTAATTCTGAAATTGGAACATGTGTAGTTTAGCATGACTATCTGTTCCTTTCTTTTGCCCTTGGTGTTATTAATGTTGACATGTTCATTGATAAACCACTGCAAAAAGAAAAAAAATCTATCCTCAAATGGAGATTTAAAGGGCAATGTTGCATGTCTAGGTTAAGAGGTCTGTAGCAACCAGTTTAATTGTCATGGTCTCATGCAAAGATTCTGTGCATTGTAGCTCAGTGAGTATGCTGAGAATTCTCATTTTGAGATCATCTTCCCCCATCAAAGAATTCCGGAGTTCATTGGGGAGAGGGAATGACTATTAAAATCTATATTGTACATATGTCCTCAGGGTACCAAAAACATTAAGGTTTTGGAAGCCGTGAATGGAATACTGAAAATAATTGCAATAAGACATTAAGTTTTAATGGAATTTATTATTTAACTGCAATTCAATGCTGTCATATGCTGATTTCCTTAATGCCAAACCCTTTCTTCAGTCTGAATCCAAAAGATTTTATTTTGGCTGTTGAAATAAGCCTCAAAAAGTGGTCTTCTCCCCAGAATTCTGGACAAGCAGTTCATTTCAATGTTTCAGAGAGAAATTATTTAATGAGAAACAAGTGTTGGTAATAGAGAGAAGCAGCTTTACATGATGCTAAACTCCTCTCCATATGGGCAGAAATGGAACAACAGAAGAGAATAAATAGTAATTGCAACCATAGTTGGAATGAAGAGACAGACACAGGCTTGGAACTAAATGGGCGTTTATTGAATAACAATAGCATAAACAATGGCAAGGGCCAACTAAGCAGTACAGGTCAAGCCACGGGGTCAACCCTGGACCTCTGCTTTGACCTGTCTGGGTGAGCCCCACAGCCCTGGCAGTAGGCCATCCATGGAATGGCTGCAGCCCAGCCAGCTAGGCTACTGGATCCCCCCATCAAGCTCCTAACACCCCAGCTGTACAGCACGAGGGAAGGACTTGTGTCTGGGGATCCCTGCAGGCATCTGCCTGTGCTATGGTAGCCATCACAAGCATACTGCACTGATGACAGACCCTGTTTCCCCGTCATTGGGAAATGCTTCTGGGTGCTCACTGACCCGCTCCCTATTCCCCATAAACTCCTGCCAGGGGCGACCCAAACAGGCCACCCCAGCCAAAGCCTCAAACTTCTGCCAGCAGTGCAAGGTAGGCAACCCCCCCCCTCAACAGCCAATTACAGTAGGGGGCAAAAAATTCCTACCTGGCTCTGAGAACAGCAGCCGGTTAATCCTGCACTACTACAGGGTGAGGTGGATGGGCCAAGTGAATAACGTGGCTGCTGGCCGGGAGGGCAGAGCTGCCTACTAAGGCAGCATGCTCTGCCCCTGGCCACAACCCTGGATGCAAGGGAGGGGGTCTCCCTCCCTCTGCACAAGGCTGCAAAGCCTAGCCCCAGGCTTAAGCAGCGAAGCTGCTGCCTGGAGTGCCGAATTGTGTAGGTTTTTTCAGTGTTAATTATGAAAATAGATTTTTTTTCATGAATTCATTTTTTTGCATGCATTTAGTTTTGCTGTCTATTACCACATACAGTTTTCTAGCTGTACCCCACACCCATGGGATCCAGCCCAAGAAATTTCAGGCAGATGGGAGAGGGTGTCATAGTACAGCCTGAGCTTGACGAGTCCTCTGAGGAGGAGGAACTGGAACAGCTGACGCTTGCTGACAGCCTTGCTCCTCCTGAGGAGGAGCAGCCTGTCTCCCAGCAGCCGACCACAGCTGAACAGTCAGAGGCTGAATCCCAGCCAGAAGCTCCCCTTCCCCACCCAGAGCCACCGGCCCAGATGCAGCCAGCTTCCTTATCCCCTCCAACATCTCCAGACTATCGAGAGCAACGTCGGCGTAGCAGGGACAGAAGAGACTTACAGACCCGACGTCAATCTGCACGCCTCCGGGCTCTGAACAGGCCAGCCTTCTCAGAGGAAGGAGGGGCTTCAGAGGAGGAGACTTGAAGCAGCTGTGCGAGCTGACCGAATGTCCTTAGAGTATAAAAGCCAGAGGGAGGGCTCCCTTCAGCGTGGCTTCAACGAGTTCTCTAAGCTACTATTGTACTGCCTGTGTTTGCTCCTTGGAACTGTCTCTCTGACCTCTGACCCGGCCTGTCCTCGACTACTCCCTTGATTTATGGACTTTGCACATTCCTCGCCTTGCCAGCTGGACCTCGTTACCTGTCAGCAGCACTCTGCAGACTCGGCAACCTCTGGAAGCAGGACAGAGGGTCTCTGTGATTTAAGGAAAACACATGCCAGAAATAAAAGATGTTTGGTGATGTATTGGTTTGATAGAAGGGCAATCATCTTAGATAAAGAGGCTCTGTACCTTTAGGAACAGGTTTGGGGACTTGTATCTTAGTTCTGAACAGGTACAGGTTGGCCTACTTTAGATGTTATCTATGGTTGCCTGCACTGCCTATGTGGAAATTTAATAAGAGAGGCAGAAAAGCCAGGGTCTGGTGGGGTGTCACACTGAAGTCCGATTGCCTTCTGAAGCAGTGACCTTTGTCTTCTTAGCAAGCCCTATATCAATTTAGAAAACTTTCTGAACTCATGCTCCAAAACTTTGGATACCATTGGTAGGAATGGTAAAACACAGACTGCAACCTTATTACAGGGTATGTGATCCAATATGTTATGGTAAGGAAAAGAAGAACTCAACACAGAGATCCCATTTTATGCAGCAAATCCATGTTGGTGTAGGAATGCCACACTGGAGTGCCCTTTTCAGCAGCAACCCCATGTCATATATAATGTTACATGTAACATATCAATCCTCTCTTCAATAAAACTATCAGAATACAGCATTAGTTTAAAAATTATTTCCCAGTAAGAGGCCATTGCATATTAAAGTTACCTACAAAGTAATTTGGAGATGATCAAAGCACAGCTAAGCACTTTTAAATCCCACTGGTTTCAATGAGAAGTTTTAGCACCCTGCTGAACTCACCTATCATAATCAATGAAGCTTAAACATTTGGATAGATTGTTCCTCGTGTATAGAACAATACTTCCTCCTGTCCTCACTGTTATAAAATCAGGTACTGATAGGTGAAGCTTGCAAGTGCCTTTGGATTCCTGATTGTGGCTGTATGCATCACTTGGCTAAAAGTTATCCTGATGTGACTTATAAATAAATTTGAAACATTAACAATTACCATCTAAAAAGTGATCTCTAATGGTCCTAATTAATTAGAACAATAAAATGGGATTTACTCATTCCATGAAAAAAGCATATCCTGTTGGTGTTGTTCAGTGCTTTGGACAGGCACGTTGTAATTTTAACAAATACATTGAATGGTGTGTTGTGTTCAAATGCTAACCGCTCATGGCCAAAACATGTTTGGTTTTAGTTTACATATATTCTATTTCATAAATAACTGTACCATGTCATAAGAAGTATGCCTAAATGTGGGATCATCCCCATGTGTACAAGTGTGATTGTTTTTTTTAAAAAAATGTATTAGGGGAAGTACTTATATATGTAACCAATGGTGACAGATTTTTTAACATGTACGCTTTCTAAAATATTTGATAACAAAAAAGAGACACAACACTGCCTGCTAGAAGGAGGGGACTTTACAAAGAAGCTGAGTAGTTGAGGAGTGGTTGCCCAGCAACTGGACAGTTGGAAGATGGCAGTTGGTAGTTGATAGTTAGAAGCCCTGAGGGGAAAGAGTGAAGGATCTGAGAGAGGGATGTCCAAGAAGGGAGAGAGCCTGGAAAGTAGGAGGAAAATGTGGGATGAACACTAACCCGCATCAGGTGTGGGTAGGGTTGCCATGTCCAGGTTGGGAAATTCCTGGAGATTCTGGGGGTGAAACCTGGAAAGAGTGGAGTTTGGGGAGGGGAGGGGCCTCAGCAGGGTATAATGCCATAGAGGCTACTCTCCAAAGCAGCCATTTTCTCTAGGGGAACTGATCTCTGTGGCCCAGAGATTAGTTGTAATTCCAGGAGATCTCCAGCCACCACCTGGAGGCTGGCAATCCTAGGTGTGGGCCTTCTGAGTAGAGATGAGCATGAACCCAGAGACGAACCAATCCATGATCCAGCCCGGTTCGTAGTTTGCGAACCAGTTGTTCGTGGAAGCTCGTTTCCACGAACTTCTATGAAGTGGTCTACTGGTTTGTTTGGTTCGTATTAAAGGGGCAATTTAAATGGCCATCTCCCCAGGGAAGTGGCCATATAAACTTTTCCTTCCACTTGCAATCGGCAGGGCCCTTTAAACTATCAGCTGGCAGGCGGCAGGGGGGATCCACTGATAGTTTAAAGGGACCTCCCGCTTGCAAGCTTGCAAGCAGCAGGGCCCTTTAAATGGCCCAAACCCCATTGGGAGCTCAAAGACTCTCATTGTGGATCTGGGTAGTTACTCATTGTGGATTTGGGACTTTTTAATTTATTTCACATGGCAATTGTGTTCATTTGAAACTCCAAGTTTTATTGTCCTGGTTTACTGCCCCCCCCTTTAAATAAAACTTTTATTTATGCAAACAGCAGTTTAGGGTGGAATAAGGCATCCACACTCATGTGATCAGTGGCTTGGCCCTTTTTAGGCTAAATAAACGGTTACAAACACATAGCTTTTAATATTTTAAATTTGATTTAAGATTCTGTGACTTAATTTTTAAAGATTTTTTAGATTTTATAAAAATATTTTATATTTATATTTATATTTCCACACACAAAGTTTTTCTTCTTTTTTCAACTGCTTTGGTTACCTGTCATTGCTTAACTAAGACTGGGAAGGGTGCTTGGCCTTGTTTTTGGGTATCATTTGGCAATGATAGGGACTGGCTGAGACACCTTCTTGGCTTGCACCTCCACTGGTTCTCATGCTTAGAACAAATCTGGGGCTACACAGTCCTACAGAAAGGTCAGGATTCTGGATTTTCTGGATTTTCATGAACTTTTGTACGATTTCATTACCACAGACTATCATAATTCCCTGTTGAAATGGTCTGCTGCCAAGCTGTTCAAAAATCTTCCTCAGCCTGAAGAGTTCATCATATTATCTGACATCCATGTGGGCAATTGCTTTTCCTTCTATATAATGAAAATGATATCATTTAAAATAAACTGCACTGCAGCTAAAGTGTGAGGCTGCAGTCAAGGTGACAAGCATCACTTTTACCCTTCTCGTCCTCTCAGCCCTTCACCACCAGAATGACCAACCAAAATGAAATTTGATTGTGTGATATATTTTTGCCAGCTGTTTAATATTTGTTTTGCTGAGGGCTGGCTTTTACTTTCCTGTTTCAGGTACTGTTTAAAGCTTAAGCAAAGTCAGAATAAAAGCCTTGAGCACAGGCAGAAGGGCAAGAGCCAAGAGCCTCTTTGTCACTTAGGCTTTGGCTTGCAGCCTGTATCTTTCACAAAGATGATTTGGTACCATTTAGTGAGAAAAGCAGGGAATAAAGACTTGAATGAGTAAAAAAATATATATAATGTCTTACATAGCTATGGGATGGATGGAACAGAAAGTTCCTTCTGCAGGCTAATATCTTCAGGATTTCGACTAACAGCCTCCTCCTCTACTTCTTACCAGTGTTTTTTAGGGACAGGAAATTGGCTAGGGGAAAGCAAGAGCCTCTTCCTACACCTGTTCTGCACATCATCAAAAAATCCAGCTTCTATGGCTTTTAAAGTTACATTCTTGGAGCCAACTTGTGACTGGTCAAAGTAGTGAACCAGGAGACAACTTATAAACAATTGTATCATGCAACTTAGCCCTCAGGCTTGCATGCATCATCTTTTCAGTGCTGTCTCCTCCTCCTCCTTCTCCAGGAACTCCTTAAATTATAGCAGTACTAATTAGAGGTGAGCACAAACCATGAAAAAAAATGAACCGCTTGGTTCGTGGTTTGTGGTTTTTCACGAACCAGGAACCATGAACTTTAATGAACTGGGACAAGTTTGTGAACCAGTTTGTAGTTCCTGGTTCGTGGGGTTTAAATTCCCCTTTCACTGTGGCTTTGCAGTGGCAGGGAAAGGGGCATTTAAACCCCCAGATCAGCTGTTTGTCAGGTGATCTCCAACAAGCAGCTGATCATTTAAACAATCGGGCTTGGCTGGCCTGCCAGGAGTTCCCGGACATCCAGCCAAGCCTCACCCACTCTTTAAATGGCCATTTCCCCACTGCTCCAGCAGGAATTCCTGGGCTGGCTGTTTAAATGATCAGCTGCTTGTCAGGGAAATCTCAGACAAGCAGCTGATCTGGGAGTTTAAATGCCCCTTTCCTTGCCACTTTGCAGTGGCAGGGAAAGGGGCATTCGAGTTCAACATGAACCATGAACCAATGCAAGTTTGTGGATGTTCATGGAAACGAGCTTCCACAAACCACTGGTTTGCGAACCGTGAACCACCCTAGTTCATGGTTCTTTTTAGTTCGTATTCTGGTTCATGCCCATTTCTAGTACTAATAGCTAATTAAGGTAACCCTTCAATAGGCACCCAGCATGAAGACATATACCTTATAGCAACTGGATGATTCATCACACGTAACCACACACACACAGACATTGGATGGATGGGGGCAGTGGGAAAGTTTCTTCCAAAGGAAGCCTTCTTTACTTTATGAAAGAAAGCAACAGACCACAGTAAGGAAGGATAGCAGATGCAGCGTTTTCAATGGAAAGGTAAACATTTTTTTATCAGTCAGTCATTATAATATATTAAAAAATCAATGCAGACAGGATTTTTTTAAAATGTCAGTGGCTGGTGACATTCCCCTCTCCCCCATAGTAATTAGCAGAGAGAAGAGTGTCTGTACCAAAAGGCACCTGCTTAAGGGGTCTGAAATATCAAACTCTTTATCTATTCTGCTTAAAACTTAGTGGGTCCTTAGATTAGAGGGGAGATTATGTTCTGGGCAAGTCTGGTGCCATTATCTTTAAAAAAACAGCTGCCTCAGACGCTTGAATATATTGCCCGTTGAAAATGAAGGAACCAAAATTTTGGAACCTGAAAAACAAAACAAAACATGGATTTGAATCCCAAACAGTAATGCCCCACCAGAAAATAAGCACTCATAGGAAAGATTTCCCCTATTAATCCCAGATCTGATATTATAACAATTTTTTTTGTTGGCAAATACTCCTGTGATCTATTGACAAAGCCAGTGACAGAAGAGGTCATCTTAGAGGACAAACTGACCTTTTTTCCAAGTTATTATATAACATTTTAAAATCAAGTAACATTTTCAAACAGATATTGAGAATTTTATGTCAAATTTTGGCTGCACAATTCAATATTGGAATTGAAATTTGACACCAAAATTCTGAATGTACCTGCTTTGATTGTCTTTGCAAGTCAGTTATCAAATATTCATTTCTACTTCATGCTACCAGCTGTCAGGGACATGTCAAATCTTGCAGAATAGTGAGTTGGATCCAGCTCTCTTTTTCCCTCAGTCTCAACCAATTTCCCACATGGTTTTTAACAGGGTGGGTGTCATGTTCCCCAGCATGCCCTTTTTGTGAGTTAAATGGGACCCCCTTTCCCTTTTTCTCCAGTGGAAAAGTTACTGAATCCAGCTAATTCATGCTACATATCAGAAGTTGTCAGTTACTGTTAAATACTAACTGTTACTTAGTAGAAACTGTTGAATTCTTAATGTTACAGCATGTCGGGACTTGCCAGGTAGTTCCCCAAAACTCTTCACTGCATCACTTGGGTGAAGTAGTTTAAATGTTTATTAAGGATTAATACCAGTATCAAGCAACTCAGGGCCAAGCTACAAGTGACGAATGACACATGAACGGCAAGTGGATTGAGTGGAGGGCAATTGAACAGGGAGAAATACACTTGCCGTTCAAGTGTCATTTGTCACTTGTAGCTTGGCCCTAGGACAATGGAATTGGCTGGAATACCCAAAGGTGATACAGCATAGACAGTTATAAGAGGAAGTCCCCACCCCCCAACATAGAAATGGTTCAGGAGGAATTTTGGCAGGTAAGGTCTGAGGAAAGCTTGGGAAGAAGGGAGGGAAGGAAAAGGAGTCCAGCTTCTCCAAGGTCGAGTTCACAGTATGGCAGGCACTTGAAATGAAAACACCTCTCCTGTAAGATAAGCAATTAGTCATAGCACATTAGAAATCAGCTTCACTCTGCACTAGAGATGGGCACGAACTGGGAAAAAAAGAACCATGTGGTTCGTGGTTTGTCAAATTTCACGAATCATGAACTTACACGAACCTGCCCCTGGTTCGTGAACTGGTTCATTTGGTTCATGAAAATACCACATCCGGGTCAGAAAATCATCACTTCCAGGTCAGCAGAAGGTCACTTCTGGGCCAGAAGAAGGTCTGCAGGAAGCCCATCCCCTGTTGCCTAGGAAACTGATTGGCACCAGGCTGTCTGCAGTCATGAACCCAAAAACGAACCAAATGAACCAGCCTAAAGTTCGTGGCGGTTTGTCAGAAATGGGATCTGATGAACCGCGGTTCACAAACCATGAACCGGCCTGGTTTGTGCTTGATTTTGGTTTGTATTTCGGTTTGTGCCCATCTCTACTCTGCACTTACTCAGGAACCCATTACCACAGCAGAACAATTCAAATACAAATGCAACTAAATGGCAGATATGCAAGGCGTATCTGACACAGCATGAAAGTGATCAGAGTCTTTCAGGAACTGATTGCTGCTGCAGGATCTTTGGCGGGCATGTGCTGCAGTGATGCATCTGAAACTCCCCTTCTCCCAATGTTGCCCTAGATTTTTGAACTGCATGTTACCTGGACTTGATTCCAAAGTGGAACCAATCTCCTAGTATTGCTCCATTTGCTTTGCAGTTTTGTGCACAATGCTCTGTGAGGACAATTTGCTTCTGCTTACACTTATGAGCTTTCTCCTCTGCCTCTCCCACTATCAACATTCATGTGTGCACTGGTAAAACACACCCCTTCAAAAAGCAGTTCAGATGTGATTGTTTGTACAGTTTAGTTACTAGCCTATTTTACATGCAGATGAGGGTAAATGAAGCCAGCAGTAATGCTGGTCAAGTTTGGAACCAGAGTGGGTTTGCCCAAACATGCTGACAGCTGCGATAGCAGCAACTCACCACTGGTAGCAGCAACACACACTAATTTAGGGATGTTTAACTGCTGTAGATAAGTCACTAATAAACTTGCTAACCTGTACACTGTTGTCTTGTGTCCTTATTTTGGAGGGTCAGCATAAAAACCATCTTGTTACAATAATATGTACTTAACAGTCATATGATTTTGTATTTATTTTTTTGCAATGGTCATAATTGAGCTGTGGGAAAGATACACATTAACAGAAAGAAGCTGAAAACTGCAGTAAATCCTATTAGAAATAATTATATTTTGTTTGGTAGCAGAGTGATAGCAGAGTTACTCAGTCAAGAGTATTTTCCCGACATGCAGTAATTAATCCTTAGGCAATCAAATTGTAGAAAAGATAGAACTTATAGTTTCTTGAGGTAGTTTCCATTTGTGGCAATATTTTGGAATAGAAAGAAAGATTCCTAGTCTAAAGGAATTACTTTCCCTATATCAATGACCAGCTAATCCAGCATTGAGGCTGCTTACAGATATGAGGCCTTCATAGCAAAAGTGCTGAAGAAAATACCCTTCCTCTTTAGAAGGCCATGAGGCAAGAAGAGAAGCTCCCAAGAGACACAGAGACAGGAGTGGTGTCAGGCTGCCACCTTACTACCAAGAGAGTTATATATACACACAGAAAGACATGCGCCCCCACCCCACCCCTTGTCCAAGGCGTGTTGAGTTGTCTATTCCATCAAATTCTACATTTCTAGAATGAATTTTAGAAATCCTCCTAATTAAACTAGGAGTCAGTACGGATGGGGTGTAGGTGAAAAGAGAATATCCTGAACAATATAGGAATGGAACTACGGAACTTTCTTATCTCTGACATCCTGATATTGCAGTTCAAATATTTGCATCCTTGGAGTATTTAGTTGTTTAAAATATTGATATGCTGCTATCAAAATATGAGCATCTTAAGTCACTGAAATCACAAGGGGAGTTAACTATAAAATAGTTATTGAAATGAACAAAGAAGAGCATTGTAGTGGAGGAAAGGTTGAAACAAGTAGTTTTCCTTGAAAGCCAGTTAGCAGTGTATTCTTGCAAACAGCTTAAAATTAATTAGCAGCAGAAACACATGCGTTAGGCAACAGAAGCCAATAAATAGACTCCATTATCAGCAAATTACTAGAGTAGGTTAGTAAAGAAACCAAAGAGAGAGAGGGTCACAAACAATGAAGAACTCAAGGGAAGTCCTAGGTATAAATGTTTGACTTTATATAGTGCCAAAAGTTCAACAGGTTTGGCACTAGGTGAACCGGGAATGTGGTCCATAGCTGTGGCACCTCAACAATGAAAGTTCTGACCCTTGGTTGCCCTCCTTTCTTCACAAACTCTGGATGCACCAGGCAGAAGCCTCAAGGCTGATCTCACTGGTAGGCTAGTGTATACAGAGGACTGCCCACCGTGTCTAGAGAATACATAATGCTCTATCTTGTACAGAATTTCAATTTTGTGTCAACACTAAACGCTATAAAAAAAAAACTGGCAGAAGCAGTTTGTGCCAAGCATATTGTACCATTATTGATGCTGTTAAAATGATACACCTGTCTTCAGCAACAAAAAAGTACTTAAAATTCAGCAAAGCTTCTTAACTTTAGAGCTGTAGACTGTTATTTTTGCACAGACTTGAGACATTAATTAAGCAATTTAATAGAACAGAATAGAGATGTTTCTGGGTGGGAACAAAGAAGAGAAACTTGGGGGGTGGAGGTTGGTTCATTATTTTCAGTATTGTTTTGTTTCATCTTTTCCCTTTTTTAAAAAATTACATTTTGAGCTGTCCTAAGCAGCCTGCACAGTGGATCTAGCTCCCTTTCAAAATGTCTTTTCCTGTTGGGAAAAGGGTCTATAACAGCAAGCGATTTAATGTTCCTGCTATACAGAAGGATTTTTTTTTTTTTACAACAGAGGAAAAATAAATCTGAAAATGGTCCAGCCACCTATCAAGAAGAGGCGGTGACAGCCAAAGAAGAAAAAGTTCTGAAAACATTTCTTATCTAACATTTCATTCCTGTCCAAGCTTAGATTCTATTGCAAGAGCTATATTTAGAAATTTAATTGGAGATTTGGAGGGGGAAAGTGAGGATGGGAGGCAAATACTGAAATACAGTTTGTAGATTTTAATCAAGAAGGCAAGTAAAGAATTTCTTTGGGGCTGATTCTCACTTGCCCAAGTTAAAAAAAATACATGGACATCCCATCAAGTATGAAGTCACAACTGGATAGATCAAGGAGATCATGGGGAAAGCAGTCAGCCTCTGTTGGCTTCAGACTGGAAGCTCCTTCTCACATACCATCCCAGCAGGGTGGAAAAACAGTGGAGTCTTGAACTATTGATGTCCCATTGTCAGTCCCTGTTTTTCCAGGAAGGAGAGAGTCCCTACCTTCTCTCCAAAGAAGTAGAAAACTTTGATATGAATGTGTTCACCAGGCAAACTCAACATGACTGATCTCCTTGTTTACAGCAAGTTGAGTCTTCTCACCAAACTGTTTTAGTATTTTGCTCTAAGCTTGACTGCAGCTTTGTGCCAACCAGGGCAGCAGCTGTTTGAGCTCCAGGGTCAAAGCCAAGACCGACTCTTGGTACAGAAGCTGTAGTTGGAACTCATACATTGCAGCTTGAGGCTGTTTTTTATGCACTATTATTCATTTACAAAATGTATATACTGCCTTTCTGACCAATCAGGCCATCAAGGTAGCTAACAAATAGAAACAGAACTTTTTAAAAATAGAGCATAAAACCAACTGAACACACATATTTAAAAATGCAAAAATGGCAATGAAAAATGTAGGAAAGAGGGAATGCCAAATGAAAACGTCTTCATCTGCTGGCAGAAGACAGCAATAGAAGGGGATAGAAGAATATCTCTGGAGACGGTGTTCCATAGTTTCGGTGTCATCATAACTGAGAATGCCCTTTCTTGGGTTGCCACTAGAGATGGGCACAAATTGCGACAAAACCCTCATGCAGTTCATGGTTCATCACATTTCACGAACCACAAACTTGCCCCGGTTCGCGAACCAGTTCATTTGGTTCATAAAAACGTCGCAGCAGGGGCAGCAGAAGGTCATCTCTGGGGATGCTGAAAGCCCATCTCTCCCCCCTCCATTGCCTAGGAAACTGATTGATTGGTGCCAGGCTGTCTGCAGTGATGAACTGAAAAATGACCAAACGAACCGGCCTAAAAGTTCATGGTGGTTCATCAGAAACGGACTCTGATGAACTACTGGTTAGTGAACCACAAACTAGTTCAGTTCATGATGAATTTTGGTTCGTATTTCAATTCGTGCCCACCTCTAGTTGCCACCCATCTAACTTTAAGAGACAGGACACGTAAAGCAGGGCTTCAGAAAATAACTGTAACTCAGGGTCATATTGAGAGTAATTGATCCTTAAACTATACTGGTCCCAAACTGTAGGGATTTAATGGCTAACACCAGAATCTATGGAAGCTAGTGTAGATGGGCAAAGGCTTGTAGTGATATGTCCCTATGACCCACTCCAGTCAATATTCTGGTGGCAGCATTCTGTACCAATAGAACTTTCTGAACACTTTTCAAGGACAGGCCCGTGCACAGCACATTACAGTAATCTAATCTACATGTAACCACTAGCTCCATAGGTGCCAGATTGTAGCTGGATAGCAAGTCAAAGGTGGTAAAGGCTTTCCTTGCCACAGCTGTCACCTGATTATCCAGCAGTAGACTCCAATTCCAGAGCATCCACAAGCCACAGACCTGTTCATTCAGGGAGAGTACAATCCCATCTAGAATTAGAGACTCCTTAAATCCCAAACCAGTTCTTTCTGTCTTGTCAGGATTAAGCCTCAGTTTATTAGCCAGCAACCACACCAAACAGTTTTTGCACTTGTACAGCCAGCAAACTCAGTTTTCTTGATCACTAGAGAAGAATGCATGTTTCTTCCAGGGTCATGGATATATTACTAAAATTACCTACTGGCAGGGGGTTTTTTTGAGCCAGAACGTCCCGGAACAATGTTCCGGCAGCTCTTTAAAATACCCATGTGACACCAGTCATGTGGGTATTTTTAAAAGGGCCTATTTTTGCCATTGTGACCCCCCCAATTGGCACCAGCTCGATCCTGGTCATTCTAGTCCCGATCTGGGACATTATGGGCCCTAAATAGGCACAAAATGCCCCAAATGGTGCAGAAACGGCCTGGATCAGGGCCAAAATGGCCAGGCTCAGGCTGGTGCAGAGTGGGGGAGGGTTTCCTCACCTGGCAGTGACCTGATCCAGGCAGTTTCAGTCATTTTGGGCCCTTTTAGGGCCCCAAATGGCCCGGATCAGGCCGAAATGGCCACAAGCGGGCTGGTGCCAGGCCAGAGAGGGTTCCTCTGCCCAGCAGCAACCCGATCCAGGTTGTTTTTGCCCCAATCCAGCCCATTTTGTGGCCATTTGGACTGTTTTGGGCCCATTTAGGGGCCAAAATGGCCTGGATTGGGGCCAAAACAACCAGGATCAGGCTGGTGCTAGGTAGGGGAGAGTTTCTTTATATGGCAGTGGCCTGTTCCAGGTCAGTTCAGCCCCAAATTGGGCTGTTTTGGTGCTGTTTTGACCATAGGCCCAAAACAGCCAGGATTGGGGCTGAAATGGCCCAGATTGGGGCCAAAACAGCCAGGAGTAGGCCGGTGCTGGGTGGGCCCCCACCTGGCAGCAGCCCAATCCTGACCATTTTGTCCCCAATCTGGGCTATTTGGGGCCTAATTTGGGCCCAAAATGGCCAAAAGGGGCCCAAAACAACCAGGATCGGGGCTCTGCCAGGCGGGGGAAGACTCCCCCACCTGGCAGCAGCCTGATGCTGGTCATTTGGGCCCCTTTTTGGCCATTTTGGGCCCCTTTTTGGCCATTTTGGAGACAATTCAGGACCAAATTGGCCAGGATCAGGCCCCAAATGGCCAGGATTAGACTGCTACCCAATGGGGGAGTGCTCTCCCATATGGCAGCAGTCTGTTCCAAGCCAATCTGGGCTGTTTCTGGCCCGTTTTGGCCCAATTTGGGGCCAGAACGACCTGGATTGGGCCCTAAATGGCCAGGTTCGTGCTGCTACCCTACAGGGGAGTGCTCTCCCATGTGGCAACAGCCTGTTCCAGTTTGATCCAGGCCATTTTGGGCCCATTTCAGCCCAATTTGGGCCCAAAATGGCCCAGATCCAACCACTGCTGGTTTGAGAAGTGTTCCCCCACCATGGAACAGCCCATTCTGGGCCGAATTGTACCCTCTCATGGAGCACAGACGTATAATCTCTGGTCAAACTTTTCTGTTTCTTTCCTATGTGGGTACTCTTCCCTAGTCAACAGGGAAGATTAGCTGAATGAGATAACCATCAATAGGAGGAAAAAACTTGGACAGCACAGATTGCTCTGGCTGAGAGTAAGATTCGAATGTAAGGGTAGCAGCTCTCTCCATCCGCAACAGGGAACAACGGATTCAAGGCTCTTCTTCCTTAAAGTTTAGGTGTTTTTTAACCTCATCATGGAGTCCAAGTTTTAGAACCTCTGCTTCAAATTATCATTTTCAGTCAACATTTTGAACATGCATTTCCATAACCATACCAGGTACATAAAGCTGACACGCCATTTGAGTTAAATTTTATTTATTTAAAATGTATCCATCTCTTCTCTTTGGATTCAAGGTGGCAAAATGGATGCCAAACAGAGAAGCCTCACTGCATGAATTCAGCCTCAGTTTTTTTATGACCATGAATGGAATGGATTGAACAGAATGGATAGAAAGAGCACTGACCCACTGTCCAGCAGCTCAGATCCAGAAATATGGCCCGTTATGCTTCCACCCTTTTACTATAAACACTATAATGTCTGTGTTACATGCTGTCAAGTCACCTCTGACCTATGGTGACCCTGTGAATGAAAGACCTCCAAAATGTCCTATTATTAATAGACTTGCTCAGATCCTGCAAACTGGAGGACATGGCTTCTTTCATTGAGTCAAGTCATCTCATTTGGGGTCTTCCTCTTTTCTTCCTCTTTTCCCACTGCCTTCAACTTTTCCTATCATTATTGACTTTTCCAAAGAATCTTGTCTTCTCATGACATCAGCAAAGTACAATAGCCTCAGTTTTGTCATTTTAGCTTCTAGGGAGAACTCAAGCTTGGTTTGATCTAGTACCCACTTGTTTGTCTTTTTGGCCACTCATGGTATCTGCCAAACTCTCCTCCAGCACCACATTTCAAATGAATCAATTTTCTTCCTGTCAGCTTTCTTCACTGTCCAGCTTTCACATCCATACATAGTAATGGGGAATACCATTGCTTTAATCCAGTTTAGCACTATAATGCAGGCTTAGTAATAGCTTGACTGCTATGAAACTCTTGTTCACAAAAAGGCTGTCAAAATGAAGCTGACAAAGTGTGAGGCTGAGAATTTTTTTTGGAAACAATAGAAAACTTCTATGGCTTTTAAAAAGATTAGGTACACTTGGGGAAGATTGTTTTATTAATGGGGATTAGTCAAGTTAGCTAAAAGTGGAATCTCTATCTTCAGAGGCAACATCTTTTTGAATGATGGATGCTGGGGACAAAAAGAAGAACTGCTGGACTCCATCACCCTTTCCTGGGGAAGGTGGCTGAAGTAACAGATGTGATGGGCCTTTGCTTTAATCCAGTAAGGCAGTTCTTAAGACTATTTGGGGACTAGGTCATATCTAACCTTTATTATTTGGTGGGGAAGAACCTCTATTACCTACCACCCTACATCTCTGAGATAGGAAGAGCTACCGTTTTAAAAAAAAGAAATATCAAAGCTACTCATTACAGATAAACTGCTAGTTCAGAGTATTTCCTTGTTTCATCTAAGTAAAATTAAATATTCACTGTGTTGCACGATTTACTTTTTTTTTTTAAAGCTGTGTCTCTGGTGCATTCACATGAGTTATTCGGGCAGGCTTCTAATCAGGGCCATTATATTTTATGAATCTTTGTAAATGGCATCATCGTACATTGATGGCAAAGAAACAAAAAAAGCTTAGCTCTGCATTGCGAGTCAATGAGCCATCTCTTTGGGAATCTAAAGAGAGATTTAGAGTATCGCACAAATGCTGTAATAAATAGAACCCTGAAGCTGCTTCCAAAATATGTACTCAGCATTCTAACAACCGGAGGCCATTGTGCTAGCATCAGAAACCAGGTATGATTCCACTTTTTCACTCCCAGGCGATGAATGAAAGGAAAAACTGCCACCTGTGACATGCAAACATTTCTTAAGTGTGCAGAATTCAAACATCCATCCTCTGGGGATGATACGCAGCACTGTGAGCCTCTGCTCTCCCCCAGTTCCCTAGGAATTATTTTCCTTTGCTCTTTTCCCTTGTGCACACTATTCTTTGAACTGAAAGCTATGGCATAGAAACATAGGGCTGGAATGGACCCCAAGGGTTATCTAGTTCAACTTCAACCCCTTGGATAATGCAGGAAATTCACAACTTCTCCCCTTCCCAGTGACCCCTGCCTTATGCCCAGAAGAAGGCAAAAAAATTCAGGATCCCGGGCTAATCTGGTCTGGAGGAAAATTCCTTCCTGACCCCGAAGTGGAGATCGGCATTACCCTGAGCGTATAAGAAAGGGCAGCAAGTGCCTAGCACCAGCACATCCATTCCTGCCCACCCTCTCATGATCTGCCAAAGTTCATCCTAAGTAATGTACAAATGACTTTATTCATTTGCTTATTTGTTTATTTATAACCCTCTTTTCTCTCTGAAGGAACACAACATAGCTCAGAACAACAATATATATATATATATATAGAATAGAAATAAAGCAAACAACACAACATGTCTTGGTCAGGAGGATTCAATACCTGGTTCCTCCAAGGATACCAGCTAACAGCTCACACCCAAGAACCCACATCTCTGGCCATGTTCATGCTTTACAGTACCTGCAGGGAGAGGAAGACAAATTCAGGCCAAATGAAATCCAGCTGTTGCTAGCTTGCTGCAAGTTTTTCCCCACCCCACCCCGCATCAGAAAAAAATGAACAGCCTTTGTTGAACAACCAAATTAAACAAATTTCCAAGTTGAAGGAAGCACAGCAGCATGATGACATCATTTCCAGGAGTGACATTATCACGCTGCCCAGGGAGCACTCCCGCGTTTCACACTGGACCAGTTTGGGCCTCAAATTGGCCTGCTATGAAACATGTGGAAATGACATTGTCATGCCGCTCTGGGAGTGTGCGCAAAGAGGAAGAAAATTAAGGTAAGTGACAGGTCTCCCCCCTCCCGCTGGAAGGGTAAGAGGACCTCACATAGCCCTATGCTACTGGCACCCAGCTCCTTCGCCCACCAGTAAAAATCATGGGATTTTTGTAAATTCTAGAGCATCTAATGATATCACGTCTGGTTTTTATCAGAAGTGACACTGGTGTACCAGGCCCCAACTCCAGTTTCTCTTTGGGGTTCCTGGCTGTGCCTCAACAACTTTAAGTTAGGCTGTGGAGTATGGTATCAATGGAAGATACAGAATGATCTTCAAGGGTAGTTCCACAAAGACTACTTCAGTACAAGCATAGCAATGGGAATGTTAGCTAGAGAGTTAGGGCCTACACAGAAGATTTTGTTCAGTCTGGAGAAATGTTGAGATCTGATATATAAAGTTGTTACTAGTTTTATTATTTATTTATTTTTATTTATGTCATTGATGTATTATTTATTATTATATATTATTAGTTGTGGAAGAGCTAGTAGAGTGTCTGTGAGGGGATATTAAATTGTTTTAATGATTATTTGTGCTCTGGTTTTAATGGTTTTAAGATGATATTTTAATTTTATTTTAATTTGTTAGCCCCATTGATGGCCCTATGAAAGTGGAAAAGTGGGGTAAAATCTTGTAAAAAAAATAAATATTACATCCAGCTGTTAAACACTGAAAGGCACTCAGCTTCTTTCTTCAGAGGAAATCTTCTGAGGCAGGAAGAAGACTTCAAACATGGCTGAATGGAGTGGTAGTGTACAAGCCATTATCAATGGTGGTCTTTTCTTCAACGGTTGTCTTTTGATTGCACATCTTGACAGAAGTGTACTAATGCTGACTAATCTTAATGTGCATTTTTTGTTCAGTTCTGAGGGAAATCACTTCTTTTCTTCACACTGAGGAAAGTGGATCATCATTAACCATCTCTTCTTATACAAGGCATTCTACTTGTCACAGCAAATTTTGTCCTGATTCCTATCATATTTTCTGATGCCGTTTGCATTTTCCCCTCTTTGACAGGCTCTGGAAATTGGCAGGTGTAAAACAAAATGTCTTTGTGTAATACCATCTGGTAAAAACATCCTTAGAAGTTATGAGATTAGATATGTGATTTCAATCTTCTTGAATTTTTAAAATATGTTAATTTCTCACTACTTATGTAGGAAAAATGTTATTTTTAAGAAATATTAAAAGATCAATCACTTGATGAATACCAACTGGAGGCTAATTTAGATGAATTGCAAACTATGACAAGTTCTGGGATCCCCCCCTTCTTACATACTAGTTTTCAAACATTATATTTATACATTCTAGTTCCAACTGTGCGCGCACAAACACTGCATATATAATTAGAGATGGGCACGAACAGCAATATGAACTAAAAAAAGCCACGAACAGCCCAATCAGCTGTTCGCGAACAAGCTGCTCATGAGGCTCCATTCTAAACTTCTTCATAGGCTAATTCTTCAAAGATGGTCGCCCACACTCAGTTTCTCCCTTCACACAGTTGGCAAATAATGGAGTTCTACCGTGTCACAATCTGCAGTCTGTACTCCTGTACTTCTTCTCCTATCGGCTGCATGATATTTAAATGTTCAGCTTCAGTTTTCCTCTGTGATGGTCTTCAACCTGTGGATAAAAGGAAACCCATTGAAAGTGACCAATACTCTGTTTTTCACCAGTTGGAGTTCTTACAACATGGACTTGTGATCTCAATTAATTTTATGTATTTATTTATTGTATTTATATGTATATTTATTGTACTTGCACTTAACACTTTAGCACTTTGCACAATCAAAATATAAAAATATAAAAATTGAAATATTTAAATATGCAAAATATTGTTAAGTGTTGAATGACTGTTTGAGAAGTGTTTTCTTGCCATTCTTCATGGTTGGCAACGAACAATGAACACCATGTTCATTTTTTTTCTCTGTTCGTGCCCATAACTATATATAATACACTTTCTCTCCAGTGCTGGGATTGTATATGCAAATCTGTAGATCCCTGAACAATATGCTTGTTTTTGTTGTATAGAAGCCTGCAGAATATGACAGTGGGACAGATCTGATCATTCTACTGAACATGCCACTTCAGGGCATTAATTGTGGATTGAGAGAACTTTTCCTTATTGCTGTTTGAAGAAGAATGGGTGATTTGATTGAATCTTAGCACATGATATCCAAACATAGCAAGCAAGTCTAAGCAGTTTTACCCGAAAGTAAGTCCAATGTTATTCAGTGGTCCTACATCTAGGAATGGGTCCTTAGGGTTGCAAACATAGTCTGCTACTGTCCATTCTCCCTCAGATAGGAATTCTTTCCTGTTTGCCACTAAAACAGTTCAGAAGGAGGAGGAATACAGGCCTGCTTGCAAATGAGCAAAATTGGCTGCTGCCTTGTTCATGCATATTCTCTGTGGTTGCACCCACATTCTGGAATGGCCTGCCTGAAGGAGCTTTCTGCAAACTATGCAAAACTGAACTATTTAGGAGGGATTTTCACTCAGGTAATAGGTCTGTGCTGTAAGAAATGTCTCAGAAAGTTGTTTTGGTAAAGGGACAGGGACTGTATACTATACTACTGGTCTATTGATGTAGACATGCTACTACTAGGTAATTTCCGTGACATTTAAAAAGTCATGTCAAATTACTTGTGCTTTGTTTTTGCAATGTTTCATCTCTGTATTTGAAATTATGCTTGTTTTTAAATTATATACATGAGCCTATTGTTTGTTGAATTCTTCAGCCATTGATTGCATTGACTTACACTGTGTAATCCACCTTGAGTCTCAGTGAGAAAGGTAGACATATAAATAACATATAAATAAACAAACACAACAAAGATATTTGTGCTGTGGTGCCAGTTGCTTTCAAAGTAATATTTTTAAAAGTTTGCACAGTCAATCAGATCTCTAATGGTCAATCAGAAGCTTTGCTGGGAAAAGCCCCACCTGGCCCCACTCTCTTTCTAAAAACACTTGGCAAGTGCCAAGAAAGGTGTTGGTGGGCACCATGGCACCAGGGGCACCATGCTGGGAATCCCTGTTTTATGGTCTGTGAGCCAAGGTATGAGTTCATTGCCATGGAGGTGAAAGATAAGATTAAGCAGGGAATATGGTCTGAGGGGAAGAATAAGCTTCGGCTGTGATGCTTGTTTACTTATTTATTTAAAACATTTCTGTGCCCAATAGGGTTCTCAGGTGGCAAACATTAAAAGGTTAAAACATATCAACATTATATCAACATTTTAAACAAAGCGTATATACAACCATTTAATAAAAACATAATACCACAAACACAAACAATACCCAAACCAAGGGGAGGGGCCAATAACAGTTATGCCAAACAAAACAAAAAAGCTGGCAGAAGACAACAAAGGGAGACAGATGGATCTCCCTAGTTTTGGCACCATGACTGAAAAGGGCCTTTTTTAGGTTGCCATCCATCTAGCCCCCAAAGCAGGGCCCCCCAAAAGTGACCAAAGTAGACATCTTGATTATGAAGGAGGTTTTCCTACAGATGTTTCCTAGTTCATTTGTTGGACTCTAGGTGTGCTGACCCCTGCAATTTCCTCAACTGTGCAAAACTTGACTGCATAATTATGGGAGAAGGCAGTCCTTAAGGTACACTGGCCCCAAGCCATATTGGTACATATCCCTATACATAAATATAGAAAACATGTCTTTCGTAAACCAAGTCTTTTAAAATATTGGCATGCACATTCAACCATCCCCTTTTTTTGATAGTTAAGTTTAAGCAGAAGTAGTCTGAATAATCAACTCTCCATTTTTCAAAGAGGGCTCTTGCATCTGGCAATTGTACCTTCTCAGAAGTGCCATCTATGATGACCACCAGGCTCAGAATCTCCTCTCCCAGATAATGCTGTTTCCCCCTACCTCCTGGCCTTGCAACCCGCCTGCAAAAGAGACATAGCCCACTTTTGAATTCTGTACCACAGTGTGAGAATTTATGCTCTTAGCCATTTCATTTTTGACTGCATACATCTGAATTTTACTAGACCGTACTGGTACAGTACAGTTTACTAGACTACAGTATTAGTGTTAATCAGAATGAAGACAAAATGCTGAAGATTTAAAAGGGAATGGCTCTCCATCCCAGAGAACCACAGAAATGGACATTAGTCCAATAGTTTTGCGTAGAGATGGGCACGGACCGGCATTTGCCTACGGACCGCCGGTTCGGGGTTCGTGGGCTTCCACGGACCACGGTCCACAAACTTTTAATGGACCAGGCCCAGTTTGAGAACCGGTTCGAGAACCGGTTCGAGTCAGAAAAGGCCTTGGTTTTCCCACATATTTTCACTTCAGTCGACTTTCCCCACCAAAGGTTCTCATGTAATGCTCCTCAATTATCACTTTTCCAAAGAGACAAACAACAACTTCCCCTCCCCTATTCTGACTGACCCTTACCCACCCTTGGGGGAAGGAGAGAGACTTGTGCTCCTGTCCAGGAGAGGTGGCTGCCCACAAAACCCACCTACATGGGGCTGCATCAACAAGAGATGCCCTCCCTGGGAGCGGGGAGACCAACTCCCCATGATGGGAAATGAATGGATGTACTTGAGTGAAAGCCAACTCCACAACAGGATCATGTAGCAATTCAAAGGCCCCTTGCTGGAATGGAAGGCACGGGAGGGATGGAAAGGATGTTTTCCACACCTTGAGGGAAGGAAATTTATGCTACCCTGTTCAGAGGGAGCCTCTTTGGGCAGTGGACAACGAGTCCCACCTTAGTGACGTGGTGTGTCAGCTTGCTTGCTGTCAGGTTTTGGCGGGGGCGCTTGCACGGCCGGAGGTGGGGTGGCTGTCCTGGCCGCCCCAAATGGGTCCGCTTCCTTCCTGACACTGGCCGCCCTGCAGGCCGCTTCCCTTCCTGCCCAAAGGCCGGCAGGGGCTCCGCCCTAATGGGCCTCAGACTAAAGGGGCGTGAGCTGGATTGCCTCAGCCGCCTTCTCAGCACAGCTTGTTTGTCTCTCTCTCTCGTTCGCCCTTCTCTGCACTTCTCCTCATCAGCCCTGGCTTCTGGAGCCCCCGTCTTTTATCCCTCCCCTCCAGATTACATCCACCACCGCTCCCACGAGCCCGCCCCCAAGGCCAGGCCCATCACCTGGAGCAGGTGAGGCCATATTCCAGGGCTCCCCCCTCTCTTCCCTTGCTCCGGCCTCCTGAGCCTTCCTCCATCCAGTTGCCTCCCCTCCACCTGTGTGCTCTCCCACCTCTCTAGCCTTCTCCCCCAACCCCTGCTCTCTGGCCCTCTGGTGGGGGTGGGGCCACACGCCGCCTCAGCGTCCCGGGTTGGGGCGCGGCTGGCATGGCCAACCGAAATGGCAGCCAGACCAGTCCCGCCGCCAGGCATCGGGAGGCCATGCAACGCCACCGTGCCCACAACGCCAGGCTCCCTCCCGGCCGTTTGCAGCCGCTGCCATTCTTGCAGCCTGCCCTCGGGCCGGGTTGCCTGTGCCGCCGCTGCCACCGTGTCTTCGCCTGCCTCTGTCGCCTCCACCACAGTGGCCTCCATGCCCAGTGCTGCTGCTGCTGCTGCTGCCGCCTCCTTCTCCACCACCACTGGTTCCCAAGCTGCCTTGCCGACCTCTCCTGGCTCCAACTTGCTGAGGTAAGGGGGGATGGGGGAAGGCCGGGGGGAGCCCTTGGCTGGGACCTGCCAGCAGGCACCGGACACTTGCTATCAAGCAAGCTGACCTGGGCCACTGTCCTACTTCTTACTGGACTTTGGGGGTTGACCCTCAGAGGGGCCCTTGCGCTCACAAGAGCAGGATGGTCGCCGACAAAACCCACTTCAACGAATGTGATGCAGTCCATCAAGGAAGCTCATCATGTGCCTTAGACTGTTTTGTCAGCGTACAAATCATATCAAGAAAAAGAAGAGGTACTTAGAAGGTGCCAGGGAAAGGGCTTGTCATTGGGAGGAGGATAATATATGTTTGTAAAGCTCAGTCATCATGTGCCTTACACTGTTTCATCAATATACAAATACAAATCCACTATTTAGGGAGTGAAAAAGGCTTAGAAAGAAGTGAAGCAGAGAGAGCCCCCCAAAACGTGCTGCCAGTGGTCCTAGGGTGCGTGTTTCACAGAGGCCAGTAGCAGTCTGCCCCCTGCAACTCAAGAGACCAGCTGGAAATATCCTTCCAAGTCACCCACTATTTAGGGAGTGAAAAAGGCTTAGAAAGAAGTCAAGCAGAGAGAGCCCCCCAAAACGTGCTGTCAGTGGTCCTAGAGTGGGTGTTTCACAGAGGCCAGTAGCAGTCTGCCCCCTGCACCTCAAAAGCCAGGCTGGAAATATCTCTCCAAGTCACCCACTATTTAGGGAGTGAAAAAGGCTTAGAAAGAAGTAAAGCAGAGAGAGCCCCCCAAAACCCGCTGCCAGTGGTTCTAGGGTGGGTGTTTCACAGAGGCCAGTAGCAGTCTTCTCCCTGCACCTCAAAAGCCAGGCTGGAAATATCTCCCCAAGTCACCCACTATTTAGGGAGTGAAAAAGGCTTAGATAGAAGTGAAGCAGACAGAGCCCCCCAAAACCTGCTGCCTGTGGTCCTAGGGTGGGTGTTTCACAGAGGCCAGTAGCAGTCTTCTCCCTGCACCTCAAAAGCCAGGCTGGAAATATCCCCCCAAGTCACCCACTATTTAGGGAGTGAAAGGCTTTGAAAGAAGTGAAGCAGAGAGAGCCCCCCAAAACCTGCTGCCAGTCGTCCTAGGGTGGGTGTTTCACAGAGGCCAGTAGCAGTCTCCCCCTGCACCTCAAAAGCCAGGCTGGAAATATCCCCCCAAGTCACCCACTATTTAGGGAGTGAAAAAGGCTTAGAAAGAAGTGAAGCAGACAGAGCCCCCCAAAACCTGCTGCCTGTGGTCCTAGGGTGGGTGTTTCACAGAGGCCAGTAGCAGTCTTCTCCCTGCACCTCAAAAGCCAGGCTGGAAATATCCCCCCAAGTCATCCGCTATTTAGGGAGTGAAAAAGGCTTATAAAGAAGTGAAGCAGAGAGAGCCCCCCCAAATGTGCTGCCAGTGGTCCTAGGGTTGGTGTTTCACAGAGGCCAGTAGCGGTCTCCCCCTGCACCTCAAAGCCAGGCTGGAAATATCCCCCCAAGTCACCCGCTATTTAGGGAGTGAAAAAGGCTTAGAAAGAAGTCAAGCAGAGAGAGCCCCCCAAAACCTGCTGCCAGTCATCCTCGGGTGGGTGTTTCACAGATGCCAGTAGCAGTCTCCCCCTGCACCTCAAAGCCAGGCTGGAAATATCCCCCCAAGTCACCCACTATTTAGGGAGTGAAAAGGCTTTGAAAGAAGTGAAGCAGAGAGAGCCCCCCCAATGTGCTGCCAGTGGTCCTAGGGTGGGTGTTTCACAGAGGCCAGTAGCAGTCTCCCCCTGCACCTCAAAAGCCAGGCTGGAAATATCTCCCCAAGTCACCCACTATTTAGGGAGTGAAAAAGGCTTAGAAAGAAGTGAAGCAGAGAGAGCCCCCCAAAACCTGCTGCCAGTCGTCCTAGGGTGGGTGTTTCACAGAGGCCAGTAGCAGTCTTCTCCCTGCACCTCAAAAGCCAGGCTGGAAATATCCCCCCAAGTCACCCGCTATTTAGGGAGTGAAAGGCTTAGAAAGAAGTGAAGCAGACAGAGCCCCCCAAAACCTGCTGCCAGTGGTTCTAGGGTGGGTGTTTCACAGAGGCCAGTAGCAGTCTTCTCCCTGCAACTCAAAGCCAGGCTGGAAATATCCCCCCAAGTCACCCACTATTTAGGGAGTGAAAAGGCTTTGAAAGAAGTGAAGCAGAGAGAGCCCCCCCCAATGTGCTGCCAGTGGTCCTCGGGTGGGTGTTTCACAGAGGCCAGTAGCAGTCTCCCCCTGCACCTCAAAAGCCAGGCTGGAAATATCCCCCCAAGTCACCCACTATTTAGGGAGTGAAAAGGCTTAGAAAGGAGTGAAGCAGAGAGAGCCCCCCAAAACCTGCTGCCAGTGGTTCTAGGGTGGGTGTTTCACAGAGGCCAGTAGCAGTCTCCCCCTGCACCTCAAAAGCCAGGCTGGAAATATCCCCCCAAGTCACCCACTATTGAGGGAGTGAAAGGCTTTGAAAGGAGTGAAGCAGAGAGAGCCCCCCCCAATGTGCTGCCAGTGGTCCTCGGGTGGGTGTTTCACAGAGGCCAGTAGCAGTCTCCCCCTGCACCTCAAAAGCCAGGCTGGAAATATCCCCCCAAGTCACCCACTATTTAGGGAGTGAAAAAGGCTTAGAAAGGAGTGAAGCAGACAACGCTTAGAAAGGAGTCAAGCAGACAACGCTGCCTTGCACCCACTGTGGGTCTGTGAGTGGGGTGGCGTCACAGCACAATAGAACCCACCGGCAACCCAGAAAAAAGGAAGAGATTTGGGGGGGGAGGGGGGATTAAGTCTGAGAAGAACCCAAGGACTCAAAAAGCAGAAAGAAATCAGAGTAACCCAATAGTGCAGTGAAAGGATTTTTTTTAAAGTGCTCTAGAATAGAAATGAGGAGAAAGAAATTAAACAGGAATGGAGAAAAGAGAAAGCTCTCTTGCACCAGAAGCCCCAAAGCCCCAGACACAAGCCACGCTCTCACAAAAAAAAAAACCCTTCCCCACAGCAAGCAGTTGCTAAGCTAACTCGCGTCCCCGTGCCAGCAAAATGGAGCCGCTCTTCGCGCACTTTTTCTTTTATGCAGAAAGGCTGTGATCTCTGACAAGCTCTTGATTGGCTGACAGAGCTGCCAATCAAGGTTTCCTGGGCTAAGATTGGTGTGTTCCAAACGGGGAAGGTGGCTCCACACCACTGCCGAGGAAATTGTTTGAGCGGGCATCCTGGCATGACGGGCCAACGGACACATGGACAGAAAGCCCCAATGTTCGGCGGTTTCGTGAGAAAAACACGCGCCCATGGGCCGCATGTTCGCGAAGGATGAACTGGGTAAGTTCGTGACGAAATTAGGTCCGTTATGTGGTCCGTGCCCATCTCTAGTTTTGTGTATTGTATGGCTTCCAAATCACCAGGGGTGGAGGGTGCATTAATCGTAACTTTATTTGGACTCAAGATCACTTATCAAAATAATATGCTTATTGATGCTGTCAAGGTTTTTCAGTGCAACAAAATGTTTCCTGTCATTTTTTTTAAAAAAGTATATCTTAACCAAACAGAATGCAACTTCTGAATAAGAATTATAAATGCCATTGTGGGATTATGTAAATGAGAATGCACCGAGCTAGAAATTCATTTGAATAAAAATGGAAATTAATGCATTGTTGTTTTCTGTATAAATATTCAATGCCTGTCATCTTAGTTTCCATTGAAATTGGTATGCAGTGACGTATGTTGGTATATTTTGACAGTCTGTCATATTTGAAGTATTTTGTGAATAAAAACAATAATTCAGCTTCAAAAGTTATCTTTAAGCACAAAGCTTTTATGTAAGTTGAAGGCTGTCATTTAAGGATTACACTGAGAAAGTGCGTTCCTTTATATTTTAATCAATCCTTTGAAACTCCCACTGCTAGGACCTTGGAAGGCATAACTAGGCTCACTATTTGCCTGCTTATGGCAGCTAATCTCAAGGTAATATTCTCTGTTGCCCACTACTGCTCCAAGCAGTGGCAAGAGAAAAATGAATAAAAATAAAGCTCTGGCCTAGTTGCTGGAATGTCATTTCTGGGATTTTGACCATTTTTTCCTAAGCTCCTGCATTGTATCATCTTTTAACTGTACAGCCATATTGTGGCAAACATTATGGAAAGGGAGGAACACAGATATGGTTCAGGTGAACAAGTATAAAGTAAACATCAGTGTGGTGTAGTGATTAGACTATTGGACTAGGATTTGGGAGATGCTGGCTGAAATCCCTACATTTCCATGAAACTTGCCAGGTGACCTTAGGCCACCTTTCTCAGCCTCATCCACCTAACAGGGCTATAATGAAGATAAAATGGGGAATGGAGAACCATGAGGTTTGCTCTGAGCTCCTTAGAGGAAAGGTGAGGTAAAATTAAGACACATAGATGGAAATGCCTATTTGCTTCTTAAGCCTCCCCCCGCCCCTCAAGTAGGAAAGGTGTACATCCTTCAAGAAAGAAAAATGCATTTAAAGAATAATACTCTTGAGAATGGCAGGCATTGACATGGGAGAAACCAAAGGAAAAGATATGTACACAGACTATGGCAATGTTTCAAATTAAATATTAGCCCAAGCTTTCCCCAAATTTTAGTTGATCAGAACAATATCTATCATGTTTTAACATGGAGTTCCTAGGGTGATATTCATAGGATGACCTCCTCCCCATTTTACCCTCACAACAACCTACGGTTGCCACATACTTCATTCCTGTAGGCAAGCTCCCACCAATGCTTCTTGTCTCCCCCTCTCCCCCAGGAAGAATGGGAAGGAATGGCATCAGTCAAAGCCAAGCTGTCACTTCCAGTTTGGGGGCAGGAAGGGACATCTTGATGCTCTAGGACTTTTCAAATCTCTGTGGTAAAAAGAGTGTTATAAAATCACTTCCTGTTTCAAAATTGAAAGGGACATAAGGAAGGGCACTCTAGGATTGAAAATTCCTATAGTGTTGTGACATCACTTCAAAAACTGAAAGAGATGTCCCAGCAATCTCTCTCTCCCAAAATGGTCCCAGAAGTTGTTTGAGCTGGCCCAAAGCTGACAACCCTACAACAACCCTATTAAAAATTTCAGTCCAAGAGCACTGTGGCTGAACAGTGATTTGAACCTGGGTCTCTCTGGTCAAAATCTATCACTCTAAGCATTTTATTCCCTGCACGGACATCTTTGTCTTCTATGTATTACTCATATCTACTGGGCTACCCCATTGTTATTTCTTTAAACAAAATTTGAAGGGAAATGTACAGGTTCTTGCTCACAAACCAGGGGGATATGTTGAGGGAAGCAAAACAGTTTCAATAGAAGTACAGAAAACTCTAAAGGTGTTTGCCACCCGAGGCGGAATGAAGAGGCAGACACAGTTGTTGAGTACTAAAGCTCATTTATTTGACAACAGCATGAACATAATAACAGCAAGGGCTGTTATTATTAAGCGGTACACATCAAGCCTTGGGGTCACCCATGGACCTCCGCCCTGACCTGTCTGGGCGAGCCCCTCTGCCCCGAGGGCAAGCCTTCCAAGGTATGGCTGGCACCCAGCCGGCCAGGTGTATGGAACCTCCACCAAGCCTAATGACCCCCTTGCCGTCAAACGTAAGGGGCCGTACTTGTACAGGAGGCCCCGTGTGGCAGTCTGTCCTCTCTGCTGGCAGCTGTCAAACAACACCAGCGATCCTGACAGACCCCGCTTCCCCCTCAAATGGGGACGTGCCAAGGGTGCTCACCATCCTGCTCATTTTTCCAACCCCTATCCTGCCAGGGACAATCTATATTACAGCTCCACCAAGTCCAATTACCACAACCCACACAAGCAGTACAAGGTAGGCAAAAAAACCTCCCCTTCTGTCAGCCAATTGGAAAGGGAGAAAAAATTCCTACCTGGCTCTGGTAACCAGCGACCAGCTAACCTGTACTACTCCAGGGCGGGTGGGTGGGCTGAGTGAAAGGCAACTGCTGGAGAGAGCAAGGCAGAGCCACTTTAAGAAAACTTGGCTCCACCTCTCCCCACATACCCAGATGCCTGGGAAAGCCAGCGTTGCCCTTCTCCTCCACTGCCAGCATGGCAAATCATGGCCCCCAACTTTAAGGCAGCAAGCTGGGAAAGCCGAATTTCACCAAGTTTTGCCTCAAGTAAAATTTCAATGCAAATTTGGAAGATCATGCTTAGGAGAACATTGGGGAAATTCTGAGGAATAGTGAGATATCTCAAGGAAGAGTAGTATTGGCAGTATTGCAGCTGGTTTGACACTTTCATAGAACTCCTTGGGGATAGTCTGTTGCTCTGAAAAATAGCCTATTCTCTACAATGAAAATTATTTCAACCAAATATTAGGGAAAGGGAACTATCTATTTGTATTAAGATTGTGTCAGTGATACTCACTGGTGAGCTGGGCCAAAACATGTAATTACTCAGGGAATGAATTAATTTGCAGTCAAATTTCCATGAGAGAACAAGACATTGACAGTTTGGCCATGAGGCAGGGGTCCCAGGAAAAGGGTTGAGGAAGCTATAGGACAGCGAGCCCAAAAGACTGAGATGCAGAATAGCAATGGACTCAGAGAAAAAGGACTTAAATAAAGGGTAAATTAAACATAAGGTTTAATAGCAAAGGACACATGACACAGAGGCTTGAAGAGACTAATCATAGAGTAAGTTCTCAAAAGATATAACTTGCATAAAGGAACAGTTGTATGCTATGAGGAAAGCGAGAACTCCAGTTTGAGATAGAGAATGGTGTGGGAAAGGACATTAAACAGGGTGGTCAAAGCTGCCAAATAACCTGTCCAAGGGGACAGGTTATTTGGTTAGGACAGGTTAGGAAAGAATAATTGGTTGACAGGGAAAGTCATCTGTGTAGTGAACTATTGATGTTCACCAAGCTGGTGAACTATTAATGTTCACCAAGAGGATAGGAGCAGTCCTCCTCATAGTAAACTTTAATCATAAAACGGTGACCTGCTAATTATAGGATCTGTTCTGAAGACACTGGAGCTTCACACCTGCACCCTTTCATTGTGACGTTTATCTCTAGACTTTTTTATTATTAATTTTTAAACTTTACAGTTTGGTTGAGCTACATCAAGTCTATATGTGAAACTAAGAATGCTGAGATTTAAGTGAGATCTCATACCCAGAGGAAGATATAATTAGAGTCTAATAAGGATGAACAGAAATTTAAAAGACAGTAGGACATACATGAGGCTCCCTGGCAATTGACTTGTGGATTTCATCCTTTCCAAATAACAGATGTTGAGGTAAGAGTCATTGAACAAATGTAGAGCAGAAAGATAATTGCAAGAAAGGACCTTGGATAAGCAAAGAGGGGGTAAGAAATATATCCCGGAGGCGGTCTGGTTAATATAATCAACTAGGCAGGGATTCTGTCAGCATGGCAGAGGAACAAATATAAACCTTAACACCCCCAATACTGTGTGTATAAACCAATACGTAAGTCCATACGCATGTAGATTGTAAAGGGGTAGCTGTGTTCACTCATTGTTGCAAAATAAAGCACAAGTCTTGTGGCAATTTAAAGACTAGCAACATTTATTTCAACACTAGCAACAAAGCCCATTGTGGGGGAAAAATACAACGGGCTCTAGAAAGGGGAGGGCAGTAGGCAGGCATTTGCTCCTCCTCCGTCACTGATTCCAACTGGTGAAGGAGGGGGGGTGGGCATTGTCATCTGCTCCATGCCTGATCTTCCTGATCTTGGCCATGCGAAGGGGTGGTGGGCTTTGCTACCTGCTCCATGCATGATACATGCCAAGTAAAGGGGAGTCATTGCCTCCTGTTCTGTGCCTGACTACAGCTGGGTAAAGGTGGGCAGGCACTGCCACCTGCTCAGAGCCTGATCCCAGATGGGTGAAGGGGGTGTCAAAATATAGAGATCATGATAACACTAGCAAAAGAAAAATACCATCAAAGCCCAGCAGCCTTCTCTAGGAGCAGTGCCTGACATTTGTGTTAGTGATAATTGAATGGAAGCTTCTGAATGCTGGAATTTTCATCAGTGTGATTATCATCTTTGATAAAGATACAGAAACGGAACCCTCCATACAAATCAGTCAGCCCGTTAGATGGTTGATTTCAACTTGCACATATTTGGACCTATACTTTAATGAAGATCTTATTAACTGTTTTGAGGATCTTATAAAAGACCTAAAACTTGAGAGGTGTTATACTTTCCATAGGAAATAGCAAGTAGCAAGTAGTGACAAGTGACAAGTAGATACAGAAAGGCTGGGTGTGAGTATGCTTAGACCCATATAACTTCAGCCAAGAAAGATCAGTGCCTCCTTTTTGAAGGGGGCTCTGACTAACAACAGCTTATGGTGTAATAGAATTGTTAGCATTTAAGGTGTCACAAGGCTCTTGGTTACTTTTGTAAGGTTATTCTTCAGTGATTTAAGTACCTCTAGTATCAGACAGAACAAGAACTCTCTTTCTCCCACTCTTTTACACTGTTATCGTTCTATATTATTTTATGGTGTTTGTTTATTCTTTTCACATTTCTGCTTTCCAGGTTTTTTATCCTATATGTAAGAGATGCTGCTCCATTTGATATAGGCACCTGTTTTTCTTTTTGTCTATAATGATTTGTCAAAGAAGCAAAATTTAGCAATGGGTGTGTGGTAACCAGAGGTGCCAATGGTGCTTGCTGATGGGTTTTTTGGTACCCATTTGCTATATTTTGCTTCTTTGACAAATCATTTCTTTATTAAAGGTCTGCAAAATGAAACAAACAAGCCAGAAATAAACACAGAATTCTCTGTTTCATTTCATTAAAGTGGCATCCGAAATGTTGAATCCAATCTGAGAAACCAAGTTAAAATGGGCACTCTTGCTGAAAAGTTCTTGCGTTTTGTTACAGTTTTCACAGCATAGTGGTGGCAGCAGGATGCAGGCAGGTAGGCACTCAGCTAGCAGTGTCTTGTTTTACTCAATAGCAAATCACCAATCTGATCACAAGGGGACAGAGGTGAGCCATTAACTCTGCTGGTGGGAAGGGGGAACTGTATGATGTGCATGAGTGCAGTTTTTTCCCAATGCTACCTGGACAATAGCAGTCTTGTAGCCCTCAGAATCCTTTGATCATGTTATTTGATGTATGTATTTATTAACGGATTTTAGTATTAACTTCTTGTATGACTGCAAATTCATGATTGTATATAGTTTAATTGTATATAGTTTAATTGTATATAGTTTAATAGTTTATTGTTATTTTTTTTAATAAAGATATATTGATTTTTAAAAAAAGAATCCTTTGATCAGAGGTTGAGAAGCTGAGAGGACATTTCAGTAAACACAGGAAACTTTGAGTAACACTTGCATAAAAACTGTTCTTCTTGAAACTGCGTTGTCAACCTTTTAGGCTTCTTGTTTACTATGACACCATCAAAGGCCTCCTAAATGTTGCCTTCCAGCACTAAAATGGGATTTCAATGCCTCTTCTATGCAGGCTGGTAATATAAGAAAGCAATAAAGCACTGCCCACTGTGTTCAGAGCTACCCACATATTGTTAAGCTATTCATTGCTCAGCTGCCTATTATGGTACACTGCCTCCATGTCCTTCATATAAAGTCATTTCAAATACAGTTTTCATTCATCTTGAGCATGTGCCTCCATTGCCGACAGAACTCAGTGTCATAAAATGTCCTCCTGCACCGATTTTAAAGATCTGAGGTAAAATGCTGCTTTGGGGTACAATGGATTTTGGATTTTGTTTCCTGACGTGAATTGCCCCAGTATTTTAACAAACTGCTTCCTAGATATATTACATTATATCTGAAAATTTGCTCTTATACATGGAAATATTGCCTGAATTGTCAAGGGTTTTTTTCCCCCTAAGCAGAGGACCAGAGGTCCATTCTGATGGCTCTCTCTTGTCAGGACAGTAAGCCTGCTGGTACTTAAATATTATATGAACACATCAAGCTGCCTTACACTTATTCAGACCACTGGACTATCCAAGCATTGTACTGCAGTAGTAGATCCCTAGAAAGCCCTGAATCACATTTCTCTTTTGAAACAATGGCCCAGTTTTACCCAATTTGCTCTGTATTGCCAAGCCGAAGAATGAGTCCCCCCCAGGTATGTTTCTGAACTTTTGCTCAGACATTTAATTGTGTTTCCACGCTCTTCCTTCTCACCTCTTCCTTATACTGACCAAAGATGCTGCATGGAGAGGAGGAGGAAGTTAAGGGGGAAGGAGCGTGCAGGAAGGAGGAGTAGGAAGGAATCAGCGCCAACTAGAAAACGGGAGAATTCAAAACATGCCAGATTAAAAGCAAAACAGTTTGGGTGTAAGTCAGATATAAGGGCAAAAAGAGGGGAGAGGGAAGTGGAAGCCACCCAAAATCAATGCTCTGTGATGATGACTTACTACTAATTATGACCGTGACTACACTTACACTTATGAACGCGACTTATCTAGGAAACCTTTTCTCTCCATCTCTGTTACTTATGAAATATATAGAAATAGTCACAGTAAATGCTCTTAAATGCATTTTTAAATTCAGTAAATCTTTAAAATGTACAAACATTCCTTTTGAAGCCTGGATTGCATCCAAAACTTTTATTTTCCTTACTAATACTTACCCTGCTCTGCTCAATACTCATTGTAGAGCATTAGATGCCAGCATGGATGCGTTTATACAGATACTTTTCAGTTTGTGGGGCCCATGGACAAGATCCTTGCAATGGTGAGACAAACCACCTGTGTTCTGGACCCTTGTCTTCCTGAATGTTAAAGGCTGCCAGAGGGGATTGGCTGACTGGGTAAGGGGAGTGATGAATAGTTCCTTGAGAACAGGAACTGTACCACCCATGCTCAAGAAGGCAGTGATTTGACATGTGTTGAAAAAACCCTCCCTGAGCCCCTGTATAATGGAGAACTTCTGGCCAGTCTCCAATCTTTCATTTTCGAGCAGTGTTAGAGAAGGTGGTTCCTTCTCAGCTCCAGGGGTTCTTGGAAGAGATTGATTTTCTGGACCTATTTCAATCTGGCTTCAGGCCATGATTTGGTACTGAGATTGCACTGGTTACCTTGGTTGATGACCTCTACAGAGAACTAGACAGGGGGAGTGTGACCCTCCTAGTCCCACTAGATCTCAGTGGCCTTCAATAACATCTGTCAAGATAAGTATATTTAGAGAGTTAATTTTGATGGTTTTGTTTAGAAAGGCACTGCAGCTGCATTATGGTTGGAAATTGTTTCCTAAAATTCCTGTTGATAAAGCTCTTTCTGTTTACGGTGGTTTTTCTGTGAGCTTGCTAGTTCGAATCTGGGGTAATTTAAGATATACTAATAACAGAGAGGTTTGCTCCAGGATCCCAGTTTGGGGGCAGGGAAACAAAACTCACAGCAGGTTAGCCTTGACACCATCAATCATGGTATCCTTTTGAGTTGCCTCTTGACCCTGGGATTAAGGGGCACCATGTTACAGAGGTTCATATCCTATCTGGGTGATCAGTATCAGAGAATGGTACTGGGGGACTCCTGCTCTACCCCATAGCCATTGACCTATGGAGTCCCACTGGGCTTGATTTTATCCCTCATGTTATTTAATATTTACATGAAGCCACTGGGAGAGGTCATCAGCTTTGGGCTGCAATGTCACTAATTTGTGGATGAGACCCAGCTTTAGCTTTCTTCTCCACCTAATTCCAAGGATGCCATTGATGTTCTGAACTGGTGCATGGACTGGATGAGGGTGGACAAGCTGAAACTGAGTCTGGACAATTGTATAATAACTGTGGTTTCAACTTTGTTTTTAACAGATGTACTTGATTTTACACTGTAAGCCTCCTTTAGGACCTTTGGAGGAAAGGCGACTGATGAAATATTTTAAATAAAATAAATTAATAAATAGGAATGCAAATATGCAATGGAGTGGGAAGAAAGGATTCTCAAGAAGAAATGAGTGAAGGAAAGGCATCTCTAGCAGGGAAAAGGGCTAGTGAAATTTGCCCTCTCCCCTAATGTAATCTTTCCATCTCCATGCATTGAGAACTGAAGTAACATCTCCTCTCTGGACTAGAGAAGGGCATGAACAGCAATATGAACTAAAAAAAGGCACGAACTACCCAATCAGCTGTTTGCAAACAAGCTGTTTGTGAGGCCCCATTCTAAACGAAGAGGTAGTTGTTGCAAGCCTCGTTCATTGCTGTTTGTTGCAGTTCATTAAGCCAGACAATCTGGCACCTGCAATCAATTCCCTTGCCAACCAGAGGCAGGGACTGCCTGAACTCTGTCTGAACTCCTGCGGTTGCCCTGTAAACCCCAATCTAAGCCCAATTTAGCTTGATAGGCAGGTCTTCCTTTCAAGTGTGGAGCTCCAAATTTGTTACAAGGAAGCAAAGAGCAGGGGGGAGGGGGGCTCCCAGCTCTGGTTTTGCAGACAGTGAGGGAGAGACAGTTGTTGTTGGCATTTTGAGAGAGAGACAGGGAGAGTGCATTGGAGCTTGAGTTGTCTTTGTGTGTGGTGGGATAGGGATCTACCTCTTCAAGTTCCAGGGCTGCTGCCAGGCTCTGGGCCAAGCTATTATTTATTACTGGTACCTTTCTTGATGCCTGTTCAGGTAAGGTTTCTGGGAGTGCTGCGGTATGGATCTTGATGGCTGGAGGAGAGCCTGCTGGCCCCCACGAACAACGAACAATGAACATGTTCATGAACAAGTCATCTTCCTCAATGTTCATTGTTCGTTGTTCATGGATGGCAATGAACAACAAACACCTTGTTCATTTTTTTTTTGTTTGTGCCATGTCTAGTCTGATATTTAATATTTAATTTGATATTTAAATGGTGCTTTGACTGATAAAAAGAAATTAACTGAGATAAGGATGGGCACACAAAAGTCTGCTTTTGAACATATAAGGAATTTTAATAGAAATGCAATCCTTTCTAGATAATTATTGTCCCAATAGAATAAAAAGCTAGGATTTGAGCTTTCTGGGAAAAAAAAACCGGGATTCAATTCACACTTTTTTTAACTCTGTGAGAAGTCTTCTCTAATAAAGTACTCTATAGATGGTTCCTGACCTCAGCAGCACTCAATGAGGTATACCATAGAAATGCTCTCAAATATTGAAAATGTCAGGCTATCAGAACTAAAGCAGAAACATATTCTGGACACAATGTACCTGGATTTTAGCTATACAATAACTTTGGACAGCTTGACAATCTTGGAAAAATATATTTGATGATTCTTTTTCCAAGGTCAGAAAAGAGCTTGTTAGCAAAAGTGTTGTTGGTACTCAAGACAAGAATAGTGGAAACGTGACTCGGTGGCTTCTCTTTCTAAATGTTTAAGAAGCATTGCAGGAAAGGAGCGGGGGTGGAAATTGCATAGAGATATAAGGCTCAATATATACTGTACGATTTTTTAGGGAAATGAGCTGTGTTTATTGTAACATCGGAGCATATATTGCAAACAATTACCACTGCAACAAAATGCTTATAAACTTTGATAAGTTGTTCTGCAATGTGCTTTTGTTGCTTTTTTCTTGAGAATAAAAACAGTTGCAAAATAATAAAAATAAAAATGTCGGGGAAAGTGTATTGAGAATTTCTTCTCATCTATCATGGCTTAATGACAACATTTAAATGACAGAACTAGGCGAGCAGCATCGATATAACAAGTTTTCAGCACCACAGCCGAGCTGAGACTGCAACATCAGGTCATTTCTGAAGCAGTGTCCTGACAAGGAAACATTTCTGAACTCAATTTATTTCTCACCTAGAAGAGACTTTTAAAAAGCCAAAACAGAAAGATACCAATTTAAGATGACTTTTCAGAGTCTACAGGGATCTGTAGCTTTGTTCACAGAGACACTTAACTGCTTACATAACTTGAAAGCCCTGAGAACCTTTAAATTGCCTGTGCCAAATGAGCAGGTGCCTCATAGCTTAATTATGATTTGTCTTAGGGCAAGGGGTTTTCAGAGACCTCACAGGGAGGACAGCTACTTAATGGAAACGTTGGCTCCTAGGCCACCTCCTGTGCCTCCTTCAAAAGAATAATAGAACATCTTTTGTCAGTTATATTCACTGGTGACATGGAAAACAGCAGTAGTAAGATATTCTAGAGTATTATTGTTAACAGTACTACAAAGGTATCTCATAGCTGCATAGAAGAATGAACCCTGTCCAGAGGTCCAGTCTCTTTTACTATGCCAGTTTGGTGTAGTGGTTAAGAGAGGCAGGACTTGAATCTGGAGAACCGGGTTTGATTCCCCACTCCTTTGCTTGAAGCCAGATGAGTGACCTTGTTTCAGCTCTCTCAGAGCTCTCTCAGCTCTCCCCCTCCCCACAGGGTTATTGTTGTGGGGTTAATAACATACTTTGTAAACTGCTCTGAGTGGATGTTAATTTGTCTTGAAGGGTGGTATATAAATTTAATGATATTATTATATTATGTTTTGGAAGTGAACTAGTAAGAAAAGTCATCAAACTTCATTTTAGGGGGCAGAAATACATGAAGACCACTCTCTTAAAAATCTTTGTCCGCTGTTTCCTGGTTCGCCCAATGTCCTGATCCCTACTGACAATACCCAGGTAGAGCCACAGTTCTCTTTTCCATCTAAATTCTCCTGGGAAACCAGCTTTTTGACCTAATCATAACCCCCAACCAAAGCAAAGTGTAAGTTTATGCAACTGCATTCATTTACATTCAACCTAAGCACTTCCCTCCTCTTCTTGTAGAAATAGAGAGCAAGATCAAATTGCATTTCAGATGCAGAAATGAAATCCTAGATGCAGACAGATTCTCACACAAGCTTGGGAGGACAGCTAACCTGTTCTCCAGTTGCAGGCTTCAGAAAATACTAACTGCTAGTTGGAGAGTTCCTCAGCCTTTGGAAGCAGATTTTCTGGGGGCATGAGAGATTGTAGGGAAAATGGGAGGCATCAAATGTCAATATGTACCTATAGACATCCCAGATAGTCTTGGCAATCAGCCAAACACATTTTTTCTCTTTTGAAAACTGAATGAGTTGCAAATATTTTACATTACAAATATGATCTGCAAAATATGGGTGATTCTAGCACTTTCCATTCTTCTTTCCAGAGCTTTTTTTCTAGGAAAAGACGTGGTGGAACTCAGTGGGCTGCCCTTAGAAAAAATGGTCACATGGCTGGTGGCCCTGCCCCCTGATCTCCAGACAGAGGGGAGTTTAGATTGCCCTCTGCACTGCGGCACGGAGAGCAATCTAAACTCCCCTCTGTCTGGAGATCAGGGGGTGGGGCCACCAGCCATGTGACCATTTTCAAGAGGTTCCGGAACTCTGTTCCACCGCGTTCCAGCTGAAAAAAAGCCCTGCTTCTTTCAGCACAGCCTACAATATGGAGGTAAGAGAAAGCTTTAAGCCAAGCACATGTTGTCCACAAATCCTCAAGGGACTAGGCTCTAAAAAGAAAATTCATTGTGCATGAAGCTTCAGAAAGCTTAAGAATAACCTACTGCAATGGATCTCGATGCTTTTATTTCATTTTCAACCTTGTAATCTTGTTTTTGACATCTAAATTCATTGTGATTTATGTGACAAGGACTTTAATTAAATCTTGCAAGAAGAAGCAACTTGGTCAACTTTTGAGTTTGTTTTTCACTTAACCCTTAGATAGAGAAATTCAGACCATTTTAGTTTGGGATAACACAGCAGATAGGATGGCAAATTCAAGTTATAACTAGGTATGTGCAACTCACCCATCCCCTGCTTTTTGTCAGTTTCATCAAAACTGTTTTTGTTATTCCTTCAAAATTCCTCCTGAACAGAATGCTCCAAATTTGCCTGGAATACTTTTCTTTAAATGACTATTTCTCAGACTTTCTGAACTTGCACCTCTTTCAAAAATACAGTGACATCCAAAGCAGAGTTATATACATCCTTCTAAGTCTATTGACCTCAATAGGTAATGGACTTGGCAGATATGATTGTAACATAAGGCTACAGCCCAGCCTTATGTTACAATCATATCTGCTCCAATGCTCTTGATCAGGAATCTCACTTAAGAGATTTATAGCAAGCATTTTGGGGGCTACACCTAATGAGGTGAGGAAAGAAATCGACAGGGCCAGACTAGTAACCAGAAACAGCCTGCTCCAGGACAAATGAAAAAGAGCCAACAACAGAACTCCACTGGTCGTCACCTATAGTTCCCAGCTCAAACCTATCCAATGTTTCATCAGTGATCCATAGCCCATCTTGGAAAATGATGCTTCTCTCTCAAGCCCTGGGTGGAAGACCTTTCCTTGCCTACAGACAGCCCCCCAATCTTAAACGACTCCTCACTAACAACCATGAACTGGCTAACAGAGTCGCCAACATAGGAACCAGACCCTGCAACAGACCCAGATGCCAGCTTGGCCCACATATCTACCAAGAAAATACAATTACAGGACCCAATGGCATCAACCACACAATCTCTGGCTCTTACAGCTGCTCATCCTCCAACGTGATATATGCTGTCATGTGCCAAGAATGCCCATCCGCTGTGCACATAGGACAAACCAGCCAACTTCTGTGTAAAAAAAAGAATAAATGGACACAAATCTGACATCAAAAATGGCAACATCCAGAAACCAGTGGGAGAACACTTCAATCTTCCAGGACATTTCATCAAGGACTTAAAGGTCACTATAGTTCAACAAAAACATTTCAAGACAAAATTCAATGGGAAGCTGCTGAATTGGAATTCATATGTAAATTTGACTCAGACTTGGATTGAATAGAGATTCTGGATGGTTATCTCATTACCAGAAGTAACTGCCTTCAGGCATTTAATTCAGATTCAGCAATGGTGGGAAGAGGTCACACCTAGCTTGGATTGCACACTCCACCTCTTTCATGACTTTTGCAACTGATTTAAATTTACATGGCCCTCACTCCCTGTATCCTCTCCCCCCTCCCTTCTCCACCTATATATCTCTGGCCAGTTTCTTCATATCCTCCATGCATCTGACGAAGAGAGCTGTGGTTCTCAAAAGCTTATGCTTCAATAAAGTTGGTTAGTCTGAAAGGTGCTACTGAACTCTTTTCTATTTTGAAAGAATAATATAATATAAAGGGTCCCACCCCTTAACAGATAGTACTTTCTTTACTTGTTCTGTACATGCTGCTGGAGCTAATTGTCTTTGACTCCATTTCCTGGGTGTCTGAATCCTGGCCATGTAGTCTTTCAATAGTTCTCTGAAGAACATCTCCAACTGGTATAGATCTTCTCAGAATCAGGTGTCAATCAGCCCTCAAAATGGTTGCAATGGTCCACCAACTCACAAAGACTTAGCTGTGCAAGCACCTTGGGGGTTCTGGTTTGCCATGTTTGCTACAAGGGTATCCTGTTAGAAGATCTGATGTTCCCTAAACATAGTAGCATAGTGGTTAAGTGGTTGTACTGTGAATCAGCACTCCACTAGTTTGATTCCCTCTACTGCCATGAGATCAGCACGTGGCCTTGAGTAAGCCACTCCTATGAGCTGCGGCTCCCCAATTGTATCATGGGGATAATAATAATACTGACTTTGTTCACCAACACATGCTTGGTTGTACACTACTGTGCTGAGCCCAAAAGATCATGCCATTGTTGGCCTGGCCAGGCTCTGAAGATATTAAGAGGCATTAGTAATCATTACGAATGTCACAATTATATGGATCAAAAGAACACAGATGGAGACTGTGAAATTGCAGCTAATTTCAATGTGAATGCTAAGAAAGAGCATTGCACACATTTTCCCTGCACATTTTTTTAAAAAGTGTGCAGTATAATTTACATATTAAGTGCTCATTAAGGTGAAAAATGTCACTGCTGAAAAAAAGAGCAAATAAATTACCTCCATTTCTATTTTTTCCCTTCTAATTATTAATCTTTAGGCTAAAAAATTACAGAATTAATATGGAAATGAATTTATAATATGCCATCTTACAAACTGGGTGAACACCATTACAATCCATTTCCATTAGGGTGGTCTCCTCTGTTTCCTCTGTTTCATCACAGTAAGACTATCTGCAGTAGACCTTAATAGAGTAGACACTATCTGTTCCATTAATAGCTATTAGTGTTCAGGATCAATGATTTTTGTATAACCTTTCCCCCTTTCCTCTTTCAGTCTTGTTCCCATTGCCTTGGACACAACAGAAGTGATACTAAGTAGCTGGGGAAAGGAGACGGATGAAGTGGGGGGGGGAATGCCACATTATTTTCTTGTGTTTGTGTTGACTACCTGTTGGCTTCCAGTAAAACAGCCATAAGATGTATGAGGAGAAAGGAGGAAGGAGAGCAGGAGAAAGAGGAATAGGGGAGATTTTCTCTGCTCAGATATAAAGTAAACTCTTCATGTTAAAGGTGAGACCTCAGACCTCTTGAGAATCATATACAAAGCCCAAAGAATATTAGTTTTGGTAGGAAAACTACTGTATATCAGGCCTAGTTCTCAGTGAGACAGTAAAGTGGTCTTCATTGTACCACTTCAGACGGCAGGTATAATCTCATGATATAACACGCTTCCATTTTTTAAAAAAGAGAGATTTATATACATAGAAAACACATAGAACGGAGAGGATTGTGCCCAGTCTTTTCTCTCTGGCATGCTAGCTTTTTATAAGGAAGAAACTTTTTTCTGTGTAGGAGCATTCAGGCTCCCATCTGCATTCTGAAGTCACACAGAGTAGACATGGGTTTATCATCTCAGTGGACTATTTATGGTTCAGTTGTCACTTGTGCTTGCACTGTCTGGAAGTCAGAGGTGTTATGATTGTAAATGTTAACTTACTTATTTTTGTCTCCAATAAACGTTTCATCTCAATGGTCTTCGTTAGGGGTGTGCAAAGGCACACTGTTTCAGGATTCTCGTTTCGGGTATACCCGAAACGAGAATCTGTTTCGGCAACAGCTAAATCCGAAACAGCAAGCCGTTTCGGGTTTAGTGGTTCGGGTATCGTTTCGGGTTGTTTCGGGTTGTTTCGGGTTTCTTTTCGGTGGGAAAATGCCTCCGTCTTCCCGGACACCTGGGGGAGGTGTCCCACAGAATCAAGCCCACAGAATCAAGCCAGAATTGGTGGAGACCTTCCACTAACTTCTCTCTAACAACCCCCCAAGTTTCAGACCAGGTCACCCTATCCTCACCTAAAAAAGGGAAACGTGAACGTATTTTTAGCTTGCTGCTGCTAATCTTCTTCATTATTTCCTATGGGGGAAAAATGAAGAGGCAGGCTTGTCTTGCCAGGGGTGGCATTTTGCATGCAAAATGCCCCCCAACCCTCAAGAGCCCTTCTCCCACCTTTCCTCCCACCCACCCCACCAAGGCTCAGCCTGCTCCCACTTGGGGGGGCATTTCATGGCCTCCCCAAGTAGGTGCTCTTTTCTCCACCAATTCCACCTGGGGGAGGCTTGTCTAGCCAGGGGTGGCATTTTGCATGCAAAATGCCCCCCAACCCTCAGGGGCCCTTCTCCCAACTTTACTCCCACTCCCCACCAAGGCTCAGCCTGCTGCCACTTGGGGGGCATTTCATGGCCTCCCCAAGTAGGTGCTCTCAGCCCCCAAAGTCCACCCCCACAGCCCCACACAAACCCAATTCCCCTCCAGCAGCCACACACAGACTCAAATCCCGATTCCCCACATTAGCCGCTCACAGACCCAAATCCACAGCCCACTTCACCTTTTTTGACAGCAATTGTGTTTGAGTGATTCTCTGATGTGAAGTGAGTTGTGTTATTTTTGTGTAGTAGACTGCTTTTACGCCCTGTTGTGCCTTCCTACTGTGTAACCTAAAGCAGTTAAAGAAATAAAGTGCTCTTTACAGCAATTTTTGGGGTGATTCTTTAATGTGAAGTGAGTTGTGTTATTTTTGTGTAAGATACTGCAGCCATACCCTTTGGTGTGTCCCCCTGCTTTGTAAACTAAAGCTGTTCAAGAAATAAAGTGTTTTTGACAGGAATTGTGTTTTTGTGATTCTCTGATCTTAAGTGAGTCATGTTATTTTTCTGTGTGGGGGACTGCTGGTGTAATGTGTCATAATGCTTTGTCTACTTGTACTTTGAAAGTGAGAAATGTTTTTTAAAAAACCTTGTGTTGTTTGTGTTTTATTCTTTGTTGTCCAGTTGGTTCCCATCATAGAGAACAATGGGGCTGGCTGGCCAGCCATCTCTGTAGGTGGTGGGGGAATTTGAGGGAGGGTGTCTGTGGTTCAGGTGCTCTTTCACAGGGACAAGCTGGCACTCAGAAGTGTGCCCACCATTGTGGCATCCCTGGGCTGTGCACATTTGCTCTGGAAAACAGAGTGTTATAGTTCACAGCATAGGAAACAAAGGGAGAAGGCTGGCCAGCCTGTTCCTGGGATTGTGCGGGGCTGCTGGGGCTGGATTTGGGCCTGTGAGGAGCTACTGTGGGGATTTGGATCTGTGTGTGGCAGCTGGGGGAGAATTGGGTATGTGTGGGGCTGTAGGGGGTGGACTTTGGGGGCTGAGAGCACCTACTTGGGGAGGCCATGAAATGCCCCCCCCAAGTGGGAGCAGGCTGAGCCTTGGGGCTGAGCCTTGGTGGGGGGTGGGAAGAAAGGTAGGAGAAGGGCCCCTGAAGATTGGAGGCATTTTGCATGCAAAATGCCACCCATGGCAAGACAAGCCTCTGTTATTTCCCTGCTGGAAATAGTGGAGAAAGGGGGGGGAGAGCACCTACTTTGGGAGGCCATGAAATGCCCCCCCCCAAGTGGGAGCAGGCTGAGCTTTGGTGGGGGGTGGGAGGAAAGGTAGGAGAAGGGCCCCTGAGGGTTGGGGGCATTTTGCATGCAAAACGCCCCCCCCCTAGAAAGACAAGCCTGCCTCTTCATACCCCCCATAGGAAACATTTAGATCAGCAGCAGGATCCACAACGTAAGAGATCAGCAGCAGCAAGCAAAAACCTTTCCCTTTTAGGCGAGGATAGGGGGACCTGTTTTGGGGGGCCATAACTTGGCTCCCAAAAGTCCAATCTTTCTGAAACTTGGGTGGTTGTTAGAGGGGAGTTAGTCGAAGGTCCCCACCAATTTTGGCTTGATTCTGTGGGAAAATGCCTCCCCCAGGCGTCTGGGAATCCTGGGGGAGGCTTTTTCCCATTGAAAAGAAACCCGAAACAACCCGAAACTGTCAGACCTGTGGCTAGATAATGTCTATACTCCAGACTACCTTCTGCAATCAGACAAGAGTCCGTTGTTTTCAAAAAGTTTACTGAAGAAAGTATTCATTATAGTCCGCTGGCCTAGATACAATATCCAGGCTGGTACACGTGTATTGTTACGAATGACAGGCAAAGCATGAGGTACAAAGTATCAGATCCCAGCAGACCCAACCTCCCCCCATAGTTCTCAAAACAATCCCTTTGAAGCTGAGAAAGCGAAAGTTTCCCAAGGCTGGACAAGCGATAGCCAAAACAATCCTCTTCTGTGAGATAGCTGCTGGGAACATCTTGGCACCTGTGAACAAAGCACTTAGAATACTGAAAGGATTAATATAGAGTCTCTTTGGTTACATACATACACTCTAACCCTGACAGAAACAACTCAAAACGTTTCGGAAATCGCTGTTTTAGATTACCCGAAATGTTTTGGGTTTTCTGAAATGTTTCGGGAAAACCCGAAACAACCCGGAACAGGTTGTTTCGGGTTTTTTTCGGGTATCATATACCCGAATTGCACACCCCTAGTCTTCGTCTTGTTATTGTAGTCTAGAAATGCTGCCTGCAAGAACTTTTGGGATTAGTATTGGGTTTTTATATTTTTTTGTTTAAATATGTGTTGTCTGTGTGTGTTTTACTTGGTAAGCTGCTTTGCGTCCCCAGTGGGGAGAAAACAGGGTACAAATATTTAAATAAATAAAAAGCTCTTTGGATGATGCTAGACTAGTCACACACTCTCCACCTAACCTATTTCACAGGGCTGTTGTGAACATAAAATGAGGGATGGGAGAGGCATGTATGACAGACAGACAGACAGACAGACAGACAGACAGACAGACAGACAGACAGACAGACAGACAGACAGACAGACAGACAGACAGACAGACAGACAGACAGACAGACAGACAGATCTGAGCGGCTTTAGGCAAGTCATGTGTTCTCACCCAGTATATCATTACTATGAGGGTAAAATACTGCCTGGGGATAATGGATGATGCAAAAATGATCCATAATGTGAACAAAAGTTAGCCATTCCACACCATACTTTGGTACCTTTGTTTGCTATCCCTTGACCATAGTAGGCTTGTATGCTGCAATCATAGACAGAGTTGTGTCCTTCTGAGTCCATTGTAGTCAATGGTCTTAGAAGGGTGTAACTCACTTTACAATTGCACTGACAGTTAAGCAGTTTTGTTTAACTGATGTTGCTCATTGAGGATGAGTTACCTGAAGATGTACTGACATTTTTCTGAAAACTACATGCTTTGAACTCTGCCCCAAAACAGATGGTGGTGGTAGAATTTCACTGTAATTTCATATGATCCTTTTTTTCAAGTGGATGTCAAGGCAAATTAAAATCCAGTAGTCTACAGCTTTAAATATGTGGCAATTTATTTGGTCATCTAATTCAAATATGCAATTGTCTGTCTTAGGGCTAAGCTGCTGACTGCCAAACCTTTAAAGGATTCAAGTTGAATGTACCTTTTCTCCCTTTTTATTCTCAGAAGGGTCAATTTTCTATGCCTTTACAAAACCCCATTTGTGAATATCAGATTTGAACATGGTACCCTAGTGATTCAGCACGCTGAGAAGCTTTTGTCTTTTCTCTCTCTTTACTTTGACTATGACCCAGCTCAGTTAATCAGAATGAATGCGTTGCCTTGCCCATCTTATTATATTCTCTATAAACGATCCTCTCTCCTTGTAATGAAGCCACGTTTTTATAAGAATTTATGGATAATTATTTTAGAGAGTTTATGGAGAGGAAACTGATCTAGAATTAATTTTCTTGAACCTTAACTCATAGCATGATTTTCTAACATCCCTCCCCCTCTCCCAAATACTCATTATACTGGAAAATTACAGTTGTCACCAAGAAAAGCAGATACATTTCCTATCATAAAAGTGGTGTAATTCTTTTACCTTATGTTATGAAGCTTTGCAGTTAAAGATGTGTTTTGAGGTTGGCTGGCTGTGAACAAATGGAGAGGAAGTTATCCAAAGATTATTAATAGTCCTAAATGGCCAGGGATATTTTGGGAGGTGGCCTAAAATCCAGCTGTCAAAAGATGACATCAGTCAGAGCTATGGAGAAGGTTAGAGAAATAGTCTGGAGAGAGCTTGTAGTTTGAATTTGGAAAAGAGAGCCAATCTGGACCTAAGTGAACCGTGGTGCATCCCAGGAGAGCTACTGCAGCATCTCCTTGTGGTAATCTGATGCCTAGTCAACATATCTGCTGCCATCCAAGCATCTACTTGCCACCACTATGTTCCGTGTCTTTATTTGGAAATCAAATATTACAAAGACACAACAAATCTCCAGTTCACTCTCCTCAGAGGAAATTAAAACCTGTAAAATTGCCACTGGTATGTGATGCTATTTGGGGAAGTGGGAGAAATATATAAGAGATGCGGCATTTATTCCTGTGTCATGCTAGCGCTGGTTATGGCTGTGTATGCCAGTAATGGTTGTTATTTATAAAGTAATGCGAGGTAATAACAATAGACTGATGGGTTTACTGGCTACATACATGAGAACTTGAAGCTGGGAAGCCTGTTGGAATACAGCAAAAACGTTAAAAGGAAAATTAAGTTGGCTTCCCAAACTTGCCAGGACAAAGCATTCTGTAATAACGTTGCCTACCAGGAAAGGCCATGCCTCTCATCTTACAAATCTAACTTTAGATAAAGAAGGGATTTGAAGCAAGGAATCACTCATGGATCTTACTTCACAGGAAGATTTAGGAGAGAGGAGGCACTCCTACTTTTTAAAACTAGGGACTTGCATTTATGTTTTAGCTAATAAAAGGTCAAATATATTCTATTCTTGTAACTGTAACCAATCTTAATTGGAAAAGTCGATAACATCTTTCTAGCATTTGGAAATACTCAAATCTGTTAAATTTCTGAAGCTAAGCTAAATATTTGTACTACTTGCTTTGGGGCTCAAAATGTTGATAAAGAGTTGGTAAAGCCCTTAATCCTTTTACTTGCAGCTGCTTGATAGGGTTCTTCACCACCACCACCACTCCACTTTTTGCTCAATTTTTGAGGGCCAACTGCCTCTTTAAAAATCCCGGAGAATTAGAGATCATGTCATGCATTGTAATGACATCATAATGCTAGGTATGCCATTAGATTTGGCTATTTCCCAACCTCAGTAAAGGCAAATTACAGTAATTTAGAGAGTGAAAGCAATGATTCCCATACAGCTCACATGGGTGATCTTCATCCATCAGACGTGGCAAATGACCAAGGATTTAAACAAAAACCAAACATTTTCATAGCCCTTTATCTACACCCCCCCATACACACAAATAAGAAGTTGGTATTTCTTTCAATTTAAATATAGGTATTTGCCAAACAGGTCCCTCCCTTTGGACTCAGCAATATAATACCCTGACAGGCTGTACTGAAATTATGTTGAGCTCAAATGCCCATATGTTAGGTCTCCTAAGAATAGATGGCTATAATGCTGTTGTTTAATATTATTATGAATTTGCTAAATAGGACAATTATCTCATGATGTCAGTTTCTAGCTGTTATAAGATGGACCATTAAGTTTAATAGTGTCAGCATGTTCTTACTACACCATTTACTTTCATTAGTATAGAACAACTTTTCTTAATACAACTTTGTGCAGTATGTATGATGAAGTATACTTTGTGGGGTCAATAAGCAGAGCCCTCAAGAGATTCTTTTTTCCCTCTCATTATAACAGAGTTGGTTATTCAAGAAAAACCCAATACCAGACAAATCACAGAACAGTAACAAAAGGGGGAAGAGAGAACGTGGAAATATTTATACCAGAAGTGGGATACAGGGTTCAATTCTATGGCTTTGTTCCATGTGAACGTCTCTCGTCATGGTGAAGTGTGTTCCTCATAAGCTACGCACTTTGAACTTCCTCAAAAAAGTTGGTCTTTCACAAGTAGAAGTGCCTAGCAGGGAAGGAAGTGCACTCCACAATGACTGCAGAGAGGAGCATATAGGGGGAAAGGCACAGGATCCAAGCCATTATCCACCAAAAGAGTAGAACCTAAGCTTAAACGCTGGGTATGTTTATACAGTCATACATGGTCCTTAACTTTATATGTCAAGGCCAGGATTCTGAATTCAACTAGGAAACAAAATAAGAATGACTGAAGGTTATGGAATATTGGGAAATATGCCCTCTATCCATCAAACATTTTCACTAGAACTCTTATAGCTCGCACTTGTGCATCTTTACTTGAATGTAAGTACTAATATGTTCCTTTTACTTTCTAAAAGGGTTTGCTCTATCTTTCTGTTGAAAATATCAGAGATACCTTACTGAATAAAGCAAACTAATATAACAGTAAAATTAGAACAAGCAATAAAAACACAAAATAAATAATTCAAAAGAAGTAGCTGCCTTCATCAGTTTTCATTAAATGCATGGATAAATATGACAGACTTCATCTCATACCTGAAAGATGACGAAAGTGATGTGTAGGAATTGTACAGCAGATAGGGCACCTGGCCACTGCTAGCTGCTAGCGTGGCTTCGGGCAGGAGCCAGGCGAAGAGGTCAGCAGACAGGGTGCCCAGAGCATTGCTGCATCTCCCTCCCCCCCCACTCACTGGGCCCCCACAGAGCACTGTCAGGCTATGCAGCATGGCATGGCTTCGGGTGGGGGCCGGGTGAGCAGGGGGGAGATGCAGCAACACTGTGGATGCCCTGTCTGCTGACCTCTTCACCCAGGCCCCACCTGAAGCCGCGCTAGCAGCTAGCAATGGTCAGGTGCCCTATCTGCTGTTTAGGGGGAAGGGGGGCAGTGAGGAATATGGATTTAAAGAAAGGGATTTTATATACCAATTCTGTGCCTTTCAGTATTACATGCCTTGCACTTTTTCTATGCTCAGGAGCCAATGTAGTATTTGTAATGCAACCTGTAAGAATATGACACTTGAAACAAGAAGACCAAAGAAGAATGTATGTTAAAACATGTTAAAACTCTGTAAAAACTGATTAATGTAGCAAACTAGGTCAGCCGATTTTAGTATCATCTCTCTCTCAAGGCTAAGAAAGAGAGAAACAGGCACAAGGACAGATAATTGGGGGAACTTTCCTTTCCACCCACAGAAGGTGTCCTTCTGAGGGGAACAGGCACAAGGACAAGATAAGGAACTGCAAATCTTGGAATTTCCCCAATTACGTAGCTGACCTAGACTTGCATCTTCCAATCAAACCAACCCTAGACACCTGTGTCAAAGACTACGAGCCAATAAGATAACAAATATTAGAATAGTGTAATATTATTATAATTAACCTGAGGGTATTAATTGCTTTGCACTTCTATTGTAGCTTTGATGAGCTTTGGACACAAGGAGACCATCTACTCCTGTGTAAAATTGCTCCTCCATTGTTTAATTAAACAATCTATTTTGCTTCAATTCAACAGGACTCCGTGGTGTGTGTCTCTTACTGTGATTGGCGAGAGTGCCTCACACTGTCAAACCAACTTAATATAAGAATGCCAGGCAACTCTCAAGAGGCTTCACTTCATGTGTAAAAGTTCTTTATTGATAAGATGCCAGTATCATACACTTACACCATCCTTGCTAGGACTGGGGACTACAGACAAGTATCATGCAGGCTGCTCCTAAACCCTCCCCCTTCTCCTAACAGTTCTCTAACTTTGCATTCAGAAAAACAGGCTGTGTGATTCACTGACTGCTCAAGGTCAAGCAGGCTCCCAGGCTCAGGAGAGATTAAAACAAGAAGAAACACCTTTCATTCTCAGTTTCTCACCCCAAGTTCGATTAACAGAAACACGCCAACAACATCAGCTTCAGCTGCAGGGGTGTATTAAATATGACAGGTGATCCTGAGCACCTGACAGTTTGGTGGATCAAAAGCTGCTTGTAGACCTAGAAGAATGAGAAGGGTCACTCTCACCTTGTCTTATCCTTTCCCTCAGTACAGATTGGCCCATCAGTATTTTCAGTCTCACAAGCAGGTCAAAATCGGATTGAAATATGTAAAGGTAACTGGTTTACATAGGATAGCCTAGAGATCTTTTGCCACTAGAATGTGAGCATTTTACCCAAAAAGGGAAGAATTGTCCTGGGTCAACGTTGAATAAATCATTAGGGTCCATCAACTATTTCTCTAGGAGTTGTTTCACAGCTGCTTCCTTCAGTGCGACTGGGCCCACCCTGTCTGCATTCACCATCTCCTGAACCCAACCAGCTGTTCCCCTTCGGACAGAGGTAATACACCAAAATGTGCAAGCATTGATCATACAGATAGTTGGCTGCCTCTCCACATCCTTATGCTGCAACAACTAAAATTCATCCAAAATATTTTTTTTCCTCTCATGCTATGAACAAGACACATTTGTGGGATATATGGTTTCCAGGGAAATACAAAAATGTGAAGATGATTGAAATATAACAAGAATGATGCAGTGTAAAGCCATTTGGCAAGAAAGAGATGAAAACAAAAGAAGCCTGAAGTGAAGACTTAATCATGGCCAATCAAGAACCCAGAAGGTCTTGAAAAAGGGCATAAAGACATTTTAATTGGCATGTAATTTGGTATGTAATTGACAGTGAACCATTTTATGAACTGACCAAACAACCTGGAGGTAAAAATGAAATGGCTCCAGTGAAATCAGACAGGTTGTTCAAAACTCCACTGTTTGCTTCAGCACTGCTCAAGATTAAACCGAGTTAGCAGAGTGCCTGGTCTCTCAGTAAAATGTATAAGAAATACTCTAATAATCTATGTACCTTTTATTAATACTATTTGTATGTGTTTCCCCTTCTCCAAGCAGCAAGGAAGTCCAAGGCAGCATTGACTTGGGTTGGTTCCTCTTGGAAGAGAGAGCACTGGAGACTTACCGCATTTTGTAATCATTGCTGTATTTACAGATTAACAGCATAGGAGGAGTCAAGGAGACACTTTTACAAGGCAGCTGATCTCCTACCCCTATCTGAACAGAGAAAGAGGAAGAAAGAGATTCTACACCCTCAAGATAATACTTCACATCTTCCAGCACTGTCTCTACTAAACTTACTTTGCTTTAGTTTATACTCAGTTTATACTCTTTAGTTTATACTCAGACACACATTTAATAACAACAATAACAGCATTCGATTTATATACTGCCCTTCAGGACAATTTAATGCCCACTCAGAGCAGTTTACAAAGTATGTCATTCATTATTATCCCCACAGTAACAATCACCCTGTGAGGTAGGTGGGGCTGAGAGAGCTCCAAAGAGCTCTGACTAGTCCAAGGTCACACAGCTGGCTTCAAATGGAGGAGTGGGGAATCAAATCCAGCTCTCCAGATTAGAGCCCCACACTCTTAACCACTACACAAAACTGGCTCTCTGATCCCTCCTTTCAGCTGCAAAGGTCACTTACTTCAAACTGAAAAGAAGCACTTGTCTGTCTCCTTTTGCTCTGAAGAATCTGGGCACGGGCAAAAGACACCATTTGTGTAACAAAACTCTGATGAGGGGTTCAACAGACCAATCAGAGGACCATTGTTGCCTACTGACAGTCTTTAAGAAACATTATTATTCTCTATTCATAGGATCTGACTCTCTCAAAGTGTGTCACTTTAGGCCCAGCCCTCAGTAAATAAAACTCACAGCACAGCATTATTACTTCTAAAGCATCTACACCAGGTCTCCATAATTTGTGATTCTGAAGCCTATCCATTATGTGTTGTGGCCTGTCAATGGCTTTCACCTTCCACATTCTCAGGCAGGCAGCAAATACAGCAAATTTATGAAGCACCTCATAAGCCACTAGTGGTTAATATTTGTGAGTGCCTGACATACAGTAAATAAGATCTAAAGGTACATCAAGCTAACAATACATGTTGTGCCCTTTGGTCTTATTATCTAAATGTCTAGACTCAAAGGAGAAAGAAGATGGCAAGCAAAAACAGACTAGGGAGAACTGCTTAAGAATGCGAGAGCAAAGAGATGAAGCTTTAAAGACATGTTTAAATATATAATCAAGGACAGGCTGATGTTCTTGCCAGAGGTGAAGGAGTAAAACATTCTAGCAGAATTTGGATACTCTTGTTGGATACTGGCTCCAGTCTTTCCCCTCACTCCCCCAGCCACAACTGGATTGCAGGCAATAGAACTTTAAATGCAAATAGGTCTGGAGGCCTCCAAAAGTTAGTAGACTGGAAACAACAAAAGATCCTCACATTCTATGTACATTTGGTCCACATAAATTATGTTTTAGACACTTGCTTTGGGGTTAGTAAATCACTCATAATCTACTCAATCAAAAAAAATATGTTAACAACTGCTCTGAAATATGGCTGCAAAAATATAGTACATGTTCAATTTCTTGGCATCTGAGTGTGGCTCAAATATCTCTCTGCCAAATTTAATGGTTAAAAACATGGGTTTCCAGTAATGCTGGCAAATGATAGTAAGAAGAACACATTGACATTGTCAGAGGTAATGGTCCTTTACTTTAGTACTAGTATATGGAAAGATGTGGGAACATAGCTATATTTAACAAGATAATCAGACCATGTAGGGTTACGGAGAGCATATTATTGCCAAGTGTTTTTGTCCTTGTCTCATCTTCTAGGGTTAAAGGCAAATGGAGACATTTTTGTAAAATGTATGTTCTAAACAGATAAACAGTTGACATGATACAGGGTTTATCGTTGCCTTATCATTGAACAGAAACATGCAGTAAAGCCTCGGATTAATGTTTTTAATATCACAAGGTGAGAAATCTACATCATTTTGGTCTCTTTACACATGCACCAAATGTAGGGCTTCCAGGTCACCTTACCCTCCTGGTTGAAGGGCGGGAGACCCAGCATTTAACTTTTCGGATGTCCTTGTGTGTGTAAGAGTACACACTCCTGGCATGGCACAATGATTTCACTTCTGGGAGTGATGCCATTGTGCAGGCCTCGGGAGTGCTCCCGGGCTTCACTCTGGGCCTATTTGGGCCCCCAAATGGGCCAAATTGGCCTGGTATGAAGTCCAAGAGTGTTCCCAGGGCCAATGCAGATGCCAATTTGCAACATTTTGCTGTGAGATCCCACTTGAACGAATCTATATTGGTTTGTCCTTTAGGACCCTGTCCAAACTCACCAATCTGAGAATGGAAGTACTATAAAATAATTCTTTATTAGTATCTCATTCATTGGGGTTTAAAACAACTAAAATAATATTTTCTTGGTGAACAAACAAGGAATAGTCATTTCATACTATGTACAGACACACAGGCTTTCAGTCAGTCTTCAATGTATTGAAATGGGAACACCTCTGCGAGTATGCTACACTTGGTATGAACACTTCCCATTCCAATTGAGACAATGAAGAATTTAGTTTCTTTGAATGAATGTGCTACGTGCCTATGCATATATGATAATAATATGGCACAGATATGGTACTAGTCTGGAAACAACTATTGTCAGTCCACCAATTCAGATAGTTTGAGAAGCACTTAGAATACTTGTTTGAAGTCGGAAGCACAACTTAAGCTTCAGCAACCATCTTACTCATACAGAATGTCATGTTTTAATTGTTGCTTTATGCATGTCTGTTTTGAATGATGTGTTTTTTCTTTGTTTTAATGGTTTTTAAGATATGCATTTTTATGTATGTATACTAAATCTGTTAGCTGCCTTGGTGGCTCTGATGAGGGCAGAAAGGTAGGGTGTAAGTTCTGTACATAAATAATAATAAATAATAAACATTGGATTTTGCTTTTTTATGGTGGTTCAAATATGCATAGTAGATCAGCTTGGACTTTATTTGCAAATGAAAAAAATCTGCATGTTCAGGATGGTAAAGCACCAGTTGCAGGTCGTCAGAATGATACTGGATGATAGAATCAGTCCTAATAAGCCCTATTTTCATGCTAGATATGACAAGAAAGTATAGAAAATAAACATCAGTCAAAACAAAGGTTGAAGCTTTCCGGAGATGATAGCTGTTCAAACAGCAGCTGCTTATTGGGACTGAAGGCTAAAGGTTATTTTAAAATAGGTTCTTTATCCATTTTGATTGTTGTCCATTAGGGCATGAGGATGACACATTATATTGAATCCAATCCTCCCCAAATGGAGTAAGTTCCCATAAGTTATTTTTGCCTCCTTCCTTCTATTCCAAGCCACTTCCTCTCCACCACCACCTCGAGAGTTGAGGAATCCTTAAGAACAAAGATGTAGGGCAATGGCAGGGGTGACAGGCAGGGTAAGGGGCAGATGTGATGATCTGAGTTTTGTCCAGATATGACATTGTCAGACAGCTCAACAACATTTTTGCATCACCCCCCCATAGGCAAGTGGAGGAGTTGTGGGTCCATGGTAGAGCATCTGCTTGGCATGCAGGAGGTCCTAGGTTCAATCTCCAGCATCTCCAGTTAAAAGGACAGTGATGTGGAAGAATTCTGTCCTACACCCTGGAGATCCACTGCCAGTTTAAGTAGACAAAGCACTGATTCAGTCTAAGCCAACTTTATGGGAAGTGCAAGTGGGCTAGATGGGAGGGACCAGCAGTGGTAGAACACTTACCTGGCCTAATGGCACAGGTACACAGGGGGCTGCAGCAAGAAAATGAGATTTGGTAGAAATTTTTGCACCTTATCAAACTACTTTATAATGCTGAAAATATAGGTTATGAAGTACTGATTTTTATCAGTGATGATGGTTTATAATACATTAGAAAAAGAAATCAGATATAGTATTCTATAAGATTACAAAGGTGGTATTAGGGTATCTATGTCAGATCAAAGAGAATGATACTGCATGAATATTAACCATTCTGTGCTTAAAAATTGCCATGAGGAAGAAAAACCTATGAGTGAGAGCATCAAAATATGAAATTACACGGAAAACAGCAGGAATTGTTAAATTTACTTATTCTTGAAATGGCTTTTTCATGTAAAATGGAACTGAGTGGTCAGCTATTGGAACCAATTTGTAGTACAGGAAGATGTATCACTTAGATTTGGGTAACTCTTCCAAATTATTATCTGGATGTAGTTTAATGTCTATTTTTATTTTTAAAAAGAATTAAAATCACTGATCCTCAAAGTCTAACACGAGAAATAATCATTGGGGGCGGGGGACTGGAGAAATATTTTTCATATTCTGCTGTTTTAAATTTGTGTGGACAACTTTCTCTTCAAAATCTGAGTTTTGAAATCTGGTATTATTACAAGCTTCCCCTAAAGATACTTCCAAGGTCAGATTTGGCTTGAAATTGATTCTGCCTCCCTATGGGCCTTACTTCAATGCTCTGTTCAACTCTGGCACAAATTCTACAAAGAGCCACACTTCAGTTCCCATTGAAATGAGCTTGCCTCATGTCTCGGTGTAGACAAATCTAACTCATGACAATGTTTTAAGCAATCTTCCTCCATTTTATAGACTCATAATGCTTGGATTAATCAGAAATCTTTGAAAGGCTACTGGCTGCAGATTCAATTAAGGAGTACATGATCCACAACAGTCGTGGTGTACTGCACAGTGTGAAATATAATTGTTAATGTAAAGGTCAATGAGCTAATTAACCACATTTAAAAGTTTCATTCAAATAAATGTCCAGCCATTGACTATCTGCCTCTTGTTATATATGCACTGTCAAGTTACCTTCCCCCAATATTCTTCTCAAACAGTGGTGGGCAAAAATTGACTCAAGGCCCTCAAAGGGTGCTAAATCTAGGCCCAACACTTTTGACTGAATTGTAGATGACCTGTGATGATTTTGATCAATTCTTTGCTGATAAAATCTCTTTCATACTGTCCAACTTAGATAGAATCATAGAGTTGGAAGGGGTCTTATAGACCATCCAGTCCATTCCCCTGCTCAATGCAGGAACATCCTAAAGCATCCCCAACAAGTATTCTTTCCAATGAGGGGGAACCCACCAACTCGACTGCTGAATTACTCTTAATGTGAAGTTTTTCCTAATGTCCGGCCAGTACCTTCCCTCCTGTAGTTTAAACTAGAGATGGGCATGAAATGGGGGAAAAAAATGAGAGTTTTGTGTTTCATCACATTCCACAAATCATGCAACATGAACTTACACGAAATTGACCCATTTCGTGATACAATTCATTAGTTTAATGATTCGTCAGAACCCCTTCATACCCAAAGATGCCAAACTTGCAGGGATACTTGAACAGACTCTCTTCCACCCACCCTCTCAGTTTCATCAAGATTGCAAAACATTGACTGGAACTCACAAATCTGGGCCCCAGAGCCTGGCAGTGGCTCTGAGACTGGGCTTGGGGGGAGGGCCCAAAACCACCACACAGACACCTACCCAGGTGGGACAGGTGCACAAAATAAAAGAAGAAACAAAGACAAGCAAGGAAAAAATAAGAGAGGCCTCAGTCTAACTAGACCCCAGAGCCAGGCAAAGGCCTGAGACTAGGGTGGGGTGGGGTAGAGGAAAAACGGCACCCTCACCCAAAGAACTTCCCAGCAAGGACAAGTGTGGAAAGTAAGAAAGAGGCTTTTCAATCTCTTTTGAAGCAGCAGCAAATCCAGCCAAAAGCTCCCTGCTCCACTCTCACTCCAAATCCCAGCAACAGATCCTCCCTCTCTCTCTGTCTACTAGAACTAAAAGCACAAGGCAGACAGCGGTGCCTTGTATAACAAACAATCACATAGAGCAGAACAGGAGGTCTGTGGTTGGCAGACAGACCTGCCTAATAGGGTTTGGAGGGATGAGATTGGTGTTCCCATGGCTACACAAGGCCCATCTCAGTTGCCTAGGGGATCAACCATCCTGCTTCTTGCTGTATAGGGAAGAATGGAAGCTCTCCAATTGGCAAGGAGAGCTGCCTATCAAGGTTATGTGGGCTAAGACTGTGGTTTCCAATAGCAACAAAAGGTCTGCAGTCATTCTGGGCCTATGTTGCCTAGGAAATCAATGGATCAGTGCCAGCCTATCTGGCATTATGAATCAAATGCATTGGGCCAAAAAGTCGTGAATTTCATGAAAATCACAGCCCCACAAAACATGTTTCGTGAAACACGAATTGGCCCAATTAGTCATGAAATTTGATTTGTATTTCAATTCGTGCCCATGTATAGTTTAAATCCATTATTTCTAGTTCTATCCTCTGTTGCCAAGAGGAATAGCTCCTTTCCCTCCCCTAAGTGACAGCCTTTGAAATACTTAAAGAGAGCAATAATGTCTTCCCACAATCTCCTTTTCTCCAAACTGAACATTCCAAAGTCCCTTAGTCTTTCCTTGTAGGATTTGATCTCCAGGCCCCTAATCATTCTGGTTGCTCTTCTCTGCATCCATTCCAATTTGTCCACATCATTTTTGAAATGAGGCCTCCAGAACTGCACACAGTACTCCAGATGGGACCTGATTAATGCAGTATATAGTGGGAAGATGACATCCTGTGATTAGATGTTATGGCTTTGTTGATTCACCCATTTGCCTTTTTTTGCTGCTGCATCACACTGACTGCTCAGTGCTCATATTTAGCTTCTCATCTATCTGTATCCCAAGATCTTGTTCACATACACTGTTACCCAGACGTGTGTTCCTCGTCCAGTATGCATGCTTTGCATTTTTGTTACCCAGGTGCAGAACCCAACTTTTATCCATGTTAAACCACATCCTATTCAAATGAACCCACTTTTCCAGTGTGATGAGATCTTGTTGAATTCTATCTCTGTCTTCAGGGTGTTTGCCATTCCTCCCAGTTTGATATCATCTGCAAATTTAATGAGTAAACCCTTCATACCCTCAAGATCATTTATAAATATATTGAAAAGCACTGGGCCCAGGACGGAACCCGATGGTTCTCCACTGGACACCTCCCACCAATCAGACCAAATTGACAACTATTCTTTGGGTGACCAGTTCCCTCTCCATCTAACCATCCTTGAGTCCAGTCCACAGTCCTCTAGTTTACCCATCAGAACATCATGAGGAACCTTGTCAAAAGCTTTACAGAGATCCAGATAAACTACATCGAAAATATTCCCATGATCCAGTAAGTCTGTCATTCGGTCATATAAGGAGACAAGGTTGATCTGGCAAATTGGGGACAATTTATGCTGACTTCCCCATTCAAAGAGTAGATCTTATACTGTTGGAGTATCAAGATGACCTCTTCTCAGAAGTCCATCAGCTATAGCTCAGTCTTTGTCAAAGTTTTTGCTTTAAGTCAATGTTTCAAAGTGGTTAGTGTATTGGACTGGTTCCAGAGAGACCAGGATTCAAATCCTCATTCGCCACAAAACTTATTAGGTGGCTTTGGACCAATCTTTCTCAGCCTAATGTACCTCACAACATTGTTCTTGTGAGGATAAAAATGATTATAGATAACCATTGCTACATTTTACCTAAATGCTATTGTTCTGAGTCCTTTTTAAAATGAATAATGTGTGAGTAGATTGGGCTGACTGGATGTTTTGAACACATCTGAAACTAGAAAGTAGGGACAATACTGTGTAAACCTATGTACGTTTCCTCCTTGCCTTCTTCTGTTTGTTCATTTGGTAATGACATCTCCAAGCTGATGAATGGGCTCATTTTGCAACGCATAACGTAGGGTTTTAAATATTAACTCCATTGCAGAAAATGAGGATAATTATACAAATACAGTGGATTATTTTAAGATTGCTAATGTGCTAATTTAGTAGCATGGAGAATTATAATGGTATTAGGAATTTCATAAGATATTCACTTCAGAAGAAAGCATCATTTTTCTTTTGTCCTATTCCTCACCATTCACTGGAGCAAGACCTAAGGTCTAGGCGGATAAAAGCCAATGAAGTGTATGTTAAATGTTAATGCCTTCTAAATCACAAAATTGTTTTTAAAGCATGGAATGTTGTGATCACCTATGGGTTGCTGGCCTAAGAAGCAAAGAACATTCAGTTCAAGCAATTTCCATTAATTATGACTCACAAACATTATTCTTTATGTCAGCTTAGTAATTGAGGCACTTTGTTTTCCTCATGTGAAATGGCAGCTTTGGGCTACAAACAGAAAACTGATTTCTTTCTTTCTTTCTTTCTTTCTTTCTTTCTTTCTTTCTTTCTTTCTTTCTTTCTTTCTTTCTTTCTTTCTTTCTTTCTTTCTTTCTTTCTTTCTTTCTTTCTTCTTCACCATCCTTTGCTAACTGACTTTTAGAGTTTTCTTATTTAAATCAAAAATCAGTAAAACCACCCAGCAAAAAACCCTCAAGGTTTTGATTTTTGGGCTAGTGTTAATCCATACATTTATTTCCTCTTGAACTTAACTTAGATCTTGGATGGAAAGCATGTTTACAGTCAAGGAGTATGTTCCCATCTAGTCTGTATGCTGCTTACATAGGCCAGATTCTTTTTTTTAAAATGTACACCTTGTTCTGTATATCCATTAGAGATTGCATTTCTCAAGCAACAGTCATTGAATGCCACATAGAAAAGCAATTTTGAAACTAAGGGGCACTTCAAAAGTGAGTTGTGATGTGGTTTACAGAAGTCATTTTCAATCCATAAGTCATGACCGTCAGGTGGATAACAGAGACCTATACAGCTACCATTTTGTTCTACTTTCTGGAAGGATCTGCTGTGCAGCTACACATGTCAAGAGTAAAGGCACCACATTTCCTGTCTTTCTTTGACTGCACGCTGATGCAACAGAACAATTAGGCAAGGTCACTCAACGGTGGAGAGGATTCCCTTTTAGCACGGGCAGGTTCATAGACCACCTTCCCCACAAAAGCTCTTTCTTGCCATTTCACCTCACCCCCAAACTTGGCCTGGCAACCTCCACTAGTTGGTTGTCCAGTGCTCCTCACACATGAATGGTACACAGCCCTTTCCACTGTTGGGATCATGACTCCTCCTCTTCCTGTAACATGACTATGATATTTTATGACTTCCTATTACTTCCTTGAATTGTATTTGGTCTCAGATCAGGGGCTAAGATTAGTGGGAAAAAGTTTTAAAATCCACTATGCATGCTCAAGTCCTTGGGCATGTGTAAAGTAGTTTTTGAGATCCCAGTCAAAGTGGTAGATTGTGAAGGAGGGAGGAAGGCATCACGTGTCATCACAGTTACTTTTGCCAGGATCTGGGCTATACATCAAATGCATAAATAGCAATCTAGAACAGTGGTTAGCCAATGCATACATTATGAATCAATCAAGTTCTAGTCATATTTTATAGTATGCAACTAGTGTCCTCAACTGAGACACACATTCACATCTTACATTTGTCATCTTCAGATGTGGAAACTGAAAGAGCATCACAACATTCCTCTGCATTCAGATATATCTGGGATGTGCAGAGAAATATTCATCGCAAGTTTTGTTGAGATTCCTTAATGCCTTTATGCCATATTTTAGAGTCCTTGTCAAATTGGAAATACATTCCTATCTTCATTCCAGGATCAATTTAAATTCTCACTTGTAGAGTGAGCTGGGGGAGACAAACTGCTCCAAACCGCCAAGTGTTCCCCTCATCCGTGTGCTTCACTTTGTTCAAAAAGACTTCCCTGCTTCATTCCCCACTTGAACACACAAATTGATGTCTAATCAAGCTCCCTAGGATGACTGTTAGGTAAAAAAAGTGATCCGGTTGCACATAGACATCTTATCTTTCTTTCATATCACTCTATATGTATGTTGTAATTGCTGATAGAGATGGGCACAAACAGAAAAAAAAACGAACATGATGTTCATTGTCTGTTGCCATCCACGAACAGGGACTCAAGAACAACCACAAACACGGGCCTGTTCACGAACATGTTTGTGGTTGGCTGTTTGTAGGGGCCAGTAGGCTCTCCTCCAGCCATCATCCAAGTCAAGATCCCTATTGCACCACTCCCAGAAACCTGACCTGAGCAGGCACCAGGAAAGGTACCAATAATAAATAATAGCTTGGCCCAGAACCTGGCAGCAGCCCTGGAACTTGAAGGGGTAGATCCCTATCTCACCACACAGAAAGAAAATTCAAGCTTCAATGCACTCTCTCTATCAAAATGCCAACAGCAGCTGTCTCTTTCCCACTCCACTGTCTGCAAAGTCAGAGCTGAGTGCCCCTTCCCCCCTGGTCTTTGCTCCCTTGTAACAAAGGAGGAGCTCCACACCTGAAAGGAAGACTTGACTATCAAGCTAAATTGGGCTTAGATTGGGGTTTCCAGGGCAACAGCAGGAGTTCAGACAGAGTTCAGGCAGTCCCTGCCTCCGATTGCCAAGGGAATTGATTGCAGGTGCCAGACTGTCTGGCTTGATGAACAGCAATGAACGAGGCTTGCAATGACCACCTGTTCATTTCAAATGAAGTCTCATGAACAGCTTGTTTGCGAACAGCAGATTGGGCTGTTCGTGGCTTTTTTTGTTTGTATTGCTGTTCGTGCCCGTCTCTAATTGCTGAAGGATAGAAAACTGAGCCTTCACTATCCAAAGAACACAGACTGGTGTAGAGGCTAGAGTGCCAGACTAGGATCTGGGAGACTCAGGTTTGAATCCCCACTCAGCCATGGAATCCGGATGGGTGATCTTGGCTAGCACTCTTTAGCCTACCTTACAGGGTTCTTATTGTGAAGATCACATATATGGAGGAGAATGACATTGTAAGCTGTTTTGACTACTCATTAGGGAGAAAATCAGGGTATTAAGTACTATTGTAGGGGAGAATGGAGCATAAGAGGAGCAGCCCCTGGTCCTTTGTCTGCTCTCCCAAGTAGAAAAGCAATATTTCTTGCCTTATAATTCCTTTATGTCCAGAGGGAGAAATTTACCAAGGCAGTGGAAACTTCCATGTCTCATCTAAGGTTCTCCCGACAGGAACAATCGAAACCACTGATACTCATTCAGTGGCTCGGGAGCCACAAGGGCTCATTCTCATGCCACCTGTGGCTCTTCTGAGCACCATTCAAGAGCTGCTCTGGCATAGTGGTTAAGTGGTTGGGCTGCAAATCAGCACTCTGCTGGTTCAATTCCCTCTACTGCCATGAGCTCTGCAGGGGGCCTTGGGTAAATCATGCCTCTCAGCCCCAGCTCCCCATGCCTCTACAACCTCATCTATATTATGGGGACTTCAGTCTCCACTCAGAGTGGGCAATAATCTGACCAGAAGGGAAGCATATAAGCACACTGTTTTTATTGTTCTTGTTACTATTCAATCTCCATGTGGCATCCACCCTATGTTTTAAAGAAGTGGCAAAGCCCTTACTCATTAGGGATTGTGGTTGGCAGTTGGTTCCCACCTTAAAACAGCTACTTCCTTCTTACTACCCCTCACCTTCCCCTCCTTTTCCAGTTGTGTCTCTTTGCTTCCAAACAAGATCAATGTGAGGCTAGCCAGGAGAAGGATAAATAATAATAATGACATTTGATTTATATATCGTCCTGCAGGACAACTTAACACACACTCAGTGTGTTTTACCAAGTGTGTTATTATTATCCTCATGACAATGACCCTGTGAGGTGGGAGGGGCTGAGAGAGCTTCTAGAAGCTGTGACTGACCCAAGGTCACCTAGCTGACTTCAAGCTGGAGGAGTGTAGAATCAAACCTGGTTCTCCAGATTAGAGTCCTGCCACTCTTAACCACTACACCAAACTGGCAAATAGCTTCTTGTTGCCCTCTCCTAATTGGCTGAGACCCTTTAGCCCCCACCAATAATATCTCATGTCTCATTTGCTTTGATGTGGGCCTGGAGAAAACGGTATTAATGCCATGAATGTCTTTCCTCCATGACCCATGGAGTACCACTGTTGTAAACATTCTATCCCCATCTACAATCAAGCCAATGCCAGATGCATCTGAGGAAGGCGTGTTCCTGCCCTGGCTGTATTTTGTCTCTGGATTTTCTTGGAAGGAATAGTCAAATCACAGTTGGGCCCTTTTTCCTTTAGTGAAACATTACAAGAATAGCAGGAAAAGTTAGTTTAATGAAATTTCTCATGAAGGATTTGAACAGTGTTCGGGGGGGGGCGCTTCTAAGTACCAATTTTGATATTTATTTAAAACCTCTAGAGGAAGAGAAAGTTTAGAGTAGTATAGCTTAAAATGCAGCCAAGGAAAAGGAAAGCAGCTGTTTATTAATGAGGGGGTTGCTTGCCTCCACTCCCCCCCCCATGCTTCTCTTAAAGTATACATTTTTTAAGGACACTGCAAACACAGCACAAAAATTCAATATCCACCAAACAAATTGGAGCTAGTGTTTCCCTCTAGATGAATAAGTAAAGAGAGTACAAATGAAAATTACCATACTGAGAAGTATTATTATTCTATTTACTTTATTGTAGAATCAGTAGTTATTAATGAATGAAACTTTGGGGAATGCACAATGGTTATTATTGTTATTATTGAGCATTCGTGTGGTAATAAATCAAACTGTCACATTTTGCCCATTGTATATTGCCCATATATTAGTCTATCTGATCAAATATAGAATTTTCCCAATAATCATTAGACTTGATATAAATACAGAACTTTAGAGTAGTAGTAGTAGTAGTAGTAGTAGTAGTAGTAGTAGTAATGATGATGATGATGATGATGATGATGATGATGATGATGCTCGATTTATATACCGCCCTTCAGGACAACTTAACACTCACTGTGGGCCAAGCTACACATGACGAATGACACTTGAACGGCAAGTGTATTTCTCCCTGTTCACTTGCCCTCCACTCAATCCACTTGCCGTTCAAGTGTCATTCGTCATGTGTAGCTTGGCCCTCAGAGTGGTTTACAAAGTGTGCCATTATTATCCCCACAACAAACATCCTGTGAGGTGGGTGAGGCTGAGAGAGCTCCTAGAAGCTGTGACTCACCCAAGGTCACTGAGCTGTCTTCAAGTGGAGGAGTAGGGAATCAAACCCAGTTCTCCAGATTAGAGTCCCATGCTCTTAACCACTACACCAAACTGGCGCAGTGGTGTTTTGCTTCAATAACTTCTGCAATTATTACAACAGCTCCTTATGGTAGACTGAGAGTTCATGGCTGAGGCAAATTTGAACCAGGGAATTCCTTTTAGAGACACAGTGTAGTACAATGGTTAAAATACCAGACAAGAATCTAGAGACCCTGGTTTGAATCCCCACTGTGCCAAAGAAGCTTACTGGGTGACCTTGGGCCAGTCACATACACTCAACCTAGCCTTCCTCACAGGGTTGTTTCTCTCTCTCTCTTTTTTTTTTAATAAAATTTTTATTGGATTAGAATCATTTAATTTCACATTACAATCAATTCCCCCATTTCCCAATTTCTAACCCCCTCCCTTTCCCCCCTTTTTATAGACTTCCAACATTTTCCAACCCTTTGTCCCTTTTCCCTTACTCATTTTAAATTCATCTATCTAACAAACATATACTTTCCCTTTATTCTAAGCAATAATTCTTTAACTATTTTTAATACTCTATACCCTATCTTTAAGTCCCTTCTTCCATATTGGACAAACAATTTGTCCCATTTTTCATAATTTCAAATATTTCTATAAACCTTAAACCATATAAACCATACATTCATATAAGTCAACCAATTTAACTTATACTCTATATGTTACTTTTTCTGCATATCTTATCTTCATTTTACTTTAGTTATATTTGATTATATTATTATTTTTATTCTACTTTAATTATACATCTATATAACTATCATCAAAAATTATCAATCCATTTGGCCCATATATATCTTCAGGTATACTTATTCAATTTAGTACATTATACAATTTTTACCAAAAGTAATATTAATTAGTCAGTCCTTATAATTAGTTATTTTCTATCAATATTCTATGTATTATTCTATATATAATAATCTAACAAAATAACTGCTTAGAAATTCTCATTTGCCTCTCCACCCCCCGGTAAAGTCACCCCCTCTGCATTTTATTATATTTCAATAGTTCTCAAACTGCCACAGTTCTCCTCCCACCTCCCATTTCTTCACCAAATATTGTTTCAGCTTCTCCCAGTCTGTGTTGAACTGTCCTGGGTCAAGGTTTCTCAATTTTCTTGTCATTTTATCCATTTCCGCCATATACAGCAATTTGTAAATCCAATCCTCAATAGTTGGCACTTCTTGTACTTTCCATTTTTGCGCATACAAAAGTCTAGCCGCTGCTGTCATGTAAAATAACAATGTCCTGTGTTGAGCTGGAATGTCCTCCATTCCCAAATTCAGTAGCAGGAGTTCTGGGTTCTTATTAATTTGAAATTGTAAAATCTCACTTATTACTCTTATTATTTCCCCCCAGTACTGCCTAGCTACCTCACACATCCACCACATATGATACAGGGAACCCTCATGTTTTTTACATTTCCAGCATTTGTTAGAAGTGTTCAGATTTCCTAGCGCAATCTTCTTTGGTGTCATGTACCAACGATAAATCATTTTGTAAATATTCTCTTTAATATTAGTACACGTCGTAGTCTTCATTGTATTCTTCCACAAGTATTCCCATGCCTCCATTGTTATTTCTTTGTTGAAATTTATGGCCCACTTCACCATTTGTACTTTAACTATTTCATCTTCAGTATACCATTTCAGCATATACTCTGGTTTCTCTTCAGATTGCATAAATCTTTCGCCTTTTACTCACAGGGTTGTTTCTCAAACTCTTGCCAGTTTGGCTCACTTCCTTTTCACCAGTGGTGAACAGGCAGCCATTAACTAATGGGCTGTTCCAGTGTTTGTAACTTGTTTGCGCGTATTTACAGGAACAGACAACTTGCAACCCTCAGACAGGATGGGTGTGGGGAGAGAATGTTCTCTTAAAAAAAAAAGTACTGTATGCACAATTCCAGGTCCTGCTTTGAACAAGTAAGTGAGGGGATCAATTCACAAAAGGGAGAGGGCAGCAGGAGTGAAGATTTGAACTGGCCAGTGGCCAACAACAACTAGGGCAGCCATATGCATCAGGCCATCACCCATATTCTGGTATCATATTCTGGTAAGGAAGAATTCATCAGAATCCATCTGCTAGCTTAAACAGGGAGATTTAAATGTTCTGCAGACACTCTGCTCCTTTCTTTGACTTGCTTAGTGTTATTCATTCATTCATTCATTCATTTATTTATATGTATTTATTTCACAAAATTTGTATCTCATGTTTCTGCCCTGGCATTTTCTCTTCCCCTCTCGTTTGGAAGACCACAAACATTTACCAAGAAAGCCAACTGTCCTATTTCAGTCTCCATCTTTTCTTCCTCTCTCAGTAGCAACTGCTACCAACCACCTCCCCTCTTCTTTCCATTTCTGCATGCCTATTACCCTTCACCCTTAAAAGATTTTGTTAAAGAGAAATGTTCTTTGGAGCTAATTCACAATACTGTTTTCCTGGAATGCATCTCCAAGATTGATAGGAAAATGTTCACATGTTAGGATGATTTTCTGACAGCCAATTATACCCATGAGGTCTCCTTAATACAAGGGGTTTTTCTTGGGTGACCTGAAAAGGAAGCATCCTTCACCCTTCCCTACAAGTCCATTTTAAAAATAAACTCATGTTAATGGAATAATAGAAACCTTTTGCAGCCTCTTGTAGCATATTCGTTACTGACAATATTTTAACAATCTGTTTCACTGGAGATCAATATGGAGCAATAAGGAAATGTTAATACTTAAGAAAGGCGAAGATTTTTTTTTCAGATTGTCAAGCATTGCACATCACTTGTAAGAAGCTTTCAACATCTCTTGTGTTTAACTGTTAACATCTGCTTTCATCTCAAGACACGTTGTCTGCCAGATTAATTATCACCCTTTTCAAAAGCTGACTTTCCCTTCAAAAACAGCTACATGCTCATCTCCCTTTTGCATTCTCCCTTCCCTGAAAGTATTTGTGAGGTCATTTTTGAACTACACTTGCTTTTTCAACACATTATATTTCTTGAATTCTTAAAACTACATAGAACAAGACTTTTCAGATGATTTCTGAGGTGAAAACCCATGTGGTGCCTTAGCAAAAGGGTTCAAAAGTTTATGGGAACATTGTACTTATTTCCTCTTCTTCAGCAGCTGAAGTGCAGGTTCTTGTGCGTTGTTTTGATGTTTTACAATTTATATTTTTGAAATGGAGTGAAGAAAAAGATGAAGCTTGGCATAACAACAACAACAACAAACAACAAACAACAACAACAACAACAACAACAACAACAACAATATCTGATTTATATACCAGGACAACTTAACGCCCACTCAGAGTGGTTTACAAAATATGTTATTATTATCCTCACAACAAATGCCCTGTGAGGTGAGTGGAGCTGAGAGAGCTCCTAGAAGCTGTGACTAACCCAAGGTCACCCAGCTGGCTTCAAGTGGAGGAGTGGGGAATCAAATCCGGTTCTCTAGAGTCCCGCACACTTAACTACTACAACAAATTGGCTCTCTGAATACAAACTGGCTCATCTGAATATAATAATGAATGCTATACTAAGAACTGGGCTTAGCATTTGAGAAATATTAAATCATGGCCCAAAGAAAGGCTGAAAATGGCTGGCAAACTGTGCTAAGTAGTTTTGTTTGCAAGACTTTCTCAATAATGTTTTTCTTCTTCAGTGTACCAGAAGTTGATTTTTGGTTTTATGGTTGAAGTTGGCCAGAAAGTAGACCTACCCTAGCTCCTTAGCTTTTCAACAAGTGCAAACTCTTAGTGCATAGGGAGATACTCAGTTGTAATTTGGCTTCAGAACCTGCCCAAACCAGGGCCTCTAGACCTGGATCCACTTCATTCCATGATAATATGTACCTAAACATGCCAAACATTATCAGCGTCCATTCCTAGATTGACTGTAAAATGCTGGGCTTTTCCCCTTGGCTTCAGCCCTAGATTTATTCTAGATGTTACCTCCATTGGGTCATGATTAAAAATGTATTTTATAAGAGAGAGAACAACTTGTACCATCTTCCTTTATGAACAGATTTGCCATTTTGGGACATAACGAATGTAGATCTGTGATCCTAAGCAGAGTGACAGCCATTGAAGGCCACTGATCTCAATAGACTAAGAATGGTATAACTAGGGAGGTTATATTCCCTGCTGATGGTAGGGGATTTCCTGTCCCTTGCTGCTGCTGCCCACCACTGCTCATCTTGTTAGAGGGAGGAAAATGGTCAGTGAAATAGAGGAGCATGATCAGCATCCTCAACATGATGATGCAGCTTCCAGTGTGACCCAGAAATGACATTAGCACATCAGGCAATGCTCTAGCATTCACTCAAAACTCTATGGTTAAACCAAAGAGTATGAGACAAATACTAAAGCATCACTCCCAGTATGACGACATCAGTTCTAGGTCATGTTGGAATGTGTGTCATCACAATGGGTACAGCAATCACCTCCCCACCTAACTGTAAGGCCCTGCCTTCCTCATCTTCCCCCTGTTGCCAGACTGTTCCTGGCAACCCTAGGTGTAACTCTGCTGAGTGTTGCACTAATCATCACTAAATTAAAAAATAATCATAAATACAACTGACCTTCACATAAACATCTTCCTTATACTCAACTTCATTGAGGTAGCCAAATTCTATTGAACCATTCTTCCAAAGGCAAGAAATATGCTTTGCTTTACTTCTATTAACTGATGAGACTATTTTAGTAGCTGTTAAAAATACAAAATTAATTCTGCAGATTGCTTTCACACAGTGGCAATTCTCCATAGAGCATTCTGGTGGTGTCTGTGGTAGGTGGAAATGGGAATGGAGGCTGTGGGAGGTTGAAGCAGGGGAAATGAGGCCAGTGCGGGCAGGATCTGTGCACCTTCTTGTCCACGTGGCATGCAAAAAAAAAAAAAATGCTTTGACTGGGGCCATCCCTAACTATGATACCTGGCCCAAAAGAGAGAGCTGGTTTGGAAATGATCAGAGTAAAGCAGGAGAAAACATAGATAGCGGAAGCTTATGGGACAATGTCATGTGGATGCTCAAAGAAACCCGCTGCAGTTTGGATGCCAAACCAGAGAAAATGTGCTATGTGGAAGCAACCCAGATCTTCTTTTTCCTACTCTGTCATCAGAACACATGAATGTATATAATGCTTCAGCAAGTATCCCAACTATAGAAATTTGTTTTCTGTTTCACAGTATTAACTTTGAGAAACGTTTGATTTTGGCACATTCCCAGAGGATATGCATCTGCGTTTGACTACATCTTCAACATCATCATATATCTTATAAATGTGTTCCAGCTAATGCTGAGGTTGGCCTCTTCAACTGGACAAATACAGAATTTCCCAGTTATACAGCTGTCCTGCCCACTTGGATTCTGAAATAGTTATGCTCATATCCACAGAAGGGTGTCTAGGGTTTTAGTGGAAAAGCACATGTGGATTTTTTACTGTAGGTCCTAGGTTCAATCCCTGGCATTTTCAGTTAAAGCATTTCAGATAGCAGGTCCTGGGAAAGACCATTCTCTGCTTGAAAACCCTGGAGACCTTCTGCCATTCACAGCAGGCAGATCCAAGCTAGATGGACCAATTGTCTCACTTGGCATGAGGCAGTTTCATATGTTCATATATGAATGAATGAATTTATTGTATATGGCCATAGGCCTTTACAACCCAAAACCATTAAAAGCAGAAAAAATGCAAGACAACAGATATAATTACATACACATTAATAAAATTATTATAAAATGCATTTTATAATGCATGTCAAAGTTAACAACAGTAAGACCAAATAGTTTCTAACAGCTTATAAGACAATCTATATCAGATGTTTACTTTCCTGGTTGCCACATTTGCCCTTATTTTCCTAGCAGCTAGAGCATAGAGGGCCATCCTGATCAAAATAAAAGGGTCTGTATCTGAAAGTATAAAATTTAATTTATCAAAATCAGACAGAAGATGGAGACCAGAAAAAATATTTGTGAGACAGTGTAAAACATAGTGTGGTAAATCTTCAGTTGAGGTTCCACAGATACATGTACGCTGGTCGATGGGTTTTTTTTTTTTTAAATCATCTGAGTAGCATCTCAGTTGGCATAGACTGGAAGCGTAATGACGTAAATGCTACCCTGAGCTTATAGACTGTGATGTCAGTCAGATAATGCACTCAAGTATGGTCTTTTTTTGAAGGTTTTATACCATGGATTAAATTTTGTTTTACTGATTAAAAATTTATCAATTAGGGCATCCTCTTTGTAAACCCATTCCCTTAAGTCAGCATTGCCTCCCGAAGGCTGGAGTAATTCATCTGGGATGGCATATCGAGATGCAATGCCATTAAGGAAGGCTGACCGGGTTTTATCCTTATTTTGCAGCTGGTGATAGCTCAGATAACACAAATTACTGAAGGAACCAGGGTCCGTTAGTTGGTATGTTCATATATATGAAGTGATTGTGGGAAACTTGTGGGAAATAATTCAGGTGCTAATTATTTGAAACATTGGTATTGACCAATTACTATTTGCACTACCAGAGTGGAAGCAAAGCCAAGCACTTTATCCAACAACTGATAGGCTACTGTTCAGCTTGGAAGATAATTATACAGCCTAGCCCAAATGGCTTGTGGATGATTATCCTTCTGCCATATATACTCTCTGGGCCAGGAAGGAGTCTCCAAATATTGGTAGCTTGTGGGCATTTTTGGAACTTTGAAGAAAGTTAATGAGCAGCACTACAAAATGAGTGCCAATGGGACCAAAATCAGTCACAAAATTGCCTGCCAAGGGGAGGAATTAAAATATTGGGAGGTTCTAAGCCAAGTATCCTCCTCTGATGGAGCAGCTATATACATGAGAACATAAAGCTACAAGGTACCTGAAGGGTCATCTAGTCCAGCCCCTGCACAATGCAAGAAATTCACAGCTACCTCCTCCTTCCTCCTATTTGAATGGATGTTCCTTGTCGACCCAAAGATCAAGCAAATCTTCTGGCATTTTTTTACATATCTCCTACTCCAATGAGGTGGTGGAAAAGCAGGATTGGCCATATACTTTATGGAAAAGACATTTTGATAAAGAAGAAGGTGGGCATCAGGAAACACTTTGGTAGATATTAGGGATCATGGCTCTAAGCCTTGAAAATCTACAGAAGATAAGCATCACCTGTCTGTGAAGTAAAATCTGTAAAAATACGAAGAGCAATGGGTGCTGCATCAATGGAATATCCCATACCATAGAAAGCCCCTCTCACGCGAACTTTACAGTCTTTTAGAATACCTTTACTAATTTATTTTATCTGAGACTTGCTTTAATGGCACTGCTTCACTGCATTTATATTGTCCCCTACTTAATGTGTACCTGTACAGTGTATGTGTTTTCTATGGCTCCTTCTGTGAACTGCACCCTCAGCTTTGCAGGTGTGTGTGTGACAGATAGAAAAGATGTCCCTCATTATTTATTACTTTGAACGCTGTACTGACAAAGTTGAGAGTGTATCTTTTATTTGCAAATTGGGAGACTCTCAGAAAATGGAGTATCTGCTAGGAAATAGGGTAGATAGAGTTACTACATTCACATATTATCATATACTGTAGTAGCAGCAGCTACAATCAGGGTGAAATTTATTCAATGCTATGCTGGCTAGTTCTTTAATGACTGTAGTCTGCTTTTAACAAATTGGTGGCATGTTTTATCATTATGGATATTAAATCGACTTTTCTCCAAATGCTTGGCCATTTAAGTATATTTGGCATAACGTGATTGCGTGTTTGGATTTTGTATAACTTGTATTTATCTGCATTTTGTTGCCTTGGAAACAATTAAGCTGTGAAAACAGGAGATAAATATTTTATTGCACTGGATAATTGTGTGAGCCAAGTTACAGTTCTTGTTTGAAGGAAAGAGGGATTATGAATTTTAAAAATAATAAATAACTATTGATGATCTAATTATAATAAGGCAATTACTTTTTAAAATGTAAAAAAAAAGGTTTGTGCTTAGGAGGAGATTGGGCATCAAAGACCAGTAAGGCTAGAGATATTAGAATCTAGATCCAGAGTAATAGCCTATATTGCTGTATTGTTAACTGCTGAATGCTATCACTTCTTCTAATTTGTTCTCAAGGTATACTAATTTAGTATTGTTATGGATATAGCCAAAATTATAGAGGAACAGTTGCTGGATTTGATCATAGAAGATGGCTGTGTATATAGACACAAGGCCAGCTTGGCCTCACAGCTAAACATGCCACAAAATGATCCTAGATGCCCAGAATAGAACAACTTTGAAGATGGGCATGAAACAAACAATTGTATGGCCTTCTATAGATTAGAAGCCATCAAACTCATAACAATTGACATTATTTGTTGAGACCCAGGTGCAGAGAGCATCTGAGAATGGCAGGAATGTCCAACCACAAAAGTAAAAATATGATTCAAGGATGAGTATATTGGTTGAGGGCCAAAAGATATTCACGTGTGAGAAACTTGTAATCACTAATTTTACATAGACTTTGTTAAGATAAAAAGTAGCAACAACAAACTAACAATTTTCATATATTTTAAAGTGATGCTTCAAGTATAGATAACCTTTTATCGTGTTTGAAGTTATAATTAATCCAAGAAGCTGCACTAAGGATATGCACTAATTATTTTTTTGTTACCATTTTGAATCTTGAAAGATTGGTACAGACTGGAGCTGAGAATACACCTGTCATTCCAAGCCACTACACCCCACAAAAGACCAAAATAAAAGTCATTCTGATCCTTGCAGCTTGCAAATGTTCCACCAAAACACAGCTAACCACCAGGCCCTAATATCACTACATACAGTAGGTTATCAGCAGAACTGCAGAAACACTAAGAACAAACTCCCAGCAGAGAACCCCCTAAAAGTTTTACCCCCCCCCCAGTTTCATATCTCCTACAATTAGTAGGTGGTAGTCTCTGGGCCCTGACTTTTTCTCAACCCCCCCTCCCCACCACCCATTCATTCACGGAAGCAAGCCATAATGCACACAGTGTGGCAGGCAGGCATTCCATTGATGCTGAATGAGTCCCATTGTGTCCGCTTGTGAGAGAGATGGCTGATGCCAATTGGTGACAGGACTGGGTGGTGAAGGCCACTGAATATCTGGCCACCAGAAAAATAGCAGCAGGGCCTGAGCAATAGCAAGGGTCAGACTGCTCTGACAATGAGGTTGATAGACATGCCATTAAAGGAAACAAGATATTGCTGGCACACCAGCGCCTGTGCTTTCGCCACACATTAAGAACCAAAAGGAAACACACACACTTTTTGGTGTGTGTGGGAGGGGACTTGTTACAGCTTCATTTCTTGAATCTGGTTCTCTGTTCCAAATAATACTTTTACAAAATATACTCAGAAGTTGAATGGAAAGGAAAGAAGGAAATAGGAAAAGGGGAGAGTTTATGGGGGCTTTTGGAAAAGGAAAATAGCGGGGGAGCAAAAAATAAATGTTCCTTCTATAATTCCTTGAGGGTCCCCTCTTTCTTTGAGTATAGGTTTTTAGTATCTTTTTATTTTTGCCGTTTTGAGAGCCCAAAATGGGCGGAAAAGTGGCATAAAATTGTTCAAAATAAATATATATATTTAAAAGTATGTTTATATATAAATGTACTGCAGGATACTTGAAATGCTGCCAGCTCCAGCTTCCAACGACTTTACTAAGCAGAGGCACAATGTCAGTGCCACCACACAAAAGGACCTGCTTTGTCTGTACAATATTCTCAAACAAAATGGGTTCTGAGCCAGGTCTGTCTGGCAGATTAGCCGTTTACATGTGGTATATAGTTCTGTCCTTGTAAACATCTTGTAAAATTGCCTGCTTGGCATTTATTATTTCACACTTCTATTAAGTAGAACAATCATTCTCCCAAAGGAGAATGTAAATGAAAATACTCCCAATGGATTCAAACAATGATGTACATTTTAAACTAAACATTAATTCTCAGCATATTACACTAGAGGTCAGCCAACATCTCATTTATTTTCTTGACTTTCACATTTCACAGTCCCCTGAAGGTAATTTCCCCCCATTTTTCTTCCTGTCTGTAATTGGCATACCAAACATCCCTCTTCTCCAACAAATGTTATCTGATTGTACTACTTCGGTACTAAATACATCAAAGACCAAACCCAACGTTCCTGACCTCTCCTCTCTCTTCTCCTCCCTCAGTGTTTCTCTTCCAAACTTCAGCTGATTTGTGAAGATCTCAAACAATCCATTTGTAGTACCATTTATTATTATTCTTGAGAGACAGTTTTTAACCTCTGGACATCTCAGGTTCCTTGGAAACTTTAAAAAAATCAGCAATTACTTACCTTGTCCACTATTCATTTGTATTTTTAACCAGTTATATCTAATGCTCACAGCTAGTACCTGGATACAAGGCTGCTAGCCTAAAACAGTGAAAATGGTAGAAGCACAACACTCTTACCATAATACTGCAAAAATCATTAGGGACAGCCACATGCAGGATTGGCAGCATTAAATAAATTAAAGATAAAAACATAACTATCAGGTAACAGCTTAAGAGGTAACATGATATCCAACAAGTAGGGAAAAAACCCCTCTTGCTCATACAACATGTTCACAGGCATATGCACATACCCAGACAATCAGTGTGGTATAGTGGTTAGTAGGGTTGCCAACTCTATGCCTAAAAATTCCTGGAGATTTTGTGGGTGGATCTTGGAAAGTTCAGGGCTTGGGGAAGTCATCAGGGTACAATAGAGTGCACCCTCCAAAGCAGCCATTTTCTCCAGGGGAACTGATCTCTATGGCCTGAAGATCAGTAATTCTGAGAGCTCTCCGGCCACCACCTGGAGGCTGGTAACCCTAGTTAGAGCCCTAAGTTCACATCCCTAGACAGTCAAAAAGCTTATTATGTAGCCATGGGGCAGTCAGTATCTCTCAGCTTAACCTACTTCTTAAGTTTGATGTAAGGACAGAATAGGGGGAGAATCGTTTGCGCTGTTTGGAGGAAGGGTAGGATAAAACTGTATAGAGAGACATCAGCAAATCAGCAACATGTCTAGTAAGACTGGACCTCATGTCAAAAATTCTAAAGACCTGGAACCAAGAGAATGGTCCATAACGAGGGCACTGTTTCATTTACTTATTTAGATATATCTGTACCCTGCTTTTCTCCACAATGAGAACTGAAAACTGCTTGGAAAATTGTTCTCCCCTCCTCTGTGTTACAACCATTATAATAATCTGGTGAGGGAGGTTCAGTTGAATGTGACTGGCAGGCCCAAAGTCCCATGGAATGAGGATTTGAATCTGGCTCTTCCAGATTCTAGTTCAACACTTTAATGACTGCAGCACATTGGCTCATATAACTCATGGCCACACACCTGACCTCAGACAATGGGGGAACATGGAACAGGTCCTCTGAAAAAGACCTCAAATGGTGGACAGGCTCATATGGAGCCAACAGGTTTTTATTCATATGGTGTACAACCACAGACATTGACCATATTCTGGTCATCATGGGGGGAAACAACATATCCTACAGATCTGAGTGCATCCCAGAAATCATCCTTGTATTCTGTTCATGACCTTGGCCTACAAACTACCAGCTTTTCTATTTTTGTCTCAGTGGGTTTTGTTGTTGTTATAAGAATAAAAAATATGACATTTGGAGGGCAGAACAGACAGAAACATACTTCCCACCTCCAGTTCAATTCTATATGGAGGTTCAAAAATTTTCATGATTTGGGAGAAAATGTTTATTTGTAAAGTTTCATTCAGAGAATGGCAGATTTCACCTCTAATACCCCTAATACAATATTAATTTACTTTATTATATCCTGTCTTTCTCGCTGAGACTCAATGCGGCTTACAAAATATAAAACAGTGTAATCAGACAGCATAAAACAAGCAATGAACAATGCAATAATGACTAGGATTACAGAATTAGGAAACAATGCAAACAACTAACCATTGGAGGCAAAGTATAATATAAGAAATACAAAAAGATAGAAGACAATGCATTAAAAGCAATGTGATATTTAAAATAATCATTGCCATAGACTACAATTTAATTTTATTATAATCCACTCTCCAGGACTTGTCTATTCTACTACAAATTAAACCACTTTATAAAAAATAGATATTTATTTATTTACATTATTTATAGTCTGCCTTTCTCACTGAGACTCAAGGTGGATTACATAGTGTGAGTCAGTACTAGACATGGGCATGAACAGCATTACAAACAGAAAAAACCCACGGACAGCCCATTTGTCTGTTCACAAACAAGCTGTTCGTGAGGCTCCATTCTAAATGAACAAGTGGTTGTTGCTAGCCTCGTTCATTGCCTTTGTCAGCTGTTTGTCGAGTCAAACAGTCTGGGGCCTTTCAATCAATTCCCCTGGCAACGGCAGGGACTGAACTCTGTCTGAACTCCTTCTAGCTTCCCTTCTACTTCCAGTAGAGAGTCCCGTTTTTGCCACTGTGAAGAGAAAATGACAACAAAGGGGAAGACCCATGGATCATGCCTTTCCTGGGGTGCAATCTCTCTGAAACTTGGGGGGACTTTGGAGGACAGTGAGGACTATGTCCCCTGCAAATTTGGTGGGTATTGGACATTAGGAAGATCAGTTTGTAACCCCTCAAAGTAGCTTCCACCAGAGAGTCCCGTTTTTGCCACTGTGAAAAGAAAATAACAACAAAGGGAATGACCCATGGATCATGCCTTCCCTGGGTGCAATCTCTCTGAAACTTGGGGGTCTTTGGAGGACAGTGAGGACTATGTCCCCTGCAAATTTGGTGGGTATTGGATATTGGGAAGGTCAATTTGTGTGGTGTTTAAAGGGAATTCCCCCTGCCACCTGCCAGCTGATAGTTTAAAGGGATCTTTAAGGGGCCACCAACAACGAACAATGAACATGTTTGTGAACAGGGTCATGTTCATTACTGTTCATTGTTCATTGTTCATTGTTCATGGATGGCAACGAACAACGAACAGCTTGTTCAGGGTTTTTTTTTCCATTTGTGCCCCTGTCTAATCAGTACACTCAATACCAAAGGCATGAAATAGGATATATACATGCACATTTATTAAGAATAAAAATACATAATTTCACTTTTCTGCTTGCTTAGGGACAGTTCTTGGAGTTTTGGTTCAAGATAATGAATGATAAATCATAATTTTTATTTGATTAGTCGCCATTGGAAATGACTTCTGCAACTTATGAGTTTTATCAAACTCCAAGACACCTTGTCACCTGATCTTTGAAAAAACATGGTTCTAGTCCACAGTGACATTAAAGACGCACAACAATGAAAATGGTTTGTTAAGCTGCACTGTAATATATGCAGACTTCATTGTTATTAAAAAAACAACAATCCTGAATTCTGAAAATGTGCTCCATATTTCTATATTGCTGAAGGCTTTCAGGCCTCATTGCCCACAATTAGCACTGGAAGATTTAATTCTGTTTACCTTTTTATTATTTAAAAAAATCCACCTGTCTTTAACTTTCAATTTCTTTATTACAAATGTGTACTGCAAAATTAATTTGCTTCAATCATCTGCTGTTCTCGCTTATCATCCAATAATTTATCTCAACATCTGCTAAAGTCACAAATTTTGCTCAAGTGATATAACAGGAAAGCAATTATACCTGAATAGAAAAACATTTGCAAATTACTGGGTTGTTATTACTTCCATAAACATAAGCCTGGTTAAAAAAAGAGGAAGAAAATAGGAATGGGAATGGCTTTAATGGCTCTAATTTTACACCGCATATAAGAGCATATTTTAAAAATTGCATTTCTCTTATTCCATTTTATTTAATCAAGAGAGGGGGAAAATGCTTGTAAAACACAGCAAGGGTTGCCGAAGGCTGGCGACTGACAGCAGACTCACTTTGTATGGAGGTCTTGCTGGCAACATTGTGACATCACTGGAAATGTGATGATGTCACTTTCAGCACTGTCTGGAAGTGATGTCATCCTGTAGGTTTAACCATAGAGTTGTGGTTGAATGCTACAGCATTCTCTAATATGATTATGTCACTTTTGGGTTGCGCCAGAAATGATGTAATGGCATTGGGTCAACACCAATTTCCCTCCACATTCCCTCCCACTGCTCAGTTGAGCTGCAGGAAGAGCCAGCAGGTGCCGCAGTATTGTCCTAATGCACAATTGTTGAAAGCAGACACATGGGATGTTACGGACACAGCCATTCTTTAACACATCCTTACAGACAACACTGCTCAATATATTGACAGCACTCATACAGAAATACACATTCTGTGGGTTTATAAAATATTGATGACAGCAGGGCTCCCTACAGTTTGGTTCTATATTCACAGTCTGCAGTAAGTTGTAGAATCACCAGTCTGAGAAACAAATATTCATTACAAATAGTGTACACAAATAAGATGGTTTGGTGTTGGGCTGCTATCTTCAGTTGATGAATTGGTTACAGTAATTGATTAAAACCCTTCCTGTGATTAGAAAAAGCCGTGGTTTGTAGCTTTCCATGCACAAGTATTATGCAATCTGTGGGTAGTAGGTGCCACCTTTGAAGACGTATCTTATATACTACCACTTTGCTCAGCGAAGCTTTCTGCCAGCCTAAGGAGCCTTCCTCCAATGCGAGTGGCTCTTTTGCTAGGAGCTGTTGTAAAATTCATAGGAGGAACAGCCATTTTAGCTGCTGGAAGCCTCCTTAGGCTGGAGGACGGCTTCAAATTCTGCTGACTAGAGTGGTAAGACACAAACTATTATTTCCTCCTTCCATCTCACACAAAAGTGATAAAGCCTACTATGGCAACGTGTGGGCATCCTCTAAAATCAGAAAAAGTGCCTTTTGCTCTGGTAATAATTTTTTGTATGTAATAGGCTTAGACAAGTTTAATCCATCAGTTCATTTATTTGTCCATTATTTATTGACCAAGAATTATTTAATATGATTGAGTTATATGAATGCTGTTCATTTATTGGTAGATACAAACAGCATCTTTCTTTTTGGATCTGATTATAGAAGATACTAAATGTGGGGGGAGGGACCTCTCAACTCACATTTAACATGTGGCCACACTCATCTTTGAAAAGTTTCTCTGACTCCCTGTTTCACATGTTCGCCCAGGAGACGTCTCCTGCAATAAGACAAACAGCCCATTTTTCATAGCTCTTTTCTATCCAGAAAAATGCCTTGCATGGAAAGCAGGGACCAGCAAAGCTGCTCATGCCTCTGGGTATTCACGTAGGAGCCCATCCCCCTACCACACACATACACACACACACACACACAGAACATTCTGAAGATGAGTGCAATCACACATTAAACACAAGCTGGGTTGGAGTTTCCCACTGACCACCTTGTAAGCAACAACAAAGTTTATTAGCCAGAGGCCATCACATTCTTGAAATCAATTCAAAATTACATGATTGCACATCTGACCACCTTGTGTTTAGCCTCTCATGTAACCACACCTTTATTCTTATTTTATATTCATTTTTAATTTTATTGTATCTATTATATTTTATTGTTTTGTATTTGCTGTAAACCACCCAGAGAATTTTGGGTGGTATAAAAATAAATAAATAAATAAATAAATAAATAAATAAATAAATAAATAAATAAATAAATGAATGAATGAATGAATGAATGAATGAATGAATGAATGAATACAACAACAACAATATTCTTTACAAGCCTGAATTTTTTTCATTAGTCTAGTTGAGCATAGGAATAGAATGACTGCTTAACTTGGTGGTGTGCTAGAAAGCTTTCTGCTGCATCGGGGCTCAATGTATAGTAGGTGCCAGTGTTCACACCTACTGATTTGACTACCAGAGACAAAAGAAGGCTTTGCAGTCTTGAGCAGGCAACCAAACGAGGAAGCCAACTGAGCCTTTTATGGGCTCTCATATATATGTGATATGCAACCGTGTTCAGTATGTCACAAATTGTGTGGCCCAAATAAACAGATGTAAACTCATCATTTTATAGGGGCCAACTATATGTGCATTGAGTGCATCACTCTTTCAGCTTGTCATTAACACAAACATTCAGTCTGCAACAACAACAAAAGGAACAGAATCTCCCTTTGTATTTTTTAAAACTCCAAAGCCATCTTTCTCCCCTTATCCTAGAGCCCGGGAGACTGCACAGCACATGCTGGATCAGTTAAATGTAAATAAATGATACATCCCTTTTATTGCATCAGCTTGACTTGCGAGGCATTTCTTCAATAGCTGATAGGGTAGTTAATGAACTCTGGTATCACTCTGATGAGGCCATTACGATATTCTTGTAAATGCCACTGCAGCTTTCCAGTGCAAGCGTTTCTTGTTACCCATCAGGAACAGTAGATAGTAATTCAAATTAATCCTACTGCATAATGAGATCTTTTAATGTTATATATACTATGTTATGAGTATGTAGCCATCAGATCAAGCTTGTTTGCCAATATCTCACTAAGAATCCACCCTCTTAGGAACTGAATCTGAGTTCCTTATCAGCTCAGTTTTAGGTAGGTAGCTGTGTTGGTCTGCAATAGAACAGCAATATTCAAGTCCAGTGGCACCTTGGAGACCAACAAGATTTTCAGAGTGTAAGCTTTCAAGAGTCAGAGGTGTCTTCTTCAGACACAAGTAGAAATGGAGATCTGTGAGCCAAAGGAGGATGAGATGTTACAAGGAAGAGCATCAGGATGTAAAGGTACAATGCAACTTGATTAGAGCAGAAATGAGCATTTGTGATGAGATAAGAATTCTAAGTCTCTGTTCAGACCTGGGGGAGTGGGGGTGGGGGTGAGGGGTGGGGAGTCCATTGTTCTGGATTTGTGAATGATCCCTGTTTCAGCACTCTCATGTTGTAATCTTCCATTGAAGTATCTCTGAGGACAAACACTTTTAGGTCAGCAGTGGAAAGTCCTGGAAGATTAAAGTGTTCTCCCACTGGTTTTTGTGTGTTGTGATTTCTAATGTCAGATTTATGTCCATTTATGCTTTTGTGTAGGGACCTACCTGTTTGTCCAATGTAAAGAGTAGAAGGACATTGCTGACAGTTGATAGCATATATAACATTGGAAGATGAACAAGCGAATGAACCTGGGATGGTATAACTGGTGTTGTTAGGTTCAGTGATCATGTTGTCAGAGTAAATATGGGGACAGAGTTGACATCTTGGCTTATTCCAGGCTCTGGTCCCAGAGTCCATGACAGTGTTGGGAAGTACTTTATTATGAGTGAGAAGTTGTTTAAGGTTAGGGGACTGCCTGTGGGCATGACAAGGTTTGCCTCCCAATGCTTGTGAGATAATATCATAGTCCAGCATAAGTAGCAATAGTGATGATATCTTCCTTAGATGGGCAATTAGAAGGTCTCTTGTGAGCTGGATAGGCAAGAAGTGCCCCTTCCCTATGATCAAAAATGCTGGATTTTATTTATGACACTATGTAACTGACCAGATGATTTTAAATGGAACTTTATGATTTGTACATTTGTACACCACACACTTACCATCAAATCCCATATCACAGCCTGGTCCACAGACTGTGCCCCCCCCCCCCAAAACAGGCAAATTCTTTGAGCAGCCTCACTAAGTAAGTTTGCCAGAAAGATGTATTGTCGAAGGCTTTCACGGCCGGAGAACGATGGTTGTTGGGGGTTTTCCGGGCTGTATTGCCGTGGTCTTGGCATTGTAGTTCCTGACGTTTCGCCAGCAGCTGTGGCTGGCATCTTCAGAGGTGTAGCACCAAAAGACAGAGATCTTTCAGTGTCACGGTGTGGAAAAGATGTAGGTCATTTGTATCTACTAAGGAGGGGTGGGGTTGAGCTGAGTCATTCTGTAAGAGTTTCCCAGGGTGTAGATACAAATGACCTACATCTTTTCCACACTGTGACACTGAGAGATCTCTGTCTTTTGGTGCTACACCTCTGAAGATGCCAGCCACAGCTGCTGGCGAAACGTCAGGAACTACAATGCCAAGATCACGGCAATACAGCCCGGAAAACCCCCAACAACCATTTTGCCAGAAAGCTTTGTGAGTTGTGGCAAAACTTAAAATGAGCCACGAAGCACACCTTTCCTCCCTCCGTGGATTTCAGTTTCCACTTCTTCTTAGTCCCCTTCTCTCTCTCACACACTCAGTTTGTAGCAGCTCCATCATTTAATTATGCCCATAGATCGAGCAAATAATACTGCCATTAGCAAAGAAAGCAAAAGCTATTGGGCAGCTGCTAACCAGTTCATGAGAGGTTTGTGGTGTTTGCTGGGCTAGTGAAGTAATCCAAGGATTGGCTCACCATAGTTGCTTCCCATCAAATGAGGTAAATTTGCCTGATGAACTCATTTGTGACAAAGATTGCAACATCACTACCTGGTACCTTCTGAATGCCAAGCAGATGCTCTACCATGCTCTACCGTGGTCGCTTGATGGAGCTGCATAAATGAATAATTGAATGAAGATCAGATGCTTGGGACAAATAACACAATCTTTCATCTACTTTGCCAGGGGGGGGGGGGTCAAGGTGTTTAAAGATGTGGAGAAACTTCAGAAACTTCAAAATGATTCATCTTCCCTAGTCCTGAAAATCATCAAAGAAAAACCTTTTGGACAAAAGTGTAACAACAGTTTAACACACAAAATTAAACCATCAAATAAATGTTGAATGTGTCATGTATGCCTGCATACCTTCCATTAATGTGTTATGCATTTTGTGCTGATCATAACTGTTTGCTAAGATTGTATTCTGTATATTGTATAAATCATCTGAGAGTGTGTAAACTGCTAACATGTAATGTACTGGACTAGTGGGAGTTGACTGTTATCTGTTGAAAGTATTTACTTTAACTTCTGTCGTACATGTTCTTGGATGCCAGCTGCGGGCAGCGAGTGATGTATCTTTTCTCGGAGTCTGGAATGATTTCATTCTGTACTATGTCTAGCCTAAACTAATCAGTTCCCATGTAACTTTTTGGGGTTTCCGCGCCAGAATGTCAACAGACCCAAAAGGTGGGAAGTTTCCCTATAATTAGTAGTGCCCTTTTTTGAATAGTCACTTTTGCCAATTGCTACCTTTGTGTGAACACCTTGAACTGTATGGATCTCTAATAAAGTTGCTTCAACTGGAACACTTGTGTGTTAACTGTGGAGAACTTGAGGGACCTAACTGCCAGGGACTGACAGAATGATTCCTTTCCCCAGTTTACCGGCACCCTCAAAAATAACTGAGGTCAAAAGATGTTCAAAGCCCAGCACAGACTGGAGAAATTTGACATCTGTTTCTATACAAGAATACATCCAAATCATTCCTTTGTATTTCATCCCAGGATGCCTTCTGCTCTGCTAGAGCCATGTAAGAGCTAAAATGAGCTAATCTGCCATTAGCCGAGATCAGGATATTACAAATGCACCCTTCTTCGTGTCTCTTGGGGTCTTTTTAATGTCATTGTGAGCCTTTGTTTAGTTCCATGGTTAGAGTGGTAAGATCTAGGAAATCAGGGTATTAATCCACACTTGGCTGTGACGTTCACAGGATGACCTTGAGCCAGTCACTCTCTCTCAGTGTAATCTTCCTCACAGAGCTGTTTTGGGAATAAAATGAGGATGGGTGCCCTTCAGGACAACTTTTTTTGAAGGCACCCATCCTCATTTACTGCATTTACTCATTTAGGGTGATTAAAAAAAATGAGGATGGGTGAACAGTGTATGCTGCTCAAAGCTCCTTGGTGGAAGGGAAGGATAAAAATGTCTGAGACAGACGGTCTTCCTATTCGCAAAGCATAATGTTCTGCAAAGGGGCAGTGGTTCTTTTGGGATTTGAGGACAATTAAAACCAATTGATGGGGAAAGCAAAAGACTTTATTACACAAAGCAAATACAATCATTACATAAAGACACGGCAAGGGGGATAAACATATAGCATAGCATAACATAAAGTAATGGAAAAATGCCACCTGATGCAAGCAATACCCTTTCAGTCACCAGGGAACCCTCTCTGATGGCAACAGGCAGACTCCTACAGCCAAATACAACTGTACAGCACGCTACCAGCTTTCATCTGTACCGAATCCCCACTCAGAGGGCCCTTGCTCAGACTTATATACCTTAAAGCTGGCTCATGCCCACCTGCAACATCAGCATCCCCAGAAAGGTTTTAATGAGAGGGAAGGTGACTAATCAGAGGGCCAAGGCTAAGGAATGCTGTCAGTGTCAAGCTGGCCTTGATGATCTAAGCCTAGCTGATAAGGCTAAGTGACTGGCACTTACCCCAGGCCTGATTGTCTGGTCCTCCCTTCAGCAAGATGTGATGCTATCCACACTCTTACTCCAGGTGTCTAATGGATACCTCTCTCCCTGCACTAAGCCTAGCAACAGGGAGAGCCCCATCTCGAGGTCAAAACTTGCATCAGCAACAAATGAAACGAAGCGACAAGATATAATGTAGTATGAGGCACATATTCAAAGGCATATATGAGCCAAATATGGCTCTTTAGGGAAGATGGATGGACCTACGACACCACTAACTCCTCGAAATACAATCCTCTTCCAAAATTCCAATACACATAATAAGCCGCAATTTTTCAGGATGAGTGAATCTGCATTTTATTTTAAAAACACACATCGTTTAGATTAACTCCATTTAAAAAAAAAAAAGTTTTCTAAATTCTTACTAAATTTTAGTCCAAACCTAGTAGCCGTACCCACTAAACTCGCATGCAAAAAGGTAGGATGATTGGTTGCTCAAAAGGTAACTCGTAATGCACACTGACTGGATTCAGGCTTATGGAAGCCATTAACTTTGAAAGCATGACATCCATTTTAGAGCACCTTGGCATGACAATGAATCAGCCCCACCTTGTGATAGTAAAGATGTCTACAGAGAAATTGCTTTGTGTAATCATATATATAAATACACACTGCAGTGAGTCATCATCACCTCTGAGGTTGTAAGGATCCTTGATCCATGATAGATCCCCCCAATCATTGCCAACGACTGTCATAATATATGGGAACTGAGGGCAAAACCTGCTGCAGAAAGATTCCCAAGGCATCTGGTATTCCATTGTAATGCTTCCACTTGATACAATTGGGAAACTTTAACAGCAGGTTGGTATGTAGACATTTACCAGGGAGAGCTTTTCCTGACATGGTCACAAGTGTTGGGAAAGCTTCATCTCTTGAGTGCTTCTTGTAAGGCTGATGTTAAAGGCATAGGTGGCAATCCAGGTATCATTCATTAAAAAAGCATGCATGAGAGAAGCGCTTTGGCAATTATCAGTGACAAAATTGATGCTAGGGATAGGCACACAAATTTTAGTTGGACTTGGGTTCAGCTCATTTGGGGAGTAATCCTGAGCAGATGTACTGAGTAGGGATGTGCGTTTCGGCATTCAGAATGCCGAAAGAATGCCGAAACAAAAGTGTTTCGGCATTCTTCAGGAATCCCGAAACGTTTCGGGGAATGCCGAAACGTTTCGGGATTGCCGAAAGAAAAACCCGAAACGTTTCGGGATTCTTTCGGCATTCTTTCGGCATTAGAGAATCGCCATTTTGTTTTTGCTAGCCGTTTGCCTTAGCAAGCGGCTAGCAAAATCCTGCTGGAAGCAAAGGCTTCCTGCAGGCTCTTAGAAGAGGGGAGGGGGGGAGAAGGAGTGAATCACTCACTCCTTCTGTCACCCCCCACCCCTCTTGCAAAGGAGGATAGGGAATCCTGCTTTGCCTTGCAAATGCAAGGTGCAAGCATTGCATTGCACTTTGCATTTGCAAAGCAGCAGAGATTCCCGCCAAAACTAACAGGTAGGGGAGGGGGAGCAGGAGGAGGGTGGCTCTTGGAGTGTGGGTGGGGAAAGGCAGGGGAGGGGGGACTTTAGGAGTCACCAATCCCACTGCTGCATTCTCATGCCAGCCAATAGATTTAAATCTTTGGCTGAGGCTGCAGCAGGGGATTTAAATTTGGAGCAAGACTGTCTGGAACACTTCTGTTGCTGCTGCTGCTGAGCTGTGACCGAGAGAGGAGAAGAAGAGAGACTGCACCTGGAGCCTGGAGGACATCTGCCTGGAGGATCAACTGTGCTGGACATCCTGAGAGGACACCTGGTAGGCCTTTTTTAAATTTTTGTAAATTTTTTTGATGCTGGGCAATGTGCTGCTGTGGCCTGCCTCTGCAAAAAGGTGTTGCAGTTTATTCTTGGCATGGCCAGGGGGACAGGTTGGGCAGACAATGTTTGATGGTGGGGTGGGGGTTTCAGCATTGGTTGTTGTGCTTGCCTTCTTTAAGCTTGATCCACTGTTTTAAGATTAAAACAAGAGTGTGCCAGCTTTGGGCCTACACAGGCCAGAAGCCTTTCTTCTGGCTGGCTCTCACAGTTGTGCTTCACAATCTGGAATGGTGTGGCTTGCTTTTCTGTGTCTGGTCCCCTGCTTGCAAGGATTCCCAACAGGCTCCGTCCTGATCAACTGTGCCAGCCTGTGGGCCACACACAGGTATGCTGCTTTGGCCAAGGTAACCCTTTTTGGTTGCAGGCCTGGCACTCACAGTTGTGCTCCACAATCTGGAATGGTGTGGCTTGCTTTTCTGTGTCTGGTCCCCTGCTTGCAAGGATTCCCAACAGGCTCCGTCCTGATCAACTGTGCCAGCCTGTGGGCCACACACAGGTATGGCCTGGGGGACAGGTTGGGCAGACAATGTTTGATGGTGGGGGGGGGGGTTCAGCATTGGTTGTTGTGCTTGCCTTCTTTAAGCTTGATCCACTGTTTTAAGATTAAAACAAGAGTGTGCCAGCTTTGGGCCTACACAGGCCAGAAGCCTTTCTTCTGGCTGGCTCTCACAGTTGTGCTTCACAATCTGGAATGGTGTGGCTTGCTTTTCTGTGTCTGGTCCCCTGCTTGCAAGGATTCCCAACAGGCTCCGTCCTGATCAACTGTGCCAGCCTGTGGGCCACACACAGGTATGGCCTGGGGGACAGGTTGGGCAGACAATGTTTGATGGTGGGGGGGGGGGGGTTTCAGCATTGGTTGTTGTGCTTGCCTTCTTTAAGCTTGATCCACTGTTTTAAGATTAAAACAAGAGTGTGCCAGCTTTGGGCCTACACAGGCCAGAAGCCTTTCTTCTGGCTGGCTCTCACAGTTGTGCTCCACAATCTGGAATGGTGTGGCTTGCTTTTCTGTGTCTGGTCCCCTGCTTGCAAGGATTCCCAACAGGCTCCGTCCTGATCAACTGTGCCAGCCTGTGGGCCACACACAGGTATGGCCTGGGGGACAGGTTGGGCAGACAATGTTTGATGGTGGGGGGGGGGGGGGTTCAGCATTGGTTGTTGTGCTTGCCTTCTTTAAGCTTGATCCACTGTTTTAAGATTAAAACAAGAGTGTGCCAGCTTTGGGCCTACACAGGCCAGAAGCCTTTCTTCTGGCTGGCTCTCACAGTTGTGCTTCACAATCTGGAATGGTGTGGCTTGCTTTTCTGTGTCTGGTCCCCTGCTTGCAAGGATTCCCAACAGGCTCCGTCCTGATCAACTGTGCCAGCCTGTGGGCCACACACAGGTATGGCCTGGGGGACAGGTTGGGCAGACAATGTTTGATGGTGGGGGGGGGGGGGTTTCAGCATTGGTTGTTGTGCTTGCCTTCTTTAAGCTTGATCCACTGTTTTAAGATTAAAACAAGAGTGTGCCAGCTTTGGGCCTACACAGGCCAGAAGCCTTTCTTCTGGCTGGCTCTCACAGTTGTGCTTCACAATCTGGAATGGTGTGGCTTGCTTTTCTGTGTCTGGTCCCCTGCTTGCAAGGATTCCCAACAGGCTCCGTCCTGATCAACTGTGCCAGCCTGTGGGCCACACACAGGTATGGCCTGGGGGACAGGTTGGGCAGACAATGTTTGATGGTGGGGGGGGGGGGTTCAGCATTGGTTGTTGTGCTTGCCTTCTTTAAGCTTGATCCACTGTTTTAAGATTAAAACAAGAGTGTGCCAGCTTTGGGCCTACACAGGCCAGAAGCCTTTCTTCTGGCTGGCTCTCACAGTTGTGCTTCACAATCTGGAATGGTGTGGCTTGCTTTTCTGTGTCTGGTCCCCTGCTTGCAAGGATTCCCAACAGGCTCCGTCCTGATCAACTGTGCCAGCCTGTGGGCCACACACAGGTATGGCCTGGGGGACAGGTTGGGCAGACAATGTTTGATGGTGGGGGGGGGGGTTCAGCATTGGTTGTTGTGCTTGCCTTCTTTAAGCTTGATCCACTGTTTTAAGATTAAAACAAGAGTGTGCCAGCTTTGGGCCTACACAGGCCAGAAGCCTTTCTTCTGGCTGGCTCTCACAGTTGTGCTTCACAATCTGGAATGGTGTGGCTTGCTTTTCTGTGTCTGGTCCCCTGCTTGCAAGGATTCCCAACAGGCTCCGTCCTGATCAACTGTGCCAGCCTGTGGGCCACACACAGGTATGGCCTGGGGGACAGGTTGGGCAGACAATGTTTGATGGTGGGGGGGGGGGGGTTTCAGCATTGGTTGTTGTGCTTGCCTTCTTTAAGCTTGATCCACTGTTTTAAGATTAAAACAAGAGTGTGCCAGCTTTGGGCCTACACAGGCCAGAAGCCTTTCTTCTGGCTGGCTCTCACAGTTGTGCTTCACAATCTGGAATGGTGTGGCTTGCTTTTCTGTGTCTGGTCCCCTGCTTGCAAGGATTCCCAACAGGCTCCGTCCTGATCAACTGTGCCAGCCTGTGGGCCACACACAGGTATGGCCTGGGGGACAGGTTGGGCAGACAATGTTTGATGGTGGGGGGGGGGGGGTTCAGCATTGGTTGTTGTGCTTGCCTTCTTTAAGCTTGATCCACTGTTTTAAGATTAAAACAAGAGTGTGCCAGCTTTGGGCCTACACAGGCCAGAAGCCTTTCTTCTGGCTGGCTCTCACAGTTGTGCTTCACAATCTGGAATGGTGTGGCTTGCTTTTCTGTGTCTGGTCCCCTGCTTGCAAGGATTCCCAACAGGCTCCGTCCTGATCAACTGTGCCAGCCTGTGGGCCACACACAGGTATGGCCTGGGGGACAGGTTGGGCAGACAATGTTTGATGGTGGGGGGGGGGGGGTTTCAGCATTGGTTGTTGTGCTTGCCTTCTTTAAGCTTGATCCACTGTTTTAAGATTAAAACAAGAGTGTGCCAGCTTTGGGCCTACACAGGCCAGAAGCCTTTCTTCTGGCTGGCTCTCACAGTTGTGCTTCACAATCTGGAATGGTGTGGCTTGCTTTTCTGTGTCTGGTCCCCTGCTTGCAAGGATTCCCAACAGGCTCCGTCCTGATCAACTGTGCCAGCCTGTGGGCCACACACAGGTATGCTGCTTTGGCCAAGGTAACCCTTTTTGGTTGCTGGCCTGGCACTCACAGTTGTGCTCCACAATCTGGAATGGTGTGGCTTGCTTTTCTGTGTCTGGTCCCCTGCTTGCAAGGATTCCCAACAGGCTCCGTCCTGATCAACTGTGCCAGCCTTCGGCCCACACACAGGCCTGCTGCTCCGGCTTTGGTAACCCTTCCCGTTTGCTGGCCTGGCACTCACTGTTTTGCTTCACATTCAGGTTGTTTATCGTTGGTGGACCTCTTCTGGACTGGACTGCACTTGGTGGACATCGGCCTGCAGATCTCTGCGTGCAGGATCAACATTGCTGGACATCTGCACTGGTGGACTGGTAGGGTTGTTGTTAAATTTGGTTTTTGAGCTTATGTCTGCTGCTGTGCCTACCTGCGAGCATATGCTTTGGCTCTGTCTTTATGGCTTGGGCTGGGGGGGGGGGGGCATTTTCTGGTTGGGCAAGAGGATATTGTTTGGGGGTTAGGGGGGCCAGCATTGATCGCAGTGCCTGCTTTCTTTCATGTTTCATTTTTCAAGTTTGAGTGTGGGGTGGGCTTGAACTACTGTTTCACAGGACTAAAAAATGAGTGTGCCAGCTTTTGGCCTGCACAGGCCAGAAGCTCTGCTGGGTGGATGTGTTTTGTTTTGCTGCTGGTTGGCCCTAGCCTTTAAGGGGGGGGGCTGACTTGGCTTGTGCAACGGGGCCTTGAATTTTGGGGGTTGCGTGTGCGGCGTGTGGTGTTGACTCTGCTAACATTTCCAATTTTCTTGACAGCATCGTGGAGGAGAGGAGGACCAGCTGCAAGACCGCCTGAACATCGCTGGACTGCAGGACTGGTGTTACTGTGAGCGAGTCCGGGTTCACATTTGGGTGGCCTTGGGGGTGGGTTCTTGCTAGCTTGGGAGGGGGGAGGCTCATCTTCAAAACACCACATCCACACCCCACACCGACATACCACAGATACATCGGTCCCGCTAAATAGTGTCTCTTAGGTAGGTAGGCCAGTTGGTAGGTGATCAGTGGATAATTGCCCTCAACATAATTATTAGGGAAACCGAGCCTAGTTTTTTTTAAAAAACTAAATAGGGACTCAGCAGGGAAAGCATTAGTGAGTGAGTGTTAGGTTTGAATTCTATATATATATATATATATATAAAAATTTGTAATAGCTGTCAATAGGCTTCCCATTAGTGCCCCCATAACTAGGGTTCCACTGCCCATCTCTGGCACCCGTGGTGGTGCCAGGCCGGCCCGGGCATACTAGTGTGTGAGTGTTTAAGGCTTTGTCACCTGTTATTGGGGTTTAGGGCCAGCTCAATTCCAGAGGAATTCAGCTGATTGGCAGGCTCAGGTTCCCTGACATAAATAGGGTTGCTTAAAAAGGCACTTGATTGTTCATCTCCAAGTCACAGAGCCACTAGAAGCACAGATTTAGAGCAGGTTAGTTAGGTCTTGAAAACAAAGTTGACCTTTGTTTTCTAAATCTTTTCTGATTAGTTAGGGTTGAATTTGGGAGGGGAAAGTATGTCGGAGAGGAAAGCAGAGAGGGGCCCCGGGGGAAAGGCTAGGGAGAAATCTAGAGGGGAGGAGGGGAGGGGGAGGGGGACTGCTGCGGCAGCCCCTCCATCTGAGCGGAGGAGGCCCTCCCCTGCGCTGCTGCCGTTCACCAGCCTGGCTTCTGGTGACAGGAAGAGGGTTCGCAAGACTCTCTTTCCTGAGGCAGCTGCTGGAGGGCCACCCCCAACCCGGGTGCGTGAGGCAGGGGCTGGCACTGGGCGGGGGCCTGCTGCTGAGGCTCCTCCTCCTCCAGTGGTTGCGAGCCAGCTGCTGGAGGAGGGGCAGCATGTGGTGTCTCCTGGGATGGGCGCGGAGCACATGACTTTCCCTGCGCTCCCGCTCACCCCAGGAACCCGGAGGATGTTGGAGGAACTGCCCGTGAGACCCGCCCTGGGGCGGTCCACCCCAGTTTCCTCTGAGGCCAGCAGCAGGCCTCTCGCGGCTGTGCAGGAGGAGAGGACGCGGGAGGAAGAGGCAGAGACTGTGGTGGAAGAGCCCACATCTCTGCCCCTTCAGCCTCGTCCATCCCCACCTGCCCGGCCGAGAGTGGGACACGGTGTGTCCGGCCAGAGCACCTCACAGGAGGTGCCGCAGGGTGGTCCCGAAAGCGCTTCTCCTGGGAAGCGTGGGATGCCCTTTTCCTCCGAAATCTGGAAGCACTTCCAGGCAGCGGAGGATCCCCGAGCAGCCCTGTGCCTGCATTGTAGGCAGCGCGTCAGCCGTGGCAAAGATGTGTGGCATCTCTCCACGTCTGGGATGAGGTACCATATGAAGAGGCACCACCAGGCGGTGCTTCTTCGGGAGGAGGGTTCGAGTGGCGCCGCACGGCCGCCAGCTAGCCAGAAGGAGGCAGGCTCCTCTGGTGCTCTCCCCCCAAGGGTACCTGCAGGAAAGGGACGCCAAGCCTCTCTCCCGGAGATGCTTGGTATGCAGGGCGCTAGTGTGCCCAGAGAGGGGATCCGGAGGGCGAGCAGGCGCATCACGCGCCACATCGTCAACATGATAGCAGTGGATGGGCAACCGTATTCCGTAGTTGAAGACTTCGGCTTCTCAGGGCTGCTCCAAGATTGCTTTCCCTGGTACGCCGTCCCTGCTCGCACGTCGTTGAGCAGATCGGTGGTGCCCTCGTTTTACAGGGCTGCCAGGGATCATGTGAAGGCACAGCTGTCCCGGGTTGCCGGGAGAACTGTGCACTTCACATCGGACATCTGGACCTGCCCAAGTGTGCAGCAAGCGTACCTCTCGCTTACTGCTCACTGGTGGGAACCCGAGTCGGTTCTGGGTGGGGGCCGGGGGGAGGTGCCTAGCACAGCTAGACAGGGAAGGATGCGAGACCGCCAGGCCGGCTACTGCAAGGCCTTGCTTCACGCCGAGGTGCTCGACGTGTCCCACACGGCGGAGAACATCGCTGCCACCTTAAGGAGACAGTTGGACGAGTGGATAGGCCAGGGACCCGCCACCGTGGGATGCATGGTGACGGACGGTGGCAAGAACATGAGGGCAGCGGCGCATCTAGTGAGCCGAGAGAGCGTCTACTGTGCCGCTCACAAGCTTCACCTAGTGGTGAGAGATGCGCTGGGGTTGGGCTCCTCGAAGGAACCCGTGGATACCCGGACCCGTGAACTCCAGTTACTTGTCCAGAAATGTCGGAGGCTCACGGGTCACTTCTCGCGCAGCGTGAAGGCCACGCACGAACTGCGCCAGACACAGGTCAGGACAGGTGTGCCAGAGCACGCTCTGATCACTGACGTCAGCACTCGCTGGAACTCCACCTGCGCCATGCTTGAGCGCTTGGTGGAGCAGAAGGCCGCACTCCACGCGTGGCTCTCCGAGAACCGCGGTGCGAGTCAGGTGGGTGAGTTCAGCCGGGAGGATTGGCTCACCATCACCCAGACAGTGGAGGTCCTGAAGCCCTTCAAGGACTTCACTGTGGCGGTCTCGTCAGACACGGCGACCCTCGGTCTGGTCATTCCCCTGGTGCACACGCTCCAGAGGAATCTGGCCACCCTTGCAGACCGGGTCGCGCCCCGTGCTGACCTTGTTCCAGCGGTGGGCGCATTAGTGAGAAGGCTGCAGCAGGGCATAGCTGCCAGGCTAACTCCTCTCACTAAGGAAGAGTCATACATGTTGGCGACCATGTGTGACCCGCGCATAAAGGGCACTTTCGCCGAGCGGGACGGGAACCTCACCCAAGCCAGAGACGGCCTCTGCTCTTGGGTGAGGCGCAGGCAGGCCAAGAGGGGACGCCTGTCGACAGGGGGGACGCAAGAGGGGCCCTGCCGTGCGGGTCCCTCTGACGCCCCCTCTGCGCAGGCCCCCCCCGAGGCCACCACCGGAGTGCCGATGGAGATGGAGATGCTCCGGTGGGCCCTCGTCCCCTCTGGGGTCGTGAGGACCGTGAGAGAGGATCCGGCGGAGGCGATGGTCAGGGACTACCTCGCGGAGCCCTGCGAGTCGCTCTCCACCGATCCGCTCAGCTACTGGGCCAGGAAGGAGTCGGTCTGGCCGGACCTCTCCCTCGAGGCGCAGCGGCTGCTCTCATGCCCTCCGACGAGCGTGGAGAGCGAGCGCGTCTTTTCACATGCGGGCGACATTGTCGGCCCACATCGCACTCGCCTTCTCCCATGGAGAGTCGAGCAGTTGACCTTCCTGAAGGTCAACTCTCGCCTCTTCGATTTCTCAGGACTGGACTTCCAGAGTGACTGAGGTGAGCCCAACTTGTGGCCTGCATCCTCTATGAGTCCAATCCTTTGGAATCGCGCTCTCCCCTGTATAAAACCCTGTATATACAGTTAAAACCGGCCAGTAGAGGGAGGGTGGTTAGGAACCAGTGGCAAAGGGAAAACACCCAGCAATTTGAAAGCCCCCCCCCCAGGGTATTCAAAACATCTCCCATCACTGAGACATACCCTGTGGGACCAAATTTATTATGAAAAATAATGCCCCAGAAACATGGATTGCTACTGGAGGGAGAAACAGGTTAGATAGGGATTGCTTAGGTGTTTTTATCAGATGAAATCCTTGTAAAAAAAAATTGTAGAAGAATTGTTGTACTGTTTTTTGAAAGTTGATGTTCTGTTCATGTAAAAAAAAGGAAAAAAAACCAAAAAAAATGTTGTGATTATGTTTTTTAAAAGTTGATTGAATGTTCATGTAAAAAAAAAAAACCCAAAAAAATGTTGTGATTATGTTTTTTAAAAGTTGATTGAATGTTCATGTTTAAAAAAAGGAAAAAAACCCAAAAAAAATGTTGTGATTATGTTTTTTAAAAGTTGATTGAATGTTCATGTTTAAAAAAAAAAAACCCAAAAAAAATGTTGTGATTATGTTTTTTAAAAGTTGATTGAATGTTCATGTTTAAAAAAAAAAAAATTTGATGTTAATGTTGGGTTTGCATGGTTGGGGGATGCGGGAAGAGTGGTGGATGGGCACCGGCCAATGATGATCTCTCACAGATGTTCCCAGGTAAATTCTGAGGCTGGTGTGGGGGTGGGGGGAGACCTCTGCAGAACTGCTCCAGAAATACCATTGTCCAGTGCCTTGGAAGTGCCCAGTTCAGCTTTGTGTGTCTGAACTGAAAGCACAGCCACAGGAAATGACATTGGTTCTGCTGGACCCTGTTGCAGTGGTTCCCCCCCATTAAGTCGTTTTATGGAGGGAGAGTTGTATTAGGCTGGTAGTTATGATCATCTTCTGTTTCCATGCCCTGTTGTGCCCGCTCACTATGTAACCTGTTGTAATGTTCAAAACTTTACTGTTTGTCCATTTCAAAAGAAAAATTGTGTTTAAGATTCTCTGATGTGTAGTTAATTGTGTTGTGTTGTGCTATGAGGGACAATAAGTGTAATATGTTGTGATTTGTTGACCACTTGTAATTTGAAAATGAGAAAATAAAGGTTTTTTAAACTTAATGATTGTGTGTCTGTGTTCCCTTCTTTGATGGGAGGTTGGTTCCCAGCATAGGGAACAATGGGGCAGGCTGGCCAGCCTGTTCCTGGGGTACTCGGTGTGGGGCAGCTGAGGGTGGTTTTGGTTCTGAGAGGGGCTGAGTGGAGGATTTGGGTCTGTGTGTGGCAGCTGGGGTGGGGGAACTGGGTTTGTGTGGGGCTGTAAGGAGTGGACTATGGGGGATGAGAGCACTGGTCGTCCCTTGTGCCCAAGTAGGCCCCTGCTACTGTCCTGGTGTGGGCTTCCATGCCTCTATCAGTTGCTGGCCCTCCTTTGCCATCTTTTTCTGAAATTTTCCTAGGGCTGCCAAACTCCTGGTTGGGCTTGAGTTCAGGTTAGAGAGAGTAGTTCCCTACAGAGAAACTGGCTGCTTCCAAGGGCAATCTCTTTAGAGGGCAAATGCGGACCATGGATTCTGGGGGAGATCCCTACTCAGATTTTCCTTTCCACAAGTCCCACCCCCAAATTGCCAGTAACTTCCAAGGCCAGAGTTTGCCACCCCAGAGAGATCCCGTTCCCACCCTCTTAGCCTTGGCATGAAAGTTGTAGCCCCCATGGAACACTTCCAGGTTTCTGATTCCAAGCCCAATTACACCACTGTAAGACAATCCAGACCTCCATCAAAAATGGATTTTAAGTAGCAGTGGGATTGGGCTGCATTTCAGTCATTCACATATCTGGTTGTGTTCCCAAACATTTAGCTTATGTTTTTTTAAATCAGCGTATGGCACTTAAGGACACTTTTAAATGGTTCTAAAAACATATTTTTATTATGAAGTATTTAATGTGGCATTGATCAAGGGCAGGCCTTTTGGCCAAATGAGCAGTATCAGTACAGTAAAATTTAGACAAAGCTCATAGGAGGAAAAAGCATTCACACTGTGAAGTGGGAAGAAAGTTTCAATTTACATGTACCATGGACTCCGAAAAAGACATGTAAGTGGCATCCAGACCAAATCAGGCCTGCTTTCTCCCTTGAAGATATCAATTGATGATAGTGCTTATGTCACATCATGAGAAGACAAGGTTCACTAGAAAAGACAATAATGCTAAGAAAAATTGAAGGCAGTAGGGAAAAGAAGAATACCCTAGATGTGGTAGATTGACTTCGGTTTGCAATACATGGACAAGGTTTTTGGGATACTGTGGAGCTCAATATAATTCTAAAGTACACCACAAGTGATTTGAATGCATAAAACATACAGACACATACACATAAAATGTATATACCCCCTCCCCACCAAATTAAAGGTTTATCTTATGCCCCGGTTTTCTCCCCCATGGGAACCTAGAGTGGTTTACACATTGCTGTTCTCCCTTGATTTGTTTCACCCTCATCACAACCAGGCTAACAATAGACAGCTGCTCCATGCCTCACATTGGAGTGACTCCACCGATGGCCTTCTTAGTTGTATGAGGGGGTGGAGGGGGGGGAGGAAGGAAACAACGCACTCCTGCCCACTCTATCTGGGGCCTAGGTGACCAAATTGCTTGGCCTTGGCAAGGAGCCAGTGGTGGGGCGGCACTGGTTCTGGGGCCCCGTCCAGAACATTTGTCCAGGGCCCCAAAATCACCTAGACTGCCTCTGGAAAACACAACACAATTGTTTACTTAGGCTGAGCCAAGAACATCCATCAAGCCTACAAGGCACAGAATCAGAGTCTGCCAGATTCTAGACCAACTCTCTAGCCATTGCACTACAGTGGATATCTAAAAATTGTTCATACCCCCACCAGCAACTTGAACATTTTTCTCCAAAAGGCACACAACTTGGCTGGGTCTCAAAAAGGACTATGATGCATGGGCCTGTCAATGCATACTGGTACTAAGGCTCTGGCCGGGGGGAGGGGGGCATTGTGCCAATGCCACCCTGGCTTTGGAAGGGGACAGTAAAATAGAAGAAATAATCTAGGTTCAGTGCCTCCCCCCCTTCTCTGTCTCTCTCTCTCTCTATAATGTGAGTGAAAACATTACTATACCATCACTGAAGCCTACAGGATACTTAGGGTCTGTTCACACACGCATGATCATTTAATGGCAATGCTCTGGCATGATGATGTCTGTTCTAGGAAGTGATGTGATCATCACACAAGGCTGGGGAGCACGCACAATTCACAGCAGGCAGATTTGGGCCACAAGGGATCCTGCTTTGGCCTGTAGGGCCCAAATCAGCCCACTGCAAAGCACAGGAATACTCTCAGGGCAGCCAGATGACATCAGTGACATCACGGCAGCAGCCCCTGGAGCGTACCTTGAAGGCTCATTCACTGACTTTCCCCCTTCGGGGTGATAGGTGAGAGTGGGGGATCCCCCACCAAGGGGAAACGGATCCCTAATTGTGTCTGAGGTTGTGGAAATCAAATGGGTCATTACCTCCATATTGCTTCTGTCTTTGAGGGACTTACATGCACATTATATTTAACTCCAGATTTCTTGATTGTCAAGGAATGCATGTGGTGGGGGGTGGGGGGAAGGGTGGGAGAAGGGCCCCTGAGGGTAAGGGTGGCATTTGGCATGCAAAATGCCACCCCTGGCAAGACAAGCCTCTCCCAGCTGTCAGTGGTAGAGATGAGAGCAGAGCACCCACTTGGGGAGGCCATGAAATGGCCCCCCCAAGTGGGAGCAGGCTGAGCCTTGGTGGGGGGGTGGGAGGAAGGGTGGGAGAAGGGCCCCAGAGGGTTGGGGGGGGGGATTTTGTTGCAGTGGTTCCCCCCCATTAAGTCATGTTATGGAGGGAGAGTTGTATTAGGCTGGTAGTTATGATCATCTTCTGTTTCCATGCCCTGTTGTGCCCGCTCACTATGTAACCTGTTGTAATGTTCAAAACTTTACTGTTTGTCCATTTCAAAAGAAAAATTGTGTTTAAGATTCTCTGATGTGTAGTTAATTGTGTTGTGTTGTGCTATGAGGGACAATAAGTGTAATATGTTGTGATTTGTTGACCACTTGTAATTTGAAAATGAGAAAATAAAGGTTTTTTAAACTTAATGATTGTGTGTCTGTGTTCCCTTCTTTGATGGGAGGTTGGTTCCCAGCATAGGGAACAATGGGGCAGGCTGGCCAGCCTTCTCTGCGGGTGGTGGGGGGGTCAGGGGGGTGGTTGTCTGTGTGCCAGGGCAGGTGCTCTTTCCCAGGGACGATTTGGCACTGCCACCATTGTGGCACCCCTTGTCTGTGCAGAACTGCCCTGGGAAAGAGAGTTTAGGGGTTCCCAAAAGGGGAGGGCAGGCCAGCCTGTTCCTGGGGTTATGGTGGGTGTGGGGCAGGTGGGGGTTGATTTGGGTCTGTGAGGGGCTACTGGGGGGATTTGGGTCTGTGTGTGGCAGCTGGGGGGGAATTGGGTTTGTGTGGGGCTGTGAGGGGTGGACTTTAGGGGCTGAGAGCACCTACTTGGGGAGGCCATGAAATGGCCCCCCCAAGTGGGAGCAGGCTGAGCCTTGGTGGGGGGTGGGAGGAGGGGTGGGAGAAGGGCCCCAGAGGGTTGGGGGGCATTTTGCATGCAAAATGCCACCCCTGGCAACACAAGCCTCCCCCAGCTGTCAGTGGTAGAGATTAGAGCACCTACTTGGGGAGGCCATGAAATGGCCCCCCCAAGTGGGAGCAGGCTGAGCCTTGGTGGGGGGTGGGAGGAGGGGTGGGAGAAGGGCCCCTGAGGGCTGTGGGGCATTTTGCATGCAAAATGCCACCCCTGGCAAAGGAAGCCTGCCTCTTCATTTTTTCCCCATAGGAAATAATGAAGAAAGATGAGCAGCAGCATGCTAACAATATGCTGCTCCTTTGCTTTCTTATGGGGAGGATGGGGGGACCTGCTTTGGGGGGCCATAACATGGCCCCCCAAAGTCCAATCTGTCTGAAACTTGGGTAGTTGTTAGAGAAGGGTTAGAGGAAGGTCCCCACCAATTTTGGGCTTATTTGGTGGGAAAATGCCTCCTCCAGGCGTCCTGAAAGACGGAGGCATTTCCCCAAAAAAAAAACCCGAAAGAATGCCGAAAGAATGCCGAAAGAATCCCGAATCCCGAATCCCGAAAGAGATTCTTGTTTCGGCTTTCGGCTTTAACGGTAGAGAATCTTGTTTCGGGTAATCCCGAAACAAGAAAGCCGAAAGTTTTTTCCTTGCACACCCCTAGTACTGAGAAGTAAGTTCTATTTTATTCAATGGGGCTTGCTCCTGGAAAAGTGTAAGATTGTAGCATTTGTTTCTTAACCTAGTTTTTGGACTTTTAAAATATCATTATGGAACATGTTCAGATTCAGATTAATTTAATGACTATCCACTTGATTAATAAGGATTAATAAGGAATGAAATTCTCTGGACTTGTATCCATTTCCTACAAGGTCCTCCTCCCTCCAGTAACAGAAGAAAGAAAGTATCCCTGTTCAAGAGACAATTAAAATTCCAACTTGCAGAGTGCTTGGAATTTGTTTCAAACAAGCAAGCATTCGGTGAGCTGAGGTCAAGTGAGGAAGCAGCATTTGCTTCCACTCATTAATTTATTTAAAATATTTATATGCCCAACTTTCTCCTCAGCATCTCAAGACTGAAGGCAGCTAACAACAGCATAAAAATATATATACACACACACACCCTTTACCAGTCAGTTTGGTGTAATGGTTAAGAGTGTGGGACTCTATTCTGGAGAAGTGGGTTTGATTCCCCATTCCTCCATTTGTAGCCAGCTGGGTGACCTTGGGTCAGTCACAGCTTCTAGCTCTCTCAGCCCCACCCACCTCATAAGGTGTTTTGTTGTTGTGGGGATAATAATGACATACTTTGTAAATCTCTCTGAGTGGGTGCTAAGTCATCCTGAAGGGCAGAATAGATCGCATGATATTATTATTATATTATTTTTACAGATGAAGAGGAACCATTATGCATTGTTAGGTCTTCCTGAGCTACTTTTGGATAAGGAAAAATAGCCAATTAAATAGAAAGGCCTGATTGTTTTCTCACCATGTCTTCTACAAAGCAATCAGTTTGCCTGTCAAGAGAGAGAGAGAAGGCCACACAGTAGCCTGGTTCCTGGCTGTTTGGCAACCCCTTCCCCAATACAAAGTACACAATATCCCCGTAGCCTTACGGAGGGTACAACCAAAGCCTTTTTCCTCTTTCCCCAAACTGGCATGGCTGAGGGCAAACTGGGGGCAAAAGCTTTGTCTTTACTTCTCCCACTCTATCAACCCAGCCACTGGGTAGAATGGTTCTGGTCTAGCTCATACAGAATAAGAATCCTTCCCCAAACCAGGGAACTATGATTGTAATTGGAGGAAAGCCATGCATGGAAACACCAATTAGAGACTATACAGTGCACTGCATACATGCATCTTTTGATGAGACCACATGCCCAGCGGGCATACATCTTCTGAGTCCTCTCTCACTTTGTTTTTTTACTTGTTGATTTTTAGCAAACCTTTCTTGCTGTCCCTTTCTTGCAGCTTATGAATCAGCCAAAACACTCAATGAGGGCTGCCTTGCTGTACACTTGTTCTGGAGGGGCGCTTCATAGCTCTGTGTTAAAAAAGTAATCAATTAAAAAATGGAGTCAGCAGACATGGGTTTAAGTCGAGGGGTCCCGTCACTTGTAGCATGACCCTGGTGTTCCCTTAGATTTTCGCTGTCACCAAAGGCTCTCCCCTTATTCTCTCTGTGTGACTTATAGTATAGGAAAGCTTAGTTATAGTCAGTGCGGGAGGTGGGTGGCTTTTACTTTAGATGGAATGAGTGTTTTACTTAACCTAAAAGAGAGTTTATTTGCAAGTACAATGCAGAATGGCAGAAGAGTATAAGTGTAATGGTTTCAGAATAGTTCATAAGCATTGTGGTTTCAAAATAGGTGTGGATCTTCAAAATGTGTCTTCACACCCTCAGCCACAAAGACTAATTTTTCACACAATTGCCATTTCAGCTAAAAATATTTCTAAAAGAAAAGAACTTGGAATTCTCTGAGTTCCCAGTTCATTTGCCACATGGACAGAATGTATTCACAAAGTGAAACCCACAGACTTCTTTCCTCAGTACTGAATAGCACTCTCCTCTCACACACAGAGGCAAAGATTTCCACACAGACTGCCTGCTTGAACTATTTCATTCCAATCTGACTAAACTGAAGTTCAGTCTGCCCCCTAGGGTACAGCTGCTGTCCAATCACAGAATGCTTCACTTGCCCATCCACCCCTCCTTCTTCTTGTTTTAGAAGCCTTCATTTTTTAACCATAGTAAACACACATTCAAAACTTCACATTACTTAACTGAAATAAAATTATTTACATGGTAAAACATTACAGCACTCTTACACATTTGCAGGGTGTCACTTTGATGCTGTTGATATGGAGTTCAGAAAAAAACAAAAAAAACAAAAACAAGAACCTGATTTAATGAAAATAGTTGTGTTTGTCCACAGCCAAAGAGTAAGATCCGGGTACAATCATACTGTAAAGACCAAGTAGATTTCTGAGGTATGAGCTTTCGAGAGTCAAAGCTCCCTTTGTCTGATCTGACACAGGGAGGTTTGACTCTGTCTCGAAAGCTCATATCTAGGATATCTAGTTGGTCTTTAAGGTGCTATTGGATTTGGATCTTGATTTAATGAAATCTATCTACTTTCTTAAGTATGTGCAAGAAAAAAGGTAGTATGTATATACTACAGTATCCTGATAGGCTACTGCACAGGCTTGGTTCTCAGGGAGCTGTTAAATCTGTATCTGGGCTTCACCACTAAAAACTGCTGAAGGCACACTTGACAGAATGTTCCTTTATACAAAAAAAAACCCTTCCTCGTAGAAAATTGGCATGTCAGGGAGAAGCCCAGACTAGAACATTTAGCATCTAGCTTTTTATGTGCAGGGTATATGGAAAAATGATCAGTCATATAAATCCCCTGCGAGCAGTCTGGAGTGGCACAGTCCAGTCACCGATCTTGCATGGGTAAGCAAGCTATCTAGTTCTTCATCTGAAGTCTAGACTGTGGCCGTTTCCACACACATTGAATAATGCACTTTCAATGCACTTTAGGTATCCTTTAGAAGTGGATTTTTTGTTCCACACATGGAAAATCAGTTATAAATGTTCACTAAAGCGTATTGAAAGTGGATTATCCAACGTGTGTGGAAGCAGCCGGTGTCAGGCTGTGTTTTGCCGTTTGTAACTTCAGTGTCACTGTGTTTTTGTCACACAGGAATCCTAAAGGGAAAATGAAAGCCAGAGGGGTGGGGAGAAGTTTCTGAATTTAACATATTGATTTGAACCAATCAGTTTTGAGGCCACAAGCTGCTAGTATGTACCAAACTTTAAATATATTATCCTGATTCCTTTTTCTAGCCCACTTGTTTACATCCAAGTGTAATGGATTATCTCACAGAATGACTCTTTAATTAATAACTTCCCCTAAAAAGAAAAATAGTAAATCTTCACCATTTCACTAGGGGAAGAAACGGCACCTGTGCTGGGGTAACTGGATATGGATGGAGTCCTTTAATGATGCTGACTGAAATATAAACCTGGAAGCAAAAATTAGATTTACACTTAACTTTTTAAGTCCCATTCTATAAGTAATTAATTTTATAGATTTTTTTCAGTCTGGAAGCCCATTAATGGACATCCTTACTTTTCACACTGTAGACAATATTGAGTTGGATGTTAAATAGCAAGAAGATTTTTAAAAGCCTACAGAAAAGCACCGAGAGTTAACGGAGTGTGCTTTTCACCATTCATCAGCTGTCAGGATGCAGTGATCTGGTGGTAAAATCAATATAAATGCCACCAGAAACACAAAATGGCTCCTTTCAGAATCTCTAACCTGAATATGTCATCATTCCGATGTTTACACATATTAGATAGTCTGAACTTGTAAGCTCTGGCAAGGGTTTTTTTTTTTTTTTACAGCATCAATCTTTCCCATTTTGTATCTCTTTAACACATTTATCTCAACATCACTTCTGGGTTTTACCAGAAAGTGACATTGAGATATAGGGGTGTGCAATTTGGGTTTTGGATTCGAGTAAAGTACCCAAATCGGATCTGATTCACAAGGCTGGGCCCGATTCAGAAACTCTAAATCAAAGCTTCCCAAAGCTTCCCCAAAGCAGAAAGGGGCATTTAAACCTGTAAATCAGCTGTTTGGTGGGGACATCCCCACCAAGCAGCTGATCTAGGCCTTCCCCACCACCCTGCTGGCCGCTGCAGCCATGGAGGAGGTGGTGCGGGCCACGCAGGAGCCGGCTCTGGACTTCGCCGCCACCCAGCTGGCTGCTAAGGTGGGAGAGAAGGTTGCACGGGCACCACAGGAACTGGCTCCAGGCTTCTCTGCTGCCCAGCTGGCCATTGCAGCGGCAAGGAGGAGGTGCGGGTCCCGCAGGAGCTGGCTCCGGGCTTCACTGCCCAGCTGGCTGCTGTGGCAGAGGAGAAGGCGCGGGCCCTGGAGGAGTTGGCACCAGGCTTCCCCTCCACCCAGCTGGCCTCTAAGGTGGCAGAGGAGGTGGCACAGGCCCCACAGGAGCCAGCTCCGGGTTTCCCCACAGTCCAGCTGATTGGCCTCCCCTCTCCCTGCCAGCCAGATAAGTGGGGTGGGTGGGTTTGCCCCAGGGGTTGGTGGGGGATGGTGTGGGGGTGAGGTGTGGGTGGGTGGTGGGTTTGCTCCCCCTCACTTCAGTATGCTCTGAATCTTTATGGAGCACACCGAAGCGAGCTTAATACCAGAATCCCAAAGCGGCTTGCCACTTGGGGATTCGTCTAATTCCGGATCTTTTTCCTACTTCAGGTAAACCTGAAGTGGGGTACCCTTATTTTGGGGGGCTGCACACCCCTATTGAGATGTCAGCAACATTACTGTTTATTTTTCCTCCACTGCCACTCAGAGTGTAAGCATGTCTCAGTAGAGATTTGAACTCTTGTCTCTCAGATCCTAGTTCAATAGTCTAACCACTATACAACATTGCCCTTTTAAGGTATGGCATCCATTCTCAGAAAAGCCTTGTCTAGAGCTGTCTGTCTGGGTTCTTTCTAGCCAGGCAAGTGTAAAAGTCTTTTCACATTTTTAACCAGCTGGGCGTGGTGGCGCGCGCCTGTAATCCCAGTCTAACCGAGGGAGGCTGAGGCCGGCGGATCACTTGAGGTTGGGAGTTCGGGACTGCAGTAACCATATAATGTCAGAAGATGACTGTATCTCTGGAGACTTCCTGTTTGGGATCCATGGAGGTCTAACACAGCTCTGGGAGCAGAGCTGACCGGGCTGCCGTTTTCAGTGACCGGCGGGGGTAAACAAGCCCGCGGTCCCCTGTTCTCAGGCAGAGAACAGGCTTTGAATGCTCAAGTACCTCAGGGCGCGTCGATCTCGGGCGAGGGGGGGTTCTGCGCAATGGACTCTCCCCCGTCCCTTGAGGTCCCACCCTAAGACAGGTTGGCTTATATCTCTGTGGCAGTTCTGGGGCCAGTGACGGCTGGCATAAGATCTACATGCCCAAGCATCAACAGGAGGAAAGAAGGTGAAAGAGAAACCTGAGTTTGAAGCAGTGATTACAACCCAGAAAGACGTTTGAAAAGGTAAAGATCACTATCTCTTGAAACGGGACGAATTACTTAAAGCAAAGAAGCATTAAAGGGGACTTTTAAACTGCAACAGTTTGATTAAAAGTAGAGGAAGACTCGGCAAGAAACAGATTAGTAAAAGGACTAAGCTAAAAGAAGTAATTAGAGAAATCAGAGGATTGTTGTTCATACCTGTGGTTGTGAGGAGATAACAGACTTGGAGAAAGCTTCTACCATCGCGAGAGCTGCTGTGAGGAGACGGGAAACAGGAAGTACATAATTGTGATAGAGCTGCTGGAGAGAGACGGCCCTAAGGCAGACAGGAAGAGGGCAATCGCCATCTTTGAAGAGGGAAGGGCACGGGCTTCAGCAGAAGAGGAAGTATGCCATATTGGATTACAAAAATATAGAAAAACCATAGAGAAAAGACGCCCGGCATTTTGGATCTTGTAAGTGCTTCTTTTTTTCCCTTTTGAAACCGGGACATTTGAATTAAATTAAATTAAAGGGACACTTAGCCAAGCGCCACGGAGTTAAGGAAACGAGCAGATTCGTGGGAGCGAGGCAAGTCAAGCCCCACGATGTCGAAAAAAGAGTGGCAGACGGCTATGGAAAATTTAGACAAAAGATTTTCGGAAATGTTAAAGGTCCAGCAGGAGCTGGTGAAAGAGATCAAAGAAGTTAAAGAGACAGTTAAAAGTGAATTGGCAGAAATGAAAAAGGGAATGGAAGTAACACAGCAAAAAGTTAACGTGGTGGAGAAGGCGATGGAGAATCTCTCAGACACGCAACGGACAGATATGAAGACGATGAGGGGCAGAATGGCTATTGCGGAGAGCAAGTATATGGAAAAGCAGCTAAGGTTTCACGGTTTGCCGGAGATGGAGGGAAAGACAGCTCAAGAGCAAGTTGCTGAAGTGTTAGCTGGATACCTGGGGAAGGAAGAAGAAGAAATCATGGCTATCCTAGATGTGGTGTATCGTATAAACTCAAGATTGGCGACCCAGAGGAAGTTACCAAGAGACGTGATTGTGCAATTTACAACCAGAAATATGAAAGAAATGATTGTGAGCAAGCAATTCCAAGACCCATTGGAGGTTGATGGCAAGACGGTGATTATTATGAAGGAGTTACCCAGATCGGTGTTGCTTGATCGGAAAAAATATAAAGCCTTAGTCCAAATTTTGAAGGACATGAAAATAAGGTATAGATGGGAATTACCGGAAGGACTGGCATTTGAGTTTGGAGGAGTGAAAAAGCGCATCAGATCTGAATTTGAAATGGAAAAGTTTATGAGGGACAATGAAAAGGACTTACCAGCAACAAGGCTATGAATATGGAATGTAAGGTTATATCTTGGAATGTAAATGGACTTAATTCACCCAATAAGAGAAAAAGTACTTTTCACTGGCTGTTAAAACAGGAATGTGATATTGTTTGTTTACAAGAGACTCATATTAGAAAACAGGATGTAAAATATCTAAAACTGAGCAAATTGGGCACTCATTTTGCAGCAGCCACAAAAAAGAAAAAAAGGGGAGTGGTCCTGTATATTAGAGAGGAGCTGCAGCCAAAGTTAGTGTTTAAGGACCCAGAAGCCAGATTTTTAGCGGTGGAATGTACATGGAATTCAAAGAAAGTGCTGGTGATTGGAATCTATGCACCTAATGGAGCAAAAGAAAGCTTCTTTGAGGATTTGAGGAAGCAATTAGATGAACTTTCTTACGACCAGATAATTCTTGCAGGAGACTTCAATGGAGTTACAAATTTGGAGCAGGATAAGAAATCAGCAACTGCACAAAAGAAAAGAGGACTACTACCAAAAACTTTTTTTGCATTAATGCAGCAGGAAACTTTGGAAGATGTATGGAGAATACAGAATCCCAAGAGCAGACAATTCACATTTTTCTCCGCAAGACACTCAAAGGACTTAGTGTTATGGACTAAAGAGGTGGAAATAATGCCTATGGTAGGCTCAGACCACAATCCAATTATGTGGAAGTTTGGGAAAAGAACTAAGAGGAAAGGATGGAGAATAAATGAGGACTTGTTGCAAGAGGGAGAAAACTTGGAGACGTTGAGAAGGGAAACTAAGTTCTTCATACAATACAACATGAATCGAGAAGTACCAACCAACAAGGTATGGGATACCTATAAGGCAGTAATTAGAGGCATACTAATGGACTTAAACGGAAGAGCCAGGAAAAAACAAGAGGAGAAGAGACAGGAGATTACAGAGAAAATAAAAGACAAAGAAATACTATTAAAGAAAAGACCAGGGAAGAAGAAAATTTACCAAGACATTAAAATTTTACAAGAACAGTTGACAGCAATGAATAATAAAGAACTGGAATGGAATCTGAAGAGAATGAATCAAAAGTCGTTTGAAGGAGCAAATAAACCTGGGAAATATTTGGCATGGCAATTGAAGAAGAGAAAGGAGAAGAAGACAATAAATAAAATATGTGAGGATAATAAAGTATATCTGGAACAGACTGCTATTAGTAGAGCCTTTTACAAATTTTACGCTAAATTGTATAATAAAAAAGAGGTGAATAAAGATTCAATAGCAACATATCTGGGGAAAATGAGGCTCCCAGTGATCTCGGAAGATTGGAGAAATAAATTGAATAGTGAAGTGACAGAGGAAGAGATAAGGAAGGCAATACAGTCAACAAATCTGGGTAAGGCGCCAGGGCCTGATGGACTCACAGCTAAATTTTACAAGGTAATGGTTAATGAACTGGTGTCATTCCTAAAAGAAGTGATCAATGGTGTTATGAGAGACCAAAGAATTCCAGATACTTGGAGTGAAGCTAACATATCATTGATCCCTAAAGAAGGACAGGACTTGACTAACGTCAAAAATTACAGACCTATTTCCTTACTTAACAATGACTATAAGATCTTTGCGAAGATCTTAGCGGAAAGAGTAAAGGGATGGCTATCCGAAGTTATTGGGGAAGAACAAGCTGGTTTTTTACCAAATAGACAAATTAGAGACAATTTAAGGACAGTTATAAATGCTATTGAATATTATGATAGGCGTTGTGATAAGGAGGTTGGGTTCTTCTTTGTGGACGCTGAAAAAGCTTTTGACAATTTGAACTGGGATTTTATGTTCGCCACTATGGAACAGCTACAGTTGGGAGAAAGATTTATCAGAGCAGTAAAAGAAATCTACAGAGACCAGAGTGCAGCAATTGTGGTGAATGACGAGGTGACTAAGAAATTGACTATAGGCAAAGGTACAAGACAAGGTTGCCCGTTGTCTCCACTGTTGTTTATAATGGTTTTGGAAATTTTGATGATACAGATCCGAGAAGATAATGCAATCCGTGGAATAAAGATAAAAGACTTTTCCTATAAGGTCAGAGCATTTGCAGATGATATAATGTTAATTGTGGAAGATCCAATTGAAAACATGCCAAGGGTAATAGAAAAAATCACAGAATTTGGAGATTTGGCAGGTTTTTTTGTAAATAAAAAGAAGTCAAAGATACTGTGTAAAAATATGATTAAACAAAAACAACAGCAACTTATGGAAATAACAGACTGTGAAGTAACAAATAAGGTGAAATACTTGGGAATTGAACTGACTGCAAAGAATATAGATCTATTCAAGAATAACTATGAGAAATTGTGGACTCAAATAGAGCGAGACTTGATTAAATGGAATAGATTGAATTTGTCATGGTTGGGAAGAATTGCAGCAGTCAAGATGAATGTGCTGCCAAGAGTGATGTTTTTGTTACAGACAATACCAGTTATTCGGGACTCCAAGCAGTTTGAGAAATGGCAGAGAAAGATATCGGACTTTGTTTGGGCAGGCAAAAAGCCTCGAGTGAAAATGAAAGTGTTACAGGACGCGAAAGAGAGAGGCGGAATGCAACTGCCCAACCTAAGACTTTACTATGAGGCAATCTGCTTGGTTTGGCTGAAGGACTGGATGATGCTTAAAAATCGCAAATTGCTGGCCTTAGAGGGATATAAAAAAATATTTGGATGGCATGCATATTTATGGTATGATAAAGTAAAAGCGGACTCTATGTTTTTACACCATTACATTCGGAGAAGCCTCTTCACAATATGGAAAAAGTACAGAGATTACCTACAAGAAGGAATTCCCTCCTGGGTGGTTCCTTATGAAGTGATAGATCCGAGAACTGTTGATAATGAACAACAGTGTTTAACGTATAAGGAGATAACACGAATAGAATTTTCTAAATTAAGAATAAAGACGCAAGAAGAGTTGTCTCCAAACTATGACTGGTTTCAATATAGACAGCTCAGAGACCTTTATAAATCGGATTGTGCCAAGGGCGGGATAAGAATGGAGAACTCGGACTTGGAGGAAGTAATTTTACAAGAAGACAAAAAGGAAATTTCAAAGGTCTATAAAGTGTTGTTAAAATGGTATACTGAAGAAGAGGTAGTTAAGGTGCAAATGGTGAAGTGGGCTATAAATTTTAATAAAGAAATAACAATGGAGGCGTGGGAATACTTGTGGAAAAATACTTTGAAGATTACAACATGCACTAACATTAAAGAGAATGTCTATAAAATGATCTATCGTTGGTACCTGACACCAAAGAAAATTGCGCTAGGGAATGTGAACACGTCTAATAAATGCTGGAAATGTAAAAAGCATGAAGGATCTTTGTACCATATGTGGTGGACTTGTGAGGTAGTCAGGCAGTACTGGGGGGAAATAATAAGAGTAATAAGTGAGATTTTACAGTTTCAAGTTAATAAGAACCCAGAACTCCTGCTACTGAACTTGGGAATGGAAGATATTCCAGCACAACATAGGACATTGCTTTTTTACATGACAGCAGCGGCTAGACTTTTGTATGCGCAAAAGTGGAAAGTACAAGAAGTGCCAACTATTGAGGACTGGATTTACAAATTGCTGTACATGGCGGAGATGGATAAACTGACAAGAAAACTAAGAGACCTTGATCCAGGACAGTTTAACACAGATTGGGAGAAGCTGAAACAATATTTGGTGAAAAAATGGGAGGTGGGAGGAGAACTGTGGCAGTTTGAAAATTACTGAAGAAAAACAAAAGAAGAGAGAAGTGACTATACCGGGGGGAGGAGAGTTAAAGAAGAATTACTAAGCAATTATTCTATTTGATTATTCTATACAGTATTGAGTAATAGTTATTATGTGATATATAAGAATAGAAATTAATTAATTAATTATGTTGCTGGCAGATAGGGGTGTAATTGAGAATTAACAGAATTAAAATTCATGAATACAAGAAGGGAGGGAATGAGAAGTAGCATATAGAATATAGGTTAAATTGATTGACTTATGCTGAAGGTATTTTTGGTTATAGCGATATTTAGAAATGTGCAGAACATGGGTCAAATTGATTGACTTATGTTGAATGTATATTGTGTTTATAGTTATATTTAGAAATGTGTAGAATACGAGTCAAATTGATTGACTTTATGTTATAAAGATAAGAGATATAAGAGGAAGTAAAGAGTAACATATAGAGTATAAGTTAAATTGGTTGACTTATAAATGTATTCATCACTTATGAGTACTCAAGTTATGTATAGGGAGGGATAAATTGTTTGTCCTATATTGATGACATTAGAATGAATAAGTTAGAGTACAGGATATTGAGAATATTACCAGTATTATTACTATTGAATAATATGCCAGGAATATATTAGTTAGTTGATAAGTGAAGGGAAACTGACTTAGCACTGTGTTATAATAGATTAGCTTAGAAGAGTGTGAAAGTATATGTTTAATTGACAAAATAAGTTGAAATGAGTAGGGGAAGAATAGACAAAGGGTTGGAAAACTGTTGGAAGTCAACAAACGGGGGGGGGAAGGGAGGGGGTTAGAACTGGAATATTAGAGTATTTTGATTGTTATAAATGACCAAATATTTCTAATTCCAATAAAAATTTTTATATATATAAAAAAGAAGATGACTGTATCTCTGAGCTGAAAGGGTCCAGGAGAGGTGGCCCAGCTCATACTTGCGGAGTGCAAAAAGCTCCAAGGATCATAAGGATCGCACTATGGATTTTTAACCCACCCTTCCTCCTAAGAATTCAGGGTGTTGTACGTATTATTTCCTCCTCTGATTTATCCTCATAAGATCCCTGTGACATGAGGCTGCCCACAAATGAGTCGCCCAAGGCTGCGCCCAGTGTCCATCATGGTAGAGTCAAAATTTGAACCTGGTGTCGTCTGGCCATCTTTGACTCACTTTTGCTGTGATGTCTTCATGAGACTGAAAAATGTCTGAGTTGGGGAGCACTGAGTTGTCTGTGTTGTATTCTTTATTTTTGTGTAGAGTTCCAGAGTCCTGTTGTATTTACTGCACCCAGATCCTAATCCAACATTGTAACATTGTAATATTGGCTCAGTTCCATGTCTATGGGCCAAGCTACACATGACGAATGACACTTGAACAGCAAGTGGATTGAGTGGAGGGCAAGTGAACAGGGAGAAATACACTTGCTGTTCAAGTGTCATTCGTCATGTGTAGCTTGGCCCTATCAGACACTGGGCACTTTAATGTAAATGTGTGAGCTTGATCCTTCCCTTCCATGCACAACTAGACTCTTCATAGACATGCATCTGAGCCACCCTTTTCTCACAGGCAAGCCTGTAGATGAGCATGTGATTATGCTGTTGGACATAGGGTTGCCAGCTTCAGATTGGGAGATTCTGGGAAATTTGGGAGGTGGACTCTGGAGAAGGCATGGTTTGGGACTGATGAGGGACCTCAGTGCGGTATAATGCCACAGAGTCCACCATGCAAAGCAGGTATTTTTTCCAGGGGAACTGATCTCTGTAGCCTGGAGGTCAGTTGCAATTCTGAGAGATCACCAGTCACCACTAGAGATGGGCACAAACCAAAACATGAACCACAATTCGCGAGGAAACAGGCCGGTCCGTGGTTCATGAACCAGCGGTTCGTCAGATCCCATTTCTGATGAACCACCACGAACTTTAGGCTGGTTCATTTGGTTCATTTTTTGGTTTGTCACTGCAGACAGCCTGGTGCTGATCAATCAGTTTCCTAGGCAACAGGGGATGGACTTCCTGCAGATCTTCTGCTAACCCAGAAGTGACCTTCTGCTGACGCGGAAGTGACAATTTTCTGACCTGGATGTGACGTTTTCACGAACCAGATGAACCATTTTGTGAACCCGGGGCAGGTTCTTGAAAGTTTGTGGTTCATGGTTCATGAAATTTGACGTACCACGAACCACATGGTTCATTTTTTTCTGGTTCGTGCCCATCTCTAGCCACCACCTGGAGGTTGGTAACCCTAGTTGGACATTCTTAATTGCCTAAAGCATTACCTTAAAGTCCAGGAACCCCACAACTTGCAGGCCACTATTCTACTAGGCTGTGAAGAGCACTGGCCAACTCTGGTTTGGGAAATTCCTGGAAATTTTTCGGTGGTGATGGGAGGGCAGTCTTTTGGGAATGATGGGAGCTCAGCAGGGGTGTGATATTTCACTCTTGGATTTCCATTTCTCCTAAGCTGTATGAAGAACCATAAAGTCTTCCCTCAAAACCTGCCATTTGCTCTAGGGTAACTGATTTCTGCAGTCTAGAGAATAGTTGCAATTTTGGGAGAACTCCAGGCCCCACATTGAGGTTGGAACCCTATTGGGGATGCAGGGAACAACAAGATTACATTTCACCATGCCTTCTTGAGGTCAAGAATGGGGAGGAGGCCCAGCTGTATTGGGATTCTCTCCATGCACTGGAGAAGGGAGTCTTTAATCTTTTGCTTTATTTGGTTTTATGATTGCTCTGCTGTTTGATTTTATTGTATTGATTTTTATTGTACATTGCCTTGAACACTGTTCCCCCTCTCCCCTAGAATAAATGATTAAATGCAAGCATAAAGCCCAAGATTTTCCAATGTACCATATTCCCTAGTGGAATAAGCTGTCTAGACTTGAGATGGTAAATGGATAAATATGTTTGTATGTCGGAAGCTAATCTCTCTTCCTAATTATCCTTCATTATAGTTGATGAGGCTCAGTTTTATACTTAACATTGTTTTTAAACCCTCTCTCCTGAAAATGGAGCTTTTGCTCACAGCACATTCTCGCTGGAATTATTCAGCAATGCAGAAGCCAAACAAGGTTGTGTACGGGCAAAACAAAAAGAGAGAGACGAATCAAAACTAGAATCGGGACAGCTGGCAACAGCTTGGTTAAAAATAAAAGCAAAAATGATGTGTTTTTCTTGGGTGTGAGAGCAATTGGAATGTCTTGAGTTAAACCTGCCATATGGACGGTCCCAGGGAAGATAATGTGAGTTGACATCTAAATGGATAGATTGGGGTTAGCATTTCTGAAAAAAAAATCAAAGATTTTTGTATTATTCATTTCTGTGCAAAAATCTGCCTGCATTCAGAATATATGGGTCAATGTAAACTTTTCTTTTCTTTGTCATCATATTCCTGATTCTATCCCAAGGCCAGTTTTACCATCTAAAGAGCATCATGGCTACTTCTCCCCTGAGCTTACTTGCTGAGCCACTCTGGAAAGCTTTGAATACTCAGATCTCATGAAAGAGATCAATGATCCCACCCTCACCCTGTGTAGGTCAGCATTGCCTCTTAGAACATCACTTACGAATATCTGTTTATCTCACCACAAGATTATTTCTCAGGAGAAGTGCCTTTTTTCCTGATGGGGGATATGTTCAGAAATATGAGTTTGGCTCTGATTCATTTTAATATCAGAACACATATTCAAAGTGTTCAGTATTGACTTTTGACCTAGGTGACCTTGAGTTAGCTCTCTCAGAGCTCTCTAAGCCCCACCCACCTCACGGGGTGATTGTCATGAGGACAGTAATAACACACTTTGTAAATCGCTCTGAATGTGGCATTAAGTTGTCCTGAAGGGCAGTATATAAATCGAATGTTATTATTATTATCTCCTGATAGGAACTCATGAACCACTTCAGATCCTCAAAATCTCTTCTGTTATTGAAGTCTCCTTTGAGGCAAGCTATGTGATACAATTTTTAACAAAGTAGGGACTGTCTCATTTTCCTGGCAGCCATACAAGCAACTGTGGAGAACATCATTTTAAATATCTGTGGCGACTCAATTCACTGGGGACCACAGCATGGTGGAGGAGATACTGATGTGGATTGCTGTTGTTTAAACAAAAGGATTAAAAGTGTAGTTTTGGTTTTCACATCTGAGATGGGTTGCCATTTCCTTAAGATCAGTTACAATGTCACCCACGTCCACCAGGCTACAGAACTGAAAGGCTGTTTCTCCTGGTGAGAGACATCGATTGATTTTATTTGAGAAAGGCTTACCAAACTTTTAACTCTGAGGTATAGTGTTGACGCCTCTTTATGACTGTTACCACCATCAGAAATTATTGGTTATTACATCAAATAGAGCTTTTTTAGTAGTGGCTCCTCTTTTGTGGCACTTCCTTGCGTTTGAAAACAGCCAGCCAAACCTGTTTGTAGGAGAGTAATAAAGGCATTTCTCTTCCGAAAGGGTTTCAAAGTGGGACCCACATATCTTGTGATGTTTTATTATACCTTTTCCCCCTCCTGAATTGCTGTTACCCACTTAGTAATGCTGAAAAACAGGCTGTAATTAGAGGGGGCCAAAAGATATTTGTTCAGTCAAATAGAGAGAGGACATCTTTGCCACAAAGTGTTGCCATTTTCAACAGAGATGTTTATAGAAGGGAAAGCTAGCAAAATTGGTAAGCCTGTTAGAAATTTGGCTGCATTTTAGCTGCTGTCCTTGTAACCTAAGAGCTCTGTGTTATTTTACGCCCTGAAACATTTACAGCCACCATTACATTTTGCAATTACGGTGAAGCGAGGCAGAAAATAGCCGTTCAAAAATGTATTTGAGTAATGAAGTTTCAACCATTATTTGAAAGGCTGTTGTTATTTTAGTAAATATTTAATCTTCCTACCAGCATGAATTCCTAATTGAACTTTAAGTATTATTGTTCTTGGACATTCCTAATTGCTACTTTAAAGGTACTGTAAATCGAGAAGGTAATATGTAATGAATGAGGGGAGTGTTCCATCAGACTCCATGAACTCTACTTAGTAAAATATATTCTCAGGGCAACTCATACGATCACCATATCCTCCCATGTGCTGAGCTTTTCCAGTTACTCCATTCAGGTGGAATCTTATGGTCTAACACAGGTCCCCGAATGTATGGTAGACAGCTGCCAACAGTAATGTACAAACGCTCATCTGCACTCAGATCATAATTTGATCAAAGTTATGAATGGTCCCCCTGAACTTATTGTGAATTTATTTATTTGTTATTTATGTATTTAATGCAATTGTATGCCACCTTTCCACCCAAATAAAGTCTCTAAGGTGCATTTGGCTGTTCTAAAATAGGCTTTCCTGCATAAAGTGGTGCAGGGTCATGGGTGGGCCATGCCTTGAAAAAAAGGCTAAATGTGTAAATTAGGTGTTGCTGCTTCTGATAGCTTTTGCACCTGCACAGTTTATCACCAGGAAAGACACATACCACACAGGCCCATGATTGGGTTTGCCTTTCTTTGTTTCCAGTTTTGAAGCAGTGCACTTACAGTGTAATCCTAAGCAGAGTTACTGCAGTCTAAGTACATTAATTTCAATGGGCTTGGACTGGAGTAACTCTGTTTAGGATTGCACTGATTGTCAGGCATCTGTAAGAGGCCAAAGGAGAAATTTACAATGTAAATGGGGAGCAGCAGGAAGTGGTAGATGAGGAAGGAGTGGAATCCAGGAGAAATGAGTAAGGACATACATATACAATTGCTTTATTTGCACAATCAAACATAAACAAATCTTTTATTTACAAATGCAAAATCTTCTGAATGTTCAACTATGCTGATGGCAATTTGTGGATGAATTATGCAACAAACTAGCAAGTAATTGAGCACCACTGGCTGGTTGGTTCTCAATTTGTAGAAGCTTGTGTCCAACCCTATGAGATTTTCTTTCTTGTGTCCAATCCTATGAGATTTTCTTTCTCATAAGTGCCTTGCAGCTCTTACAAGTACTAACTGTTATCATACATTTTTTTTTCCTTTGAAACTGCTTAGCAATTGCAACACACAGTTAGTAATGTCCCCAGCAAATAAATCAAAGAATCACCCAGCTAGTATGTGTTTCTACAATCTTTTGAATGTTAAAGGTGAGGATTTTCCTTGTCTCTGCATAGTAGGTCCTCTTAGACTAAACTTAGTTTCTAAATTGTAATTTGAAAGCTACATTATCATGTTTTAATTTATGGCTTTACTTGTTTGGTTTTAATGGATGTGAGCTCTGATTGACATAAATCTCAGGTGACAGCACATGTCATACATTGTTGACCCAAAGGCTGCCAGTTAAATCCTGTTTGCTTTGAAACTGCATATTAAGCTTGGTCAATTTCTATAACTTAATTTACTCTGCCATTATAGTAGTGATTAGAACACTTGTTACAGAGCAGCTTAATGATGAAAAGAAAAAAAAACTCCCAGGCTGAATAACTGGCTAATTAAAGTCAGTACACTTTTTTGATTTTTTTCTTAATTGATCCTAAGGGAAATGGAAAGTATGTCCAATTACTATGCTTCCAATAAATATAGTAGCTGCTGATGCTGCCGAGAGTTTATTCAGAAAACAAAAAGTATTGGATGTCACCTACGTGGCAATCTAGTTCAGGAACTATTAGCGCTCAAGATGATGATATATTAATGAGCTAAATTATTTCCAACCCTGTCCTGCAGTTGACAATATTTTGCATGTGTGTGAATACAATGGCCTCATTCTAGCAGATATTGAGAATAAGAAGAAATTGCAGCCATGACAGTGACTTCTACAGACAGGAAGGACAAAGGATATTCTTCCAGGGTTCTGAAATAAGCTTTTTTTAAAGCCAAGAACACACCCCAATCATCTTTATTAACAGCTATGATTAGAAAAAACAACACAGCTAGAATGATAATCTCTTTGACAATCTTTGACAATCTCTGTGACATAATGCTAGTGTAAGAAAAATAGTGTAAGAAAAATAATAGAAAATCACTGGTACCTTTTGTCTGAAATTCTCAGAGGCAAGATCACGACACTATTTACTTCTAAGCGAGGTAGAAATCTTAAAGACATGTTGGTTAGGAGTAGACATGGGCATGAAAGGAAAAAAACCCTGAACAAGCTGTTCGTTGTTCATTGCTATCCACAATCAACGAACAATGAACAGTAACGAACATGATCCTGTTCACAAATATGTTCGTTGTTCATGGCCCCTTAAAGAGCCCTTTAAACTATCAGCTGGCAGATAGCAGGTGGAATTCCCCCCTGCTGCCTTCCAGCTGATAGTTTAAAAGGCCATTTCCTGCCACGTGCAATGGGCAGGGCCCTTTAAACACCCCACAAACTGACCTTCCCAATGTCCACTACCCACCCAATTTGCAGGGGATATAGTCCTCACTGTCCTCCGAAGGACCCCCCCCCCAAATTTCAGAGAGGCTGCACCCCAGGAAAGGCATGATCCATGTGCCCCCCCTTTGCTGTCATTTTCTGTTCACAGTGGCAAAAACGGGACTGTCTGGTGGAAGCTACTTTGAGAGGTTACAAACTGACCTTCCCAGGGGACATAGTCCTTACTGTCCTCTGAAGACCCCCCAAGTTTCAGAGAGATTGCACCCCGGGAAAGGCATGATCCATGGGTCCTTCCCTTTGTTGTCATTTTCTCTTCACAGTGGCAAAAACGAGACTCTCTGCTGGAAGTACTTTGAAGGGTTAAAGCCAGAAGGAAAGCCAGAAGGAGTTCAGACAGCATTCAGTCCCTGCCATTGACTGAAAGGCCCCGGACTGTCTGGCTTGATGAAAGGCTGACAAAGGCAACGAACGAGGCTTACAACGACCACTTGTTCATTTAGAACGGAGCCTCACAAACAGCTTGTTTGTGAACAGACGAACAGGCTGTTCATGGGTTTTTTTTCCATTCGTAATGCTGTTCATGCCCATGTCTAGTTAGGAGTACTCTAAAGGAACAGACCTTAGATAACACTCAAATAGGTGGGAGGGGATTTCCAGAAGGCAACTTGCCATGTGGTAGCTATACTGTGTGTTGTCTCGGCCTTAAAACAAATATGTTTCAGAATTCATCAAAAACTAAAAGTTACTATATTAGATCTCTCTTGCATTGTAACTCTAAAGGTGTGATCTATGCTAAACAATGCCCTTGTGATTTGATCTATGTGGGAATGACCACCAGGCCAGTAAGAACACAGAACACAGAAGCTGCATCTGATTGAAGCGTCTGGATGCTCTGCTTGTAAAGCTGCAAACGAATGCTTTCTACAACCTCACTTTAGCCTGGAAGATGGCCTCCTACCTCAACATGGCTGATCTGGTTGCCTAGATCTATGCTATGATAACATCAGGACTTGACTATTGAAATGCAGTATACACAGGTCTCCTGTCTAAGTCAACTAGGAGACTCCACATGGCACAGAACACTGCAGCTTGGTTATTATCAGGAGCAAACAGGAATATGAATATTACTCCCATTCTGCAGTCACTCCATTGGCTACCTATCAGTTACTGGGCTCAATTCAAGGTATTGGCTATCACATACAAACCTCTTCACGACCAGCATATCTACAGGACCATCTCTCTCCTTATGTTCCTTTGTGGGAGCTTCATCTGAACAGGATCTCTTGCAAGTGCCACCCTGCACATGGGAAAAATCAACAGTTGCCTGTAAATGTGCATTCTCTATGGTGGCTCCCACTCTATGGAACAGCCTACCTGAAGAGGTCAGGAAAGCCCCCAGTCTCCTAGCTTTCCACAAACAATGCAAAACTAAATTATTCAGGAGGGCTTTTTTGCTCAGATAGGAGTACTATAAGGAAGTGATCTCAAAGAGATGCTTTACTAAAGAGATAGGGACCATAGACTTTACTACTATGTGCTACTGTGTACTACCTGTTGCCTTATGTCATAGAATCATAGGGTTGGAAGGAATGTCCAGGGTCATCTAGTCCATCTAGTTGTCTCCTCTCCAGGCTAAACATACTGAGCTCCTTTAACCTTTTCTCATAGGACTTGGTCTCCAGATCTCTCCTCTGGACTCGCTCCAGCTTGTTTATATCCTTCTTTAATTATGGTGCCCAAAACTGAACACAATACTTTAGGTGAGGTCTAACCAGAGCAGAGTAGAGTGATACCATCACTTCATGTGATATGGACACTATACTTCTGCTGATACAGTCTAAAATCACATTTGCTTTCTTAGCTACTACATCACTCTGCTAACTCATGTTCAGTATATGGTCTACTAAGACCCCTAGATCCTTTTCGCACATACTACTGCCAAGACAAGTCTCTCCCATTCTATAATTATGTGTTTGATTTTTCCTACTTAAATGCAGAAAGTTACATTTATCCCTGTGGAAATTCATTTTATTTGTTTTAGCCCTGTTTTCCAGCCTGTCAAGATCATCTGGTATCCTGACTCTGACTTCTACCGTATTTTCTACCCCTCCCAATTTATTGTCATCTGCAAATTTAATAAGCATTCCTTCTATTCCTTTATCCAAATCATTTATAAAAATATTGAACACTACAGGTCCCAGGACCGATCCCTGAGGCACTCATAGAATCATAGAATCACAGAGTTGGAACGGGCCATACAGACCATCTAGTCCAATCCCCTGCCCAGTGCAGGATCAGCCTAAAGCATCTCTGACAAGTATTCATCCAGCCTGTTCTTGAAAACTGCCAGTGAAGGGGAGCTTACCACCTCCCTAGGCAGCTGATTCCACTTTTGAACTACTCTGACCGTGAAAAAGTTTTTCCCAATATCCAGCCGGTACCTTTGTGCATGTAGTTTTAGCCCATTGCTTCGCATCCTACCCTCTGCTGCCAACTGGAACAGCTCTTTGCCCTCCTCCAAATGACAGCCTTTCAAATATTTAAAGAGAGCAATCATGTCCCCCCTCAACCTCCTCTTCTCCAAACTAAACATTCCCAAGGCCCTCAGCCTTTGTTCGTAGGGCTCAGTCTCCAGACCCCTGATCATTCTTGTCGCTCTCCTCTGCACCCTCTCGATTTTGTCCACATCCTTTTTGAAGTGAGGCCTCCAGAACTGCACACAATACTCCAGGTGTGGCCTGACCAAAGCAGTATAGAGAGGGGCTATGACCTCCTGCGATTTCGATGCTATGGCCCCTTTGATACAACCCAGGATTGAATTAGCCTTTTTTGCCACCGCATCACACTGACTGCTCATATTCAGTTTGCAGTCCACTCTTACCCCAAGATCCCTTTCACATATACTACTGCCCAGAAGTGTATCCCCCATCCAGTATTTGTGCTTCTCATTTTTGTGGCCCAGATGTAATACTGTGCACTTGTCTTTGTTGAATTGCATCCTATTCACAGCTGCTCACTTCTCCAGAGTATTCAGGTCTTGTTGAATTTTAATTCTATCTTCTTGGGTGTTTGCTACCACTCCCAATTTGGTATCATCAGCAAATTTAATGAGCAGCCCTTCCACTCCTTCATCCAGATTATTGATAAAAATATTGAAAAGTACCGGGGCCCAAACCGAGCCCTGCGGCACCCCACTGGACACCTCCCTCCAATCTGATGAAATGCCGTTGACCACCACTCTTTGAGTGCGGTCCTCCAACCAGTTCCCTATCTACTGAACTGTCCTATAGTCTACTCCACAGTCTTCCAGTTTGCCCATCAGAATGTCATGGAGAACCTTATCAAAAGCTTTACTGAAATCTAGATAAATCACATCAACAGAGTTCCCCCGATCCAGTAAGCTGGTCACTCGATCAAAGAAGGAAACCAGGTTGGTCTGGCAAGATCTGTTAGGAACAAAACCATGCTGACTTCCCCAGATCACTGAGTGGTCCTTCAGATGTTTTCAGATTGATCCCTTTAAAATCTGCTCTAAAATCTTCCCAGCAAAGAAGTCAGACTGACCGGCCTGTAGTATCCTGGGTCATCCTTCCCCCCTTTCTTAAAGATTGGGATAACATTCGCTCTTCTCCAATCTTGTGGCACATCCCCAGTCCTCCAGGAGGCCTTGAAGATGATGGACAGGGGTTCTGCAAGTTCTCTGGAAAGTTCTTTCAGCACTCTTGGGTGCACCCCATCCGGCCCAGGGGATTTGTATTCATCCAGTGCAGCCAGATGCCTCTCCACTACCTCTCTGTCAATGTCAATTAGCCACTCAGGTGTTTTGCCACGTTTTCTACTATCTCTAGATGTGCCTGAGTTCTTCAGGGAGAAAACAGAGGCAAAAAGTCATTAAGCCTGTCTGCTTTTTCTCTGTCCTGCATTAGAGTTTCTCCATCTACTCCCAACAGTGGTCCAATTGCCTCTTTTACCTTGCGTTTGCTTCTCACATATCTGTAGAAGTTTTTCTTATTGTAGCGAGCCCTCCTGGCCAGACTCCACTTGTCACTCTTCTCCAAGAGGATGAGGAACAATTAACAAGCACTCTGGGTGCAATCTGTCAACCAATTACAGATCCACCTAACAGTAATAGGATCCAAGCCACATTTTACCAACTTGTCAACAAGGATATTATGTGGAACCTTATCAAAAGCCTTACTGAAATCGAGATAAACTATGAGCCAAGCTACAAGTGACAAATTACACTTGCCTGGCAAGTGAACAGATTCACGTGTATTCCTCTCTGTTCACTTGCCATTCACTTGCGCTCCACTTGATCGAGTGGAGCGCAAGTGAATGGCAAGTGAACAGGGAGGAATACACGTGAGTCTATTCACTTGCCAGGCAAGTGTAATTCGTCACTTGTGGCTTGGCTCTATGTCTACAGCATTCTCCTGATCCAGCAAGGTAGTAACTTTCTCAAAAAAAGAGATAAGATTAGTCTGACATGACTTGTTCTTGAGAAACCCATGCTGGCTCTTAGTAATCACAGACATCCTTTCTAAATGCTCAAGGACTGATTGTTTGATGATTTGTTCTAAAACTATTGCAGGTATCGACGTCAAGCTGACAGGTCAATAGTTACCCAAATCTTCCTTTTCCCTCTTTTTGAAAATGAGGACAACATTTGCCCCCCTCCAATCTTCTGGCACCTCACCTGTTCTCCAAGAATTCTCAAAAATGATGGACAGAGGCCCAAAAATTACATCTGTGAGTTCTTTTAGTACCCTTGGATGCAGTTCATCTGGCTCTGAGGATTTAGTTTCATTTAAAGAAACTAGGTGTTTATGTACTACCCCCTTCCCAATCTTAGGCTGTAACTCCCTTCCCCCATCATGTATTCTGTTATTGCCATATTGAGCACCATTTCCCTCACAGGAGATGACTGAGAATAAGTAGGAATTGAGCAGTTCTGCCCGCTCTTCATCACCAGTTACAATTTCACTTCCCTGTCCCTGCAATGGGCCTACTATGTCCTTGCTCTTTTTCTTACTTTAAACATAAGCAAAGATCCCTCCACCCCCCCTTTTTAGCATCTCTTGTTAGCCTAAGCTCATACTGAGTTTTAGCATTTCTAACACTTTCCCTACAAGCATTGGTCATTTGTTTATATTCATTCTTGGTTATTAGGCCTTCCTTCCATTTCCTAAATGAGTCTTTTTTATTTCTCAATGCATTAGAAAGCTATTTATGGAGCCACTTTGGCTTCTTTAGGTTCCTCCCATTTTTCCTTCTTATAGGAATCATTTGTAATTGTGCCTTCAATATTTCACCTACCTCTGAACCCCCTTCTTAAGTATTTCTGACCATAGGATTCTACCCAGCATAACTTTCAGTTTCTTAAACTTTGCTTTCCTGAAGTCTAACCTATATGTCTGACTACATACAGCCTTTCCCTGCTCCAAGACTATAAATTCCAAAATTACATGGTCACTGCTACCCAGTGCCCACAAATTTCACCTTGTCAACCAGTTCTTCCCTGTTGGTGAGAACCACGTTCAAGATAGCAGAACCCCATGTTTCCCTCTCCACTTTCTGAAAAAATCAAGTTGTCAGCAAGACAAGTCAGGAATTTATCTGACCTTTCATTTTTAGCAGAGTTAGACTTCCAACAGATATCTGGGTTATAGAAATCTCACATGACCACTGTATCCCATCTGGTATGTAGTGCTTTAATTGATGTGTGGGACATTTCCATGGGCTGATGCAATTTTGATTCCAGTGCTGCTGATCACCTCTCTTAGCTTTCCATCATTGCATCATCTTTCCTCTCCCTTTTACAGTATATGTAGGGGATGAGTATGTAAGATGTTTGTACATTTTCTGCTGTGGCTAATGGCTATGCACTCTGTGTTTAGTTTAGATGTTCCTGATTGGGCCTAAGGAAGTAAATATTCCAGAATTATTTTTAATTTGTTATACATTCTAATTTGGTTGATTATTGAATTTGGACTTCCTGGCTGCTATCGTTCATGTGCAGCCTCATGAGCAAATGAAAATACTCCTATCTCTATGAGTTGCCCACATTGGACTCAAAGTTATTTTAATGGGAAGACTGGAATTTATTCATTTCATGATTGTGCATAACATCTTTATGTAACTTAATCAAAATATTCTTAATGAGTTTCAAATTCAAAATTAGTTCTGTTCTCCATAAAGGAATATATACACAATAGTTATAAAGATTCCCTCCACCTCTTTTCAGGTCCACTTTGTGCATGGTCAGGCAGGTTGTATTAAATAGTTATATTTAGGGTACATGACATGAGATTATAACACTCAGAAAGGTCTTAGGCCAAAACATGTCTGGTTCTATATATATGGGGATATCTGTACAATAATACCAGTTTGGTGTAGTGGTTAAGAGTGCCAGGAGAACTGGGTTTGATTCCCTACTCCTCTGCTTAAAGCCAGCTGGGTGACCTTGGGTCAGTTAAAGCTCTTCCAGAGCTCTCTCAGCTCCAACCACTTCACAGGGTGATTGTTGTGGAGATAATAGTGACATATTTTGTAAACTGCTGCAAGTGGGCATTAAGTTGTCCTGAAGGGTGGTATATAAATCAAATATTATGTTATTATTGTTAACTAGCAACTCCCAATCAGGGAGGCAGGAACTAATTTTCTTCCTCTTCCTGTCTGGCATGTGGGATACCCTCTCTTCAGTTCAGGTGACTCCATAAAGCAGTAACATTGAATTTATCATTCAGCAACTATCAATACTGAGAGGAAAAAAACACCTGTCAGATTAACATGTACTGTAAATAAAGCCTAACCCAGAGGAGGTAGAAGAATGAGACAGCGGGGTAGAGGAGGACAAAGACCTGGGTAGGGCAAGATGTCCTCCTTTCCTCAGAGGAGAAGGACCCTTCACGGTAAGTGTCCAAAGGTCCGTTCTCCCTCTGAGGCGGAGGACATCTTGGGTGCTCCCAAAGCAGTTTCCACTTTCTGGGTGGGATGTGGTCTTCATCTGAGATCATGCACTGCAGTACTTTTCTATCGCATGTGGTGTCCGCGGAATCATATAGATTTAATTTGTAGAGTCTCACCGAGGTCGAGGCCAATGACCATGTTGCTGGCTTGCAGACTTCTTTTACAGAAATGTTCTTGTGTAATACTGCATTGATAGCAGCGCTCCTCTTCAAGGAGGAGCATCTATTGTTGTACAGGAGGAGTTGCATCAGTTTTCAGATCCATACTCCTGACACTCTGGAGGCAATGGAGGCAATAGCTGTAGCCTTAATAGCCATGGTGTAGAGAGAGTCTCAAATAGGAATGCACATTCATTGCCTGAATTCTGCTGGAAGGTAGGGAATTGGAGGCACATGACATAGGAAAGGAGCCAGCAGCAGGTTTTTTGTACAACAGCTTTGAGCAAGAGCAGTCTACCTGAACATTGAGAAATTGTGCCTTACGAGCCATGCTAAACTCACCTGAGTACCAAATTGTAGGAGGAAAGATATGTAGGAGAGGGAACCTGTCTTCGGCACATAACTGTAAGCACTGTTTTCCCACCCCAACACATTAGCTCTTGTGGCTCTTAAAGCGTTAACTTACGGAAGATGTCACAGAGAATTCCTATAAGTATCATTTTAATGCATCTTTAGGGGTGGTGAGGTAAGCTGAAACTTCAGAATTCTCATAGTCATTGATTAGCTTTTAAGTAACTGAGTGATAAAATGGTAGTGGATGGCATGTGAGCTGATAATTGCTTTGATTAGCAACATTCTCTACGCAGAAAATTCAATATTATCCAAGACAAAGCAAAAGTCAAAGGTCTCCAGAGACTATGACACATTGATCTTCTTAAAATTAGCATAAATGAATTATTTTAATTTTTTTTTCTTATGAAGGGACTAGAAGAGGAGGGAATCTCCTGATTTAATCTTAGACCTTCTGAAAAACAGTTTCCCTTAGATGTGTAAAGCCCATTTCATCTTGATCACAGATATTGTATGGGCTGGATTATTTTTGACAAGGGTAATTAAAAATGCAATACTAGTTCAGCAGCTGAATTTTAAGCAAATAAAAGTAAAATATTCAGATAAAGCTTTCTGTTTCAAAACAATTAGAATACATTAAAAACATTCATCCATTATCTTTGTTTACGTGCAATGAAAATTTGTCAACGCTAGATCACAACTGGTTTTTTCTTTACTTTTGGTTTAAACAAGGCCATCCACAAGTCCAGTGGCATTTTAAACTGGCGACAGCTCACAGACTTGCAGACAATATGATGGAAACATCATTACAATCTTGATATGGATCCAGAGGAGTTAGCCATGTTAGTCTGTAGTAGCAAAATAGTAAAGAGTCCAGTGACATTCCTAGGATAATTAATATTTACATAGTGCTTTCAGACAGCCATCAGACAGTCAGAATACGACTCAGGTCAACTGAGGGAGGTGTACTCCCAAGAAAGTGTATTTAGGTTTGCAGTACTGATATTCAAACAATGCCCATTCATTACCTCAGTAATCTTTACAACAACTCAATAAGGCAGGTCAGAATTGTTACCTAACAAGCAGGGCACCCTCAAGGACTTGCAGAGAGCATCTCATTTTCCCCTTCCTAATTACTTCCTCTTTCCCTTTCTTGAAAGCCCCCGTACCCTCTCCCATTTCCTCTGCTTCCTTCTCTCCCACCCACCAGCCAACCTACATTTATCTGCCCCCCACCCCACCATCTTCAGTTTTCTGGCCTTCCCTCCCTCTGGCAGCCTCTTCCTGAGGAAGCTCTGGATGAGTTGCTCAGTGCTGGCCTCTTGGCTGGTTGAGCCCATTTGGATGGTACCATCCATGAGACCAGGCCTAGTTGTACAGTGCCTTCTGGGTCCAGTTGCATGGTAAGGAACCCATACAGATTATGCAGAGCACCTCACTTTATCCTGTGTCCCTTCCCCCAATATTTCCCTTTTCTCTCCTATTGTCAGTGCCCATATCTTCATCGTTCCCTTCTTCTGTCTCTCCTTCCCACCCACCCACCTGCTTACCTTTTATCTGCTCCATCTTTATTATTTATTATATTATTTACTTCTTTTATATCCTGCCCTTTTGCAACAAAGCAGCTTACATCATTCTTGTCTTCTTAGAACTGCCCATTGTGTGGGACTACTGTTGTCCTCTCTCCTTCCTCTTCAGTCAGTAAGTACAGTACTGCTTTGCTTTTGTAGTGGCACTGTTACTCAGCTGTCTGGATTCTGCAGGCAGGGGACCAGATCAAAGCATCTTTTCTGTTAGTGAAAAAGGGGGGAAGAGTACACTTTGACCATTCAAAAGGACCTTGCTGGGTCTCATGGGACCTCTATGTACAAAAGCCATATATGGTGGGGATTTCAGAAAGATTGAGTGAAAAAGCTGCTAGATCCAATGAAGAGTATGCAATCTGAGGCTCCTGACACAACTTGAGACTTCCATAAATTACCCATCTGGATTGACCCACTGGCTCAGATCAGTATTTGCTATCTGAACTTTGCTACTGCCTAACTTGTAAATATCCCTAGGAACCCACATTCGTCTCCATTTTTGATTGTTGGAAGCGAGCTGTTCTAGACAAGTTCACAATTCAGCCTTATAACTTACACTGTTTTTCACTTAAATGTTCTATCAGTGGAATTCACCCAAGGCAATAAAGAATATCTCATGCACATCAGTTTGAAATGGTCCTATTAGTCACTGCAAACAGGACTGTCAGCTCAGTATAGAAGACAGATGTCTAATGCTACTGTTTTATGGTTAATAGCAAAGTGAGATCACACAGAGCTAACTCTTTCATCACTGCATATTTAAGCCACTTGCCTAAAGCTACACAGTCTTCTCTCATTCACAACCTCTCATTTCTACAACCTGGAAAGAGGTAGGACCATCCACAAGCAACAGTGAGTTGACATGAAGATTATGGCCTTTCAAGGTCACAATATTTCACTGCTATAGATGGCTTGGTCATTTGTCCAGGAAACAAAGTATAAATGGTTCACATATAGCCCAATTGTGACTTCCTGCCACTGCTGCCTCGTTAGAATTAGGGGTGTGCACCTGAAAAATATTTGGATTTCCTGCTTCAGGTTTACCCGAAGTAGGAAAAAGTTTTGGAAAAAAACCCAAAATCCAAAGCAGCATGCCGCTTCGGATTCAGGTTTCTAAGTCGCTTTGATATACTCAGTAAAGATTCAGAGCATACTGAAGTGATGGGGAGGGGGGAGGGGGAGGGGGAGGCCCACCCCACCCTTAAACTCCCACCCCACCCTTAAACTCCCACCCCACCCCCACCCCACTTACCTGGTAAGGCTCCAGCCGCCAATACTGCACTGGCCAGCTGGCCGGTGGAGAAGGCCTCCGCTGCTGCCAATGCCACGCAGCCGCATCCAGCACAGCCGGCCAGCAGAGAAGGCCACTGCTGCTGCCGAAGGCCAGCGGGGAAGCGAGAGGGCCTCCTCCTCCAGCAAGTGCCAGGTAAGTGGGGGTGGGAAGGTAGGGGTGGGGAATGGAAAAGTTTAAAGGGCCCTGCCACTTGTGAAAGGGCCCTTTAAACTTAACCCCTGGGCCTCTGAAGCTTTCCGAAGCATTATGAATGTTTCAGGAAGTTTTGATTCGGTATTTCTGAATCGAGGCCAACATGCTTGCCCTGATTTGGAAATACCAAAACTTTCTAAATTGGACCCAATTTGAATATTTTACCTGGATCAGATACCCGAAGCGCACACCCCTAGTTAGACTAGTGCTAAATTCCAACACCGGCAAAAATGAAGATGTTTAGGATTAGAAATTCCAAGGCACAGCCCCAAATCACTTTCATTTCAGCAGCAAGGATTGATGAGACTTTAAAAATGTCATTTTAATAGCTTTTGCCTAACGCACAAGCTGGTTACCCAGAAGAGTTTGTCTACAGAGATAAAGAGAACTTTGACACCAGCTGAACATAGTTGCCAGCTGAATTTATCATGATTGAACTCCTTACTTACATGAAAGTACAGATTAAAATTTCCAGAAATTTTGAAGCCATGGAAAGCCACTCTTTTCCTGATTCTTTTTTTGGGGGGTGGGGTGGGGGGTGAGGGTGAGGATTGGGGACTGGAAATGATATAAAACAATAAAACGTATGTAATTCTTACTTTCCTGTCAAACCTAAACTTATTTGACTACTTTGGCAATATAAAATATATCCTTCATAACAGTATATAAAGTTATATTATTTTGCATAGTTATGGAAATTAAAAATAGAAATGCCTTAGAATGCAATCCTATGCTGCTTGACTTCAATAGACAGTAAGGCTGTCAACCTCCAGGATATGCCTGGAAATCTCCCAGAATTAGAATTGGTCTCAGGACTATAAAGATCTGTTACGCAGGAGAAAATGGTTGCTTGGGAGAGTGGCTGTATGACATTATACCACAGAGGTCCTTCCCCCTCAAATTCCACCCATCTTAGGCTCCACCTCTAAATATCCTGGAATTTCCCAACCTAGATCTGGCAACCATAAAAGACGTAGAAGGGTATACATCTGCTTAGGATATCCCTGCTAGCTTTTACAAGCTATTAAACAGCAAACAGACCCAGTTATGTGTGAGAGAGAGTTGCATCTTATGTTACCTTAAAACATATATCCCAAGTTTTGCCAGCTGAGAGGTAGGAAATAAAAGGTGAAATTAAAAAATAAATTTTGTACTAAAAAAGTATCATTTGGACAAAAACAATTTCATAAAGTAATAAAAGGGCTTCCAGGATACTTGGCTATCAAGTTAAATTCTGTAACACTGAAACCCTGAACTCTTGAATAATGTACTATCATGTAAAATATTATAGGATATTAATTGTTTCTAAAATTAAACCTTTCCACACATCCTTAAAGGGACAGCCCACTCACTGAACGCTGGTGGCTTTCTCCCTTGGCTCCAGATGTCTCTGTTTTCAAAACAACTGCAGGCTGTTTGGCTTCCATTTTTTTTGATGCCTTTTCTGGAAGTGCACTTTCCACAATCCCAAAAAGGTGCCAAAAAACTGGAAGGCAGATAACTTTCAACAGTTTTAGAAGTAGATAAATTTATTGTATATAGTCATTGGCCTTTACAAAGCAAAACATATATACAAATTACAACCATAAGATTTAAAAGAATTCTAAAATACCAGACAACGTTAAAATTATTCAGAACACACAAAAAAACAAAACACAAGCAAAACACAAGACCTGGAGTTACTGTTCAGGCTGATGAGATGCTGTCTTAGAACCTGCACTTGCTCTTATCTTTCTAGTGGCCAAGCCAAAAAGAACCACTTTATAGGATACAGCAGCATCTACAGCAGATAACATTTATACTAATTTGTCGGAGTCAGAGAGGAAATGTGTGTCATTTAGGGTCTTGGACAGGAATTTATTTCTGGGTTCCATATACAATGGACAAGCCAGGACATCGTGAAGAAGGTCCTCTACTGATCTACTGCATAAACAAATGCATTGCTCCTTTTTTTTTGGAGTACCGACCTAAAACAAACTCAGTTGGCATTGTTTGGAACCTCAATTATGTAAATGCCATTCTGAGGTTGTGATTAGTAATTAGACATGGGCATGAACAGCATTACAAACAGAAAAAACCCATGAACAGCCTAATCTGCTGTTTTCGAACAAGCTGTTCATGAGGCCTCATCCTAAATGAACAGGTGGTCATTACAAGCCTCATGCGTTGCCTTCAGCAGCCGTTCATCAAGCCAGACAGTCTGGCACCTGCAATCAATCCCCTTGGCAACCGGAGGCAGGGAGGCACTGAACTCTGTCTGAACTCCTTCTGGCTTTCCTTCTGGCTTTAACCCTTCAGAGTACTTCCAGCAGAGAGTCCCGTTTTTGCCACTGTGAAGAGAAAATGACAGCCAATGGGGAGACCCATGGATCATGCCTTTCCCAGGTACAATCTCTCTGAAACTTGGGGGATCTTCAGAGGACAGTGAGAACTACGTCCTCTGAAAATTTGGTGGGTATTGGACATTGGGAAGGTTACTTTTGTAACCCCTCAAACTACCTGCCAGCAGACACTGTTGTTTTTTTCCAGGACAGGGCCCTTTAAACTATCAGCTGGCAGGTGGCAGGGGGGAATCCCCCCTGCCGCCTGCCAGCTGATAGTTTAAAGGGATCTTTAAAGGGCCAGGTAAGTGGGTTTGAGGGGAGGAGGGCTAAGTGGGGGGTTGGGGTGGGGGGGGTTCTGGCCCCCATGAACAACAAACAACATTCGTCCATGTTCGTTGTTCATTGTTTGTGGATGGCAACGAACAATGAACAGGTTCAGTTGTTGTTTTTTTCATTCGTGCCCATGTCTATTAATAATATCAACCAAGTAGGAGGCTCTAAGATGGTATTTTTTAATATGTTTATACCATGTGGCGACCTTTGACTGGGTAACTGACCAATTGTCAATTAAATTGTCACCTTTATAAACCCACTCCTGCAGGTCAAAATTGTTCCCTGAGGGCTGAAGCAAATCATCTGGGACTGTGTAGCAGGAAATAATGTTACTAAGAAATTCTGACCTTTCTTTGATCTTGCTTTGCAGTAGTTGGTAGCTGAGTTTGCTAAATGAATCGTCTGTGCTTTGGTTTTTTCCCCATGCTTTTAATATAGCCAAGTGAATGCGGGACTTGATTGAGGGAAGGCCAAGTTCTATCCATAACAGGGCAGCTGGAGTTCCCTTTGGCAGTGCCAAAATTCATCTCAAGAAGAGAGCAACTGTTTTGAAAACGAAGACATCTGGAGTCAAAGGGAAAAACCGCCGGCATTTGGTGAGTGAGCCATCCCTTAAGGACATGTGGAAAAGGCCTTATTCAAATTTAAACAATAACAATATCATTGGAAAATATGTTGCATATTTCTAAAGTTCCCCCCTCCCCAGACCTTCACATTTCTACTTGCAAATCAGTCTTCCTTGTTGGATCTCCTTGATATTCCTGGGCTTAATTTGGGCTTACTAATGTCCAAAATTGCCAACAAATATCCTAGTTATTTTTATATTCCTCCCTGCTTCTCAGTTATGAAACAGGGTAGCAATTTTCTTCATTCAACACCCCATTATGATGGTTTCAAGCAGGTAGTCACATGTTGGTTTGCAGTAAAACAGCATGATTTAAATCCAGTGGCACTTTAGAGACTGACAAGATTTTCAAGGTGTCAGCTTTCAAGGGTCAAATCTCCCTTCTTAAGATAACTTTTTCAGGCAAATGAAGAAAGGAGCTTTGACTTTTGAAAGTTTATACCCTGAAAATCTTGTCAGTCTCTAAGGTGCCACTGGGCTCAAATCCTGCCATTCTGATGGATAATCAAGATGTTAATAACATGAATAATTTTTGATAGCAATTTTTTTCCACACATGGAACCATGTTAATGATAACATCATTAAAATAGAACTGCTATATTACTACTTCCCATAATTGACCAGACAGGAACTAGACTTGCAAATTCATCAACAAATGTAATCACTTTTTCTTAATAATGCTTCACCCCAGGAAAGATAATATGCAAAGAACACCTGCCTGGTAATAGAACATTAATGGAGTTATGTAAAAAGAACCAAGTTCACTTGGCCTGCAGACAGACACATTGCTCTTGAAAAATGCTACCATAACATTGGAATTTTTGGAAAGTTTTACCAAACTTCCCCCCCCCCCAAAAAAAAAACCATGATAGGAGAGAAATATTTGAATGAGTCCAGATATTTGGCAGACCAGGAGATATATTAATGTAAGAATGAGATGTGGAAATTGTAACTTATTAATAAATAGAAAGAGAAGACACAAGACAAAAAACTACAGATCTGATACAATGATTCAGACTTATCTTCCTTTAATACTGTACAGGCCATGACTTCTACATAGGAGAGTATGGTATTCAGTTCTGAGCAATGTAGTTTAAGAAAAATGCAGCCAATTAGAAACAGGTTCATAAGGAAGCAGTAAAGATAGTTGGGGGTTTGGAAAGCAATTTCTGCAATGAAAGGATAAAGCAATTATGTATGTTTAGACTGAAAAAAGACAACTAAGGAGAAGCAGGGTCATGCTCATCAAACACCCAAAGACCAGTCACACAGAAGAGGGCAAAGATGAATTCTCAGTTGCTCCAGAGGGTGAGGTTAGATATAATGAGGTTAAGAAGAGAAAAGCTGGTTGAAGTTTAAGGGAAACTTTCTCATTTGCTGGATGTCTTCAAGCAGAGGCTGGACAGCCATTTCTTGCACTGAGCAGGAGTTGAACTTCATGGCCTATGAAGCCACTTCTGGCTCTAGGACTCAATGCTGTTCTTGAATTTCAGGTAAGTAGGAGTGTACAAAATGAAATGAACAAGCCAAACATACACCCAGAATTTTCTGTTTTGTATTGTTATGAGGCATTTGGAATGGTGAACCCAGCCCAGGGAACCAAGTTATAATGACACCCTCCAACTGAAAAGTTTGTTTCATTTTGGTTCTTATCACATGGCAGCAGCAGCAGGCAGGCAGGCACTGGGCTGGCAGCATCTTGTTTTACTCAATGGCAAATCACCAATCAGATCCCAAGGAGGGAGATGTGAGTCCTTTCTTAACTCTGTAGGTGGGAAAAGGGAACTGCACAATGAGCCTGAGTGCAGCTTTTTCCCCTTGTCGCTGCCCAGGAAATGGCAGTCTGCTGACTCCATTGGTTGGAAGGGGGAAAGTGTGCAATGTGCATGGGTGCATCTTTTTTTGCAGCACTACCTGAGCAATGGCATTGTCTCCCTGCCAATAGCATAAGTCCCCCCAAGAGTCCTCCCAAATGTGAGTCCCCCAAGGAGAGATCCCTCCCTGCTTATCAGCTTTGGAAACGCCCAGAAGAGGGAATGTGCCTCTTGTTTATTTTGTGTGTGTGGTGCTACTCAGGCACTGGTCTGCCCCCACCCTCACTCACACTTGGACAGTCAATCAATTGAATTTGAAAAATCCCCCCCAAACTTCAATCAATGGCTGCAGTCCTATAGACACTTCCCTGGGAATAAGCACTATTGAATCGCATGGGACATAAATCTGAGTAGGCAAGTTTAGGATTGCTTCCCCCCATCCAGCATTCACTGAAACATTATTTAAAAACAAATTATCCACAACATGCTTCAGTCAAGCCATTGGTCTACTCTACCCTTTCAAAAACAATCCTGACTGCCTGCCTACAGCAAAAAAGAAAACAGGTAGAAAAAACACAAATCTGTTTAGGCTGGGGAATGGGGGGGGGCGGTTGTTCAGACAATCATGTTGCCTGCAATGATTGGGAAATGGAGATTGGTGAGAGCATCCTGTTTTGCAGTGGAACACTGAACCTCAAAAGGAAGGATTCAGATTCGTCCCTCATCATGGGAATGAAATTGCACAGCACAATGAAACGTGGCAGCAACAGCAGGGTGCAAAGGCAAATAATTTATTGGCGCTATCATCATGACTTAGGCCATTTTCACACGCACCCATAAGATTGTGCGAAACTCACGGAACGAAGTGTCTTCCTAGCTCAGTTTCCCGGCATGATCCTCTTTAATGGCACAATGACGCCAGAAATCGCACCATTAAACTGGATCATGCTGGGAAATCGTGCTAGGAAAAATGCTTCGTTCCATGAGTTTTGTGCGATCTTTCAGAGGCTTTGGCTGTGTGAAAACAGCCTTAGAAAAAGGAAAAAAGTGAATATAAATCAGGATATTTTTAGAAGTTCGCTGCACTGTTCTGGTTGGAGCACTCTCCTGCTTTGGCATCTGCCACTGCCACCACTTTGCCTATTTCCCCGTGCACCTGCTGATAATTGCCTTCTTCAAGGTCTGTTGTTGTTGTTGTTTCCTAGGCAACATGGGATGGACTTCCTGCAGACCTTCTGCTGACCCGGAAGTGACCTTCTTCTGGCCCGGAAGTGATGATTTTCTGACCTGGAAGTGCTGTTTTCATGAACCAAACGAACCGGTTCGTGAACCAGGACAGGTTTGTGAAAGTTTGTGGTTTGTGAAATTTGACGAATCACGAACTGCATGGTTCGGTTTTTTTCTGGTTCGTGTCCATCTCTACTAATAATACTAATTTGGTTCCATTCTTGTTCCACAGTTTTGCAGTTTCATTCCACAACCTTAGTGATCCACTGAAAAGTTTTATTCACTTCATTTGTGTGAGTATGCACAAAACAGACATTATTAGATGTGCATTATCTATTTATTTGACAGGTGTTGCAAGCTATGCTTCCATAGTAATAGTTGTGGTGTATTTATTGTATGCTTTACAGTAGAACAGTCTGCCCCCCCTTCTGCTGTGTGAACTTAAGACCAGAAACCTGCCTGAGTACTCTATTCTTGACTTGCAAGCAAAAGAGTATATCATAGTAGTATTAGTATGACTCCAAATACATGAATTTGTTGGTTATTTCCACTGAAGTTGTGTTGAAATAATTCTGAGGTGCGTCTTTTACAGAAGGTAGTTAGTTAATTAGTTAATTTGTTTTACAGGATAGCATGATGGGATTTGCAGAAATGCTCACTACCCTCATCCTATTTAATATAATATTTAGGTTGTCCTGTCTTCATTTTGGATTACTACTGAATGTAAAGGTTTTTGTTGAATGGTTCTCGCCTAGCAACACACAAGACTTTTTTTTTACTTGAGTGGTTACAGTTAATTTAGAACCCTTCAAGGTGTAAGTGGTTTAAATTGTTCCTTCCAGTGTACTATACCTTGCAGTTGTCAAAGAGAATTTAATTCTTTTTTTCTCTGGCTGGCTCAATGCCTATCTTTCTAGGAATTCATGAAATACTTGGCCATTTTGGAATGATTTTTTTAATCTAGGCTGTCATTTGTAACCAGATACTGATGTCACGTTATCACTAGAGATAATTTCTAGGTACTTCAAATGAGACCAGGCCTCATAATTTCTGAAAACATTCATCTGGCAACCCATTAATTTCATCAAGACTGCAGAAAACAATACCAAACCGATGGTTGCCGAGAAGAGAGAATGGGATCCACCCTTTCCTGTGAGTTCTTACAGCCCCCCAGCTGGTTAATAGCTCTATTTATTATGAGCTTCTATAAATCACAGTTTTGTCTGCTCGTGATATGCTCTTGCATGGCTGTTCATTCATTTCAGTGGGGCTTGCACAGAACAACTTTCCAGTGGGTTGTGCTTTAAGGCTTTTCAACAACTCTGGAGAACTGGGTTTGATTTCCCCACTCCTCCACTTGAAGCCAGCTGGGTGACCTTGGGTCAGTGACTCACAGTTCTTCCAGATCTCTCTCAGCCCCACCCACCTCACAGGATGATTGTTGTGGGGATAATAATAAGATACTTTGTAAACCGCTCTGAGTGGGTGTTAAGTTATCCTGAAGGGTGGTATATAAATTGAATGTTGTTGTTTTGATGATGATGATGATGACGACGACAACGACGACAACAACGACGATGACAACGACGATGATTTAAGGTCCACCAACCTAGTCAGCATTTCTCATTATAATCTCAGAGTATCTTTCACCCCTCTGCGCTTTCAGACGATGCAATCAGCTCTTTTGGCAGGGCGTTATTCTCACATCCCTATGGATCACTGCAGCTGCATTTGTGGATCCTTCCCCACTACCTACTTTACTGCCCATTATACAGTGTGCCCAGAGCTAAATTCTTGGCCAGAATCCTACCAGCCACAAACACATATTATGAAATTGAGAAGATTGTGTTCTTGTTATCTGACACAGATAATCATGTGCCTTATAGAGTCTCTCAGTTTACACTTGCAGCCAAGAAGATAAGATCTAAGGTGGTACTGAATGAGACTGTTTCGTGACTCCTGGGATATTTTGATGTTCTGTACTGTTTTAATTAATTTTAATTAACCTTTTAAAATTGTGATATTGGAAGTTAACTGTTTATTAGTTGATGTGATGTTTGGAAAATTTGTGACAGCCTATGGCTATAGACAATAAACTCTGCATCTGCATCTGATGATGATGATGTGGCCAAGATTATAGGGTTGCCAGGTCTAGAAGTCAAAACTTTCTGGTCCTTTAGCGTGGTGCTTTCTAGATCAGTGGGGTGGAGCCTGTAGGACAGCCATTTAGGTTGCCAACTGGCCAGGAAAAAAATTTCCTGTCCTTTTTAATAAAGGTTTCAAATGCTGCGATCCACAGTTGAAGCTTCTTATGGCATGGAGTGAAATAACATTATCTGATAATTGCTGCAGATGCAAAGGATAGTAAAAGGACAGCTAGACAGAACTGTTCAAAAGCTGATAACCCTACTGGTAGGTCTGATGGATGAACCCTATATAAGCTTTGGTGAGTCCAGAGGCAGAGTCCTGTGAAAAGGTATCTTTTCAACTAAGGCAAATAGCTTTTTTAAAAAAAATGACAGGAGGGGGAAACAGTTGACCTTGTCCCTTCTGAAAATTATCCTGAAAGCAAAATACTAGCCCTACTAATCTTTCCTAAAAGTCAAGATTACCCAATGACTCTGAAGGGCAGAAGATTCATGGCTGATAAAAGGAAATGTTTCTTGATAGGACACTCAGGAACTTCATCACCTCAAAAAGGGATGATGCTCACTATCTTTGATGTCTTTAAAAAGGAAAAGACAAATTCATGAAGGATAGGTCTGTAAGGAAGACAAAGGTAACTCCATTCCATCTAAGATATGAGAAAGGACATTTTGATAAGGGTCTTAGCAGACATATATTGTCAAGGGCTCTGTCAATTTCCTCCATGGCCCATTCCGGAATTCTCTTCTTCCCTACTTTGACATTATTGGTATCAGAAGATCTGAAGGAACTGAACATTGTGTAAACAGTTAACCAAAGACATGCCACATATGTGCATCTCACAACAGATCCCTCGCTTGTTTACAAGGTCTATCAGAAGCATTAGCTAAATGGAATTTCCAAATCCAGAATAGCATGTCATCAACTTTGCACCCACTAGTGAGCACCCAGAGGGATCTGCTGGAAAGAGAATGCTGGACTACAGGAGATTTTTGGTCTGATCCAAGCAGGCAATTCTTATATTCTAATTGTGTTAAGTTTCCAGTATTGGAATGCGGAGAACAAAAAAAAATATGTGGCACTGTCTGAAGCTTTTGTCCATTTAAATAACTGCAACTTCAAAGGTTTATTTATGCATTGATGTATTTCTCCGTCATCTTCCCACAAAGTGTATTCAAAGCAACTTGCAAATTCTGTAAAAAAGACTCTTAATTCAATATGTCAATAAAAGTAAGGGGGAGGGCTTTAAAGCAGCAGATATTTGCAAACCAATAAGAGAGCCAATATGTTGTAATGGTTTAGCTATCAAACTGGAACCTCAAAAATGCAGGTAAAACTCATGAAACTCATTGGGTGACTTTAGACCAATCTCTTTCTTTTAGTTTAGTCTACTTCAGAGGATTGTGCTGTGGGTGGGTGTCAGGATGGAGAAAAGAAGAACCTGCTCCAAGGAACAGTGAAATTTTAAAAAATAGACCTATTGAAAAAGGAAAGTTCTTTTGAAACACAGATATCTTTACTGATTCCCACCACTTGGTACTTGAGTATTATTACCTGGTAGGGAGTGCTACAATGCCCCCCCCTACCAACCCCCCCTGCTTTGTGTTTCTGTAGATGTAATGGTTAAATGAGGGAATATTTAGCAAAACATCACCTAGAGTATCATTATGATTATATAACCACTGTACTATGCAGTTCTAAATCTATGTTTAACATACGCTGATTCCGCACATGTTGGATAATGCACTTTCAATGCACTTTATCAATTGTTTGAGGTGGATTTTTTGTAACACACACAAAAAAATTGTTCCAAATGATTTATAAAGAGGACTGGAAGTGCATTATCCAATGTATGCAGAATCACTCAGAAAGAACCATTTATATGCAGGATAACATACAGTCAGGAAGAGAAAATCCAACCTTAACATTACCAGTGGGGATGTCGGAGATTTTTCTAATATATGTGATATGTAGACAAAATACCTTGTAGAGGTCTACAAGTGTCACCTTCCTTGTCATGAAATAAGGTATTCAATCAAAGATGAATATGCCAGAAATGTAGATATTTTATCGAGGTCTCTTCTTTCCCTCGCAGAATTCTCCATGGTGCCAGCCTTCAGCGATGAAAGAATACATCATTATCTTTTACTGTAATGTGTCACTATAGCTCTATAGCAATCATAGAAGCTGTAGCATAGATTTGGCTAACCAGTGAGTAATTTTTTGACTAGTTCACTGTCCCTCCCTCAGTATATATTGCACCACTACTTAGAACTTCAGCTTATACGTCTTTCAGTAGCAACATGTTTTCAAGACTATTAACAAAATAAGCTATTTCAGAATCCCTTAATTGTAGATGGTGAGTATTTCTCTAGTGAAGCAAACTTGTCCTTCAAGAAAAGATGGTGGTTTGGCAGTTTGGCAGATAGGATGGTACCATACACATGAAGGTGCCTTATACTGAGTCAGAAACTGGGGCTTTTTGCATGCCAAGCAAATGCTTGAACATTGAATCACAGCTCCATCATAGCTTAGTGACAGGGCATGTCTCTTGATGGGAATGGCCCCAAGCTTAATCTTATATATGTATGTTCAGGATATGACAGATTTATTAGAGGCAAGGATGTCATTAAGAAACAAGCTTCAGGCAGGTAGCAGTGTTGGCCTGCAGTAGGACAGCAGGATTTCAGTCCAGTGGCATATTAGAGACCAAGAAGATTTCAGTCCAGTGGCTCCAGTGGAGCGCAAGTGAATGGCAAGTGAACAGGGAGGAATGCATGTGAGTCTGTTCACTTGCCAGGCAAGTGTAATTCATCACTTGTAGCTTGGCTCTTAGAATATGGAATGCCAGGTTCAAATCCTGGAAACTCATTGGGTGACCTTGAACCAGTAACATACTCAGTCCAGGCTACCATGCAGGTTTGTTGATGTAAGGATAAAATAGAGGAGAGGTGCATGATGTTTTAAACTGTTTGGAGTTTTCACTGGGGAGAAAAATGGGATATAAATATCTAAAGAACTAAAGAGTGGACATAAAAGTGCAAACCCATTTGCTTTGGAAAGGACATCTGTGGTTATTTTTACCATTATTATTGCTATAGTTAAAGTGGCCACTTTTTAATCTATAAATATACGGACAATCCAATCGTTCATTATATTAGCAAGGCCAAACAAATATAACCTCCAGAGTTTTATTATTACCAGGTATAATCATGCATTTCTATTCACTTTATTTTATTTTAATTCTTACATAAGGAGTTGGAAAACAGGTCATTAATTCCAGCATTCTCAGTTTTTAGACTGGGAATGTTGTTGAAATGAACCTGTGTATTATTTTTCCACTAGGTTTGTTTGGAGTAAAAAAAGTATTCTTGCAAAACGACCAAGGCCTTTTCCACAAGTACACATTAGCCCTGTTTACAGGTTACAGTGAACATGTATACAATCTATGTACTGTGTATGCTTGATTTTTCTTTCTAGTTGAGTAATTCTTGCACTACAATCAATCCATGTACAGCTGAATGTGTGATTGAATTCCCACACATTCCCAGCTAACAGGAGTCTTCCACATGGGGACAAGATTTTGTGGTTTCCCCACTGCTGGTGCAACTGCAAATAAAGTGCGATACGGACTTAACTGTTATCAGTTAAACTTTGGAGCAAAGCAGGTTTGAATAATAATAATAATAATAATAATAATAATAATAATAATAATAATATCCGATTTATATACCACCCTTCAGGACAACTTAATGCCCACTCAGAGTGGTTTACAAAGTGTTATTATTACCCCACAACAATCACCCTGTGAGGTGGGTGGGGCTGAGAGAGCTCCAGAGAACTGTGACTCACCCAAGGTCACCCAGCTGGCTTCGTGGAGGAGTGGGGAATCAAACCTGGCTCTCCAGATTAGAGTCCCGTGCTCTTAACAACTACACCATACTGGCTCTCAGGATCAATGAAAAGGATCAATGAAAAGCTCAGGAAACCCTTGGAGGTACACCAACTCACCACAATGTTGTGGAGAAGCAGGAAAAATACCAACTTCCCAAAAGCATGGAACTTGGGACAGATACTGTGTGGAAGACATCAGAGACTGGTTTTCTTTGTAAAGTGATGCTTGTTGGCTCTTTCTTACAAACAAGTGTAAAAATATACATGCGTCTTGTACATGTGTTCACTGTAACATGTGAACAGGGCTACTGTCTACATGTGAAGTATCAGTGATTAGCAATGCAGCCTTCATTGGACTTAGAAGATTCTAAATGTATTGAGGATTATGCTGTAAATCTTCAGTCACCTTATTATGCCTTCTCAAAACAATATGGAAGACTCCGTCAATGATAAGCTTTCAGCAAGTCATAGACAGAACTCTCCAAATATGAAGTCCATGAGAACCCTAGCTATAGTACTCATAAGATGCAGAAAGGAAACACATGCTCTTAGAATACACAAACTGTTCATAGGTTAACATGGAGGGGCTCCAAGATGAAGTTTCACTGAATACCCCCACCCCCATAGCTTCAGCCTCTTGAACTCCTTTTGCCGGAGATCCTGGAGGATTTTTTACCTTCCTCTGGGCATACTGCAGGGGTCACAGGGGGAGGTGAAGGGGGGGGGAGATTTTGTTTGTTTGTTTGTTTGTTTGTTTGTTGTTTGTTTGTTTGTTTGTTTGTTTGTTTGTTTGTTTGTTTGTTTGTTTGTTTGTTTGTTTGTTTGTTTGTTTGTTTGTTTCAGTCTCTATTCTGCCCTCCCCAAACTGGCAGGCATTCTGTAAAATAGCACACTAAAAAACTTACATTTTACAGTTTTAAAACAACAATATAAAACAGTGCAATATAAATATTTTTAAAGGTACAAGAAACCTGTGCAGGAGTAATCAGCGTAATCAATCAGTCTGCCACCTAATCCACCATATTAAAATTACTTACGCAGTTGGTTAAAACGTTTGATGGTGGATGCCTCTGGCAGGGAGGGCGTTTACCTCTATTTGGCTGGTAGGTGCCCAGCTCAGCCTCAACCATTCACCTGGCGGAACAGCTCTGTCTTACAGGCTTGGCAGAAGGATAACAGATCCTGCCGGGCCCTGGTCTCATTGGACAGAATGTTCCACCAGATTGGAGCCAGGATCGAAAAGGCCCTGGCCCTAGTCAAGGCTAAGCAGGCCTCTATGGAACCAGGGACTACTAGCAGCTGTTTGTTACTTGATTGAAACATCCTCTGGGGCACATATAGGGAGAGGTTGTCCTGCAGATACGCTGGTCCCAGTCCACATAGGGCTTTATAGGTAAGTACGAATACATTGAATCTGATTTCGTACTCCACTGGCAGCCAATGCAGCTGGAGCAATACCGTTGTTATATGTGCACTACTAGGCACTCCAATGATGATACGCACCACTGCATTTTGAACCAGCTGCAACCACCAGATCATACTCAAGGGAAGCCCTGCGTAGAGCATGTTACAATAGTCTAGCCTAGAGGTGACCATTGCCTGGATCACTGTCATTAAATTGCAGATCAAAAGATAAAGGGCAAGCTGCCTGGTATGTTGAAGATATAAAAAAGAAGACCTGGCAACTGCTGTGACCCGAGCCTCCATTTTCAAGGAGGTATCTAAGATCACCCCCAAGCTCTTGACCCTCGGAACTGGTGTGAGCAACACCCCATTAAGGGCCAGGAGCAAAAGCCCTGAATCCATGCACCCGTGGCTCAAGTCCAGGAACTCTGTCTTCATAGGGTTTAATTTCAGCTGACTTTGCTTCAACCATCCAGTCACAGCTTCAAAAGTATGCTCCATCAGCCGATATAACTGAGTGTCATCAGCACACTGGTGACATCTAAGTCTGAAACGCTGCACCAACTGAGCGAGGGGGCGCATATAGATATTAAACAATAATGGGGAGAGTAGCACTCCCTGTGGCACACCACATATCATGGGTGGCAGGATGACAACTTCTCCCCCAGTGCCACCTTCTGTCCCTGACTGTGGAGAAAAGAGACAAGCCACTGTAGTGCCATCCCTTGTATCTCCACATCGGCGAGGCAGTGGGTCAAAAGATCATAATCGACCATATCAAACGCTGCCAAAAGATTTAATAATGCAAAAATCTAATGCAAAAGATCTAATAACATCAGCAGCGCCGATCCTCCTCGGTCCAGGTGTCTGCGGAGATTGTCCGTGAGGGCGACCAGCAATGTCTCCATCCTATGTCCCGGGCGGAAGCCAGACTAGAAAGAATCCAGGGCCAAGGTAGCTGTGAATTTCCTTCATTATGCAGGGGGTTGGACCAGATGACCCTTGGGGTCCTTTCCAGCGCTATGTTTCTATGTAAATTTGAAAAGGAACACTTCATGATTTATGTTAGAATAATAATTGAACATGTATGTAAATACTAAGCCTGATGCACGTGCTCTTTTTACACATGAGACTGCCATACCAACTTAGATCACTGATCCATTTAAGTCAACACTCTCTGTTTTATCTAGCTGTGCTTCACCAGGATCTTCAGAGAAGAAAAGCCTTTCCTTGCATTAGTAACCTGCAATCTTTGGAGAGGCCAGAGATTGCACCTGGGACCTGCCAAACCATCCACCAGTGAGCCACATCTCCTCCCTCACCAGGAAGCCCTTATTGCTATATTGTATTGCCTTTATAATAGAAGCAGAGCACTTGTAAGGGACCAGTCTGTGTGGCAAAAGGCTCTTCTCTTCCCCCTCCCCCCAAACCCCTAATTTCCCAAGGTATGTTTATAGGGCTGGGTTAGGTCAATTGGTGAGAGATCTCCTGGACTCTTACGTCCACCGTTTTGAGTTCCATAGCATTTGGCAAAGTTGCCCATCCATGGTTTAACCTGCATGTGTGTGCATACCTGTTTCAAGAACAAGCACATGGATGACTTAAACCCAATCAGTGATTCTAAATCACACCTCTATGCTACAGACAAGTGACCATGCACATAGAGAGCTTATTAGCGCACAGTTGTCTGTGTGAATACCACAGTCTCTTGACAATCTTGAATATAGGTTTTGTTTTGTTTTGTTTTGTTAAGGCTGCTTTGCCCTCTAGTGACAGACAAAGAAGAAGAGTGGAACTCATTAATCGCAGAATGCTAAAACTAATCAACATTCAGGTCTAGCTGACAGAACACAAAAGGGAAATCCAGCTGTGCTTGTCTGAACTTTCGCTACAAAGATTGCCACTGTCTTTGTTCTTGTATGCTCGCAGAAGAAAATTGCGGCAGGCATGATGTATTAATTCTATGAAAATGGACATGTTTCATTTCGGGCTATCAGCTCTTCTGTTGGAGTTCTGTATCATTTGTGATGTAGGAGCAACTTTTGGGTCCTCATTCTTATGCAGGCTCAGAAGAAATCTATTGCCTTCTAATATTTCACAGATGGAAATAGAGACACCTGTGCACTCTTGTAACCCTCCTGTTATCTTGCCAAGGATCATATCATGACCTAACCTACATATGTACCAGCAATTCAGAACTGACTTATAGAGACCTCTGCAAGAGGCTTTCAAGGGAAGCAAGAAGCAGAGGTTCCATAGTGTTTGGCAAAGTTGCCCATCCATGGTTTAACCTGTATGTGTGTGCATACCTGTTTCAAGAACAAGCACATGGCTGACTTAAACAAGCACATGGCTGCCATTGCTTTCCTCTGCAGAGCCTTTGTTGGAGGTCCCCCATCTAAGTAATCCTGCTTAGTTTCTAAGATCTACCATATCATTCCACATCCCTAACCACCATTAAAGGTAAAGGTACTCCCCTGTGCAAGCACTGAGTCATTACTGACCCATGAGGGGACGTCGCATCACGATGTTTTCTTGGCAGACTTTTTACGGGGTGGTTTGCCATTGCCTTCCCCAGTCATCTACACTTTACCCCCAGGAAACTGGGTACTCATTTTACCAACCTTGGAAGGATGAGTCCACCTTGAGCTGGCTACCTGAACCCGGCTTCTACCAGGATCGAACTCGGGTCGGGAGCACAGCTTGGGCTGCAGTACTGCAGCTTTCCACTCTGTGCCATGAGGCTCTTTTTTAACCACCATTATACATTGCTAAATGCTTTCCTAAGCCTGTTGTATGGTTCACCCATTATACTGCAACAGCTTGTTCTGCACCTCTTTCTGAAGTTCTGAAGTCCTTGGGGCATTTCCCGAGGTGTGCTGCATAAGGGGTGATCTTACCAGTCCTCCTTTCAGGTCACCCCTCAGTTCTATTCAATAGTCAACACATAGGAGGTCTTTATAAGGGGAGAATTAGGATGTGCTTGAATGCGGCCAGTGCCTGTGTGTGTGAATGGAGATGTGAGGATTGAGTATGTGTGTGGGAAATTGGATGAAGTATTGCTGGAATTGGATGCATGCAACAGAGATGTTAAGAGGATGTGTACTGAGAAAAATGATCAGACTGCTCATTTAAACATGAGTCTGTCACTACTCCTGATTGGCTGAATGTTGTTCCTCCAATTTCTATGAGAATGCCATGTCGAGATTTTTTTTTTTTGTACTTGTGCAACAACAGCTGCTTGTGCTCCAGGATCATGCCCAAAACACACTATGGGATATAAGCCACAGTTGCAACTTACGTAATGCAGCTTGTGGACACTTTTGCATCAGTGCAGTTCGCAAAAGTGTAGTTGGCAAATGTGTAATCTAGTCCTCATTTTGTCACATGCTACGTGGTGACTCTGAAATCCATGCTCTTTTAAGTGTGTGTGTGTGTTGAGATTCTCCTACAGTCAATGTGCTCTCAAATTTGGAAGCAATGGAAAGACCAGACATGGACTGGCCATTTAACTTACTATGGAAGTTACTGGTTTCAGTCAGTCTTTGGCATCATTGTTTTCCTTGACTTTGGTGCTTCAGTGCTATTGATTTGCCCTACTTGCAGCCTCTTCCTGGAATCATCAAAACTGTGATTCTATCCAAATAGGGAATCACTCGGTAAACATGGTGATATCACAATGATATTTGGCCAAACAGATTTGAGTTTTTGATTATACTATTGAAGGCAATGTAGATGAATAAGAAATGGGCAACATTTTTTTAGTGCACCAGAAGACATTGGTGAGAAAACATGAGTGGGCTAGGCTCCCCTCTTAAGTATTTTCTGCTGCTATTGAAATGCATTCTTTTACAAATTGCCATATGTTTCTGCAGCACCAGCAAGACTTTAATTGCTAAATTTGAATCTACATGAAATATTTAAGGAAATGCTTTTCACAGCACACAAATGAAGATAGGCACACACACAAAAGTAATGCATTCTACACACAAAAGTAATGCATTCTAATCACGAGTATCTATGTCTTCTCTTTCCAGCTCATTAATAATTCCCTTTGAAACCTAAACGGTGTGCTTAGAGGCAAAAAATATGAGGACTGCTTAATAATAACATCGTACATCCCGTATTTATTTCTCCACAATGTATCTCAGAGCTACCCTTTGTATTTAACAAATTAGGTTTCTTTCCAACAATCTGTGAAGCCTTAATATAATATCTGAAATTCAAACAGTGTTTTCTAGTGTCATACATCATGACCACCAATAAAAAAAAATTAAACTGCTGATGGATAAAACTGAACCAAGTTCCTGCTCTGCATTGCCAAAGGCAACAAAATGTGCTTTGATAATAAACAAAGAAAATATACTGCAGCCATAAAGCTGGTGATATGAAAAGTACATCACATCCTAGTTGGGGAAATTTTAGATAATGTAAGTGTGCTCTTGATAAAGACAACAAAACCTATGTCCCAGTGCCAAATTAAGAATAAAGATCTTCATGTATTTCTGTCCCATTTAGAGTTCAGTTCCTGTCCACTTTTGGGGATTTGATCTGAAGATCTTCTACTGAAATTGGAAAATTTTGATGCATCACAAACTCATGAGTAAAGTAGGAGCCTCATCTCACCCATGTCTGGAGATTCTATGGATGATAGGGGGAAAGAAATGCTGATCCTGACACTTTGGTAAGTACCAAAATTGCTTCTCAGAGTCCAAAGCTACGGGCCTCTGGGCTTTGATAAAATATCCAGATACTAGTGATCTCTTAAGTCTCAGGACTGAATTTCAGAGTGGAACTTGTGTGTGGACTGCTTAATGAAAGTCTCATAGAACAAGATCTGATCAGCTGAGCAGTCAAAGCAAGTGAGGAGCTGGATCCTTAATCAATGGCCATATCTGATCCAGTTGTATTTTGCAATCCTAAATATGTTTACTCAATTGTGAGCTTCAGTATCGAATTGTTAAAACTCAAAATATCAGCAATTATGCATACTGGAAGTTGCTGCAAAGAAAATGGCCCACTTCCTGAAAAGTATGGGTATCCTCTGCAAAACTAAAATGTCTCCTTATAAATCCTGCCAAATAAATCTGAAATTTATAGCAAAATTATGGCAGAGCTGAAATGGCCTGCCTAGTTTTGCTTTGTCTCTTGTTTTCATGTGTGTTGGGGAGTGCCTGAGATAATATTTGCAAGCATATCAGATTGAGTCCAAACTAGACATGGGCACAAACAGCATTATGAACGGGAAAAAAACACTAACAGCCTGTTCATCCGTTCGCGAACAAGCCATTCGTGAAGCCCCATTCTAAACGAACAAGTGGTTGTTGCAAGCATTGTCCGTTGCTTTTGTCAGCCATTCATCAAACCAGACAGTCTGGCACCTCCAATCAATTCCCTTGGCAACTGGAGGCAGGGACTGAACTCTGTCTGAACTCCTTCTGGCTTTCCTTCTGGATTTAACCCTTCAAAGTACTTCCAGCACAGAGTCCTGGTTTTGCCACTGTGAAGAGAAAATGACAGCCAAGGGGAAGACCCATGGATCATACCTTTCCCAGGGTGCAATCTCTCTGAAACTTGGGGGGTCTTCAGGAGACAGTGAGGACTATGTCCCCTGCACATTTGGTGGGTATTGGACATTGGGAAGGTCAGTTGGTGACCCCTCAAACTAGCTGCCAGCAGACACTGCTGTTTTTGCCGGGACAGGGCCCTTTAAACTATCAGCTGGCAGGCAACAGGGGGGAATCCCCCTCCCGCTGCCTGCCAGCTGATAGTTTAAAGGGATCTTTAAAGGGCCAGGTAAGTGAGTTTGAGGGGAGGGGGCTAAGTGGGGTGGTTTGGGGGTGGGGGTGGTTCTGGCCCTCATGAACAATGAACAACGAACATGTTCGGGAACAGTTCATGTTCATCCATGTTTGTTGTTCGTTGTTAGTGGATGGCAACAAATGATGGCCAGGGTGTTCAGTTTTTTTTTTCCATTTGTGCCCATGTCGACTCCAAACCCTCACAAATGGATTTTATTTGCAGCAGCAGATCTTCACTGCCTTTCCTGTCCTTTTGCAGCTCTCCCCACTCTCAACTCCAGTAAAGCTGCTATCGTGGATTGAGGAACTATCATGAACCATATGCCATGCAGCACTATCAAATGGCAGCAAGAAGAGGGAATCAGGCAAAATCCATTCCTAAACTTGGGCAAATGGAGCCAAAGTTGTGCAGGCAGATACAACGGAGTGATTGGACCTAATTCCCTCTTTTTGTGGCAGCCTTCAGGGCATATATCATCTTGTTTTGTTCTCAAGGACCTTGTAACCTTCAATAGTGTCTCTGCAGGAGGAGCACAGAGGATGCTGGAGAAAAGTGGGAAACATTTGCTTCCATCAACTCCCCTTTGCAGGACTGAGGATGATCCAATCCTGTCATTGGCTCCCATGCTGCTTAGTAGGAACTTACAAGTATACCCAAGTGTATGTACCATCAAGTCAGTCAATTTATGGAGACTTCAGCAAGGGGATCTCAAGGCAAGTGAGAAGCAGAGGTGGTTTGCCAGTGCCTTCCTCCGCAGAGTCTTCCTTCGTGGTCACTCATCCAAGTACTGACCCTGCTTAGCTTCTAAGATCTGACGAGTTCAGGCCCTTCTCTGCTGCTTTCCCTCCTACTCAATATCACATCACTTTGTTTTTGTATGTTGCTGTTTTGAATCTTTTTCTATTGACCTGTTTTGTTGCTGCTGTTTCAGGTTCATTTGTTTCTTTTGCAGTATTTTAAATGCCTTTTCACACCTTTTCTATGCATCTGATACAAAAAAAAAGGAATCTGCTCCAACATTAATGATTCTCTCCAATTTTGTCAGTATGTTTGGGAAAAAAGATGACAGCAGTCTAATTCCAAAGTGGGAGATCCCATGTAAGAAACTGTGATTTTCAAATCAAAAGAGTAGCTTGGATCCCACTTAGATTTTGGTGGACACAAGGAGGAGGTGATTTTTGCTACACATACAACCTCCATAGGGTACCCTACCCCCCCAAGCTATTCTTGGAGGTCCTGAAGGGATAACATTTTGGTGAGCATTTGGGGCTGTTGCAGAGGAGGGGATTGGCAAAGATTGCCCCCCCCCGAACCCACACAAATCTACGCATGATCCAATGGAATGTATCCTACCACTCTGCTCAGCCAAGTGTGGATCCTCTCTACAATGGATACAATCCTGCGTGTTCACAAAAGTTTGTACCTAATATGGTTCAGCCCTTTTCCTTCCCTCTCAAGATCCTTCTTCCCAATGCCATTGTCTTCAACGAAGACATTTTTTATTTTTTATATTTTCAATTTATATTCTGCCAGGGTGGATTACAGTATGATAACAAGCATTTAGAGTATTAATTATATTAAAACAATTTAAATAACAATATAAAACAACATAGTATAAAATAATATAAAATAGATAGCAGCACTCAGTAACACAGTTCACCACCTGAGCTACCATTTAAAATGTAAAAGAGCTAGATGGTGGATGCATCTGATCAGGAAGGGATCTGATCTCCTCTGTTTGGCCAGTGGAGGCCAAGCCCAGCCTCAACCATACGCCTGGCGGAACATCTCTGTCTTATAGGCCCAGTGAAAGGATAACAAATCCTACCGGGCCCTGATCTCATCCGACAGAGAGTTCCACCAGGTTGGAGCCAGGACCAAAAAGCCCTGGCTCTGTTCGAGGCTAGGCAGGCCTCCCTGGGGCCAGGGACCACCAACAATTGCTTATTTCCTGATCATAATGTCCTCTGGGGTACATACAGGGAGAGACAGTCCCGCAGATATGATGGTCTCAGTCCGCATAGGGCTTTATAGGTTAACACCCAAACCTTGTATCTGATTTGGTACATCACTGGTAGCCAATGCAGCTGACACACTCCAGTGATGACACATGCCGCTGCATTTTGAAACAGCTGTAATCTCTGGATCAGACCCAAGGGAAGCTTCGCATAGAGCGTGTTACAGTAATCCAGCCTAGAGGTAACCGTTGCTAGAATCACTGTAGTTAAATTGTGGGTCGAGAGATACGAGGCAAGCTGCCTGGTCTATCACCAATGGAAAAAAGAAGACCTGGCAACCACTGCAACCTGAGCCTCCATTTTCAAGGAGGCATCTAAGCTCACCCCCAAGCTCTTGACCCTTGGAACTGGCATGAGTAACACCCCATCGAGGGCCAGAAGCTGGAGTCCCAAATCTACATGCCCATGACTCAAGTACAGGACCTTTGTTTTTGTGAGGTTTAATTCCAGCCAACTCTGTTTCAACCATCCAGTCAAAGCTTCAAAAGCATGCTCCAACTTTAAAAAGCCAAAAATGTCAAGTCTGTGAATTTATGGTTGTTGTCAAAAATGTTTTACTAGAGAGGCACTAATTTTCTTCAAATAAATATTGATTTTAAAAAAGTACACTCCAGAACATCTGTGGCTGAGTCAGGCCATCCATCCATTAACAGATATAATTGGGTGTCATCAGCATACTGACACCAAAGTCCGAAACTTCGTACCAGCTGGATGAGGGGGAGCATATAGATATCTTACTATATAATTGAGTAAGCGTATTTCAGACAACTCACTTTATACCCTGGTGCATGACCAGAGGGCACTGCCATGAAGGGAAGTCTAGGCAAGGCACCATATCCCTCCAGAAAACATGCCATGGTGGGAAGCCCAGGCCAGGAGCAGGATGAGAACAGGTGGCAATGTCCGCCTCCTGCTTTCACCCAGCTGGGAATAGGAATGAGGCAGGTGGCAATGTGCACCCCCTGACTTGACCCAGCTGGTATTAGGAGCAGAACAGGTGGCAATGCCCACTCCCCGCCAACCCAGATGGTATTAGGAGCAGAGCAGGGGGCAATGCCCTCTCCCCATCTTTACCCAGTTGGTATTACGAGTGGAGCAGGTGGTAACGCCCTCTCTCCACCTTAACACAGATGGTATTAGAAGTGCAGCAAGTGGCAATGTCCACCCCCACCTTAACCCAGTTGGTATTAGGAGCAGAGCAGTGGCAATGCCCTCTCCCTGCCTTAACTCAGTTGGTATTAGGAGCGGAGCAGGTGGCAATGCCCATCCCCCACCTTAACCCAGCTGGTATTATGAGTGGATATATCAACCAGGGCAATTACGGTTAAGTACCTCCAGGGAACAAAACACACACACTGTGTTCCCATAATAAGTCCAATAATCTCATGTACAGATTTCCCAATATGTATTCACTGCTGATAAACTACATAAAGTGCAAGTGCTATGTAATCATAATGTACAATATTTAAGATACGTATAATCCCCTTAGGAGTTCAAATAAGAGAATAGTACATATACAACAATAAATTCAATTCATGGGTAATCCAGTGAGGGTTGCGTCTCACTGTGAAAAGATTGAAAGATTGAAAGATACTTACCTTACTATCACAGGGACCATTGACTACAGTTACACAGGAGAAGAACAATTATTAATCTTACCATACTGTTCCACTCTACTTTCCTATGTACCATTGAGTTGAGAAGTTACTATATAGACTGTGATATTTTTGTATTACTGGACTATTTATGAAAATTGCTGCTTATCATTGTGTTTATTGAATATTGTGAAAATATTTATTGTTAACTACAGTTTGATGGGATTACCCATCAAACAGGAAAAACAGGAACACTGGCAAGCATGGCTGGTATATTTTGTTCACCTTAGAGTGTCTTATATTGTGAATTCTGCCTTAGTGGTCCTGGGCCACTAGGTGGGCAGTTATCAATAGCCATTATTCCCAACCAATAAAGGGGGAAGGCATGCAAAACCAGGTAGATGCCCTTTGAAACTTTTATTGCAGTGTTTGGATGTTAGGTTTAACCTGATCAGCTTAATTGCTTTTATTTTTAATCTTTCAACAGCATAGCATGTGAACCAGTTCGACCTATACCCAGATGCCTTTTTTTTCTTCTTCATGAAGCCAATCAGTCTCTTTAATCAGTTGGCAAAATGATCCAGTGTCAGTACAAGGCTCACAATTACACGCCTACCCAGAAAAGGAACACTTTTTTAAAAAAGGCAATTGCTTTGCTCATTTGCTTGTGATATGTACTTCTTCTCACAGCTGTGATTTTTCTGGCCAGGTTGGAAGAACTAGATATTTTAGTACAGCTGGAAGCATGTTATGTATCCGTGGAATCCCCTCCACCCTCCAGTGGCAAATTCAGAGTTCATCACTCAGGTAAACTATGTAGAAGGCTACAGAGATAATGTTGGCTGCAGCAAACACTGGTTATTGCCAACTAATTTATAACCATAAATGTGGCTGGAAAGAAAAAGGAGCAAGAAGTTTAGTGCTGACAATGAAGCCAAGAAAATTCCCTTCTTTCTCTAGTTTTGGGCCCAGAACTCCTCGTTCATAAATATCAGTTCAAAAAAATATAGAAATTAATGAAGTGTGATGTATGTTGAGGAAAGTCTGTGTGAGACCTGGGAGAAGGTGTGCTGTAGAAAGTGAAAATAAAGTAGAAAATTAGCTCGTTTAGCATAGCCATTTGGCTCCACGTTTCTATCTAGTGTCAGTAAGGTTTGACTGGGATTCAATTTTGAAAATATCGTTTGCACTGCGGCAGTCTGCTAAAGCATAAAATTGTTAAAGTATATAGAATTGGCTGAAAATACTGGCTGTGTGGAAATAATATGTCTAGACAAAAAAAAGCCCACTCATACACTCTTTTGAATTGCAGCCAGCACTATCATACCCAAGTTGATTTTCAACTGTCACCATATCAGTCTCTTGTTGGAATCTACCTAAAATGAAAATACGGCTTTTGGTCACGAGAAAATACCATATATATAATCTTTGCTTCCAGCAAGCTAATTTATCATGCAATCAGTAGTCTTGCAATTCATTTAGAAGGAACAAAATTTATAGTGTAGGAGCTCTGCTCCCTAATGTTATGAGGAAGAGATTTTTTTTTCTGAAATTCATTTTTCTAGATATAGCCATTGATTTCTTGTTCTTTTTTTTCTTTTTTCAAAGAGGTGTTTCCTCCTTCATTTCTCTTTGAAGAGAAATTAATGCACCTTCAAATCTTGCAATTTTGTTACACACCACAGGATGGTGTTATAATAGGAGTATAGATTGGGATGATATTGCATGCCTCTGAGCATCTACAGAGTAAAATTCTGAAATGTTACAGCTTCTTCCTAAGATAATTTTACGAGAATTTAAGGTTGTTAAGAGAAATTTTCTTAATTCCTATTTACCCAGTTTCTCAATGAAATCCAACAACCCTTTTCTTTCCTTCTTTTTAGTGATTTGGAGTCAATTTCTAAAAAAAAATCTTTTTGATCAAAGAGAAATTTGAAAAAAGGAGGGGCACAAAGGGAAAGTTCTGCAAAATTTCCAAATTTCACTCAGTAGAAGCTCAGAGGCAGGCAATGTCTTCCTATCATCTTGCTAGAACCCCACACTGGGATTTATAACATAATATTACTGCAAGGGTTGAAGTTACAAAAGGGAGTCTTGATTTCTTTTGGATAAACAACAAAGGAAAAATCTGTTCTTAAAAGACAAAAAAGAAAAGAAGGGAAATCAATGGCTATTTCTAAAAAAGTGAACTCTGGCAAAAGAAATTCCTTACTCCATAACAACCATTGGATGGAGAAGTTTCTAAGGCATCATTTTATAGTCTTTTTTTCTCCCATTCCTCAGTTTCTCAAGGGTGGGGAATTGGGGCCACAGAGGATACCAATCATGGGAAGGCTCATGTACTTGTTTATCTTCCAATGTTATATATGCCATCAAGTATCAGCAATGCCCTCCCAGCTCTCTGCACTGGATAAACAGGTAGGTCACTATGCGAAAGAATAAATGGACATTAAAAACCGTAAAACTCAAAAACAGTGGAAGAACATTTTGATATTCCAGAACATTCCATTGCTGACCTAAAAGTGGCTGTCCTCAAACAAAAAAAAGCTCCAAGGGCTGATTACAATTTGAGATTGCTGAATCTGAGCTCATTTACAAATTCAGAACAATGGAACCCCAGGGACTGAATGGAGACATAGGATTCTTATCTCACAACAGATGCTAATTTCTGCTCAGAACAGCAGCATTGTACCTTTACATGCTGACTCCTTTCTTTGCTTCACCCCTCCTACCTCCTGAATGGAATATAAAGGCTTAGAGTTCTCCACTCCTTCTCAGGAAAGGTTGAGTCTGGAAAGCTTATAGCCTTAAAATCTTGTTGGTCTCTAAGGTGTCGCTGGACTCAAATCCTGCTATAATAGCAACTGTAATAGGTAGAGGTGGGCACGATAAAAAAAAAAATCTGAAAGAGAGCCAGAGTGATGTTGGGACCAGACATGTTGTATAAGGTAGATGACCTTTAATTGACCCCCCTCCACCACCACCACTCCTGTCTCCTCAGAAACCATATCCTGGGAAGACATCTTCTCAGGAAGAGAGGTCTATAAAGACCTCCCATTGCCATAGAGCAGCAATATGCTTGGACCATTTGGCTTAACTGTCAAACTGGGCTAGAAAGAAGATTGTTTCTGCAACCTTTGATGGTATAAATCCAGAGAATACATGAAAAAACTTCATGGGTGACAGGTTGGCCTAGAGGACCCACTAGGGATGCTTTCTAAACCTGGGATTGCTGAGAAGAGGGGAAATCCACCCTTCAGGAAAAGTTAATAGAGATGTATAGCATTTTATCTTTGTGTTCATTCTGAGCCAGGAGCAAAGGAACTGTTTTCCTCCATCTCTTGTGCCTTGTGAAATGGGACATCCATCCCATCATCTTGGATTTGGGATGCCAAGGTAACATCAGAATAAACTTTGACTACAAAGAATGTTGATTTTTCTTATTTCTGCTTAGCCTTTATGCCATGATATTACCTTCCTAGCACTTTGGTGCTCTGAAACATATCTTAGATTGTACAATAAAGCCCTTTCTCTGCTTAAGAGGAAAGGTGTATGAGATTTCTTCCCCACATACCTAACCGTTGGTTCATGCTTGGCAATCTGCATGTGCTCAGAGGCTCACTAGTGCCAAACTGCTGATGAAAGGCAAACCAAAAAATCAGTTTGGTGGTGGCAAGTCCAGAGACTATACAGCCAAGGGAGGTTGAAGTGTGGGGTCTTACCCCCTCATATGCAAGTGCATGCACATGTTTTCCCTGGGGCTATGATGGAGGAGGTACAAGGAGTTGGTGTGGGAGAGTGAAAGAGCCAGAAATTGGGTGGGGGGGGGGCTGGACCGGCAGCACAGCAATGTTGCATGGGAGAGAAGATAACACCAGCACAGTGCTGTAGTGGGTGAAAAAGAGATCCAAAATAATTTTGGAGAGGGAGATGCAATATGAGGATAGTGATTTTTAATGGTGTTCTCTCCTCCCAACCCCAGATTATGAGACTATGTGCAGGATCGGTTTGATTTTATTTCTGTATTATGCCAATATAAATAATACATGATGATGATGATGATGATGATGATGATGATGATGATGATTTCTTCCCTACATTGAAGGAGCATGTGAGATGGGCCCTCTGCTAGAAGCTTGTAAGAGCAGTCTCCATTGAGGGATAGCATAAGAATTTGCCAAATCAATGCATTTTCTAAATAAGAGCCCACTCTGTGTACTTCTTCTCCCACAGAATGAAGATGATGTGAACAAAAGACATACAAAAGACAGATTGTACGAACTGGGCCTCATAGAGGTGGGCCTTATAGAGATGTGAAGCAACTTTTTCACATGTTGCGTTAGATGCCTGGTGAAGAGGAAAGACATGCATTTGCTTTTGCACCATGGGAGATGATTGGCCAGTCAAGTGAATGTTTGAACCAGGATAATAATTGGCAAATAGTTAGAATTTTTCTAACTATAGCTAGCTAGAATAGGTAGAATTTTTCAAAATTGGTTTCCTGTGTGTACCTAAAGAATGCATAAAATGTCCTTTCCCCACTTCTTTTTACTCTGTTAATTGCTATCACTAGCCTTTCCCCCATCCATTAATCATCCCAGTACCATTTTTATCCTACCCTTCCTTATATACAGTTCATTGTCCCTCCATTTTCTCCTCACAACAAGGCTGTGAGGAAGGTTAGGCTGAGAAAGAGTGACTGGACCGAGGTCATCCAATGAGCTCCAAGGCTAAGCAGGGATCTGACCTGTGACTCCCCAGTCCCAGCCCAACAATCTAACCACTACAACACTCTTATTCATCATTCTGGCAATTTTTGTCACTATTGCTACCAATTTGTTTTTAATGCTATTTATATGCAATTGATGCACAAATAACATTGAGAAATCCATTACAAAGAAACAGAAAACAACATAATTTTTTAAAAAATGATCAAAGGTACAATTTGTACAAGGGAGATGCTAAATCAAAGTGCAGAATTTTGAATGGAACCAATTAAAATGGAGAAATTCAATTGCATCCCTTTTCATATGCACACTCCTCCTTGACCTACATTGGATCTTGCTCCGGCAGTAGAAACAGAAAATACATCCCAATTTTCCTCACTTAGTGGAAAATGTATAGCAACAGAGTCAAATAAACATTTTGCTACAGCTTAGTAGATGTTTTAAGGCCATCATATTTCCAATTGAAATGTGATTTATAGTATTGATATTTTTCACCTTGCCAAAGATCTCCAAAAAGAAATAGACATAATTTTTCTTGGACAAACTGTACCAATTATCTGATTGTCCAGAACTGACACATTATTTTATTTTTCCCCTCCGAGGCCAATCTGATAGCCTGTAAACCATAAAAGTGACTGGGAGTGTAATCAAAGGCTATTTCTGTAAATCACTCAATGACAATCTGGGGCAATTTTCAGTTACTCTCAGGAACGATTTTTCCCCAATTGAGCAGACAGAAAATGGCAGCAAAGATTTAAAAAATGTCATTGAAGTGCTGAGTGCAGAACCAACATCCAGGAGCATTAATCTTGATTAGGGCTGGATACAAGTGCTAATCAGTAGATAAATCAATTAGAACTTCAGCTGATTAAGTGATACAGGCCAATTTTAATCAATAAAGGCAAATTTTAATTGGTGGAGCTGTGAGTTAGAATGTAGAAACTTAAAAGCAAGGCCACCTAGAGTCACCATGGGCCCCCGAACAAAGATGCTATCTGGCCCCCCTGATCAAATGCTGTTACCGTGATTAGAATAATAATTGTTCATTAGGTAAGAAATACCAATGTGAAAAGTCATTATTATTAAATTGGTTTTACTTATTTACACAGTGCGCATTGCAATAAGGTATAGTGCAAACCCCTCACTTCAAATAACCCCACACTCCAAATAACAACCATTTAGCACAAGTCAACAATAAAGAAGAGGCAGATTTGAAGAAATCTAGCTCATAGTGTTTTGTGAGCTTTTTGGCTAGCAAATTGTTCAGTAACACTATCAAAGTTAAGTTTGGGGGCAAAGTGTGCTTTTACTGCCAAGGATGTCAAAAACGACTTTGGCTCTTTGAGGATCTCATAAAGTTCTTGATACATGCAAGCAGGGCTCATTTTGAGGGGGAACGTGCAGGAACGCAGTTCCAGCAGTTCCCCAAAGAGATCACATCAGGTGGCCCCGCCCACCTGACTCTTGGCCGTTTTGGGCTCGTTTTAGCCTGGATTGGGGCCAAAACGGCCTGGATCGGGCCTCTGACGGGTGGTGGATCACTCTCTTACTCAGCAGCGGCCCAATCCTGACCATTTTGGGCCCCTTTTCGGCCATTTTCAGCCGCCTTTTGCCAATTTGGGCCCAAATTCGGCCCTGAATGGCCAGGATTGGGTCCAAAACAGCCAGGATAGGTGATGCCAGGGGGAGTGGCACATGCATTCAGTTATGCTAATGAATCATTCCCGGTGATGGAAAGTGGTGTGGCATATGCTAATGACTCATGAGTTATGCTAATGAATTGTGCTAATGAGTTCCTCCAGCTCTTTTTCTACGAAATGACCCCTGCACACAAGACTACTGAAAGATCATTCAGCTTGGGCAAGAGTAACAGTAATCCTCAGAGCTATGCATCAGTAAGGAAATAAGTTTGCTAAATTCAGTTCCTGAAGTTTATTTAAAAGTTGGAGAGGAGACGATGCTTCTAGTCCCAGGTTGGCAGAGAGAATAGCCTTCAAATATTTCATTTCTTCCATGAGATCTTCGGGTACATCACCACAACATGCAGCACAAAATGCTCTGAGAGACCATATTCATTTCCCCACTCTGCCGTGGAAGCATGATGGGTGTCTTTGGACCAATCACATACTCTCAGCCTAACCTGAGAGTATATGATGGTGGTTGTGGGGGGGAAAATGGAGGAGAGAATTATGGAAGCTGCTTTGGGTCCCTATGGGGAGAAAAACAGGATAAAAATGAAGTTAAAAAAATACAAGAGGAAACACACAGGATTTCCCCATTAATCTGCATTTGCCCGCTTGGCAAAAGTTTATGCTTCAACAAGCCTTTTTGAAACCACTAGACTACTTGCTTTGACGGATCTGTTTTAAACTTTTAAGTGATCCCAACTGAAGAAGGTCTTACAAATAATCACACATAATTTAACACCAAGAACTTAACTTCATTTAGTTATTTTTATCCTGCCCCCTTAATTGCCAGAGAACTGCTTCCCAGTAGAACCAGCAATTATTCTTCTCACTTGCAAAATCTTCTGCCGGTTCCCCGTTGAATTGGCACTCCATGCTGTTGGCTTTCCAGTTGCAGCTGGAGCCCCAAGGAATCAGGAGAGAGTCAATTCAGCATCAAAAGAAAATTGCACCTTCCCCCCCCCTCTATTTTTCTCTATTCTCCAACTTTTTACCTCCCTCTAGTGGACCAATGGTTACATGTGGGGAACCCAGGTCAGGATGCAAAACCATTCTCATGATTTATTAAAGTTCTGTCATTTCAGAAATTAAAAAAAAAAATCCCCCCATGATTCATGAGATTGGGTGGACAGACTAGAGAGTTTTTTATATCAGGCCAGGAGAAATTGTTTTAAAACAATAGCTTTCTCCTGTGGTTTGCTCCTAGTTCCCCTGATCACTCTGGCCATGTTCAGAGGCCCTGCTGCTGAAGCTAGATGGCCAGCAACAAAAGAAAGGGCCTTCTCGATCATGGTGCCAAAACTGTGGCACTCTCTCCCCAGGGAGATCCATCTGTCCCTCTCTGTTGCTATCTTTTCTTTGGCACATCCTCAATAACTGTTATTGGCCCTCCCTCTCTGTTCTCGGGATTGTTTGTGTGTGTGACTACTGAATTATTTTTGTACTATTTTAAACAATTTAAATTGTTTAGATTTTCAAATGTTTAACAACAACATCAACAACAACAACGTTCAATTTATATACTGCTCTTCCGGACAACTTGACACCCACTCAGAGTGGCCTACAAAGTATGCTATTATTATCACCACAACAAATACCCTGTGAGCTCCGGGAAGCCATAACTGATCCAAGGTCACCCAGCTGGCTTCAAGCAGAGGAGTGGTAAATCAAACCCGATTCTCCAGATTACAGTCTCGGCAGTCTTAACCACTACACCAAACTGGTTTGCTGCTTTGGGGATCCTACTAGGGTAGAAAGGTGGCAGACAGATGTTTTAAATAAATAAATAAAAATAAATAGTATCATTCTACTTCTTCACTTAAAATGCCCTTTGTCTGTCTTAGCTAATTGCCCTTGACTGGCCTGTCATCAACAAATTTGTGTCTTATCTGGTATTTGTTAAGCCATCTAATCTAGTGTTTGTCATTATCACATTACAATGTAGTGAATTCCTCCAGTGAATGATGCCTGATGTGAAGAAGTCACACCACCTCATTGCCGCTAAGAGCTGTTCAATGGGCCATGAGGCATACTTGAAAAGTGTCCCTGCTCGTATGGCAAGTTCAGTGCATATGTACAGCTCACCATGCAGCAGCAAATCTATTGCATGGTTATACAATCAGATCGGTTTCCAGGGCAGAATTGTATCTGAAAACTTGCCTCCCAAACCATTGAAGACTGCAAGTGTCGTATGGCTGGGCAGACTGCTCTAGTGAGAAGTCAGTTGTAATGCATATTGAAATTGCTATGCAAATATGAGGTATTTTCAGACACCAGCATTGTCCCCAAATGAATACATCCAAAAGATACTATAAACACCAGTGATTTTCTACTCCCAAAGCAAAGCCTGCATATTCAGAACAGCAAATAATTACACCCAAATGAGAGCAGATTTGTAAATATTATTGTTAGATCTGGACAAAAAAAACCCCCAGACCCTAAAAATATGGTGGCTAAATTGTACAAGCTGTTGTACAATGAAAAGCCAACCGCATGGCTGATATAAAATAGAGCCATTCTGCATGAGATATGCAACAATAATTCAGAACTGCTTATGAAAACGGCAGAGTTGTTTTTGGCAGTTCATTGGTCTTGAACCTATGATGCTAGTGGCAGGAATATCTGTGAAAATAAGAAGGCTACTATACATTCAGGCTTCCTCTTCTTTATTATCTAATCACCTGATGGCGACATCTTCTCCTTAACTAACAACACATTAGCATTTCCCCCCCACTCTTGTTTATAGGAGCTTTCCAGCATGCTTAATTTAATACCTTAAAAGCAACATTTTGCAATATTCTCCTTCACCATCTGGAGCAGACTTTCATCCAGCTCTGGGGTGAAATGTTTCAAAGCCCCATATGGTTTAGTGCTTCTGAAGTACGTGTACGGGAGACAGCGGATCCATGTTTCTGGCAATCACATAAGAATCATAAAGTCAGTTGGCATCCCGAGAGTGTAGACTCTTGATCCGTATTCACATGGATTTCAGCAGGATTAAATAAAGATGCCACCTTCAGGTAACTAAATCAAATCGATTACATGGTTTTAATGGCGTTATACAAGCCTTTTTTTCTCTTTGGAAAAGCGGTTTGTATAACACCATTAAAAAGCAAATGCATTCCATTTGATTTAGCTGCGTGATTTTTGGAGGAAGCTAAGATGAATTTAAAGCACTGTATTGAAGGTAAAGCGATTTTTTTTTACAAATATTTGAAATTTCCTAAAAATCCCAGTTTTGTGAGTCAATGGCCATTTCTAAAACCAAATTTTCATTATAATGGTAAATTTAACCTTAACGTTTAAAATTGGTTAACATATTGCAATGCAGAAGGGCTGACAATAAACAATGGGAAGTCTGAGGTTATAGTATTCTCTAAATCTAATCATATACAGAAATACAACCGGCAAGTTAACAGGAAACCTGTAGAGAAAGTCACTCAGTTTTGTTATTTAGGAGTCTATTTTCAAGCTAATTTGGTTTGGAGAACCCACTTTAAGAATGCTCATAACCAGGCCTTGGTTGCAACAAAGGCCATAATATATTTTTTCTGTAATAATGGTGGTCAGTTTGTCCCTGCTGCTATTCAGTTTTTAATGCAAAAGTAAGTAGTTGGCTTCTGTATGGAGCTCAAGTATGGATCAAGGCCTGCAGAAAGACATTAGATCCCCATTTATTGTTATTGTTGTGGAAGATCACGGGTGTGCCAAATTGTGTGGCTGATGTCTCTTTAAGAGCACAACTGGGCTTGTGGTCTCTGGAAGCACATACTTGGGCAATGACCTTTGAGTTCTGGTTGAAAATTCCATTTGCTTCAAAAGCTAACTGGTGTCTCTTTTTATTAAAATCTGATTTATATTTCAGCTCATGGAGGAAATTAATGGAGACTAGACTTCAGTTCTTGGGGTCTGACTCCTTTCTGTGCATAAAGGGTCTGCCAGCCAAAATTATTGATGGGTGGGTCTGGTTGCTCAGTGCAAAGGGAGCTTTTGCCTTCCCAAACAGTTCACCAAACTTGTTTTCTTTACTGGGGGGGCTGGCCCTTCCACTAGCATATCAGGGGTGCATTTAGCAGATGAGTGAGAACTGAGAATGAATATTCTTTTTTTCTCAGGTGGTGCTGAATGCAAGAGACATGTCTCTTCTCTTTTCCTTTTCTACCTTTATAACACTCTTGGTGGAAGAATGTGCTGGTCAACAGCATCTCTCAAGATGTTAACTGTGAGTAAAAGCTGGAGACTTGGTCTTGCCTATGCTGAGTGATCTGCTCTTGTAGGTGAAGTGCATGAGTTGCACACCTTGAGACCTCTGTATGAAGCTCACCATTCATAGCCAACACCCCCTTATGGATGGATTGAAATTGTCGTAGGTGATTCCCACCCCCATGCACCAGCCCTTACAGAGAAATACTTCTACTGTCGCAGCTGGGATAGGCTGCCTGCCCGCAAAGACAGGATGGACAGGATCTCCCAATGACTTGACTTTCTTTGCGCCCTCTTTGGCCAGATTCATACCAATCTTTGCCTGGTTTTCCTCCACCCAATGCAGAGTGGCAGAAATGGTACTCCTTTCCCCATATGTTAAACATGCTGCAAAGCCACATGCAAATGGAATCATCCAGTAATGTGTCTACTAATTCCAACTTACTCTGTCCTTCTGACTCCTGTGAAACAGACGGACAGAATGTACAAATATTTCAGGATAGGGCCCATGCAACCGCACCATACATTAACTCTTTCCTCCTCCAATGCAGTACAGCCAGTTTGTCCATATAGTTGGGACTGGGAGAGATAATTGGCTGATGATCAACTCAACTGCATAAGAGTAATACTTTCTTGTTGAGAAAGTTGGCAGGCCAGGCACTGTGTGTGCTTTATTAAAAAGTGGAGGGAGACAGTACGGAGGAGGAGAAAGAAGTTAGATTTCTTAAAGCGATTTCTCACTAAGTGTAGATGGGTGGATGGTGAAAGCTAGCCTCCTTGACTGACTATATTAACCCTGCGTTGAACCACTGAAGACATTTGCAGTTTGTGCTGTTGTACAAGATCATTGCCAACTAGATGGGTTCCCCCATGGAACACTGATCTGCTTCAGTGGTTCTTCTCATGGAAGGAATAAAATAAGGAACGTTGCTGGGAGTGGGGTGGGGGTGGGGAAATCCTCCATAACTGCTGAAAAGAACCTGTCTGGTACTGTGAGGTGGCACAGTCGAAAGCATTTGGAATCGGGAAATGCCACAAAATGTTTAGGAGAGAGGTTCCTGGGGCCGTGACTACTGAGCAGCACGGACCAGCATCTCCATTCCAGAGAGATGGAAGTAAGGCTCAAAAACATTTTTTCGGTGATTTTTAAGGGTCAGGATTTCATTTATACACATCCCTAGTGGATAGCTGTAGGAAAATGTTGTGTGAGAGAATGCAGGCAATCATGTGAACTTGTCCTTTCTAATTCATCTGAATACATCCAAATAGCTGACTAAACAGTAGTACCTGAGCTGAACTGACTACTTGATCATGCCTGATCCAGAGATACTTGCTGTGAATATTGATCTCATTGGTCAGATTGTTTAATGCTGGACTAATGTGGAATTTAACAACCACTCTTGCTCTGTTTAAAATGTACTAACCCAGTTTTGCTCCCTTTTCCTGATCTGGATAGGCCAGGTAAGCCTGATCTTGTCAGATCTTAGAAGCTAAGCAGGGTCACCCTCGGTTAGTAATTGGATGGGAGACCTGCAACGAAGACAAGAGTTGCAGAGGCAGGCAGTGGCAAACCATCTCTATTAGTCTCTTGCCATGAAAACCCCACCAGGGGTCACCATAAGTCAACTCTGATGTGAGGGTTCTCTCCACCACCACCGACTCTTATATAACTGGTGAGCGACAAGGACAACGAAAGCTGGAAAGCACAGATACCTGTCAGAACCCTCAAAGTGTTTGTGTGCACACTACAATGAGAAAAATGGTCAGTATCTCAAAGAAGGAACTGGGAGACTCAGGTTTAAATACTCTGCCATCAAGCTTATCGGATATGCTTGGGTGGTCATATACTCTAAGTCTACCTCTTGGGACTGTTGTGAAAACAAAATGGGGAAGAGTGAATAATATACACTCATGAACTCTTTGGAGGATGAATGTGATAAAAACACTATTGTCCCTTTCATAGGAGGCCACAGAACTCACTTTTGGCTCTCGTCATGATTTGTGCCCCAGTTCTGCATTTTTTCCCACATAGAGGTGAACAATAGCCATGTTGTTATAAGCCTCCTCCCCAAACCCATGGGGTGGGATAAGGCAAATAGACTGCATTGTCGGATACAGATGGGAGGTGGTAAAATCTACTGCTTGCCTCAAACACTGCAGCCACCAGGAGTCCCATCCCAGCGGTATACTCACCTTCACCCCCTTACTTCCTCCAATAGTACCCCCCCCCCCGGCCGAGGTATCTACAATATACAGGTCTTCCTCTAGCCATGCACGTACATATCACCCATCATCCTGATGAACGCATTAGTTATAAATAACGCTTTCCATGTAGAAATAAACAGGAAAGCAACAACATAATTTCGCATCGCCTACCGATGTTAGCGTAGGTAGCCTTCAAACATTGTCCTTGTTATTCAAAGAAACAATGTGACAGATTGAATTAATTACATCTTTGTTGGCATATTTCTCCTCTTCTCCTGCTGGGTGAGTCAATGCCGGTGTGGTTAATTTGAAGGTGTTTTTCCACCACCACCCCTCTCTCTTTTTCCAATGCAAATTATTTTGATCCTCTTTCTGGCACATTTTATTCCTGCATAATACTTTCTTTCCTCCTTTCGTGGATTTTATTTTTGCATTCCCATTTCTGAAAGCCCCACTTTAACAACAACAACCTTGACATAAAACAATTGGTGGGTCATTTTAAACAACAATTCATTTTATGCTGCAAATAAGAACCAGTCTGGCTTCCAGGGAGGAAAAAAAATCCTGTCTGTTCTTTGTATTAATCTGCATCAAGTACACTTAAGGAGAAAAAGAAAAAGACAGGGTATTTCTGAAACATTCGGATGTCGGTGTTATTTATCTAGTCTGAGTGTATTTGTGCAAGAGTACATACATATTAATGGAGTGTATCAAAAACATTTGTTTTTGACAAACTACGATGGTGCTTTCAGAAAAGAAAAGAGTTACACTAAAACACTTAAAAATTTACCTTTCTCCAGTTTCCCGTAGCAGACCAAAAATATTGTTGTTAATATATTCCATTGACTTATCTACTGAAGTGATTACTACATACAAGATCCTGATTTTGTTCGGAGATAATACCATTTTGCATAATGGGAAGGTTTTTCAAATGCAAAAGGAAGCCAGAAGAATATAAGTACCATGCAAGACTTTAGAGTTATGTGCTTGAATATTTTACAATTGTGTATGCATCTTTTGGTGGGTGCTGTACTAGTGAAGCTGGCTTGCATTCTTCGAATATAAATCTTTGGAAGTTTCTAACAAATGCACCCCTTCACTTCTAGTTGATTCAAGACTGTGGAGACACAATAGAACTCTTAGGCCTGGTTCACACATGCATGGAATTGAGGTGGCAGAGCCCTGAGTTGGTAGAATGGACAGCATCTAGAGTTGCCAGTACAAGGCAGGCATCCAGCTGATGACTTACCTAACTGAAGATGACCCTTGCTGCTGATGTAATGATGACATTGCTACCAATGTATTATCATCACTCCATGGTTGCCCAGAAATGACAGGGATGTGCTAGCATTCGAGCAAAAGTCTATGGTTCTGCCCAAATGCCAGCGTATCCACTGATGATATGCTGGTTAGTAAAGAAGAATTTTTATCTTTCTGAAATACAGTTTATATCCTCCATTTTGAGGAAGACCTGCACAAATGGCCCTCCTCCCAAATTTCTACTAATCAGAATACCTGATTTTGTGTGTGTTTCAAATTTAAACTTTTCTTTGAATGCTGAAGTATCCAAACTATTTGAGATAGGTTTCTCTCTTCATTTTGAAGATATCTTTTTATAATGATAACAACAACAACAACAACAACAACAACATTAAATTTATAGTAGTTTTATTGAGGAAACTCTTAAGGCATTCCTAGTAATCAGGTTACCTACATGCCCATTTGAAACATCTCTCAAGGCTAGGGTTGCCAACTCCAGCCTGGAAAATGTCTGGAGATTTGGGGTTGATGCATAGGCGGGTAATACTTGGAGAAGAGAGGGAGTTCAGCAGAGATATGATGCCATAGAGTATGCCCTACAAAGCTGCCATTTTTTCCAGGGAAACTGATGTCTCTAGACTGAAAATCAGCTGGGATTCTAGAACTCCAGGATCTACTTTGAGAATAGAAAAACTACCTGAGGGCCAAGCTACAAGTGACGAATGACACTTGAATGGCAAGTGGGTTGAGTGGAGAGCAAGTGGAGGGCAAGTGAACAGGGAGAAATATACTTGCCTTTCAAGTGTCATTCGTCACTTGTAATTTGGCCCTCAGTTTGCAATGAGGTTTGCCAACCAAGAGGTGGAACCTGGAGTCTCCAAGAATTACAACTGATCTCCAGACTTCAGTTCCCCTGAAATAAATCACAGCTTTGGAGGAGGCACTCAATGCCATCACATCCTTGCCAAACTACCTCTCCTTCTGAAACTCTGCAGTACCCAACCACCACCCACAAATCTCCAGGAATTTCCTAAGCCATTGCTGGCCACCCTATCCATGATGAAATAATGTCGAAGAAGAATGGTGCATGTCACTCAGCCACACAGCCCCATGTGTGTACTGAGCCTCATGGAAACCCAGTTATGCAGAAGCCTATATTGCACAAGTTTTCCTGCCATTTTTAAGGAGAAATGGTCAAAATGAGTCGATATTAATGCAAAGATTTCAGCTGATGCTGGAATCTACTTGTAAATGGGAAACCCAATATGGCAGACTTCATTCACACTACTTGATGCTTGCCTGGTAGTGGTAGTAGGTAGGCATTCACATAGAGGCTGTCACATAGATGATGCAGCTGAGTTGTTTTCTGTGGCCCCAGAGGGTTGGGTCAGAATCAATGCATCAAAATGAAAGCAAAAGAGTTTTAAGCTAAACATTAGGAAGAACTTCCTGATAGAGTGGTTCCTCAGTGGAGCGGGCTTCCTTGGGAGGTGGTGTGGTCTTCTTCTTTAGAGGTTTTTAAGAAGACACTAGATGGCCACCTGACAACAGTGATCATTCTATGATTCAATATGAATGTACACAGATTGGGAGAGAGAGGGCATGAAGGAATGAGCCAGTGCTAGACTCTCATGGTCCATTCTTATATGGCCAGGATAATGCTAATCACACTTTGGGTTCAGGAAAGAATTTTCCTCCAGGCCAAATTGGCCACGTATCCTTCCTCTGGGCATAGAGATATCAACAACAAAAAGGACCACAGTGTTAAATGTACTATAGCCAGCTTCAGAACACATGAAGGCTTTTGCCAAGAGATTGAGAGGCACAATGTCATGAAGTCTGAAGAACTTTCTGTATCAGTAAGCTGTTGCTTTCTTGAATGTACAAACTGGAAACTAGTGCACAGTCACTTTAACTCTGAGAATTGAAGAAACTCATGTAACCATCACAACTTTTTGAATCTCCCTCCCCACCAATTTTTCCTTGACAAGCACAGCTTCTTCTCTTCTCTCCTTTGCTATAAGTAAGCTGAGAATCTACACAAGAGACACCTCGATGCGTATTCGTCAAGTGTAGGGAGACGCAACATTATCTGGAAAATGTAGTTTTAAAAGACAGAGCCAGCAGGGGTGGCTCCTCAGAGGGTTTGTTAATTTCATCTTTGCCTCCACCAAGGCTCTGTCAATTTCACCTCTGCAGTCTAAAACTGTGCCTGATTGCAACCAAAGGGCTGTGAGGAAAGGAAATGGGCTGGAGCTGCCTTCCAGAGTTGGGCTTGGACCTGGAGAGGTTATAATGGGCTGAAGTTTCCCTTCTGGCATTTCACAGCCCCTTCACACAGCTCCAGGGTTTAGCAAAGCCGTTGCCCTGCTGCTGGCTCTGTCTTTTTAAACTACCTTTCCCAACTAACATTGCATCTCCTGACGTGTTCTTCACATGTCATATATCTCATGCAGAGAGACTCTGTGATGCCTTCCCTCTTTAGAAACAAGTGAAGTGGGTCCCGAAGAAGTAGGAGTAGGGGACAAGCATTGGTCAAGAAAGGGTTAAGCAGGTCCTCATACCCACCACTTCTCTCAAAATGCACCTCCTACTACCAAATTCATTTTACTCATTTCCCCCTAAACAGGCTGAAAACTCTGGTCACCCATGTTTACTGACCTAACACACAGCTCCACCATCAACTATTCTGTCAGCCTGCATGTGACTCATGCACAGGTAATTGCATGCTATATTCTTAGTACCTGAGTAACAGGTATCTCGCAAATGGGTAACTTAGATAAATGCCTTCCTATTTCATGCAAACTGTGGCTCTCATTAGGATCAGTTTATGATGGGTGATTGTCAGGAACACTGGTTCTCAGCGCCATCTCCATCTGTGCTTATACTTTACAGGATGTACTGGTTACTAATTATTTTGTCAGCCCTTTTTTCCATTGAGAGGCAAATAATTATTGGTTTCTTTGGTGTTTCCCATGATAATCCATTATTACAGCTTGAGCAATCCATTTGAAATAGACATATCACTGCAATATACACTTTCATAAGACTGCATAATTATAATCTCAAAGCCCACGGTGTTCATGTCTTATAGAAACTCTGGCGTGTGTGTGGGGGGGGGCTCTCTGTAATTAATAACAAATACTGCACTTGTAAAAGTTCCTTATAGTTCTACAACGATTTTGCTCTAGAGTAATACTTTCCGGTTACACTGCTTTTCACTTTATTTTCCTCTACTATAAGAATTTTATGCTTTTACTCAGGAGACCAGTGGAGACACACGGTACAGTCAATGATGTTGGATCCAGCTAGCTTTTTCACTCAGTCTCACCCAATTCCCCTCCTTACTACAGCTCCCATCCCACATGGCTTCCATTCATGGAGGTCCCATGACCACCAGCATAGACTTTTATTGGTCAAAGGGGATCCGTATACTTTTTCACCAGCAGAAAACCTGGCTTGGTTCAGTTCATTAATAGAAATTGAAGAGATCTGGACACTGATCTTCTCCTCTCTTTCCATCAACCATCCCTATACCATCCATGAGAGAGTACATTTCCTCTGCCCAATACTAGGCCTCACAACTAGTTTTCCCCAGACTGACTACTGTCCTACATTTTCTGTTTTACAAAAACAACACAAAAAGTTAACCTTGCATGATTATCCTGGCTGGTTCAACTGCCATTTTTCAAGGGCAAAAATTCATTTCTTCCACTAGGAGGAACACCATGCATATAGAGAGATAAATTCAAGTCATTGTGAGTTTTAAATTTATTTTCGTTTGAGGGGGGAGAATTGTGTTCCAGTAAGCTTACATATTGATAACATTGTTTAAAGCACAATGCATTTTCTCATTTGTAATCATACTGCTTATTCATTATTAGGCTGTCCATATCCCAGCTGGAAAACATTTCTTGTGTATTATTTCTTTGAAACCCCCCAAAAGCCCAGCATAGAACCTGTGGGGAGTAAATCCTTTTCAGCAAAAGACACAGATCATTATCATCCTCCTTTGCTTTTCTTTATATTGAATAGACCAGAATAAAATGGTGACAGATTGCATTAATCTTGGGACTTTTTTCCATTGCCTTCGAATTTAGCAAGTGTATTTGGAAGGTATGTGCTTTATTCAGAGTAATGTAATTCAAATCAAATCGGCTCGTATGTTGCTGCATGGATGATGCATATTGTTTTGTCACTTATCTCATCATCTGCATAATCACAACCTCCTGTTTCGCTTTCCTTTGTGTTGTTCTGTTGTAAGTTATTTTGCTTTCCTTGCTGAACTTTCCCTCCACATGAGAGCGTAACACCAGCTATCCCAAAGGGATGCGTGAAGTCTTTACCAGTTTGTTCCATAGAATGGTCTCCTGGCTAGGAAGGAGGTGGCATCACAAATCCAGGATACATTCATAAAAGCAGAGGTGTGAGTTTTGGACAGCAGCACATTTCTGATTGTTAATTGACATGCCTTGCTGTGGTTGACATCTTACAACCTGATGACATTGCCTATCATTCCAAACTCAAGGCATAGATCTGGCTTCACTGTTAACTATGCTGTGTTCCTGTTTCAGAAATGAGGGGGTGGACTTGTTGGGTTGGATCCCATTGTGTTAGCAGAGGAGCAGCTTTCCTCCAGCAGAAGGAGGAAAATGTCTTCTGCTGGCCGAACAGCCCACTGCATGGGGAAAATGTTTTCCACCAGCAGAAAATGCATCCACTAGATCAGCAGTGGATATATATAAATATATATTATCATATATTAAAAGTTATTAAAAGCATGGTGGTGATTATGTGCAAATGCATGCATCTTTCTGATTCTTACCAAAAAAACCCTCCCAGAATTTTTTTAAAAAAATGAAGAACTGTGCTATGGATGGCAGACAAAGGAGTAACTCAATATTAAATAATTCTCCATTCAGAAGCAAAGATTTATATATTGCATTGCTTCACTATTGAAATAACATTCTTCCCCCCCCCTTAATAGTAAGTGCCTCTGAGTATGTGTAGAGTGCATTCCCCCACTGGGAATGCCCTTTTATCACTGGGTAGCTGTAGTCCACTCACTAGCAAAAAGCACCATATGGGAATACGGTTTTCTTAATTAGCGTCTGTCTCTGCTACCTGCCTTAAGCTGCTACATGGTGCTTGGAGTAGAATGAAGTAATTGAAGCTCTGATCCTATATAGTCTCACTTGAGGCCAGATCCAGCTGAACTCACTGGGATATTGTTCTGAATAGACATGCCTAAGCCCTGTCTGTGAAGCAGGGAGACGTAGCCGGAGGGCATTAAAGTCCTTTTTTTTTATTTTTTTTTTATTTTTTAATATCTAAGACAAAAACCTACAGAAAAAAAAAACTACAAAAGTAAATGGGAAGGGGAAAGGGGAAAGAAGAAGAAAAAAAGGGAAGGAGGGCTGGGAAAGGGGGGAGGTAACATACAAACAATAAACACTACACTACAATGCTTTCCCTTCATACTGCCATAGTTAAAGTTTTAAACCTTCATAAAGTTATGATGGAGTGGTTGACCTTACAAAATACAAATTACAGCCCAAATTAAACCTTCTTCCCCCCCCCCTAGGCCTCGGACGCAGTTCTCTCTGAGCAGCCGCAGCCACTGCGCTTGTTGCCTCCCCCCTCCCTTCAGGCTTCAGATCTTCTTCTTTTTGCTTGGTGTCTTGCCCAAATTCTTGATTTTTGTCCACAAAATCCCTTAGCTGATCTTCTGAATTTATCTTGTAAGCTTGATCTTTATAATTGAACCAAATTCCTTCCGGAAATAGCCATTTATACTTTATCCCTCGTTCCCTCAGGAGAGCTGCGAGCTTTTTATACTTAAATCTTCTTTTCCGAACTAGAAATGGAACGTCCTTCAGTATCTTGACTTTATTTCCCAGAAAGTCCAAGTCCGCATTATATGAGTTAAATAGGATAGTGTCCTGGACCCTCCTAGATGAAAACTCAATAAAAATCTCGCGAGGCAGCTGCCGCTTCCTTGCATATTTTGAAGAAGCCCGACGGACTTCCAAAATGGCGCTTTTTACTTCTTCCTTAGTTGCCCTCGTGGGTGTCGCCAATAATTCCGAGGCAAGCTCCCTTAGATCCTTGTTTTCCTCCTCTTTAACATTCTGGAGACGCAAAATAGTCTGTGTTCGTTCCACTTGCAGCCCGATCAGCTGGTTTTCCACCAGCTTTAGCTCCTTGTTCGTTGCTCTCATGAGTGACGCATTTTCCCGAGCAGACTTCTCTGCCCCCCCGCTACTTCCTTAATGGCTTTCACATCGCTCTCAATTAAGCCCACCCTTTGATCTGTTTCATTCAGCTTGTCAACAAAGGGTTTTATGGCTTCGATGACCGACCTTTTCACCAAATCCTCGAGCGACTCTGCTTTTCCCTGCAGGGCAGCTGAGATTGACTTGCCCAAAGTGGGACTCTGCTTTTTTGCTGCCATTTTAGGGGGGGGGACCACCAACCTTATGAAACTCAGCGAGGGGGAAGAAATCCGAGTCTTCTTAACTTCAGATCCCACCACTCCTTCGCATGCGCTTGTAATAACAGAAGGGATTCGTTTACTTACAGGCTTCCGCCTAGTCCTGTTCTTTGCCGTTTTCCGTGGCCCGGCAGCATGCAAGGTGCCGCGCACATCTGCCGGCCTCCATGGGGACAAACAGGCAATTTACCTCCTGCCTTGATTTGCCAGAGGGCTCTTCCCGCAGCGTCCCGGACCCTGACTCCCTCCCTGCGAGTCCTGGGGGCTAATCTTTGCAGATCAGCCGCCCGGTCAGGCTGCTCAGACGCTTCCTCTCGGACCTGCGAAGAGGAGCGTCCGACATGGCTGAGAAAATGAAACCAAATCCGGAGGGCATTAAAGTCCTGTTCCCCCTTTTACATGGAGGTAGAATGGCAAGATTTGGGGGAAGAAGCAGCCTAAAATCCTGTTTATAGTTTAGCAAATGTACATAAAGTGTGTTAATGATGGTTAGATATGAAAGGTGTAGCGTTCAAGAATTAGAAATAGTGAAGTTCTGAGTTAAAGCTAAAATGATCTTAATTCTAAAATGGATTGAGAAAGATACAAAGTTGTAGGCCTAGTAGGTAAGGGTGCTGTAACCTCAGGTATAGTGCTCTATGAAGTTCTCAGCAAGTTCACCTCACACATATTGAGGGCCCTGTTTAGGTGAAAATATGGCATATAAATGTTTTAAATAAATAAACAACCAAATTATGATAGGATAGGATAGGATAGGATAGGATAGGATAGGATAGGATAGGATAGGATAGGATAGGATAGGATAGGATAGGATAGGATAGGATAGGTGAATCCAAATGCATCACATATCATTGGCCAAAATATGCTCAGTCAATGAACAGTCTATCCATTCTCGGAGGACTTTAGCTAAGAACCAATGAACTGGAAGCTTGAGACATAACAACCAGTGGTTGTCTGAAAGGTCCGGCAAGACAGAATAAAAGGCTAGACACAGTGTTGTAGTTGCAGGTGGTGTCAGCAAAAAGAGCAGAAGATAAGACATCAGAAGATGTATCTGAAGAAAAATAAAGCAAATAAAGCAAAAATAAAGCAAAGAGGGGATTGAGAAGAAGATGAAGGTTGGCGGGAGAGAACCTGAAGGTTAGCTGAGGAAACATTGTTCTTTTAAATAATTCCTTAATAAACCGGTGTGGTGTAGTGGTTATGGTGTCGAACTAAGATCTGGGCGACTCAGATTCGATTCTCTGCTCTGCCATGGAAGCTTGCTGGGTGACCTTGGACCAGAAACACACTCTCAGCCTAGTCTACTTTGTAGGGTTGCTGTGAGGATAAATGGAGGAGAGGAGAGTGGTATAAGCTGCTTTGGGTCCCCATTGGGGAAGAAAGGCGAGGTTATAAATGAAGTAAAAAGGATGTGTGTGTTACCCCTTGGTCTCAGTATCTGTCAACGGAAGGCTATTTATGTTCTCTCCTGCACCCTACCCCCCCCCCCAAAAACCCACCAGGTACATCACCTTATGGTAAAGTAGGCCCTGGAAAAGTGTCTTTCTTTTGTTAAGGTTGCCAACCTCCAGGTAGAGTCTGGGCATTTCCAGGATTTTCAATTAATCTCCAGACCACAAAGATCAGTTCCCCTGGAGAAAATGGCTGCTTTAGAGGGTGGATTTTATGGCATTATACCCTGCTGAAGTCCTTTGCCACCCCAAACCCTGCTTTCCCAACCTTCACCCCCAAATCTCTAGGAATGTACCAACCTGAAGCTAGCAACCCTACTTTTGTCTCTATAGTGTTTTTGTAGGATATGCTGTAATGTTATAATATTAATGTGGAGACTACAGGAAATGCTTCTACACTGTGGTAATTCTATAGTAAATATGTGGAGCATCTCAACAGCAACACAGCAAATTGCCTGAAAGAACCAAGCTCTGACATGAACACCTTTGCGAGATCTATGTACTAAGTAGTCACTGTACATTAGATTATCCATGCAGAAAATATTCCCTACAACTTCCACAAGACTGCTGTAATGTTTGATTTCTTCCTTTTACCATGTCCTTGGAGAGTTAATGTTAAAATATATGCAGCTTACATTTGTAAGCTAGAAAATACAAATTAATTCTTGTTTATCTCAGAAGTACAATGTGAAAGGCAAACATGCACTCACAAGTAAGTAAACTACTATCAGTCACTTCAAGCCCTTAGCAACACACTAACATTTTGCTCACTGGCAGCTTTCCAAATACCTTTTCAATGCTACTACATAGAAAACTGACAGTACAGCATGTTTGATGGTGTACCATTGTTTGGAAGTATTGTTCCTCTAATCCATCACTTATTGCAGATATGACGACTAGGACTGTGGTCTAGTACCAATGCAGTAAAACCCTTCACATTGAGTGCTCATGTGCTTCACTGGTCAGATGTTGGATTGTTCCAACAGTTGCCTCTATTGGGATAATTCTGCAAGGAAGGTGTTAGAGTTTTTTGAAATGTTGTCGTCTCAGTAATAGCATTCACTTTCTTTTCAAGTTTTCCATTGTGTTTCTCATAACTGTAACTTGGACTCTATACAGTTCTGCTTGTACTCTTCTTCATCCATTGCAGATGCACCCCTCTCCTCCATTATCTTCATCTCCTCAAAAGACATTCCTCTTGCATGAGAAGAAGTGCCTAGCATCAAAGGAAGTGCACTCCGTAGTGTATGACAACAAGTGCAAGAGGAAACAATGTATATGATCTAGGCCTATGAGGTTTAATGTATGAGTGAATTTGTAAACATCTTAATAATCCTCTTAAAGTTTTTTTTTATTATTAAGTTGTTGTTTCATTGAGAGTGATATGATGTCCAAAGAACTGTATATTACCAATTTAGTTTGCAGATCCATTTTTAGTTAATTTGTTCTACTATCTCATTTCTTATTGCATCAGATTTAATGTTTGTTCTGCTGTGCTCCTGTTGGTTGGACATGTCACACACCTACTCTAGGTGAACTGATTTCTCTTTTGATTGGATCTCTTTGGAGTGGATCTTGTATTACACCAACCTTTCTTTTTAATATATCCTCCCCCCCCCCCCCACACACACACTTCTGATTATCTAACCCAGCCTGATGGACATACACATCTGAGGAAATGAGCTCTGGCTCACAAAAGATCATGCTAAGATAAATTTTGTTAGTCTTGAAGGTACTGGATTCCTCTGTAATTCCTCTGTAATTTTGCTACAACAGACCACAGCTTGTCTACTAGAGTGCTCAGGAAGGACAGAGAACCCCAAAATTCATAAACACAGAGAGATTTTTTTACATCTAGCCCTGGCTGCTAAATAGTACCTTTTTGTTCAGAGGCAGAATACTTCTGCATATAAGACATAGAGGCAAACATCGGGGAAAGCTGTTGCCTCTATGCTTTTGGGGAGCCAGAGGCATCCTGGCTGGGTGCTACTGGAAAGAGGATATTAGACTTGGGCCTTTGTCTGCTCAAGCAGAGCATTTCAAGTTCGTATGCACAAACAGTTTACTTAGACTGAGTGAGTTCAATGGAACTTATGTCCAAATATATGAGGGCAGGACAGCAGCCATTTTCCTCTTGCAAATTATTTCCCTGTCCTGACTCTGCTGGATCAAAGACATCATAGCTGGGACAGTCTGAACATCTGGATTTTAGGTGTTTTATGTATTCTTATTTCAGGTCCCTTTCTCAGATCAGGCTTTTTAAGTGATAGATTGTATAACATAATTTTTCCCATTTGCAATCGATGGCCTGATTTTACTTGCTACACAAAATTGCAAACTCATTTCATGACAAAGTTGTTTTCAACATCAGAGTCCCAGAATCAATCATTAGTTAACTGAGGTAAAAATAAAAATTAGAGATGCTGAAGTTTGCTGGCTAAATCTAGCCCTTTCTCCTTAAGTTAACAGCATCATCCTGTTTTTTCTGTGTTTCAGAAAGGATTACCAGTTTGGAATTGAACCACTAGGCTTTCAATAGTATTTATGAATAAACTATGAACCTTGTAAGTGATTCCCAACAATATGTATGCACATTAGCTTCACTAGCGCATTGTTTCTGTCGTAGTATACAGCCTAGCTTGATTAGCATGAACTACATAGCCTTAGAATGTCAGTATTTCTGCATGAGCCAGTACTCTACTTGTGCTGCCTCTGAGAGAGCTCTTGTATATCTTCTGCACTGGGTGTATTGAACGATCTGGTAATAACGATATGCACAGAGGAGCTAGTAAAATTATTTAGCCTAAGAAGATGGTGATTGGAAGAGAGCAAAGTCAGAATTCCTTTTTGGTGAGTAGGTATTTTGAGGGGTGTCTGCTAGTGAGCACACTTAATCCTGGCTGATTCCATACACCTTGGATAGTGCATTTTCAATGCACTTTATCAATCGTTTGAGGTGGATTTTTTGTTCCGCACACAAAAAAATCCATTCCAAATTATTTATAAAGAGGATTGGAAGTGCATTATCCAACGTGTGCGGAATCACTCCCTCTCTTTCAGATTCTCTGCATTCCTGTTCACAGTACCAACTGCATGTGTAAACTGGTGCTCTGACATTAACAGCTCAACTAGATTTTATATTTAGTGCATAGTCATTTCCCATGTAGTTATGTAGTTATTTATTAACAAAAATCTATTCAGTTTATTTATTTAGATATTTATACCATGCTTTTTCTCCAGTGGGGCTCCAAAGTGGCTACAAACACTGTTCTCCTCCCTCCATTTTGTCATCATAACAACAACCCTGTGAAGTAGGTTATTCTGGGCTCACTTTGTGAATTTCCATGTCAGAATGGGGATTTGAACTTGTGTCCCCCAGATCATAGTTCAGCACTGACAATTACTCCGTGGTGATTTTCCATTAAATTTGTCAATAGACGATTATTTCAAAGCCATATAATTGTGACAACACACATTCCCTGACACTATATATTACAATTCCTAGCAGCCTGTGGAAAAGCTACCATATTAGTATTATGATTGAATGGTTCTCAAGATTTGAGATGCTGGGGACATGGCCATCCTACTCTAGCCTTCTGTAATTTCTCATTGTTCAATTTCTTTCTACTTACCAACCTAATTAAAAGAGAACAAAAAAAGCACAAACTACAAAAAAGAAAGCGTTGTGAGTCAGGTGTATCTATTTGCCCTCCATTTTCTGCTGCACAGACCATTATGTGAATTGATGACAATCTAAAAACAAAATAGCAGGGTATCTTTATTACCGTGTTTTCAAAGGGGGTGCACTTTGTCACTTACCCATTTCAAATAGTTGTTTCACAAAGTGATGTGACAACTTGTGTGTGTGTGTGGGGGGGATCTTTTGCCCAATGGAATTATCTGATGTGACAGAATGATGAAAAGGCAAGTTTCTGATTAGAACCTTCAAGCAATGCACCATCATTACTTTGCAGGGAGAATCACTATGAGTTTAGAAGCATGATGAATGTAACAGATTCTTCAACACAGGGATCTAAACCCATTACATGTAATTGATATTATGCATGCCCATCAAGGGGAAAATGGTATACTACTCATGCATTTACAGCAAATTGGGCATTTCCACTCATCCTCAACAACCACATATCTGCTTTCAATAGGAAACAAAACCACCAGTAATTTTATTTTTTGCTCATGTATTTTTAAAAAAACTTTAAAAGGAAGGTAGTAGTTTTGTTATTTTTTTTCTCACTAGAAGAATATGATGCATCTCGTAGATGTTGGCTTCTGATACTTCAACATTTTGCAGCATAACTTTTTTTCCTGCTCTAACTCACCCTGTGCCTCTGAACCAATCTGTGAAAAATACAATAAGGATATTGATGGCAGACTAAGACATAACGGAAACAAGAGAGGATGGGGCTTCATCATGTGTGAGGAATCCATTCAGCATGGAGAAATGACACCTGAGAAACAGCGCAAAGAAATGTTATTACTCTGACAAAGTTGGATATGTTGAGTTGTCCCAGAAGCTAAATTCTAGAGATGGGCACGATCCGCATTATGATTGAAAAAAAAACCACGATAAGACACTTTGGGCTACATCGTTTTTTTCAAAATAAGCTATTCCTAAACACCTTTTGATGTCTGTTGTTTCTTCTTCTTTAAGAAATGTAAGCTAGTATATTAGATCCAAATCCTACAGCCTAACAGGGCTGTATTATATGGACAGGATCTCAGAAGATCAGCTAATGAGTTAGGAACCATAGATTTTAACATTATGTATTGGATTCCTGCTAATACTATGTCTTTTTGAACTTGTATCAATTTACCCTATGGCATTGTTTATGGAAATGTTCTTGATATTAACTGTACTAATCACACATTGTGTAATTCAAGTTGAGTCTCAGGGCCAAGCTACAAGTGACGAATGACACTTGAACAGCAAGTGGATTGAGTGGAGTGCAAGTGAACAGGGAGAAATACACTTGCCGTTCAAGTGTCATTCGTCACTTGTAGCTTCGCCCTCAGTGAGAAAGGCAGACTATAAATGACATGAATAAATAAAATAATCTGGCACTTGGTTTCCAGTGTTTCTGGATGTGTATCATCAATCTGTAGTTGCAATCAAATGGGCCTGTCTTTAATTTGAGTACTATGTACTCTGTATAACAAAAACTTACTTTGAATATATTTTAAAGTTTTTTTTTAACTAATCCAGGTCAGCCTACATGTGGTTCCCAGAAGCTCTTCCACTCAGGCTCTGATGTGCATTGCTTCATCAAGTTTGCTGTATCATGCTCCTTCCTGTCAAAACTGGGACCCAGGGAATATTTTCCTCAAACTGAGCCTCAGGCAGTTTTGGAGTCTGACAAGACCCCTGAGGCAGAAGGTTAGTCCAGCCAGCTTTTTCTACTCATTCTTGCTGAATGCTCCTACTTACTACAAATTGTTGTCCCACATGACTTTTGTCCATGCAGGTCCCTTAATCTCCAGGATAGATTTTAGGTGGCCAAAGACAACCCTTCTTCTTTCATCACAAGAGGAAAAATTGGTTGGATAACAACCCAGTCTCTTCCACATCTATAAAGAGAGCCACTGCCTTAGACACTTCATCTGAGCATCCAAGAATTCAGAAATGACATCCCTTTATTTTGCTATGTATAGTCTGGCCACAGTCATAAAGAGGATGTAATTATGAAATTTCATGGTAATATTCCCATAGAAATACTGAATATATAAGCATTTCTTCAGCATGTCACCTTGAAGCGCAGGATGAGTGGAATGCAGGGTGTGGGCACACCCATCTCTTTGATTTTCTCATTTAAATAAGTCCTTCAAGCTTGTTTTAATTTATGCACGGCAGAAAGAGAAGCCTCAATGTTTTGACAGGTTTCAGGTGAAGCATAGATCATCCTTGCTTTGTGGTCAGGGACAAATATAAAACTGATAAACAGTGCCAGGAGAAAGGGGAAATGGGAAATCCATGTTTGGATATTACACAACTTGTGCCAAATCCAGGTCAACATCTGTGTCATGGACTGTATCCCAAACAAGCCAAAAGCTCACCCATTTGATTTGGCCAGGATTTTTATTAGCATTTATGAAGTCCCTGAAATACAGCTTTTGTTTGATCATACTCTTTCTCACCCTTTTCACATCCAGTATCTGGATTTTAAATACTGGTCTGACAGCCAAATTACATGTTACAGCCATTGCATGCAAGAAAATCCTAATAGCTCCCCTTCCTTTCCCAAGAGGTAGAATTGGGAAGTGGCGATTTCCAGTGAATAAGCAAAGAATGATGGATGTATCTTCCTCCCGCTGTTTTTTGTATGAAGCTGAAGTTGGTTCCCAGTTCCCAGTTCCTTATTCACAGTTCCTTATTCGCATAGCAAAACACCAATAGTGGGGGAAATTGAAAAGCTCTGTACTCCAAAATAAAGACTGTAGGAGCACATATAATACACCTCCATATTCAGCGGACTCTCCCCTCTAAGTGGACATATACTGGGTCCTTTTTACAAAGCCCCATTCTTGAGTTAACAGCTTCAAAGTACGGTAAGAGATACAAGCCCTCTGTACCCCCAAACAATCTTTGGATGACCCTAGATCACATAGCCCTGCACACTGTCCTCTACAACAAGACTTTCTGGTGCCAATTCAAACTCTGGTTTGGAGCTTGGATCTCCTGTTTGGGCTGCCTCCCTGAAGCCAATTTTGGGAACAGCTGTGAATAAGGAACTGAAAGAGATACAAGCCCTCTTTACCCCCAAACAATCTTTGGATGACCCCAGATCACACAGCCTTTCACTCACTAGACTGTCTTATTTTGGGGTACAGAGCTTTTCAATTTCCCCCAATATTTGTGTTTTGCTCTGCAAATAAGGAACAAGAAACTGGGAACTGGGAAAAAACTTCAGCTTCATATTTTTTGTTCATTTACAAACTTACATCTAGGGCCCAACAGATGGCAAACAGAGTGGAGAACTGTTGCAGAACAGAGCCACTAGTTTTGAATATTGGCATCTCCTCCTGAGGAACTTCAAATCTCATGGTTATTGAGTGGTTTTAACTACTGTTACAGCAACTAAGCTCTTCTGTGTTTCTGTATTAATAACCAGTTTTGTAGATCTGCTTTCTGAAGGGCCAATTCCAGATGACTAGCCTGAAGGCGCTGCATGCCGCCATGATCGCGACGGGGAAAACGCGATATTTCACGTTTTCCCCGTCGCGATCCAGAACATGGCGGCATGCAGCGCCTTCAGGCTAGTCATCTGGAATCGGCCAAGGTTCCAATTACACTTGTATAATTCTGTCCCCACCCTGCCCTGCCCATTGCATGCTCAAGGGGCCTTTCAAATAAAAAAGTAATCACTGATCTGATAAGTTTGTTGTCACCAATCTGTCTCTCTCAATTGCTTGGCTTCACTTTACCTGTCAGCTAGACAGGGAAGGGAATGGTTGGTGCCAATACAATTGAGCAGAAGTAGGAAATGGTTAACAAGATGATGCTGTGACATTGGTAAGTGTTTTCTCATATTCTCAGGTGGAAAGGGTGAATTTATCACTCTTTTGGAGGAATCCCTGCGCCAATCATAATACATAGTGATTTTAAATGCCAGAGATATAAGGACATGTTTAACTCAATAGGCTACTGATCTTGGCTGGATTATATTTTGAGTACTTATGCATTTGAACAAAATACAGATCACTTTAAACCCATAAGTTAATGTGTGCCAATTAGACACTTCAGATTCTAAAGAAGAAAAATCTATAAACAAAAACACTGGCTATTGACTTCTCAAAATGTAACAGAAGTGAGGTTTTTTTTCCTGATGGCATCTTTTGATGATACATTTTTGCATGGGCATGCACTTGTTCTAATGAGCTCAGTGCAATCACACAGTAGCTGCGGAACACTTCTTCTTTAAAAAGGAGAGCTCAAATGGGTTCTGAATGATGCCACATGGGGAGGGAGAGCTTCTGCCTTTCTCCCAAGTCAGGGAGCAGCAAAATCAACAAAAATATTTCCACCCCCTCCAGGGCTGGATCAAGGGGGGGCAGGGGGTAGCCTGCTCCCAGCGCTGCCAAAGAGGGGGCACCGGGCGTGGCTGCCAGCCACCAGGAGTGTGCCACGGCTTGCCGTGCAGGAGGCTGAGCCAAGGCCGGATTGAGGGGGGGGCAGGGGGTAACCTGCCCCTGGTGCCACCAAAGAGGGGTGCCGGATGTGGCTGCCAGCTGCTGGGAGTGTGCCATGGCTTGCTGCGTGGGAGGCTGAGCACAGGGTTGGGAGGCCCTTACCAGCCCGGCCGATGGGGCAGCTGGCTTGCAGTGCGTGCAAGACCTCCCAGCCCTGTGCTCAGCTGCCCCAGTGCACACCTGCACCGCCACCGCCGCCAGCTCCGTGGTGCACTGGGCGCTAGGGCAGCCATCTTGCTACATGGGCAGCACACCTCCTGCCCTGCATGATGACATCAGACACCAGGACAAGGGTTGCACCGGGTGCCCGTAACCCTAGATCCGGCCCTGACCCCCTCCACCATCTTGTTTTCATGTTGGAAAATGGTTTGGGGGAAAGGCAGGAGCTCTCCTTTTGACAGTTTAAGGTCTCCTTTTTTAAAAAAGCAGTTCTCCACTGCTGTAATGTGACTACATAGAGCACATTTATTTATTTAGATTTCTATTCCGCCCTCCCCACAAAGGGCTCAGGGTGGACATGCATTAAAATGAGTGCATGTCTGTGCAGAAATGTATCAGCTAGAGATACTCTGAGAGCTAATGTGGTGTAGTGGATAGTGTCAGACTAGGATCTGTGATACCCAGGTACGAATCCGTATTCTGCCATGGATGCTCACTAGGTGACTTTGGGCCAGTAACACACGCTCGGATTAACCATCTTCACAGGGCAGTTGGGAGGATAAAATGGAGGAGAGGAGAAAAATGTAAGCTGCTTTAGGTCCCCACTTGGGAGAAAGACAAAGTATCAATGAAGTACAATATAATAATAAGATAAAATAAAAGCAGTACCAGTATTGTAGCTTTCCAAGAACTGTATAGTAGTAACAAAATAGTAACAAGGCACAGAGGGTCTCAGAAGGAAAATGCCTGCAATTCAGTGACTTGGGAGCTTGGTTCCCACAGGCAAGTAACTAAGAGGTGCCTGATCAGCACTTTCTCACTGTGGCAATCCTTAAGTCTCCCCCTAACCCAGCCATTGTGCTCTGCTAAACTTCAGATAGACTAATCATGCTGGAGGTCTTGGAGTTGGACCAATTGGATGCAGGATATTTGCATCTGCCTGCATTTAGTCTGGATATGCAGGGTAGCCAACAACTTGGACTGAAATTAAGGCATTGTTGAAGCTTCTCTTGTGCCTTTATTGCCATGGCAGGATAAGCTGTGATCCAGAAATCAATTAAACTGGAAGGGCTTGGAAGAATGGATTGCAAATGTGCTTGCTCTTGTGCCCTTAACATCAGCCAGATGTGCCAATATTCAGCAGGTAAACTTTTTCTACAATGGAGAGAAGGGAAGTGATAAGACTCGTCTGGTTTATTTCTCTGAGGTTCCCCGCTCCTCTTTTCAAATTCAAATTTCTCTCATGCCATATTGGGTCCCTGATTAGTCCTCAAGGCAGATTACAATGCTGTACTATAAAACAAACATGCAATTTGCTAATGAAAACCAATTGTGACCAGAATTGAAGCGTGAAGCAATACCCTCTGCCTGGAGATCCAAAATAAAGGTCAAATTACATGTTACAGTTTTTGACAAGTTGGGTCAAGTATTTTGGCTCAAGAAAACAGCATGGGGGGAATCTTCCATGTCCCCTCCGCTGCCATAGTCCCAAACCCAACCAGATTTTTGGGAACTTTAAAATGGCTTTTCTGACAACTATTATGTGACTGCAGAGAAGTAGAGGTGTACACCAATAAAGTTCCAGTTTCAGTTCAAGTGGTTCTAGAATCATCCAGTTCCTTTTGTAGATTTTTCCTGCTGGGCCGGAGCCTGCTTGGTTTCCATTTGGTTTCTTTCGTTTCAGCATGTTGGCCTCACATATGCAAATACACACTGTTCTTTACAAGGTGGGGTGGGGAAATGAGGCAAGGGGCAGCTGTTTCCACACTTAACCAAAAACAGAAGTAACCATTAGTTCTGCCTCGTAGTCTAAACTGTTGATCCACTGAATTTTTCCTCAAGTACAATAACGCACACACACACACAACAACAGACCCATAGAAGGTGAGTGTTGGTGGGTTGACTAGCGGGTTGTTCCCAAGCAGGAGAGCTCTCCACCCAGTGCAGTTCAGCAATATTAAAAACATGCCTGTTTAATATTTACTCCTTCTATAGTGCCAATAACTTATTACCTTTGCCTTCTGCTGTTGCCTGTTGGTTCCCGGTTTCCTTGTACTTTGTTCCCACATGAGGGGTGGATCCAAATCCCTTCTTTTGTTGCTTCTACTGCAAAACAGGGTGTTCTTGCTGCCAATCTTCTCCATCGCCCAAGTGCATGCAGGTAGGCAGATAGAATGATTGGCTGAATTCCTCCCCCTCCGCAAACTGATCTACATTTTCCTTTTGCTGTGGGGACAGGCAAAATTGTTTTTGAAAAGGAGGAGTAGGAACATGTTTGTCAATTGACTCCAAAAAAGAGAGAGCCCTGAAAGACTATGAAACAATCCTAAACAGGTCTACTCCTCTGTTATTCAATAGTGCTTACTCCCAGGCAGGGCTTTTTTTCAGGGGGAATGTGGGGGAACGGAGTTCCGGAACCTCTTGAAAATGGTCACATGGCTGGTGGCCCCGCCCCCTGCTCTCCAGACAGAGGGGAGTTTAGATTGCCCTCCACACGGTGCAGAGGGCAATCTAAACTCCCCTTTGTCTGGAGAGCAGGGAGCGGGGCCACCAGCCATGTGACCATTTTCTCTGAGGGCAACCCACTGAGTTCCACCACCTGTTTTCCTAGAAAAAAAGCCCGGCTCCCAGGGAAGTCTCTTTAGCATTGCAGCATATGATTGAGGTCTCCCTTCCAAATGTTTCCAAAGCTGATAGGAGGGGAGAGGAGAGGTCATCCTTTGTGAGGATTGAATTGAGAAACTCATTTCCTGGGTAGCTATGGGGTGGGAGATGCACTCACACACCATGAGAATTGGTCTCATCCCCCCTTCCAGCCAACAGAGTTAATTAATGATGTAAGGTCTCTCTCCCCTTAAGATCTAATTTGTGCTGTTCAGGAAAACAAACAAGCCCAGTGCATCCCTGCTACTGGAAGGTACAAGTGGAAACAAAACACAAATTTTTTTGTGGGAGAGATTTGTTTCGATTTAGTTTCCCTGATTTGGTTGAGCATTCTGGAAGCTGTTTTAATGAGCCGAAGTAGTGAATTCTGTGTGTAATTTCAGCTCCCCCCTCTGTTATGTTCACCCCTGTGGGGAAAGTGAGTTAGCAGTGTGGACCTAACCATCAAAATTCACAATGTGTAGTTTGGCTCTGTGGGAGCATCATAAAACAGAACTGGCCTGTGATGTGACAAGCAGCAGGCAGTCAGGGCTTGGAGATCTGACAGGATTGTTGCCTAATGTGGATTCGGTTTCGTTTTCTCAGCCATGTCGGACGCTCCTCTTCGCAGGTCCGAGAGGAAGCGCCCGAGCACCCTGTCCAGGCGGCTGATCTGCGAAGATTAGCCCCCAAAACTCCCAGTGAGGGAGGCTGGGTCCGGGACACTGCGGGAAGAGCCCCCCGGAATCAATGCGGGGGGTTAATTGCCCATTTGTCCCTACGGAGGCCGGCAGACGTGCGCGGCGCCTCGAGTGCTGCCGGGCCATGGAAAACGGCAAAGAGCAGAATTAGGCAAAAGCCTGCAAGTAAGCGAATCCCTTCTGTTACTACAAGCGCACACGAAGGAGTGGTGGGATCTGAAGCTAAGAAGGCTCGTTCTTCCCCTTCGCTGAGTTTCAGAATCTGGTTGGCGGTTCCCCCCCCCCTAAAATGGCAACAAAAAAACAAAGTCCCGCTCTGGGCAAGTCAGTTTCGGCTGCCCTGAAGGGAGAGTCGTTGGAGGAAGTAGTGCGGAGGGCGGTTGGTTTTTTTTTTTTTTTTTGAAAAAATTTTTATTGGGTTAGAATCCATTATTTTTACATTACATTCAATTTTCCCCAAATTTTTCATTCCTAACCCCCTCCCTTTCCCCCCCTTTTGTTGACTTCCAACAGCTTTCCCACCCTTTGTCCCTTTTCCCTTACTTCTGTTAAATTCCTCTATCTAAAACAGATATACATTCTCTATTATATTAAGCAGTACATCCTTAACTACCTTTCTCATTATATACCCAAACTGTAAATCTATGTTTCCATCTTAAATAAACAATTTGTCCCATTTTCCAGTTTCAAATATTTCTATATATCATGAACCATAAAAATCTTACATTCAAATCAAACAATTTGACTTATTCTCTATATATTCCTCATTCTGTCTTTTTATGGTAGTTCTATATAGCACATCACATAGTCAATCAATTTGACTCTTCTGTACATTCAGTTTGGTGCATATAAATCTTATCAAAGAAAGAAAATATTGTTAGTTATTCACTCCTTATATTTAAACCTTATCATTAATTATTTTCTATCAATATTCTATCTATTAATCTATATATATCTATTTATATATCAATCTGTTAACTGCTTATAAATTCACATTTATCTCTTCCTCCCTCGGTAAAGTCACCCCCCTCTATTATACTTTTATTATATTTCAGTAGTTCTCAAACTGCCACAGTTTTCCTCCCACCTCCCATTTCTTCTCCAGATATTGTTTCAGCTTCTCCCAATCTGTGTTAAACTGCCCTGAGTCCAGATTTCTCAGTTTTCTTGTCATCTTATCCATTTCTGCCATGTACAGCAATTTGTAGATCCAATCTTCAATAGTTGGCACTTCTTGTACTTTCCATTTTTGCGCATACAAAAGTCTAGCTGCTGCTGTCATATAAAATATCAACATCCTATGATGGGCTGGAATTCCCTCCATTCCCAAGTTTAGTAGCAGGAGTTCTGGGTTCTTATTTATTTGAAATTGTAAAATTTCACTCATTTCTCTTATTACTTCCCCCCAGTACTGCCTAGCTACCTCACACGACCACCACATGTGATAGAGGGAGCCCTCATGCTTCTTACATTTCCAGCATTTATTAGAAGTATTCAAGTTCCCTAGCGCAATCTTCTTTGGTGTCATGTACCAACGATAAATCATTTTGTAAATGTTCTCTTTAATATTAATACATGTCGTTATCTTCATTGTAGTTTTCCACAAGTATTCCCATGCCTCCATTGTTATTTCTTTATTAAAGTTTATAGCCCATTTCACCATTTGTGTTTTAACTATCTCATCCTCGGTATACCATTTCAACAGTACTTGGTATACCTTGGATATTCTTTTCTTGTCCTCTTTAAGAAGGGTCTGCTCTAGTTCCGAATTCTCTATTCGTATACCTCCCTTTACAGAGTCCGAGTTATATAAGTCTCTAATCTGTCTGTACTGGAACCAGTCGTAGTTAGGTGATAGTTCCTCTTGCGTCTTTATTCTAAGTTTAGATGCTTCAGTTTTAGTTATTTCTTTGTATGTTAAACATTGTTGTTCATTATCAACAGCTCTCGGGTCTATCACCTCATACGGAACCACCCACGAGGGAGTTCCTTCTTGTAGATAAATTCTGTACTTCTTCCAGATTGTATATAAACTTCTCCGTACAAAATGATGCAGGAACATCGAGTTGACCTTTACTTTGTCATGCCATAGATATGCATGCCATCCGAATATTTTTTTATATCCCTCTAGGGCTAGTAGTTTCTTGTTCTTTAATGTCATCCATTCTTTCAACCAAACTAGGCAGATTGCATCATGATAAAGTCTCAGATTGGGCAGTTGCATTCCGCCTCTTTCCTTTGCATCTTGTAGAACTTTCACTTTCACTCGAGGCTTCTTGCCTGCCCAAACAAAATCTGATATTTTCCTCTGCCATTTTTCAAATTGTTTAGAGTCTCTGATGATTGGTATTGTCTGTAGCAAAAACATTACTCTTGGTAACACATTCATCTTAACTGCTGCAATCCTACCCAACCATGACAAATTCAATCTGTTCCATTTAATCAAGTCTCTCTCTATCTGAGTCCATAGTTTTTCATAATTATTTTTGAACAAATTTATATTCTTTGCAGTTAATTCGACTCCCAAATATTTCACTTTGCTTGTTACTTCACAGTCCATTGTTTCCATTAATAGTTGTTGTTTCTGCTTGGTCATGTTTTTGCATAGTATCTTTGACTTCTTTTTGTTGATATAAAAACCTGCCAAGTCTCCAAACTCCTTAATCTTATCTATCACTCTTGGCATATTCTCCAGTGGGTCCTCTACAATTAACATTATGTCGTCCGCAAATGCTCTGACCTTATATGAATAGTCCTTTATTTTAATTCCCCGAATTTCCTCGTCTTGACGTATTTGTATCATCAGAACCTCCAACACTAAAATGAACAACAATGGAGACAACGGGCAACCTTGTCTTGTTCCTTTACTTATCGTCAATTTCTTAGTCAATTCATCATTCACCACAATTGCTGCAGTCTGGTCTCTGTAGATTTCCTTAATTGCTCTGATGAATCTTTCTCCCAGTTGTAGCTTTTCCATAGTGGCAAACATAAAGTCCCAGTTTAAATTGTCAAACGCTTTTTCAGCATCTACAAAGAAGAAACCAACCTCTTTGTCACAACACTTATCGTAGTATTCAATAGCATTGATCACTGTCCTTAGATTGTCTCTTATTTGTCTGTCTGGCAAAAAGCCTGCTTGTTCCTCCTCTATAACTTCCGAGAGCCACCCCTTCAATCTCTCCGCCAATATCTTCGCAAAAATTTTATAGTCATTGTTAAGTAGCGATATGGGTCTGTAATTTTTCACGTTAGTCAGGTCTTGGCCCTCTTTTGGGATCAATGATATGTTCGCTTCACTCCAAGTAGCTGGAATCCTTTGATCCCTTAAAATTCCATTTATCACCTCTTTTAGGAATGGTGCCAGTTCATTAGCCATTACCTTATAAAATTTAGCCGTAAGTCCATCTGGCCCTGGCGCCTTTCCTAGATTTGCAGATTGTATTGCCTTACTTATTTCCTCGTCAGTTACTTCACTGTTCAGCTTGTTTCTCCAAGCTTCCGAGATTTCTGGAAGTTTGATCTTCTCCAAATATGACGCTATTGATTCTTTATTCACTTCTTTCTTATTATACAACTTAGCGTAGAATTTATAAAAGGCTCTACTAATGGTAGTCTGCTCCAAATACGTTTTGTTATCTTCACAAATTTTATTTATTATTTTCTTTTCCCTTTTCTTCTTCAATTGCCATGCCAGGTACTTCCCAGGTTTATTAGCGCCCTCAAACGCTTTTTGATTCAGTCTTTTAAGATTCCATTCCAGTTCTTTATTACTCATTGCTGTTAGCTGTTCTTGAAGTATTTTAATTTCCTGGTATATTTTCTTTTTCCCTGGTCTCTTTTTTAGCTGTGTTTCTTTGGCTTTTATTTTCTCCTCAATCTCTTGTCTTTTCTCCTCTTTCTTCTTTCTTGCTCTACCATTTAAATCCATTAGTATGCCCCTTACAACCGCCTTGTAAGCATCCCAAACTTTATTGGTTGGTACTTCTTTATTCACGTTGTATTGTATAAAAAACTTTGTCTCTCTTCTCAATATTTCCATATTCTCATTTTCCTGTAACAAGTCCTCATTTATTCTCCATGCTTTCCTTTTTCTCCTTTTTCCTAGTTTCCACATAATTGGATTATGATCTGAGCCTACCATCGGCATTATTTCCGCCTCTTTAGTCCATAACGCTAAGTCTTTTGAGGCCCAGATCATATCAATTCTTGATAATGTAGAATGCCTTGCAGAATAAAAAGTAAACTGTCTGCTTTTAGGATATTCTCTCCTCCATACATCTTCAAGAGTCTCTTGTTGAATCAACTCAAAAAAAAGCTTTGGTAAAAGTCCTTTTTTCTTTTGTGCTGTTGTAGTTTTTTTATCTAGTTCCAAGTCTGTCACTCCATTGAAGTCTCCAGCAAGAATTATCTGGTCATATACAAAATCATCTAAATGCTTCCTCAAATCCTCAAAGAAGCTTTCTTTTGCACCATTAGGTGCATAGAGTCCGACTACCAACACTTTCTTTAAATTCCAAATACATTCCACTGCTACAAATCTAGCTTCCACATCTTTCATAACAAATTTTGGCTGTAGCTCCTCTTTTAGGTACAGCACCACTCCTCTTTTTTTCTTGTTAGAGGCCGCTACAAATTCTTTGCCCAGTTTTCCAGATTTTAAATATTTTACATCCTGTTTTCTAATATGGGTCTCTTGCAAACACACAATGTCACATTTTTGTTTTAGTAGCCAGTGAAAAATGTTTTTCCTCTTATTCGGTGAGTTTAGTCCATTTACATTCCAAGATAGTACTTTACACTCCATACTCATGGTCTTGTTGGTAAGTCTTTTTCATTGTCCTTAATAAATCGCTCCATCTCTCGCTCAGATCTGATGCGTTTTTTGGCCCCTCCAAACTCAAAGGACACTCCTTCCGGTAACTCCCATCTGTACCTGATTTTCATGTCCTTCAAAATCTGAATTAGCACTTTATATTTTTTCCGGTCTAATAACACTGATCTGGGCAATTCCTTCATTATGATAATCGTCTTGCCATCAATCTCCAATGGATCTTGAAACTGTTTTGTCACAATCATCTCTTTCATATTTCGTGTTGTAAACTGCACAATCACATCTCTTGGTAATTTCCTCTGGGTTGCAATTCTCGAGTTCACACGGTATGCCACATCTAGGATAGCCACAATTTCCTCCTCCTCCTTCCCCAGGTATTCAGCCAACACCTCAGTCATCTGTTCTTGCGCTGACTTTCCATCCACTTCTGGCAAACCACGAAAACGTAGCTGCTTCTCCATATGTTTAGTTTCTGCAACTGACATTCTCCCCTTCACCAATCTCATCTCTGTTTGTTGCGTGTCTATTAAATTCTCCATCGCGTCTTCTACTGTTTTAACTCTCTGCTGCGTTCCTTGTAATTCACTTCGTATCGTTTCCATGCCTTTTTTCACTTCTGACAGCTCCGACTTTACTGTCTGTGTAACCTCTTTAACCTCTTTAATCAGCTCCAATTTCGTGTCCTTAAGCTCTTTAATCATATCTAAAAGTTTTTTGTCCAAATTTTTATCCAGGTTTTCTATTGCCGATTGCCACTCTTTTTTCGACATCGTGGGGCTTGCTTTGGCTCGCTCCCACGACTCTGCTCTCTTCCTTAACTCCGTGGCGTAAAATTAAACGTTTTCCTTTTTCAAATGTCCCAATCTTCTTGCCAAAATTAAATTTTAAAGTGTCCAAAATGTCGGGCGTCTTTTCTCTATGGTTTCTCTATGATTTTATAATCCAAAATGGCCTACTTCCTTTTCCGCTGAAGCCGCGACCCTTCCCTTTTCAAAAATGGCGATTCCCTACTTCCTGCCCTCCAGCAAGGGCCGCTTCTCTCCAGCCGCTCTATTGTTATTACGCACTTCCTGTCTCCCGTCTTCCCACAGCAGGTCTCGCGATGGTGTCTTTTTCTCACAGCTCCAAAGCCACAGGTATTCAAAACAATAGTCCGATTTCTTTAATAACTTCTTTAAACTTAGTCTCTTTTCAAATACAACTCCTGCCGAGTCTTCCCCTCCTTTTCACTAGTCTGTTGCAGTTTAAAAATCTACTTTTTTTCCTTTCTATTTTTGTCAATCTGTCCCGTATCGAAAGATAACGATCTTTACCTTCTCTTCACTTTTCTCGGGTTGTAATCGCTGTTTCGATTTTAAGTTCTCCTCTCAGCTTCTTCCCCCAATCGAAGCTTGGGTATGTAGGTCTTATGCCAGCCGAATTGGCCCCAAAACTGCCGCAGAGATTTTAGCCGACCCGTCGCAAGGTGGGACCTCAAGGACCGAGAGGAGACTCGTTGTGTAGAGCCCCCCCTCATCCGAGATCTAGCTCACCCTAGGGTCTTGAGCGTTCTTTGCCTGCTCCCCGCCTGAGAGCAGTCGGCCGCGGGCTATTTTCACCCCGCGGAGGGCGGTTGGTGAAGCCATAAAACCCTTTGTTGACAAGCTGAACGAAACAGATCAAAGGGTGGGCTTAATTGAGAGCGAAGTGAAAACCATTAAGGAAGCAGCGGGGGGGGCAGAGAAGTCTGCTCGGGAAAGTGTGTCACTCGTGAAGGCTACGAATAAAGAGCTTAAGCTGGTGGAGAACCAGCTGATCGGGCTACAAGTGGAACGAACACAGACAATTTTGCGCCTCCAGAATGTGAAAGAGGAGGAAAATGAGGATTTACGGGGTCTGGTCTCGGAACTACTGGCAACACCCGCGAGGGCAACTAAAGAAGAAGTAAAAAGCACCATTTTGGAAGTCCGTCGGGCTACTTCAAAATATGCAATGAAGCGTCAGCTGCCTCGCGAGATCATCATTGATTTTTCATCTAAGAGGATCCGGGACACTATCCTATATAATTCATACAATGCAGATTTGGACTTTTTGGGTAATATAGTTAAGATATTGAAAGACGTCCCATTTCTAGTTCGGAAAAGACGTTTTAAGTATAAAAAGTTCGCAGCTCTCCTGAGAGAACGTGGAATAAAGTACAAATGGTTATTTCCGGAAGGAATCTGGTTCAGTCACAAAGATCAAGCTTTCAAGATATTATCAGAAGATCAACTAAGGGATTTTGAGGATAAAAATCTGGAATTTCAGTGCACCAAGCAAGACGAAAAGGAGAAGTCTGAAGGGGGGGGGGGAGGAAACGAGCACTGTGGCTGCAGTTGCTCAGAGAGAATTGCGTCCGGGACCCAGGAGGGGAAGGAAAATTTAATTTGAATTTAAACTGTAATTTGCATTTAGTAAGGTCAACCACTCCATCAATATAACATAAAGCTTTAACTTTTGAATAATGGCAGTATGAAGGGAAAACATTTTGTGTAGCATAGCTGTTACATGTTGTAGTTGTTGTGTTTTTTTTTCCCTTCCTCCCCTTGTTCCCTTTCTTCCCTTTGTATTGTTAGTTAATGTAGTTAATAAAAAATAAAAATATTATTAAAAAAAAAAAAGGATTGTTGCCTAATGTTGGGACTGTGTTCTCTAAGGCCTCAGAGCACCTGTGAGTGATGCCAATCACAACTGTTTAAGGAGTGAGTACAAAGCTAATATAATGAGATGCCCCCCCCCCCAATCAAGTCTAAATATATTTTGAGCATATACGTCAAACTTTTATGATGAAGAACATGCGTGCTGAAAATAGATTGGCATGTGTATCTCACTCTCACCACATTGTATTTGGCAACATCTGTCAATGCTACTTTAAGTATTTTAAAATCATTTTTGCTGCTGTGACAAGCCCTTTTTTCTACTTTTCCTCTGAAACTGAAGGGAATCACACTGCCTCTTATGAATTTAAGATAGATCCCTTCTCTTCAGTTACAAGGTGTTCTTAGGGTAACACCTGTAATGGCTTTGAGTCATTGATGTAAGGTAAGTTTTGTATTTAGCACAAAAGAGTACAGAGATCACTGAAGCAGGAGGTTTAATAAAACAGCAAAGAAAATCTATTTTAAGTGCAAGTTCTGTATTCTCTTTAAAACTTGAAGTTACCAGGTCTGCTCATCTCCAGAGACAATCCTCACAGTTCTGTCATCTCCCAGAGGTGACTACTCTGCCACTCTACCAGGCAGAGCTACACACAAAATTGTCTGCTCCCTTTTCTGAGGGTAGTTCCTACTGCCCTGTCTGCGCTGTTCCCTGTCTGAACTGTTTCATTTTCCTTTTTCCCACTCACCACCCCTCTCTGGGCAAGTGATGCTCATTAGAAGCACTTCCAGGAAGTGAAGTTCTCTCCTTCCTTGGAGGTATTCAGAAGAGCCTGTATGGTTATCTGAAAGCTATGATGATCCTTTGACTTAATATGAATGTATACAGATCTAGAGAGAGAGTGCATGAAGGGGTGAGGCAGTGCTTGGCTCTCATGCTCACTTCTTATATGCCCAGGCTAATGTTGATTGCCGCTTTGGGGTCATGAAGGAATTTTCCTCCAGGCCAGGTTGGCCAGGGATCCTGGATATTTTTGCATTCCTCTGGGGGGTGGGTGAGGGGGGGCTGTGAATTTCCTGAGTTGTTCAGGAGGCCGGACTAGATGACCCTTGGTGACCCTTCTAGCTCTGCGATTCTGTGTTTCTATCTAAACGGCTGTGGGTGCCAAGGGGTGCTTTGTAGATTTCTTTGGACATGTTTGCATGTGTTAGCCATTTTCTCCAGAGTGGATTATTATACTGAATCTGAAGGGTTTTTTTTCCTGTTTAACACTATGGAATGCTTCATAGTTTCAGAGACCAAAACACATTTGGAATGAGAGTTAAATGCCTTACTCAATATGGGGAAACAATGTTCTCCTGGGGTGATGTCCCCATGTAGGGTTTCTCTTTCCTGCTAAAGTTTTCTTCTTTTTTATACTATAGATCAGTTGGGGCCCCTCATTGTAAGGGCATGATAAACAGAACACTAATTCAGACACAATTTCTCTGGTGTGCCACTCTAATGAGCATGTAAACAGGATACATGTTGCTGCAAAAGACCGGAGATCACACAGGATTCTTCATTTGCACTGAGATCTGATGTAGAGGAAAGAACCTTTATATATACATGTTTCAGAGTTCCGTCTTTTGTGAGGCTACAGATACTGGTGTTTCCATTCCATGAAAATCCATGGTCACCACTGCAGGTGCACAGAATCCATCAATTATTGATGCAGATAGAGCTTATGCCACACCGAAGTGACTAATGAAGCAACTACACAACAATTCTGTTCAACTGCTGTTTGAGCATATCAGAAATAGTGAATGAATGAGCACTTGGGAAGCTTAAAGGCAGGTAGTGGTTCCTCACAGCTCACTTTAACGTTATTGTGGAAAATCTGGATGTGATTATTCATAACAGCTTTTCTGCACAATGCTTAATGCAGGAAGGTCTGCATCTATCAGGTGAACTGAATGAACTGCATTTGTTAGATGAACTGAATGGATAAATATAAATTCAACAAATGGCAATAAATGAATTAGTTACATCCATAACCGGGCTTTCTTCAGTGGAACTCAAGATAGTGTACACAGGTTTGCAGGAAGTTTTCCATGCAGGCGCTCATCGGACTCATACCTGCTTAGCATCAGCAAGGTGATTGCCTCATGAACACTTCATACCCTGGGACCAAACAGGGTCCAAAATGTTAACAAAACAGAAATGGAAGTTAACCATAAGATTTGAACACTTGTACCTTTCGAGTTTTGAATTATACATCCACAAGCAAAACTTTTGAGGAAACTGGAGGGATTTTGCCTAAAGCAAACTTTGGAAAGTCCTCCTCAGATGAAACAACTGAGAACTGAGAGAGGCTAAAAGAGAATCAACAAAAATAGTGACACTTGTCAGAGGAGTTCCAGTCATATATCCACAGGCTGTAAGCTGATTTTGCCAAAAGGTTGTTCTGCAGGATCAATACTTGAAGATTTTTGAGGGAAGTCAGTGGAGATTAGAGAAGACTGGCAACAGGGGGAAGGGGCCCCCTCTGTGGTAGAACCTCTACTTGGCATGCGGAAGGTCCAAGGTTTAATACTCAGAATTAGACATGGGCACGAACTGAAAAAAATTAATGAACCAGCGGTTTGTGGTTCGGTGCCGCCGCCAACCCCGAACCAGCGAACCACAATGAACTTTTCCCATTGCCAAACCGGTTCGAGGTTCGTGGTTCGTGGACATCAGAACAGCCCCCGTTGGAATTAGAGAGCCCATATTCCCAGGGAGTGTTTAACAAGCTCTTCTCCAGCCATTACCCAAGTTTGGTCAAGATTGCAATAGGGATCTTGGAGTTATAGCAGAGGTGCCCACTGAGCTTGGCCCCAGGGCCTGGCAGCAGCCCTGAAACCAGAGGAGATAGATGCCTATCCCCAAAATCCAAGCTCAATTAAACTCTCTCTGTCTCTCTCCCCAAAAACTAGCAAGTAGCAAGCAACAGCAAGTAGCAAGCAAATAGCTCTCCACTGCTTGCTGAAAGTGAAACCCAGCCTGGGAGCCCAGAGCTGAGGTCCCATTGAGCAACACAGGAGGTCTGTGGTTGGCCGTCAGAGCTGCCTATCAGGGTTTGCAGAGATGAGATTGGAGTGCCCATGGCTACAGAACACCCCCTCCCCCTCCCTCCCCCGGGTGTCTTCTGCCAGGTTGTAACCACTTTGCAGCTCCATGGTTGGAAGGAAGACCTGCCGATCAAGGTAAGCTGGACTTCCATTCGGGTTTCCAGGGCAACAGAAGGAGTGCAGACAGAGTTCAGGCATTCCCCCGGCTCCGTTTCCAAGGGAATTCATTGATGGTGCCTGACTATCTGGCTTCACAAAGAATACACCAAACCGGGCCTCTAATGAACACTGGTTCATTTGCCATGGACATTCACGAACCACCGGATTGTGAATGGACGATGGGGCAGTTTGTGGGGTTTTTTGGTTCGTAATGTGGTTCGTGCCCATGTCTACTCAGAATCTCTGGTTAAAGGGATCAGGTAGTAGGTGATGTGAATGACCTCCACATGACATTCTGGAGAGTCACTGTCAGCCTGGTAGACAATACTGACCTTGATGTGCGAATAGTTTGGTTCAGTTTAAGGCAACTTCATGTATCATATTCTTCAGGGGTATCGTTAGCAATTTCCTTATGAGATCTGAATGGAAAACTCCTATGGACATAGTTGGACTGTGTCCTGCAGTAGCATTACCATAATAGTATTTTAATGGTTGAGGTGCAATTCACGTAGGCTCTTTAGGTTTGTGTTGTAAATCCTCATGCTTGAAGTGGTACATGATTCTGTGTTCTCCAATTGTGTGGTCGTTTCATAATTACAGACAAGTTTTAATGTTCGACAAGTGTGGTTTATGAATGCAACACAACCCAAAAAGAATCCCTAAAGCCACATTTTTGCAATGCAATTAAAGCTCAAGAAATTAGCCATTGCTTTTGATGTCATTAGAAAGAAGAATGAACAAGATTTGTGCTTTCCTGACTTTTTGCAGAGCTAGATTAGAGAGGAGAAAAATGCTTAATGCTGTATGAATGGGGGGTGGGTGGGTGGGAACAGCAAGCTCTTTTTCAGTCATCGAAAGTTTTATTTTCTAAGAGATGGTAGCATATTATTCTTGTTAATAGGAAGCTGGCTCAATATCAGTGTTTCTCAAAGGACCTCATTGTACACAGCTGGAGCTGGGAAGCAGAGATAGACCTGCAAAATCTCTTAATTCTGTAACCACTGTTGGCAATATGAATAGACATTAAGAACATTAGATAGCCAAGATCTCAGTTGTCCAGATGTCAGTCAAAAAGAGAAGGACACAAGCCAGAGCCAGCAGAAGCTTGGCAGCAAACCAACATTGTGGAAGTGGAACGTGGGAAAACTTCTAGTATACACTACCATCCAGTAAGCTACAGCTGACCATGCTGAAGGCAAAACATCCTAAACTACATCACTTTTATCTGTTCATTTGTAACAGATGCCACTTGGGGCTTATTAGAATAATATGCTGGAAGAGCATGATACATGTTTATATAAGAGTTTATGCCTATTTTCTGAAGGACATTTTCATACAGATGAAATACAGTTAACTGCTGTTTAGAGGAAGCCAGTATTGTGTAATGGTTAGAGCAGGCTTCCCCCAACTGTTGAACCTGAGGGCATATCTGACATTCTGAAAGCAAGTAGTGGGTGCCACAACAACATGGCCACTATAGAGTGCTGGAAACTTGCAAAAAGTCGCTGCGATAGCAGCTGTGTTCACTATCAAAATTTTGCAAAGTTCCACAAAATATTAGGAAGTCTCATAGCAAGCATCTTCTTATCATGGAGGCACCTGTTTCTCAATGCGTGCTATTTAAAGATACAAAGGTGATGCTTCCCAGATTCTTCTGAAGCTCTGGTGAGGAGAAGGAAAGACATGATGAGCTATTTACTTAGGTGAGGAGATGCTTTGGGGAAAGTGGAAGCAGGTACCAAGAATCATAGTGAAGGGTACCATGGTACCCATGGGCACCATGTTGTAAATCACTGGGTTGGAGTGCGAGACTAGGGGTTTGCCCCCCCAGTCCAGAATAAAGAGGCAGACACAAAGCATTTTGGATATTAACTGGCCACTTTATTTTAACTTTAACAAACTATAACTATGGCAAGGGATCTAACTGCGGTACAGGTCAGGCACGGTGTCCGCGCCAGGACTACCGCCCTGACCTGTCTGGGCGAGCCCCACTGCCACGGGTGCAAGCCATCCACATACGTAGCTGCAACCCGTCTGGCCAGGCAAATGGTTACCACTCCCCGAAGCTCCAACCACTCCGCCATACAGCCCGAGTGAAGGACATTTACAGGGGTGAGTGCCCGACGGAATCTGCCCTCTTAGCTGATCGCCATGAAGCCCACCAGCCAATTAGACAGACTCCAATCCCCCTTACTGGGGATATGCCAAGGGTGCTCGCCGGCCCGCTCCCTTTTCCCAACTCTATCCTGCCATGGGAAGGGCCAAGCCTCTGCTTAGGCCCTTGCACCCCACAGGTGGCTTATGGCCAACCTGAGCCCTTGCCGTAAATCATCTAAAAATATCTCATTACCTGCCACTGATAGGTGAACACCGTCACCTCTGTAAAGATGAGATGCCGCAGCTCGAATCCTAGGATGAGGCAAGTATATGCCCAACCCATCTCCCAAGGCCTTTAGTAGAGCACTATTAGCTCTACGTCTAGCATCATTCATGCCCCGGGCATCGAGGCCCTCACGCCATCTGCGTCGCGGCAAGATAGCCGACCATAAGATCAGGACCCCAGGCCAGAGTTTATATATGCGATGCAAGTCTGCCTGCGCCTGCAAAGAAAGGGCCTTACCCTTGATCAAGCCTAGGTCATTACCCCCAAGGTGTATGACCAAAATATGAGGGGGGAGTCCCCTCCTTTCTGAAAATAGCAGTGGCATCAACCCCGGCCATCGAAGGCCGCGACGACCCTGCCATTCCACCGTGGCCCACTCACTGAGCCCAAGTTGGGACCCAATCTGCGTCCTCTTGGCTTGGTGGGCTGCCCAGAACACCATGCTGTGCCCGCAGATGAGGATCTGAAGCCTCCCACGGCGAGACACAGCACCTACAAAAGAAAACAGCATCAATAACTTGTCCACTCTAAGGGAGAGAGCGAATATATGAACGGTAAGCCAAAGATCACCAACGGCCGACCTTCTGAATAACTGGACCTGGGTAACCCATGGCCGCAGCCGTGGAAGCAGCACCAATCCGAAAGGAATGTGTCGCAAACTTGACACCCGTAAAACCTAACTGGACAAGCGCCTTCCCGGTCACAGCCCAAAATTGATATTTCGTCAGGGGTCCTCCATCACTATGACAGAACAAGACCCCAGATTTTGTCCCACGAGCATGGACATACTGACGCAAAGCCCTAACAGGGCACAACTCCTGCTCCTCACAGGGCCCTAGTACAATCTCAGTCCCACGCCCCCTCTGGTCTGTCTTGGAACGACGGACCCGAAGCACCACCGTCTCCCCCCTAAATTTAAGGTCCTGCGCCGAAAGCGCTCTCCCAGAAACATCTGCCAAGGAAAGAGGGACCAACTCGCTCACCCGCAGGGCCCCAAAAAATACCGTCAAGGCCGCTGCATGAAAGAGAAGCGCCTCATAACGAGAGTGGCAAACCTCCCCCCAAACAGAGCACAAGCCATGAAGGACAGAAGGGGAAATAGGTTGTCTATCATCCCTTGGTGCCACCGTCTCTCGGGACCATCCCTCTAACATTTTTTTAATCCTAAAATCCCCCGTGGCATCAGACAAACCCCGAGCCTTGCTGGCAAACGCCAACGCAGCTAGCTGGCTCCGAATCGACTTGACTGCCAGACCCTTACCTTTACGGTCGACACAGAACTGCATAAGGTGGACAGCCGGAATCGGCCATTCCTGCCGCAGTCCTGCCTCCCGCCTAAAAGTAGCGAACTGTCTCACCGCCCGATCATACGCCCTCTGGGTACTGGGGGCGATAGCTAAACGAATCACCCTGCATGCCTCTGTCCTCCAATCTGCCATAGAAACTGCGGCATCGGGGCCAGATGCGGGTCGGCCTCGGGGGCAAGCAGTCGAAATCGCACCATCTGCAAGCGAGACAAGGCGTCCGCTATGCAGTTGTTCACACCAGGAACATGTCTTGCCAGGAACAGTATATTTAACCGCAGGCACTGCAAGGTAAAAACCCTGACCAACCTCATCACCCTGCAGGACTTGGATGAAAGGGAGTTAACCACTTGCACCACTGCCAGATTATCACACCAAAAATGTACGGAGTGGTTAGCAAGGTCCTCACCCCACAAACAAACCGCCACAAGGATGGGAAAGAACTCCAAGAACGTAAGGTCCTTGGTAATCCCTTGAGCAGCCCAATCAGAAGGCCACTGCTCTGCACACCAGTGCCCCCAAAAATATATTCCAAAACCCATGGCTCCCGATGCGTCTTAAGTAACTTGGAGTTCGGCTTCGAGCAAAAGCTCGTCCCTCCAAAATGTAACACCATTAAATGAGCTCAAAAATTCCTCCCAAATTTGTATATCCGCCCTCACACCACTGGTAATCCGGATCTTATGGTGAGGCTTGCTAACACCACTCATTGAGTGACACAGGCGTCTAAGAAATGCCCTGCCAGGAGCAACCACGCGACATGCAAAGTTCAAATGCCCTATAAGTTGTTGAAGCTCATGCAGGGAAACCTTCCGCCTTCCCTTAAACGATGCCAAGCGGGTACGAAGGTCACAGAGTTTGTCCCTAGGCAAACTCGAGGTTTGCCGCCTGGTGTCAAGCTCAATGCCCAAAAAGGTAAGTACTGAAGATGGGCCTTCTGTCTTTTCGTGTGCTAAGGGGACCCCCAGCTCCCCGGCCAGGTCAATAAAGCCAGCCAAAAGGCGGGCGCATTGTCCAGACCCCTGCGGCCCAACGAAAAGATAATCATCGAGATAATGACAGGCATCGTAGCACTGCAAGCGGTGCTTCAATGCCCACTCAAGAAAAGAGCTAAAGCATTCAAAGTAAGCACAAGAAATAGAGCAGCCCATAGGGAGCGCTCTATCCATGTAGTACTTATCCTCAAATGCAAACCCCAGCAACTCAAAATCCTCTGAGTGGACTGGGAGAAGGCGAAATGCTGACTTAATATCACATTTAGCCATCTCCGCCCCCACCCCGCAGTGCCTAACTACCCTGACCACCTGGTCAAAGGAAGTGTAGCGCACCAAGCACAAGTGCTCAGGTATGGAGTCATTCACTGAGCAGCCTTTGGGGTAAGACAGATGGTGAATCAAACGGTATTCACCAGCAGCCTTTTTAGGAACAACGCCAAGTGGCGAGACCCGCAAACGAGGAAGAGGCGGGGAATGAAAGGGGCCTAACACCCGCCCCTCAGAACACTCCTTGGCAATTTTTGTCCGGACCACCTCCTCCATGCCAGCCACAGACCTAAGGTTGGATGACATGAAGGGGGCTCTAACACCCATAAACGGTATTCTAAAACCAAACTGGAAACCCCTTAACAAAAACAACGCCTTGCTGCGCTTGGGATAAAGCTCCAACATCTGCCTAAGGACCCTCAGTCTTATTGGACTGGGGCCCTTTACCAGCAGGCTGTTGGGAACCACCTGCAGCACCTCCACCGCACCTACCTCCTTTTTTAGGTTGTCGGGGGCATGCTGTGAATGGGTGGGGACCCCCGCAGAAGGGGCACTGATGCCTAAACGAACAAGATTTTCTTGAACACTCCCCTCGGGACCCGAACTCCCAACATAACAAGCGGGGTTGAACCACCTGCCCCGCTGCAAGGCGGGGTGTAGAAGGGGACTGGGACTTGTGCAGCAAGTGACCGCTATCAGAACGATCCCCAGTACTAGGCTTCGTGGGAGACATGACCTGCAGCCACAGCTGCTGGTGTATACGGTCCCATGGCATGGCAGGGTTAAGGGCTGCCCTCATACGGAATTCCTCGTCGTATTGCATCCATGCCGGCCCTGAAAACTCCGTATAGCCCTTATAAATAATGTCCATATATTGAAAAAGCGGGGCTGCACGCCATGGCTGCGCCCGGGCAATAACCCCAGCATATATGAACATACCAGGCAGCCAATTGTGCCAGTTTCTGTCAACCTTCCTACGCTTAAGCTTTTCCTTATCCCTTTCATCTAAATCCTCTTTATCCTTCTTTTCAATTTCCCTGAATAGAAGAGTAAAGAGATCAACGTACTCTCCGCACAGGATTTTATCCCTGGTGGCTTGGGTCAGATGATCACCAAGGGGGAGTGCCATGTCACCAAATGGTAGTGCAGTGAAAGGCACCATGCTGTAACTACCCGTCCCCAGCTGAGGACTCCAATAACCGGCAGGATAAGCCTGCCATGCAGAAGGTTGCACAGCCGCCCCCTGAGTCACACCCCCATAGACACCAACTGGGGGAGCCCATGGTTGCCCCTGTACAGAGGGAGCACAGACACCCAACTGACCCCAGGTATTAGCCTGACCCCAAGGGGAAGGAACTGCGGCCGTGGCCGAAGCCGGAGCGGGGCCAGCCTGAGAACCAAGCGCCTGTGCCTGACTGGACCACATAGGAGAAGATCCCTGAGGCAGAGGGCCCCAAGGCCAAGTGTGAGTTGGTGGTGTGGTGGTACTCTTACCAGCATCCTCGGTGGGTTCAGCCACTAATGCCGGAGGGTCCACAGCCAAAGCGACAGGCCCACCCTCATCGGCCCAAGCTTGCTCAGTCTCACCAACTCCTTGCGCATCCAATGCAGATCCCGACTGTTGTACACCGTCACCAGCCAAACCGGCCGTCACACCTGTGGACTCCTCAAGAGCAGAGAGACGTGTCAGTACATCTTGCCTAAAGGCCGACTTAGCAGCCAATCTGCTTGACTTGTAATGAACTGGCCCTCCTGGTGGGGCAGGAGTGACATTCCTGGCCTTTTCCAGTGCCGCTATACGTGCCAAGATCTGGGAAGTAGACACTCCCCCTTCCTCATCATCTGAGGAAGACAAGACCGGGGTACTGCGTTTTGAAGTAGGCCTTCTTGCCGGCTGCTTGCCCTTAGAAGGGCCCTTAGCTTTACCCTTGGGCATTGTTCAAACAAAATGGCCCCCAGGTGCAAGCCCAGAAAATGGCTGCCGGACTCCTGAGAAAATGGCTGCTAAAAGGAGAGCCTATATAGGCCAATAAATAAGACCCCCTGTACAGCCACCAACCGGAGTAACTCTGTGCAAAGCAGGGAACAAACAGCCACCCTGTCTTCCCAAGAAGGAGGGGGGGTGATAAGAACGACAGCCACCCCCAGTGCCAGCCAGGCAATAAGCAGAGGCCCAAATCAAAGCCACTGAAAGGCCCCCAACAACCAACCACTAGCCCCAGAGGACGCTTGGGGGGGGGGAGAGGAACCCAAGCCACTTGCTGCCAAAGGGGGGGGGAAGAGCCGGTACCCCGATCTCCCCGCCAGCAGCGGGCCGCCCACCCCAGTCACCCCAAACCGCAGGGAAACGGAGGGAAGATGAGAAGGCCGCTGCCCTCTAACAACGTCCCACGCCGGCTCCAAACGGCGCGCAACGCCCCGGAGCGTCAATGAGGAGCGCGGCTGAACGGCTCCGAAGACTCTCCCGGGCTGCCAGCCTGCTTCGCCGCCAAAGGCCGCCTCCCCAAACCCAGCTTCGCCGCTCGGAGGACGGAGCAAGACTCCGACCGTCTCTCCCGAGCGTGTGAAGCCGACTGCCGGGCAGAGGGAGCGGAGCCGCCTAGCAAGGCTTGGCTCCGCCCCCCTTGAAAGCGCGCATTTTTTCCCTCCCTAAGCAGCCGCTTTCTCCATCCGGGGCTGCAAATGCGGCCCCCATCCTACGCAGCTTTTAGCTGCCAGCTGGGAGGGCCGGAGTGCATTCTGAAATTCCTGAGCTAAATCAATGGTTCCCAAAATTAGTGGTACCACCACCCGGAGGTGGTGGGATTACCTAGGGGTATGAAAAGAGGCAAGGGGGTGGCAGGGGGCACTAGAGGTGGGCCCCTCTGAGTGTATTCCATGGTCATAGATCTAGAGGAGTTAGCCATGTTAGTCTGTAGTAGAAAAATCAAAAAGAGTCCAGTAGCACCTTTAAGACTGACCAACTTTATTGTAGCATAAGCTTTTGAGAATCACAGTTCTCTTCATCAGATGCATGGAGGACAAGAAGAAACTGGTCAGATATATAGGTGGAGAGGGGAGGGAGGAGTAGATGCAAACAGTAGCTTCTGATATGGAGATCAGTTTGCTTCTGTTAAGGAAGTCAGTTACTTCTGATAATGAGATAACCATTCATAGTCTCTATTCAATCCCAGCTTGACTGAGCCACCTATATATCTGACCAGTTTCTTCTTGCCCTCCATGCATCTGACGAAGAGAACTGTGATTCTCAAAAGTTTATGCTACAATAAAGTTGGTTAGTCTTAAAGGTGCTACTGGACTCTTTTTGATTCTGAGTGTATTGTTATTGTAATTAAGATTGACCAGGTTACAGCCTAGAGCTTCATCACTTCAGGTTTCTGCCTCTTCATGGTGCTGAAATCTTGTGGAAACTATTAGAATGTTTAGTAAATATGCCATTGGTGGTCTAATCAGACCAGTATACCATGTTGTGAGAACTGTTGTCACCATGTGTGGTTTTGTCTTTTTGTCATTTTTCAAGATTTGGGTATCACTGGATTAAGCTCATCATCTTCACTGATTTAATTTAACTAAAAAGTTTTAATTGATTTTTGAATAAATATGCAATTAATTGTTATTGTTTTGAATTTTATTGTTACTAATTTTCCTTAGTGAGTTGTGCAAACCACTATTCTGAATAATGTTTTTTATAGGGTAGGAGATGAGTTTATGGAATCAAGGGGGAATCACTGATATACATGAAAATTGCTGTTTCACATTGTTGCTGTGATTTTCCAGAGCAGTAACACAAATCCAGGATTCTTATGCATTATGCAAAACATCCACCCATCCATTGGGTCGGGAGAGTGGGAATTTGAACTATTTTCAAAGATTGCAGGGGTAGGACAGTGGAGAAGGGGAAGTTTTCTGCAAAGGAAGCTTTTCTTTGTAAAAAGAAACAATACACCTCGGCAATGAAGGACGGCAAATACAGAGTTTTCAGTTGAAAGCTATTTTTTTTAATTGTCAGTCATGGTAAGATTATGTTTAAAAAGGATGCTGACAGAATTATATTTAAATTCCAGCAGCTGGCCCTCTCCTTCTGGACCATTTCCATTTTCCTGCCATAGGAATAAATGGAGAAAAATGCATCTGTGCTGAGAGGCACTGATTTCAGGACCCTCTAAAATTGAACACTTTTGCCTTTTCTGTTTGAAACTCAGGGGGGGTCTTTAGATTAGAGAGAGGACGGTGTTCTGTACAAATTTAATGCTGTTATCTTTAAGAACAGATGCCCCGTACCCTTGAATCCCCAAAATTCTGAAATTCCGGAACCCATCAAGAAACACCCATTTGAATCCCAAACCAGTAACATCATATATATATATAAACAGCAATAACGGTAAAAGTTTCTCTCCCAGATCCAAAATTCTGATTGAATCCCCCCTCAGAGCACACCCCATGCCAGTCTAAGTTCTAGAAGGCCCAGGTTCAAACCTCCACAGGCCATGAAACCAGTTGAGTGACCTTGGACCAGACATATTGGGCCTAATTTACCTCACAGGGTTGGTGTGACAATAAAATGGAGAAGAGAAGAAAGATGTATAATGCTCTGAGCTCTTCCGAGGCAGGTTGGGATAAAAATGTACTAAATAAACAGATGGTGTACTGCTGAGATACAGCATTCTCTCCATTGTGAATTGAATGCAAAGGAGATCAGATGGGGAGTTGGATATTTACTAGTCTTCTCCCTTTCTGATGAATTCATAATGGAAAATTCTGCCACTTCTGAGTCTAGATGATGTGAGGAGAAAAAATAATATACAGTGTCACAGTGGCTGTTACCTTTGATTAGAAATAATGATGATGGCTATAGCTCCTCCAATGTTCTTCTCTTTGCTTCTCCCTCTGCCCCAGAAATCTTTTTTGGTTTCTTGAGGTAAGTCTAGACTAGAGATGGGCACGAACAGCAATACGAACTAAAAAAAAGCCACGAACAGCCCAATCAGCTGTTCATGAACAAGCTGTTCCTGAGGCCCCATTCTAAATGAATAGTTGCAAGCCTCGTTCATTGCTGTTCATCAAGCCAGACAATCTGGCACCTGCAATCAATTCCTTTGGCAACAGGAGGCAGGGACTGCCTGAACTCTGTCTGAACTCTTGCTGTTGCCCTGGAAACCCGAATGGAAGCCCAATTTAGCTGGATAGGCAGGTCTTCCTTTCAAGTGCGGAGCTCCAAATTTGTTACAAGGAAGCAAAGATCAGGGGGAGGGGGCTCCCAGCTCTAGTTTTGCAGACAGTGAGGGAGAGACAGTTACTGTTGACATTTTGAAAGAGAGACAGGGAGAGTGCATTGGAGCTTGAATTTTCTTTGTGTGTGGTGGGATAGGGATCTAACTCTTCAAGTTCCAGGGCTGCTGCCAGGCTCTGAGCCAAGTTATTATTTATTATTGGTACCTTTCCTGCTGCCTGCTCAGGTAAGGTTTCTGGGAGTGGTGCGGTAGGGATCTTGGTGGCTGGAGGAGAGCCTGCTGGCCCCCGCAAACAACGAACATGTTCATGAACAGGTCATGTTCATCGTTGTTCACTGTTCATGGATGGCAATGAACAATGTACACCATGTTCTGTTTTTTTCCTGTTCATGCCCATGTCTAGTCTAGACTCTAAAACATGCCTATGGTGGTCTGCAGTTCTGAAGGTTCTATTCTAGCAAAAGCAGATCTGGTCGGTCTCAGGCTGGTTAGTGGACAGTGACTTTGAATAAATGCCATGTTAAGCATTCCCTAAATTTAGTGGGCTAACAGTGAAATCCTAAGTAGAGTTATTCCAGTCTAAGCCCATTTCAATCAATGGGCTTAGACTGGAGTAACTCTGTTTAGGATTTCACTGTTAGAAACATAACCAAACCAGTCTGACTGCTCCTCCAGATGGCTCACTAAGTTGATGTGAATTCACTCTTGTGACATGATGTGGGTGGCACTTAGACTGACCATATGTTTGAGGGCAGTGTTTTTTTCAATATTACCCAAAGGATGGAAATTGTTAGCAGGAACAGCTTATGAAGTAGGCGTAGGAGTAAGAAAAGCTGCACCTGCCAAAATCCCTTCTTTTAGCCAGCTAGTCATCCAAGTAGGGCTTGATGATGAAACTAGTGACAAGCAAACTGCTATGGTTACCTCCTTAAAATCTTTAGGGGCATAGTTTTGGGGGCCCTGAATGGAGAACTGGGGGCACATCCAGGTTGTTCTGGGGTACCCCAAGAAACTAGGTAGTCTGTCTGTCTCATTTTGCTCTCATCAGTCACCCAGCAGGTTGTCTGTAATCCTGAGGCTTCAGCAAGCCTCCTCTGCCCTCAGGATCCATCACTATTCCATTAACAATTTGTTTGACTTAAAGTAATAGCAAGAGGTCAATTGCTACATTTTCCAGTGAAGCAAAAGGTTAAAAGGAGCAATTGTGGAATCCCAGATATTCTTTTCCCTCCCTAGGGTCTGTCTTTTAAGTATGTGAAAAGGGGCGATAATTTTTTCCAGGAGTCCTACATAATCTTATGGAACTCAGTCTGTTTCTTTTGTTTCTTGAATGTATAGCAAGTTACTTTTGAGGACTGATAGCAAGAGTTTATTTTTGTGCACAAGAATGAACTTCTATTCTTACCAAATTCATGGTTTCCTTCAGGCAAGAAAGGCTCCATGCAGACATCCCACAGGTTTGACTGCAGCCTCAGGGCCTAATCCAGTCAAAAGTAAACACTTTTAAGTCCCACTGACAGCAGCGTTTGTTTGTCTTACCAAAATCCATAGGAGTCCCAAGTGCTTACCTTGAACAGGATCATGTCCTTGGGTTGCAACTGAACTGGTGTGGGACTCTTCTTGCCCAAGAAATATGCCCTTGGTTAATAAATGTTTCCTGCTGCAGTTCTTTATCACATTTAAAATTAATGTGGGATATTGGCTTTCCCTTCCTCCCTTCGGTAGATACGTATTGTGCACATTGTGTATGGAGTGGATTCCCCCCCCCCGCCCCGAATTTCAATAACAACAAGGAAAAATGAAAGGTGGGGGAAAGCAAAAGTGTCACAACAGATGCACTATTTCATTGGAGATTTACAAGCAGCATATTTTAATTATTTCTTGTTTTTCAGAATAATTAATTGCTTTGAAACCCCATCAGGATCTGTCTAATCACTTTCTGTCTTTTGTCCTCATTAATTCTCCAACGTTTCTAAATATAAGAAAGTCTGCCTCGACACCCGTGGTAGGAAGAGACAGCTGGTGTTATTATTCAGAAGTCTATTAAAAAGGTCTCAGAAAGAATCTGAACGGAACACTCATGTACAAATATCCTTTGTGCGAGTTTGGAGAAATTATTGCTCATTATCATCTTTATGAGGAACCCAATAGTCAACCAATATTGAACCTGGAGGGGATTTTTGCTGGTAGTTCAAGGAAAGGTATCTTTTCTTATTCTAACCCACAGGATCCTATAATATATATTAAAGTGCTACAGGTGTGTTTTCCCCATTATATTTCTTACTATTTCCATTCCAACAAACCCTTGCTATTGCCCAAATGGA